>NW_026515784.1:0-628324 GCF_023601865.1 Aspergillus affinis
ATTGAAGATCGAAAAACGCTTGATTAGTATGGGATACACAGGTGCGCCGCTCGGTAGTGAAATACGTTAACTAGTTAGTTAGGTCCCCATCCGGATACTTCCTCGGCCGTGTTTTCTGCCTGAAAATGAATGCCTGACGGCCTGGTGGATGGATATCTGCCTTGGTGCCATGAAGAGATGGCAAAGACTTCGTGCGTCAGACACTGTCCCGCACGCACGTTCCACAGACAGCTCCACGAGACAGGGAACTGGGAAGTCTACTGGAGTCTTCACTTTCCCCAGATTGTCTCCAAATGCCCCAACTTCCCCCCACCGGCTCAATCGGCACCATAACCGCTTGTCCTCATCCATGGTTTCGCCCTAATTCCTCTCCACCGGCGAGGCAGTCCAATGATGATTCTTGGAACCTGACCAGGTCGGTCAAATGGCTGACCTCCTGCGGCCAAGGCCTCGCTAGTTAGCCAGGGAGTGATGGATGTACTATCTCCGATTCAATCCATGACACATAAGTTACAATTCATTTGAGATGATTAATACCTCTTCCTTCTCTCTTAACTAGGAGCGTGGTGCCGGCTCCAGATCTCCAGTGTGACCGAACATGCTATGATAAGGGTGAAATTGTCCGTTGTTAGTGCATCATCTAAGCTCCAGTGAACTGGGCTACGGTTGGGTTTATCATCAATCCCAAATGGCAGATAATACTCCTATCGATATCCTTCATTCGCGGGATCCTGATCGAAGAGATCCTGCTGCCAAAAACTCGCCCAAAGACTCTCCCACCATTCGCCCGGACCAGGGCGTCTCGCCACCGGTAGAAGCACAACGAAATACTGACGCTAAAAGTCTGGAGACCAAATACCAGCAGGATGTCGTGCCCGACGGTGGTTACGGCTGGGTCTGCGTTGCGTGCGTGTTCTGGATCAATGCTCACACATGGGGGATCAACAGCGTCAGTGATGTCAAACCCACCGCCAGTCGAGCTCTCAGCTAATCGAGGAAAGTTATAGAGTTATGGTGTATTCCTCTCCCACTACCTCTCGCACGACGTATTCCCCAACACCTCGGCCTTGGCCTATGCATTTACTGGTGGTCTGAGTATCTCGTGCGCTCTTTTGGTTGCTCCGTTGGCAACGTATCTCATCCATGTCTGTGGAACCCGGCTGGTGCTCAATTTGGGTGTCTTTTTTGAAACCATTTCCCTAATCGGATCATCTTTTGCCACTCAGCGGTGGCACATCTTCTTGAGCCAAGGTGTCTGCTTCGGATGGGGCATGGGCTTTTTGTTTGTTGGTAGCGTGGGGATCACTCCCCAGTGGTTCCTTCGGCGACGAAGTCTCGCCATGGGCATCAATGCCGCCGGGTCCGGCCTAGGGGGGTTGATTTACTCCCTCGCGGTGGGCGCCATGATCCCTAGATTGGGCCTTAGCTGGGCGTTTCGGATCCTCGGAATCATCGCCTGCGTAGTCAATCTGGTCGGGGCAAATTTGCTCAGGGACCGCAACAAGGATGTGGGCAGCCGCTACCGAGCCTTTCATCTACCATTGTTGAAGCGTCCCGAGTTCCTCCTTTTTCTAGGATGGGGAATCCTCAGCATGCTGGGCTATGTCGCAATTCTATTCAGCCTGGCCAATTTCGCCCTCTCCGTCGGCCTGTCCTCCCATCAAGGTAGTATCGTCAGCGCGCTGCTTAACCTGGGCCAAGGTCTTGGTCGACCCTTTGTGGGTATGTTCAGTGATAAACTTGGGCGCATTAATATCGCAACGTTTCTTACCTTTCTCTGCGGCCTGTTCTGTCTCGTGATTTGGATTTTTGCACGGAGTATGGGCGTTGTCTGCTTTTTCGCAGTCCTGGTTGGCACAGTCGCGGGCACATACTGGGCTACTGTCACGCCAGTCCTTGCCGAGATCATGGGCCTGAGAGACCTACCCAGCGGGCTCAGTATCAACTGGATCATCCTGGTCGCGCCAACTACGGTCTCCGAGGCCATCGCTCTCCTCCTGAGAGATAATGACTCCAAGGACTCCGTATATCTGAGGGTTCAGATATTCACGGGCTTTATGTACATCGGCGCTGCAATGTGTCTATGGGTCGTGAGAGGTTGGAAAGTTGGGGATTTGATTCGAGCTCAGCAGGAGAAGTCATCGGCGGCCATAGCTGCTACACCTGATTCTGTCATGGAAGGGAGTCGCCCTGATGCCGACAAGAAACGGGACCCTTCGGTGGCACCGCCTGTCCAGTCTGGTCCTTTGCTGCAGCCTTGGTCTCTACCTGTTTTAGTGCGTGGGATGGTGACATTGAAAAAAGTATAAGGACGACGTTTTTGCTCAAAGTCATACGGTTCTAAAACGTCACAGATACTGATATAATTAAAATCTAACACTAGATATGTGACCAAAAGAATCTACAGGTGCAAGCCTCGAGGGATAATTCATCAAACAGTTGTACATAAAGAGCTCTATGTTATACCATTAAACGTCATTAATTCCGTATACAATGCACACCCAAGTATCATTATATCAAACACACTTTTATTCTTCCTTTTCCTTTCTTTGTTTAATTTAGCTTCCCAGCACCAGAACCCGCACCCTTCTCTTTCCGGCTCCCCGGCCACTTTCTTCCTTCACGGAGCTAACGTTGACTTGGACTCGCTGGAAAAGCTCAACCGTCATACCCCGATCCTTATCGGACTGGCCCTTCTCCGAAACATGAAGCGTGTATTCCTCGTTGTCGAAGTCGCTTTCACGACGCACCACCAGTTCTCGTCGCTGTTCAACTGATCGTACAGTCGAATCTCCAGGCAACACGAAGTCTTCCAGGCGGACAACACCTTCGATGCCGAACCGCGGTACAAACACCACCACTCCGTTCTCGAACACACGCATGACGTATCCCTCCTCGTCGATACCCGCATCCACGCCGTCCACGGCCACCTTCTCACCACGGGTTTTGAGGGCTTGTCCAACGTAATATTCGATACTGGCTCGGCCAGCAAATTGGGCATTGCGATGCCGGTAGTTGATATTGCGGCAGATGTCCTCCAACCGGTTGCGAGTCATGACACCATCGATAGACGCGCGGCCATCTTCGCCATCGTAACCAATGGCAGATGCCAATTGTCGGTGAACCAGCAAATCGGCGTATCGTCGAATCGGTGAGGTAAAGTGAGTGTAAATGGGTGATGCCAATCCGTAGTGGCGGAACTCTGACTCAGCATGGGCGCCAGCACAGAAATACTCTGCAGAGGTCATGCACCGAGTGGCTAGGATACGAACCAGGGTGTTGAAGAAGGGGTTTTTCTCGTCAACGCAGCTGTCGAGCGAGTCAGCAAGAGCCCGGGAGCTTGAGACATCGAGTCTCATATCCCGTTTCTTAGTAAGCTGGTGGGTGAGATCTTCGAAATTCTGCGGCGGAGGGGTAGCGTGTCGTCGTAGTAAAGCGGTTTGAGAGAAACTGTCGTAGATTTTGGCTGCAACGGTGATGTTGGCGTGAAGCATGAACTCCTCCACAAGACTGTTGGTTTCCAACATGGCTTTGGTCTTGACATCAGTAAGCGGATCTCCAACCTCATCGTTGTCAGCCTCAATTCGAACTTCCGGGGAAGCAAGGTTGAGCGCTCCTGCATCCATACGCTTCTGGCGGAGGATCTTGGAGAAACGCAGCAGAGTGCGCATACTCTCTGTCAATTCGTCCTTCTGCGAAGAATCATCAATGCGTTTTTGGGCCTGCTCATAACTGAATGCTTCACGAGATCGGATAACTGATTTCGTGAAGTCGGCGGAAACAACCTCGGCGTTAGGAGTCATCTCCCACAGGACGGAGAAGGCATAACGCTCCACGTAGGGCTTGAGAGAGCAAAGATCTGTGCCCAGCAAGTGCGGAAGCATATCGATACGCTTATCCACCAGATACACTGTCGTTCCACGTAGGCTCGCCTCGAGATCCATGGCGTTGTTCGGCTTGACAAAGTGTGACACATCCGCGATATGAACACCGACTTCAAAGTTTCCATTAGGCAGCAGCTGCGCATGGAGAGCATCATCAATATCTTGACAGCCTGGGGGATCGATACTGCAGATGAGAAGATCCCGGAGGTCTTTTCGTCCTGTCCAACCGATGTCCTCCATGCTCGATGGAACCCTCCAATCGTGTCCTTCAACCGGGAGACAGTCCAGAACTGCCTTGGGGAATGGCTTGTATTGAACATCATACTCAAGGAGGAGCGCCTCCGTTTCTGCCCCCTTAGTCTCCAACTCACCCAAAGACCGAATCAAGTGGCCTGTCGGATATCTAGAATCCCGGTCCCAGGCATCGATTGTGACAAGGATCCGCTGCCCAAGAAGATCTCCGGCCTGCCTAGTGCGAATTCTGATTTTCGGAACCTTCTTATCCATGGGCAAAACGAATACATTTTGCTGTCGTCGTCCAGAGCTTGCCTGGGTTCCCGTAGAGCCAGAGTCGACATGTCCAACGTACTGTCGCCAGTTCCGTTTCATAACACCAACAACCTTGGCTGTCGGCTGAGGCTTGCCCTCCGAGTTCTTGCCGTGGGCGTTTTTGACCTCTTCCTGCAAAGCCTTTCGCTCCTTCTCAGTAACCACCGCTTCATTATCACCGGCATCGGGGTTGTCGTTCTTGGTCACTGCCTCTTCATCGACAAGCTTGGTCGAAGGTGACTTCCACTGATCTTGAGGGAGCACTTCGATCACAACGACATCTCCAGAAATGGCTCGGTTGCTGTTATCCCGGCCCAGGATGAGAAGAGGCTTATCGAATGCTGCGACGTTGACGGAGCCTTCTAGATAGTTGTATGGCGAAACATTGAAAACGCCCTGATGTAACGTTCCAGCCCGGATTCCCGTCATAAGCTTCGACATCGTATAGTATTCCGGATAGAAGAGCTCTCCACGCGCACCCTTCGCTTCCCGAGCTTCCTTAGACTCGTTAATCATATCGAGCAACCTGTCGGAGTCCTCCAGGCCGGCAACGTAATCTGGCAGCGACAGGGCTGTCACACCTTCTTCCTTCGCCTTTCGCAAGCTGTCTTTATCATCCGTAATCACCACAATGGCGGGGATGCCCTTCTCTTTCTTTCCTTTTCTGAGTGTGGTCTGCAGATGTTCCGTGTACCACTTTGCTACAGCCCGCACTGCTCGATCGTTGCGATCATTTATCGATTCATTATGATCCCGGCGAACGTGTGTCTCCAGTCGAAACTCGTTGAAGAAGAGGTAGAAGCGCTTCTCGTCGGTTTTGATCAGGGAAAGCAAGCGGTTGTAGAGGGGTAGAGACTGGTTCTTCAGCTCCTCGAGCACGGTTTGGAGGACGATCACATCGTAGAAGGCTCCCGTATGTTCGAAGAGGTCCATTCCGTTCAATAGCGCATTCGTATCGGGAACAAGGTAGTGGCCTCGGGGGAAGGCGCTGGTACCGGCGGGCTGATCTGAAAGAACAAAAGGCGTAACTGGTTTCGCATTAGCCACAGCTGTCCGGGAATATCTCGAATCCCAGATTTCCTTACTGTTTCCATTTGCATCGGTCGGCGCGACATGCGGACATGTCGAGCACAGCTTCGATGAGCACGGGATATCCTGTCTTAGATAAAGCTCACGAACGATCTTTTGCACCTTTCCACTTTTCGTGGACCGGACGAAGACTTTGCTGGTGACATTGGCGGCATGCGGATCCGAAGACAAATCTCTTCGAAGACTCTTCATCTTGGCTCAAATCGGCCCGACTTGCTGTCAGGTTAATTTTTTGCTGGGCAAAGAGATCACGTCGCGGCTGATTGTTGCAAATGGTGACGTTCTTTTTCCACCGTTCCGCCAGCCGAGTCGCATTCAAGATTCCCGTCCCAATCGGGCAAGTCTACCGATCGACGTACTACCGGTAATCGCCATCGCATAGGAGAATGATGGAAGCATCCTCAACCATCTTGAGGGACACATATTAATCTTATATCAAAGAAATTCACATCGGTCTATTCTTTCATACCTTGTTCACTCGCAAACATGGTCCTCGCAGTAAGGAAATATTATCTAAAACCCAGTCTCATGGTTTACTAATCCATGTTGAACAGGCCGTGGGGCAGCTATGCTCGACTGCGAGTATGACTGCTAATCTGGCCCAATGTCAAATATTGGTGCGCAAAGCAGTTGCAGCTGGTGCTAAAGTATGCCATCTCTACTTCAATGCTACGGATGATCCACTCATCAGGGAATAGGCCCTATTTCTGCCAGAAGCAGCAGACTACATCGGCTCGTCCGCTGCAGAAACCGTTTCACTTGCTCGTTCCGTACAGGAAAGTGAATTTGTACTGGGACTGCAAGAGGAAGCCCGGCAAGCGAAGCTACATATCAATGTTGGCATTCATGAACCGGCTCCAGGCGGCCGAGTAAAGAATACTTTGGTCTGGATCGATGAAAAGGGTGTCATCTCCCAACGTTACCAGAAGATCCATCTATTTGATGTAGACATCAAAGACGGGCCGGTGCTCAAAGAAAGCGCGTAGGTGTTTCATCTCAATTATGGTCTGGGCCTCGTGGCAAAATTAACTGTCTATGAAGGAGTGTTGAAAAGGGCATGGAAATAGTTCCTCCTTTCGAAACACCTGTTGGACGTGTTGGTTTGTCCATATGTTTTGACGTAAGTCGTAGAAGGCGTTCCCATAACAGCGATAGAAGACTAATTCAACTTATTTCATTGCAGTTACGTTTCCCTGAGATCAGCCTTGCCCTGAAACGGCAAAATGCTCAAATCATCACTTATCCGTCAGCATTCACGGTTCCAACAGGGCGTGCGCACTGGGAGACACTGTTGAGAACTAGAGCCATTGAAACACAGTCCTATGTGATAGCGGCAGCCCAAGCCGGTCCCCACAACGAGAAAAGACGAAGCTACGGCCATTCGCTGATCGTAAACCCTTGGGGAGAAATTGTGGCTCAACTCGGGGATGAGTATCAAGAGCCCCAGATTGCGGTGGCGCATATTGACTTTGACCTTTTAGCCAAGGTCAGGCGAGAGATGCCGCTACTCAGGAGGACAGATGTCTACCCGGAAGTTTAGGAACTGGCCGCACAATGCTACTTTAGTTGTAATTGTGTACTTGACATCAAGTTTATGATATAACGAAATACTCGACAGCTTGATCGCACCCATTAGTGTCAACCGATTAGACAAGCCAGTTGAATAGTAACTTTGGATACAAGCATTTGATTTCATCTTTTCTGAAGACTTCTAAAGTTGAACATAGAAAAGAAAATTCAGGATATACGTCGACATAGTACATGAAATGAAAAGAGGAATGAAAAAGAAAGAGGAAAGGAACGAGTAATTCAAATATAAAAAAGGCCTGTCTAGAGCCGAACCGGCAAATCGCATCTGCTGGTACAGTACAATCCCTTCGCAATTTTTTCGTCCATGTCCGATCATTCTATGTACAGCGTACAAGGCAACCTCCGGACCGATACAGTCTATTTCTTGACCTTGTCAGGGTCTTCCAGAATACCCTCGGCTTCCAGCCTCCGTCGGGCTTCTTCCAGAGCCCACGTTTGTATCCTGTCATGATGTTAGTTCTGTGCAAATAAACGATACAGGATATTCGTTCCGGCACAGCCATTGAGGAGCGCGAAATGGTCATCCTCACGACAAGCCAAAACAAAGGGGATCAAACATACGAGGTGTCTGGCTTGAAAACGTATGCGACTCCCGCAGCGAGGAGACTTCCAATGAAACCGTAGTACCACATGGTCTCCCAGCCTTCCTTCTGGTACTTCTGGCCGGGCTTCACACCGAAAAGCCAGCCGGTCGGGGGGTCGTAGTGATCACCATGATCCGCGGCACGGAGGTGGCTGCGAGTGGAAAAGCCCTGGGCGTTCCGGGGCGTGCGGAGGAGAGCGCGAGCGCGAAGAGTATGCGTCAATTGCCGAGCAGACATTGTGGATGTGTAATTGGTCGTCGAGGTTCG
Source organism: Aspergillus affinis (assembly GCF_023601865.1). Taxonomy (NCBI): domain Eukaryota; kingdom Fungi; phylum Ascomycota; class Eurotiomycetes; order Eurotiales; family Aspergillaceae; genus Aspergillus; species Aspergillus affinis. The sequence continues at coordinate 7,964 of NW_026515784.1, forward strand.
AAAAACTCTAGGGGTTCAGGTCTGAGATGATAGGACAGGCGGTGGCGGGAGAGGAACCCCTGTCAGATATAGCGAGGCAGGGAGTGTTGGAACCGGACGCTGAGATAGTGTGATCTCTTCGGTCAGCGATAACAAAAGCCGGCGCAATCAAGAGACTTTAGAAGTGAGTGCTGCGTGAGAGTCGCAGGAGGTGATAGGTGGAGGGGTGACGGGATCGAGACACCGGTTGATGTTGGACGAAGCCGCAAAAGGCCGATGGATTGACGGAGTCATCGCGCTAGTCCTGATCGGGCCATCATGCATGGCGGATTTGATGCCTGGTTCTACAGGCAGAAACTGCTGCCCCAGGTGTCACCTACGCGCGACGCGTCCCTCCCTTATCGCATCCTCGACTGAAACGCAATTACAGCGCGCAGTTGCCACTTACCACACCCCCCATGACCCCAATGGTGCACTACAGCTCCTCCATTCTTTTAACATCACCCTCGCTTGCTGAACATTAGGCTTTTTGTCGGTGTACTGCATAGTATCGACTCGAATTGGTATAATTCTCCGAAGGCCAAACCACTATTAAACACATAGCTAATAAGCCCAATTTAAAGGCCTCCACCGAGATGCGTGTTGCTCTTCTACGGGGGCACGCAAAGCATTGACCATGCATCCCGTGAACAGAGACATGCGCTCCCACCCGATCTCCTCGAACTCGCGCTCGAAGCTCAATGCATTTCGGTATACAAGCAAGGATGGAACGGAGCCTGAAAAATCGCCCACGAAAACACCATCAAAGAAGGCAAATGCCAACAAAGAAAATAAGGCATCATGGCTGAATGGTGTGGCTGCGTCTCCTTTGGATCAAAGCAAAGAGGAACCATCCTTAGGTGCAGCAGAGTCAAAGCCGATCAAAGAGTGTCCTCAGACCCCCGGGAACAGGATACCCTTAGCAGACTTGATCGGTAACGCCGAAGACGCTATCACTCAAGCTCCAGGACCACAATTCACGCCAGAAGATTATGTGACCTGGCAGCATGTGCCTGTGAGTTCCAACCAGGACCCGATGTCTCAAACACCGGCGATCAAAGGCAGAAAGCGCCGCCACAGCTCGTCTCCGACCAGCTCGCCATTAGCCGGAAACTCCAAGAATGCGCGAAAAGGATCTTTCGATTTGCAGGCATACCAAGGGCTGATAAAAACCCCTCAGAATGATCTTGCAACTGAATTGTGGAACAACTATGTGGGCAAGATGGGGGCTAACGGCACTAAAGTCCCTCAACCTCAATTGCCCAATATGCTGTCATCTTCACCCCAAACACCAGTGTCCCTAAGAACGAGTCGCGACTCGCCTGGGCTGAGACGGACGACTAGCTGTCTTGCTGAGTGGCCTAACTCCGCAGCGAAACGGAGAAAGGTAGATGGGGAGAGAGTAGGGACTGGGCGTGGCATTTTCTCTCGGACAAAAAGCAGCCTGGCTGATTCGAGCAGCTTCAACCCCTCCAAAATTAACTTTCTTGTTGAAAAAATCGAAAGAAGCCTTCGCGAGACCCCAGCGGCACAACCAGATCCCTCAGGCTCGCCTATACCAGCCAACAAGAGAGGGCAGAGAGATCGATCGGAATCACCAGTGTATAGCAAAGACGCTCCTCAACATACGACACGGAGCAATAAAGGTATTGGAGACCAACGAGCTTCGGGGTCCCAGAGCACGAGCACCGTGCAGAAATCCTCGTCTGATTTCGGAGACGATGACCTGGATGATGATGATTTCTTTGATCTTGCGCAGGCCTCTATGGATCCTTTTGTGGAACCTAGTCAACATGGCAGTGCAATAGGGGCTGTGAATACCAATTACGCCGGCGCGTCGGCCCCGGCCAACCAGCAAAGTCTCCCTGGCACCAAAAACACCTCTCATTCTAATACGATGGAATCCGCGCCGGCCATGAATGTTAACAACAAAAGCGAATATACCCTTGATGCGGATGAGTTCGATGATGATTTTAATGAATTCTCAGATAATATTGAAGACATTCTCGCGGAATGCGAGGCAACCCAGGATACGAAGCTGGCAAGACCTGCAGCGAAGAACTACATGGCTTCCGATCATCCTGGATCGTTGAATGGTATAGACAGTTCTATGCCCGCGGTCGAACCGGTGAAAGGGGCTAGCAAGCCAGTTGAGGCGTCTTCGGGCGACGAGTTTGACGACAATGACTTCGACATGGAGGCCATTGAACAATCTATGATGCAGTCAGGTGAAGAGGGTTCAAACGGGGTTTGTCTTTCTTGGTGAAAAAAGATATCTTATAGATATTCGCTAAGTATCTTACTTATAATTAGACTTTGAACAATCGCCAGGCCATCAAGCGTTATCTTATTGTTGATGTGGCTGAATCCACCTATGCAACTTCTAAGGGTCGCATTCAGCCAGAGCAGGTCTGCCATTACGTCTCTCGAATAATCATAACCCCATAGACTAACACAGTAATCAGGTGCTCTTAGTACATGACGAGAGAACAAAGCAGAAGAAGGTTGTCAGTCTGCGGGATTCATGGTTCGATAGCCCATGCAACAAGGATCTATACATCCATCTTATCGGCGATTTTGACGCCAACGGCCATTGCGTTATCGATGACTCTCACAACATGATAATCCTTCACCCAGACCATCTTGTTTCGGCTACTGTTGTTGCAGACTCTGTCAGCTGCCAGCGACGAGCTGTCCTTCAAGAGCGTATCAAAAATACCGGCGACATCGGAAAACCCCAGGCTTTTGGAAACATATTTCATGAAGTCTTTCAAGAAGCCATGAAGACAAATCAGTGGGACACTGCCTCGCTCAGGTCTCTAGTTGAAGTTGTTGCTGTGAAGCATATCGAAGAGTTGTACTTGATTCATATGAGCATTGCAGAGGCAGTCGAATACATGATGAGCAAGGTCCCAGCCATGGTGTCTTGGGCCGAGCTTTTCCTCAAGTCACAACCAAGTGTGAGTATAACTAAAGATTTCCCCATGGTCGCCTTTTACTAATATTCATTTTTTCCAACAAGGCTCAATCTCTTGTTGAAGATCGGAATAGTTCCAAATTGCGCCTGAGCATTAGCAAATTGCTCGAGGTTGAAGAGCACGTTTGGTCCCCCATGTACGGTCTGAAAGGGAATATCGACGCAACCGTGCAGGTCGCTTGCCATGAAGAAGGAAAGAAGAAGAATCTTGTTGTTCCACTCGAACTCAAGACAGGTAACAGAGATACAAACCAGGCTCATAGGGCTCAAACAGCTCTCTACACCCTTCTGCTATCCGATCGTTACGGTTAGTATATCTGCTTACCCAATGCACTTGGCATCTGCTAACCTCATCGTTCCATCCTTTCAGACCTAGACGTTACATTCGGGCTACTCTACTATCTCGAAACAGCAAAAATCTTCCGGATTCGTGGAATTCGCCATGAACTCCTTCAAATGATACAGGCACGTAATCGTCTAGCGGGATATATGCGCCAAAGAACGGAACTCCCGCCGATGGTCAAGCGAGCGGGAATGTGCAACAGATGTTTCTCTAAGACACCTTGTTTCATTTATCACAAGCTTGCGGACGACGGTGATGGCGAATCGAGCGGGCTCGGCGACGAATTCGTGAAAGCCATGGAGCACTTAAATCCCCAGCATCGTGACTTCTTCCAGAAATGGGACAGTCTGCTTACAAAGGAAGAGCAAAGTATGATGAGATTTAAGCGGGAACTCTGGACTCTCCTGAGTAGTGAACGAGAGGCTCTTGGCCGATGCTTCGGGAACATTGTCATTGAACCTGGGACAACGTACGAAGACAAAGATGGGTTGAAAATCAACCGTTATCGGTACACTTTCATCAAGAAGCACGCTTCGACGAACTTCTCATTTACCGAGTCTCAGCTTACTGTCGGAGAGCCGATTGTCATCTCGGATGAGAAAGGCCATTTCGCTCTCGCAAACGGTTACATAGTGCAGGTCAGCACCAAACGGATCACAGTTGCAGTGGACCGAAGACTTCGAAATGCTCGGTCCAAAACCAAGGACTTCGACGCCAACAGCAATCAATCGTTCAAAGCCATAATGGAAATACTCGATAGCGGCGCCACTCAGACAACTACATCAACCTTCGAGCCTGAGGAAGAAGTTCTATATCGACTGGATAAAGATGAATTCAGCAATGGAATGGCTATTGTTCGAGCCAACCTGGTCGCCATGATGGAAAAAGATCTCTTCCAGGCCAGACAGCTGAGAAAGTTAATCATAGAAGGAGAAACACCCGCGTTCAAAACCACGGCATCCACCTATAAGATGCCTGAGGCTGAGAGGGCGAGCTTGAATGTTGATCAGAAGCAGGCGATTGATAAAGTCATGAGTGCGCAGGACTATGCACTAGTCCTGGGAATGCCGGGAACTGGCAAGACAACGACTATTGCTCACATCATCCGCGCTCTGGTAGCGCAAGGCAAGAGCGTGCTCTTAACCTCGTACACCCACACTGCGGTGGATAATATTCTATTGAAAATCAGGGAGGATAACATCCGCATTCTTCGAATTGGAGCAGCTGCCAAAGTGCATCCTGACGTTCGGCAATTTGTTGACCTTGCAGCCACTCCTAAAAGCACCATGGAGGAGCTGAAAGCAGCCTATGAAGACTCCCAGGTGGTCGCCACAACCTGTCTTGGAGTCAGCCACAACATCTTTAGTCAACGCACTTTTGACTACTGCATTGTTGACGAAGCATCTCAGATTACTCTCCCAGTTTGTCTTGGGCCCATCCGGATGGCGAGCACCTTCATTCTTGTCGGCGATCATTATCAATTGCCGCCGCTCGTGCAGAACAAGGAGGCCCAAGAGGGTGGACTTGACATCAGTCTCTTTAAACTACTCTCTGATACCCACCCACAATCTGTCGTTAATCTGGAACATCAATACCGAATGTGCGACGAAATCATGCTTCTATCAAACACTCTGATTTACTCGGGTCACTTGAAATGCGGCACTCCAGAAGTCACAGCACGCTCCCTAGTCGTCCCTCATATCGGTGGGCTCAAACAACACCATAGTGAGCATTTCCCCACGTCTAGTCAACGACGACTTTGTCTAGGTGCAACTCGTGGTCATTGCTGGCTCCGCGACCTGCTTGACCCGGACGCCAAAACACGCCTCGTCAACACAGACAAGCTGGCCACGCCTGCTCGGGACATTGCGACTGGATCCCGCATTGTGAATCCCACGGAGGCGACTCTTTGTGCTCAACTCGTCGAGGCGTTCATCTCCAGTGGCATCCCAGCCCGCAGTATTGGAGTCATCACATTCTACCGCAGCCAGCTTTCCCTTCTGAAGCAAAACCTTCGTCACCACCTCCCTGACCTTGAAATGCACACCGCGGATAAGTTCCAAGGCCGAGACAAGGAAGTGGTGATATTGAGCTGTGTACGAAGCAACGCAGACAAGCACGTCGGTGACCTACTCCGGGATTGGCGACGAGTCAACGTCGCCTTCACTCGTGCACGAACCAAGCTTCTTGTCGTTGGAAGCAAAAGCACCCTCCGTGACGGCAACGAGCTGCTCGGCAAATATGTAAAGCTAATGGAAGAGCGGAGATGGGTATATGAGTTACCACGAGATGCAGTGGACAACCACCACTTTGATTTCGAGGGCCTCACTCACACTCAACCTCACCTGCAGGAAGGCTCAACGCCTAGCCCGAACAAGAGCCCGTCGCCGCGCAAAAAGCCATCAACTCGGAACCCACTAGGTCCTATTCGAGGCCGCCAAACTCCTCAAGGCGGCCTCAAGAAGCCTACTAAGAAGGGCATAAAACTGCTCAGCGGGAACAATGTTTTGGGTAATCGTCCGGTTCTACAGGATGTTGTGAACGATCTTGTTGGGTAATGGTTATAATATCTGTTTTCACGTTATTATTCGGCATATGACATCTGTTCGATTGCACTACTGGGGTGTTTGTTAAGGATTGGATTACAGGAATTTGGAGTAGCTTCAGCGGACTTATTGGCGGTTCTATAGTATATTGGCATACCATTATTTTGGATATGAATGATCCCACATCTCAATCTATTCTTCGTCGGGATTTACGTCTCCAAGACGGAAGCACCCACGTATTCCCAACAAACAAAAGGACGAGGTTTCTTCGATTGCGAGCCCGCAGGCTCCTCTTGATCATCCGCCGTGTCAGCCAGTGGCAAAGCCAGGATCGTATACCCATCTTTCGCTTCCACAGCGTCTCTTCCGAGCGCGCTCGCAGAAAGAGCGAACCAAGCAGACGAAGTGGGGGCTTTATGTCCAATTTCCCGTCTATTATAAGTCAGTCATCGCATTCGCCAACAAGTTTTCACATGGGAATATTGTCATCCAGAAACAGATGGAATGGAACATACAGTAAAGCGATAAACAACTGCGTCACCCATTTCGGGGAAGCAAAGCCGTGCCATCTCAGACTAACTAGATCGGTGGTCTTCGCATCCTCGGCGTCCGGCACGCTATATCGACATAAGTAGGGGTCTGTTCCATCGTTCGCCGAGACCAGGGATGTTTGAAGCGTCGTCAAAGCAAGCCACTCGGAGAGTTCGTTGCAGGAGTCTTTCAAGGCCTCCGATGAGCTTGGTGTTTCTAGGTTCGTGACGGATTGGAATGGCGGGACGAGGACATCGCGATGGTTAATTCGCGAGGGTTCGCATTCGATGACGTGCGGGTGGTTTCCTTTCAGAGATGGATCGTCTGCGTTGGCGTTAGCGGACTCCAGTTTTCTATCGTCGAGTAAGAATACTCAACGAGAGGAGGGAGAGAAGACACTACATACCTTGAGAGAGACCACCGGATTCCGAGCCCAGATCATAGAAAAGCCAAGCGACGGAGTGATTAAGCACGTTCTTAAAGGCCCAGACGATTCTCTCGAAGCCCTTCTTCCCGTGGAGCATGGATGGTAGGCGAAGGTTCAATTCCACCACTGTTCATGTCCCGTCAGTATCTACATTCAAGGGGGTGGTGGGATTGAGATGAGAGGTGATGCAACTCACAATATCGTTCCTTGCCATGTTTTCTGCCTCCGCTCCGGATCGGTTTCCCTGTGAGTCCGGTGCGTTCGTAGACCTCCTTTCCAAGTTCTAGACGGAGGATTCCTGGGGCTGGTTAGTATGCATGTATGTATGCGTGCGGGTTTAGAAGTCTTGTTCAGGCGCTACACACCATCTCTGAGAGAGAAAACGTTATCCGAGCCTGATCGGCCTTCGGAGATCATGAGAACGTTGCCTATACCGTGTTAGTTGGCCTGATTCATGTCAAGATGTAACGGTGGTCAAGCAAGAGCAGGTAGAATGGGATAATATACCAGATTTGATATACGTATTGAAAAATTCGCCCTCGAGCAAGTTCGAGAGAGACATGAACACCCGAGCATATCGCAGTGTCTGCAATTTGGAGTCTATCGAACTCTCGGCGGCCGTGTAGGCCTTCTGCGGTAGCAGCACCTCTACCTATCGAGAGTCATTAATAATGCTCCATATTATCGATTATTCTAATGAGCAAAAGGCAACATACCGTGTGCAAAAAGGAGTGACCCGTTATGGCCGAAAAAGGCGATCTTTTCGATGGTGGTTGCTTGGGGTCGATGAAGGCCGGCAGTTCAGCCACGCTGGTGTAGCACTTCTCGCGCCTAGACGCGTCGTCGTCAAAGTCGAACATGATTAGGTTGGTTAAGTATAGGCGAGTAGCGAATAGCCAACAGCAAGCGGACACAGTCCAGCGAAGCAATAACGGTGCGCTCCGGTCTTGTCTCTGCCCGCCTCCGCGGTACGTGGAAAAAGCTACCCGGTTAGGGGATGCAAAATTTTCTCTCGGTTTTTTATAGATCAGGATGTGTAACCCAGATACCAAACGCTAGGTTGCGACAAATGACTGCCAAGATCGGCTCTGCTGGGAGATGATTCCAGTCCTGCGATGGGATTTTATGGGGACGAGCGAGGATGTTGATTGGGCGAGCCAGTCGGGAAGTGCATCGCTGCTCTCAGGAAGTCTTCACGTCTGCATTTCAGTCTGGCTACAGTGACAGGGGATTTGGCTTCTGTCAGTCTGGTATCTGAGTCTCTGACACTTTCAAGAAAATTGCTGCACTAACTCAACCAATTTAGAGGTGTTCAAAAAGCGTTAGGCAATTTGACACTACCCTGCTGCTGAAGTATATAATTAATTGCGATGAACCTGCATTCGACGTGCTATAAAGATTGTTTAGTTTGGTCATTGAAGAACGTGACGAGATAATCCGGTCAATAGAGAATAGTGTGTTATCCAAGAAAAAAAAAAAAAAAAAAAAAAAAAAAAAAAAAAAATCCTTGTTTCTCAGTCGAGAGAGAGGAGGAAAGGCGAACCATGTAGCCCCTGCCTCAGGCGACAAGGCAGAAAGAGTGCCAAGTTGTCCAGGCACCAAGGCATCCACCCGGCATCATCGTCGGTTTCTTTGTCTCGCGCAGCTCTTCTCCGCACTCCTCATCTGGCTTCCACCGGCTTTCTGACTCTCTCCCCAAGCTCCCTCCACGCCCCACCAGCCTCAATTGCATGATCGCAACTTCAAGGTGATCTCGTCGCCCTCCTGTGAGAAAGAATTCCACCTCCGCCGACCGCGGCCCCTCGGGGCATCCATGTGGCTTACAGCTGCCGCCATCGCTAGTCCAGCAGCCATCAAGAATCCGTGATGGCTCCTCCACGACGGAACCTCCTCCCTAAGGACCGTTTCGCATACTCATTCAGCGGCCTCAAAACTCAGAGCTATTCTGAACCTGTTCCCCGAGGCGCCGGGTCTCCTACGTGTGTTTTCCGACCCCCCCCCCCCCCCCCCATTTCCAGGTTACCATCTGCGCGAAACGCTTAGCATGGAACTCCCGAAGCCCCAGAGTCCCAGGCTGATCTGTGAATTTTGTTTCCCCCCAATTGCAGGATCCGGACCATAGCATGGAATCCTACCGGCCAGCTCATTGCTACCGGCTCCGCAAACCGCACCCTTCGTATTTGGAACCCCGAGCGCTCGCAAGTGAAGCATTCGACCGAGCTTCGCGGTCATGCCGCGGGCATCGAGAAAGTCCTCTTCAACCCGACCCGGGACTCAGAACTGGCTAGTTGTTCGACCGATGGCACCGTGCGGGTTTGGGATGTTCGGTCTAAACATTGCGTGAGCCAGCTTGACGTCGGAGGCGAGGCGTTCACTATGTCCTGGTCTGCCGATGGCAGCGTGTTGATGGTCGGAAGGAAGGTGAGTAATACATACAATGCCTTCAACTGGCTAGCTTAAACCCAGGCAATGGCTAACTGAATCGCGCCAACCTCCTAAAGGACGATACCTTGGTCCCCATCTCTATCGAATCGCCATCCACCCCGACGATCCTCGACGGAGCCCCCACCCCGACTACCTCGACCTCCAAACCCCCCCTCGTCCCATCGATCTACAAGACCCTCGATCCGCATCCTCAACCGATCCAGACCAACGCGACCACCTTCTCCAATCACATCTCCAGCCCTACCTCGCCCGACCTGCACCTCTTCGCCACGACAGGCGAAGGCACCGTCAAGGTCTTCTCTTACCCTTCCTTCAACATCATGCACACCCTGAACGCCCACACATCCGCCTGTCTGGCCATCGCCCTCGCCCCGACGGGCCGCTACCTCGCCGTCGGCGGCAGCGACGCCCTAATCTCCCTCTGGGACACGACGGACTGGATCTGCCGCCGCACCGTGTCGAGCAACAACGGCGGTGCGATCCGCGGCGTGAGCTGGAGCTTCGACGGCCGCTTTATCTGCGGCGCCTGCGACGAGGCCAATCATGGCGGCAACGGCATCGAGATATTCCACGCCGAGACCGGCGAGAGTGTGTATACTGTCCCGACAGGCGGCGGTGCTAACTCGGGCATCCCGGCCGTGGCGTGGCATCCGTCGCGGTACTGGTTGGCGTATTCGATGATGGGAGATGGTCCTGGAAGCTCGGGGCAGGGTGGGTTGAAGATCGTGGGTGCGGCCGGTGGTGGGTTGTAGGATGGAGGGTTTAATTATATTCTTACTGTTTTCTTTTCTCTTTTTGTTCCTATTTTATATCAAAAGAGGGGATGTTGTCTTGTGTGGTATTGTTGGAATGGGGGTCTATGATCATGTTTATGATACTTTCATGGGTATTCGTTGTCCCGGAGTTTGTTTTAGAAGTCTTAAAATATATCTCTTATAGTCATTTGATCTTCATATACTGTGGTGGGGAGTGATTTAATTTCTAGACCGTAAGCATATCCTAAACATTTTGACCAAAGGAAGACATGCTAACAATATAGAATAGAATGCCCCGCCAAAGCATCTTGAAATTATCGTAAACCCGCATATGCATGAAAGTGGATTCGTAGGTAGAAGGAGGAAGAAGAAGAGGAGATGTGGTATAATTTTCGAACAGAGCAGCCAACAACGAGAAAAGACTAAAACAGCCCCAAAGCCCCAAAAGCCGCAACCACCTCCCGGTCCACATTAAGTAGACATTCTTCTTGGAACCGTTGCTCGCCTCCACATCCGACAATTAGGGAGCGAAAACGCTCGCGAACAAAGTCGCGGATATTGATCTTGTGTAGGATGTCGGCGTTGTCCCACTCGCGGCGACGGATGTTCTCTGGCGCTTCGTGCTCCTCCGATGTGCCTGTCTCCGCGTTGTTCCAGTAGATGAGATGATCGCCGCTGCGCGGGTCGTTGGGGTCACCTTCAGCGCCCTCGGCGAGTTCGGTGATGATGTCGGTCCAGATGTTGAGGTATGATTGGAGGTGGGTGAGGATATAGGCGGGAGGCTGAGAGTCGGGGCCGTTAAGGGTGAGGAGCTGGGTGAGGGCAAGCGCGTGCAGTTTCTTCTGGTTCGTGCTGCTGATGTTGTCGTAGTGGAGGAACCATTCGGTCAGGATCCAAGTGAGGGCTTGCTCTTCTGGCGTGCCGGTGGCGCTTGCCACTGCGGACGCGAAGATCTTGGGGTGTGCCAGGGCCAGGCGAGCTAGGACAGAGAAGTAATCCGTCTCAACTACGCCATAGACAGAGCTCTGTTTTCGATTGGGTCCGGTAGTTTGACTGGCCTCGTGGGCGGAGTAGAGGCCCTCGAGGAGTGCAGGGAGGAAAGAACTATCAAGTAGCGAGCGAGTGATGACGTTGTAGGTGTTTTCGCTTCCACCATCTACAGCTTCGGCGCCGCGGATCATGAGTTCCACTAGACGTGGCACAATGCCGAGGCGCTGCTTGGTGGTGGACTTCAACAGGGCTTCAAATGAGGCGAGCAGGGGAAGGCGAATGCGATCACCTAGTATTTCCTGAGGAGCGAGGAAGATATAAGATTCGGCGATCTGAAGTGCTTGAGGGGCACTGTCCGTCGCCGCTTCGAGGATAGGGAAAAGAGCTGGGATAAGGGCGAGAATTTCAAGGGAGGCCGGGGTTGGAGTTTGCATGAGAATGGCAGACCATAATTCCAACGCCTCGTCTAGAAGATAAATGATGGTTTCCTGCATGCAAGTTAGCCAGGCCAAGATACTCGGTGTAAGGGGAGAAGCGCAACATACAGAGCCTGGTTCGACCGAATTTTGAATGAGAGGGAGAATGAGCGAGTGGTATCTGGCGGACTCTTGTTTGAGAGAATGAATCAACGAAGAAAGAAGCGTGAGGATAGCCTGCTTCATCAGATGTTCTTCACCCGATTCTTCCCATAACGGAGGCAACAAAGCGAGGATCTGATCCGAGAAGGGGGCAATCTGGCAGAGTGTTAGCACCTTCACAAGCCGATTTTGAGCCATTGAATACATACATGATCCTCCATTTTCACCACTGCAGTGCGGACAGTATCCAGAAGGCCCATCTTGGTCTCTGAGAGTTCCACCTCTTGCACCAAAGACATCAAGTTCTGGAGCACCGACGGCGCGTATGGCATAAACTGAGCAGGGGAGAACTCGAAAGGGTCAAGCACGCTTTTGAGTTGTCGACCAGCAGTGATCCGAACGACTAAATCGTTTAGCGGGTCCTGCTTGTTGAGCAAATACTGGAAGATCTGGTAAATAGCATCATTGTTTAGCTCGTTTGATTTCACAGGAACCCATTGGCCCAGCAAGATGGCAATTCTTCTTCGAAGAAGGTTGTAACCCTGCTCTTGTAGTTGTACTTCAGGGACAAGCGTCGTCTGCAAGAAATTATTAAAGTCTAAATGCTGTTCCAAACTTGCGGCTGCCAATCCAACGGCCGAGTATAAGGAATCTTTCAAGAGCACATCGCGCTTTTCGAGGCCTATGATGGGTATTTTGTTAGAGTCAAATCCCCACAATAAATCCCAAGGCTTGAAACTTACTGGCAAATGAATAGAACACACTAAGAAGTCGGGGGATAAGCAAATCCTTGAAATGGATCACCAGGTCGAGGAAGAGCTTTTCGGAACATGATCGGATAGAGAATTCCCAAGCGTCAGAGATATCCTCCTCTTTTCTCTCCCATTCCTCGGGGTCTTCCTCCCATTCTTGGAAGTCATTCTTCCTTAATCGGAAAAACTGTGTGACAAGCAGTTCCATGACATTTACCACAAAGTCGTGCGTAAAGAGCTGTGATTTGATGAGTTCGACGGATGCCTTTTTCTCCTCTTTGTCTTGGGGAGTTTGGTATTTGAAGGTCTGAGCTGGGTTGAATGCCATCTTCGAACAAGCTCTGATCAAGAGCAATGCCCTGAGGCCTGTCTTTTCCATGAGTGACTTTCCTTCCGATTCACCACCTGCTCCTAGTTGGTCGTAGTTTTCGCCTAGTTTTGCCACCAATGTCCAGTAAGATTGCACAAGAGGAATACTGTCCGGAAGCAAGGCGAAAGATGCAGGCCGGTCTCTGGCCATCTCAACATGGAGCTTGGAAAGCTGCAAAAGATGCTTTTCGGTTGCCTTGTGCACCGAGTCAGGAATACTGACGGAGCCATTAATGAACCCCAGAAATCTACTGAAATGAGAGTGAGTCAGTGCCCAGAATTGGCGGACATCGTTATCTCGACTGGGGTGCTCGAATCCGGCAATGACCAGGCGCCGAATGACCTTGAGGCAGACAAGACTTTGCTCTAATGCTTCTAGCAACGATCCCTCGTCGGCACCACCTTGCTCCAAAGAAGTGGCCCACGTATTTACTTTGTCAACGTATATGCCTCCCAGGAGATGGAATATTTCCGGAGCAACCGATTGGAGGTTGGCCCTCGTTCTAAGCATTTTAGCTGTCGATAGCTCCTTTGTTATCTGCAAGATTATGACCAGGGTTCGTGGCAACTGGAGAGGGTTGGCGCCAGGCTGGGTGGAAGAACGGAGGAAGGTAATGAGGGACGAAATTCCATCGGGCCTGTATAGAAGCTGTTAGGCAGGGCATCGAAGTGCAAAGGTAAAAAGTTTAAGACATACCAGTCATGGGGAAATTCGTAACGCATGATTTTGGCAATCATAAGCGCATTGTGAAGGGCTAAAAGAGGAGCGGGCTCGACGATACCAGCATGAAGAGCCCTGGTCTTAATATGATCCTTTTCCTCCTTTTTGATGGCACTTTATTTCAAGTTAGTTTACGTCCGAGTATAGATACAACGCGTAGCTTTCGAGTATGCCTACTTCGTCGCGGTTTTTCGCCAGTATTTGTCGATGCCGTTTTTCAACTGAATTATGGACATGTACCGAACTTCGGCGGGCACAGAGTGGTCCAAGAAAACATCCTACCACGGAAAGTCATTAACAATTGCGACTCCAGGAAGAGGCATGGTGATGGTCTCAAATACCTGAATAAAGGAATGGTACTTTTCCTGCTTCTCCCAGTGTTGCAGCTGTTTAGTCCCGGTCTGCACCTGCTGCTGTGTCGAGCTAGCAGCCAGAACCAAAGCACTGAGGACATTCTGCGGTGTCAATGGGTTTGACTCGCCCGGAAGCTCGATAACATGAGCCATGGTGAAGGAAACGGGGGATCAAGGGTATGGTAATTGATTGATTGACACTAAAGCCAATGTCAGCCAAGACAGGAACCCCAAAGACTTCCAAATATGCGGTATGCAGATGAATCCTGAGTCTTTGAAGCCCTGTCTTGCAGTAGAGTGCAAAGCGATGCTAAGGGGGGACAAGCTGGGTTAGCAAGGAGAATGCTTCCCTCCTTAGCTTGTTTGTACCTCATTGTCCGCTCCCCGCCCGCGGCGGGATGCGTCGGGTGAAGGTTGTTCCTTCCGTCGGAACCCTAGGGCTGGACCCCGGGAGCTAGTCCCCAACGGGTCACCCAGTTAGGGCTTGCCTAGAGGGTCCCTTGGTAATGCTGCGGTTCCATGATATCATTTCCAGAACACAAGATCTTGCCATGCCAGGTTCGATGCCAGAATCCAGAACGATTTTTGCGGGTCAATGTGAGATCTCAAGATACCAACTCGATGCAAGCAAATTACATAGCTATGATGCTGTCTGATGCAATGGCCCAAGGGCCTGCGACACAGGTGTTGTCAACGTATATATTCTGCAATGAATCTCTCTCATTCTAGAAAATATCAGACATCTTCCCAACATCTCTTACATTTTAAACCTACCATTTACCTCTCTTAACCCTTCCACGAATTTTCCATATTAATTCAAATTTCAGCAAAAATGTCTGACAAGATGCATTTGGCTGCTCGCGCTGAGCAGGACCTCAACAGCTACCAGGCCAAACAGGGTCTTGGCCCTAAGAGTGACTCCAGTATGTTGCCACTGATTGTCAGTAATCAATGCAGACAAATACTGATATAATACTCAACAGCTCTTGAGAGTGGTATCAACGAGATGGTTGATAAGAAGTTCGCTGAGTCCACGGGCGTGAAGACCGGCAGAGCTGCAGGTGCTACCGGAAGCAACCGCAAGCCTATCCCCGAGGACGAGGGTGGTACCCGTGACGACCGCGGCCGGTGAGTTGCTTCTCTTATCCTTCCCTTCATTGCAAGCAATTGTATCCTAACTCTTTGACTAGATTGGCACAGGCCGGGGAGTACGAAGGCAAGGGTGGACCCGAGGACAAGGTGAAGATTCAGTCTGAGCGTCGCCCTGGTGACCAGGACACGCTGAACCTTCAAGATATGAAGCGTGAGGGAATTGCGTCCTAAAATATTGGCCTTAATGATGTATTATAATGTTGTCATGAAGCGCACGAGAAAGCATGTTATGAATATATAATAATACCAGCATTCTCGAAACGTTCCGTTTCCTATACCCTTGGGTTTCTGGGCTGAAATATTTACACAAAAGCACTAGCACAGCCTTGAGCACAGCCTGGTGATTGGAGCATATCAATCTGATGGATCATTTCAATGTATAAACGGTAGATGACGATGGATAGTACGTACGCCATGGGCGATTCTGTGCATATAAGGCCCCAGTGCTGGCTGTACGTAATATCATGGTATTGAAGAGCAGACAAAAAGCGCCGCTGACTGTCAGTCTTTACAGTATTTCACATTTATCCTTTGATCTCATCATTGACCCTTACTCAGTTTACACAGCCTACATCATTATGCCGATTTCCTACATGTGTTGTCATTGTGATAGCGGATTTCAAGTATCCAGCCCCGCCAATTATATTCGTTTGGCGGGTCTAGGTCTGAGTGAGGAAAGGATCTATGCATATTTTGTACAACTAACTCGAGAAAAAAACCATCTTAACAGAAAGATCGTATGAACAGTTAATATAATGCGTCAAACCTGGACCGCATATACCAAGATTTAGCCAATAATTTGAGCGAAGGCTTACATACCTCATGATGGAGTGCGGCAAATTTTGATATATGATGCCTTCTAAAAGAATAAATAGGTCGAGAATTGACCGGAATAACAGAGTAGGTCATTGGATTTGTGCATCTTGGTTTTTATTTGAACGACTAACCGGATTTGACAACATTTCTGGTAGTGCAGTTGGTATAGTGATATATGAACTGCCCCACGGATTTCGTAGTCATAGGGACTCGTTCATTTCTTCTCGCATAATACGTAGCATATGTACAGGATTCCTTCCATGTTGATCCCCTAGAATTGTCCTAGTACAGCCCCCATCAATGTTCCAGTAACTGACCCAATAAGCGGCAGCGTCAATGAACTGCCAGCATTGGCAGTAGATTCGGGAGAAGCGGAAGAGGCCGAGGATCTTCCATTGAGAGAAGTCTTCCTGGTCGCTGTGACATCTTCATTGTAGCCACTTTTGGTGTCGTAAGGGAAAGGACTGGTATAATTGAAGGTGGGCTTGGTGCCCTTGTAGGTTTCCTTGACAATATCAAGGATTCCATGGCCAGCGGAGCATTCTCCCTCCGTCAAAGGAATCGGCCACTCCGGTGAGTATTCAGAATACTCACCATTAGACATTGGACCAGGGTATGTTTCATTGAGGTGAAGGTGTGTAGTGTCAACTTCATAGTTCACGTAACCAGTCTTGTTTGCCACAATCTCAAGTAGATTAGCGCCGCAGTCCCAGCGGCCGAGAGACGGCAAACCCCAGTTGGCGGACATCGACGCAATGACCGAATAGTGAGTGTAGAACGTATCATCCTTGGTGCCCTTCAGCTTGTCTGGGATGGCACCACCCAAAAGAATGCTGAAGATTCTATTGCCCTTCGGATACGTTTTGTCCTCGTCAAATGTCAGTAAAACCAAGGTGTTATCCATAAAATACGAGTTCTTGAGAAGAGGCGTCATCCAGTTACGCTCCCACTTGGCGGCAAAGGTGATGTTGGTGTCGTGTGCATCGTTCGTCATGTTAGGAGTCACAAAAGCCCACTGGGGCAACTTCTCGTTCTTCAGATCCTCGTCAAAATGAGTGAAGTTCTTGATTTGGCGCAAACGAGTGCTGTTTTCAGTGACCGAGTCGTACAAGACCAACGGATTGTGTTTGCGCACATAGTCATTTGCCTTTGTTTTTTGATTAGGATAGTCGTTTCCTTGGAATCCAGGATAAGGCATGTGCTCTTGATATTCTCCCCAGGCAATTTGTTTCGTGTCAAGAAGATCGGCAATAGTCGAGACGTTCGAAGGGATTTGGTTGAAATCGTCATTGTCCATACCGAAATTGTCTCCGCCAGCAGCAGCACAATAGTTCGGTTCCGAAGGATGTGTGGTGGCATAAAAGTTGGTCCTATGATGTGTTAGGATTCAGTCTCTAAGGCGGGAATACGATCTTACAATGTGATTCCCTGAGAAGCCAGCCACAGCTTGTTTTCATCCGCCTCGGCATCTCCGTAATCCTAAAGAATGGGCACCCATGTTAGGAATTATTGAGTAACACGAGCTACGACGTTTCACATACGATGTTCTCGAGCCACACTTGAAAGAAACGATCAAATGCGAGGCCTTTCACATTGGAAACTGGAGAGTACGGCTCGGTAGAAGCGGCGGCGGCTTCAATCTCCGACTGCGACGGTTTTTTCTCGGTCCCAGTACGGGCATAGGTCACGGAAGCTGTCAGCAGTGCTGCAACAAAGGACTTCATTTTGACACGGGCTTTCCTTCCCAAGCGATGGGGTTTTCAATGCGAAGATGAGTGGGTGGAGGAATGATCAGCGAAGGGAAGACGAGGGAGCCGTCTTTATACGTAAAAGTGGCAGGGAACTATCGGATGGGAGCATGTGCCATGCGCACGAGACAAGATGGACAAGACTCGGAATCGGACCCCAAGGTAGTATCCACTACGAAAAGGAAGTATAGGCTTGTACCTTTCAAATACTGGGATGTAGAATCACGCGGCCAGTATGAAAGCCCTCATTCGATGATTGATTGCCCTAGGGGTAGAACCAGCTGGGTCCCGAAGCAAACAAGAGCTAGGTGAATGGCCAGGAGAAAGGCAGTAATGATAGGCAGTCGTTCCGTGGCACTGCTAGTTGAGAGTGCATTCTTGAAGGTTGCTCCTTCTTTTCATGGCCAATAGTGTCATGGCCCATTGAAACCACGTACATTGTAGGGCAGTGAAGGGTAGGAACAATAGTCGGAGGGAGTGGGGGAAGAGCGAAGAGTGGGTTGGGCTGGGCTGGGCAAATGCTTGGTCCCCGGCTAGGCATGCACGTGCCGGGGGTGGCCGACACGAGAGGCTGGAGAGGCCGAGTACCTCAGGGATGTGGCACCAGGTGCAACCCTCCGCCACCTGATGCTTTCTTATTTGATATGCGCTTTCTGCCTCATTTCTCCTCTGTCGTAGCTGCTTTGGACAATTCTTCCGAAGGCTGGTCAGAGACTTGAGCATATTAACCAATATTGTTATCGAACCAGTAGCCAAAAATACTGAAACAAGGCCAAATACCAAACATATACTCCGTAGATATTTCAAGGGGCAATTATGGAATTGTACGGAGAACATATGCCAAGACCCCTTTGAGGGTCACGTTCCGGGGAATGTACTCTAGTGAAATCCAGGGGACCGGGGGCCATGGTCCTTCGATATCAGCTGGATCATACTGTAAGTGGACTTGAAGAAGTTCTCCTCTTTCCCCTCCTACGGAGAGAAAGATGCCATCCATCGCGGCTTCCCCTTTCGGGCGAAACGCGATAAGGGTCACGTGGTGGTCGGACAACCTCGGCACGGGCGCATCTGGGGAAACCGACCGCCGGCGCCCTGGCCAGAGCATGCTTCACTGATCACTTTACACAACTACCTGCACTCGTCGTGCATTCCACAATCCAGCCCACCTTCATCGGCCTCAAACCCCGCCTCCTGACATTTCTATCGTCTAGAATCGCACAATGATTATACGATGAGCTCGACAAACTTTGCCGCTGCTCAGGAGCGGGTCCTTGAACGCCGCCGTCTTCGTGAGGCCGAAGCTCGCGCCAGGCTTGCGGAGCAACAACGGGCGTCTCCGGTTAACCATCCCGCGCTTCAACGACTTCCGTACCCATTAAGCCATCTCCCACAATCTGGTATGTCGCTATGGAATGCGATCAAAGGTCGCGAGGGTATACGACCGGCCTTCCGGGTCGGTCAGGTTGATGCCGAACTGCTGGACGAGGAATTACTGGGGTTGCTCAAAGGTCAGGTCGGAGAGGCGTTGAAATATTTTGGGGTATGGCTAGCACTACATCCCAATTGGGAGCCCCTACTACTCTAAATGCTCTCGTTACTGACCCGGTGAATGCTAGCCTCAAATGCGAGAGGACTGGTCTCATGAAATCCAATTTGCTCTCCGCGCGATTCTCTTTAAGCTTTCGCTCTGGGACCACGATGCTTCATATGGCGCCGCGTTACAGAACCTGAAATATGTCGACAGCCGTAGCAAGGGCCCGGTTCATTCCGCCCCTACTAGATGGCAGAAGACTGTGTATGGCTTACTTACGGTTGGCGGTCGCTACGCCTGGGATAAATGGGAAAGCTGGTTGATCAACCAAGAAGGCGGCTACGACGAGGTAAGAATTCGGTCGCTTCTTCATATTCAGGTCTCTTTATACTCATTCTGGTAGCCATCTCAGGAAGTTCGCGTACTTTCCCGCATGACGGACCTAGTTTCTACATCACACTCAATCGCGGCCTTTGTTTCGTTCTGCGTGTTCCTTGTCAACGGTCGATATCGAACAATAGTCGATCGAATTCTTCGCATTCGCCTCACACCTCCTTCGGCACAAGCAAGCCGCGAAGTGTCGTTTGAATACCTGAATCGACAACTTGTGTGGCACGCTTTCACCGAATTCCTCCTCTTTCTGTTGCCGCTCGTAGGCATTAGTCGGTGGAGACGATGGCTGTCTAGAGCGTGGCGCAAGACAATGTCTACGCTCAAATCGAGTGGGGATGATGAAGACGAGCAGGTTCGGAAACAGGGCGAGTTGGCGTTCCTTCCTGAAAGGACTTGCGCGATCTGTTATAAAGACAACAACCCGGCTTCGACAACGGAAAATGAGGTGATGGCTGCCTCGAGTTCGGCAGGAATCGTCGGCTCGGCTCAAACAGATATCACCAATCCTTACGAGACGATCCCGTG
The DNA here is from genome assembly GCF_023601865.1 of Aspergillus affinis. Classification (NCBI taxonomy): domain Eukaryota; kingdom Fungi; phylum Ascomycota; class Eurotiomycetes; order Eurotiales; family Aspergillaceae; genus Aspergillus; species Aspergillus affinis. The sequence goes on from NW_026515784.1 coordinate 27,934, forward strand.
CGGTTGTGTATATTGTTTTGTGTGCCTGGTCCAAAAGTTGGAAGGCGAAGAAGGCGAAGGCTGGGTCTGCCTTCGTTGTGGAGAGATCGTCAAGAAATGCAAGCCGTGGAATGGTGACGTCCTGGAAGAAGTTCGGCCTCAGTCAAGCTCCGGAAAAGTTGTCGGGTTCGCCGTGGACGACGGGGCTGACGAAACTGGCGCAAATGCCGGTGAATTGGAAAGAGGCGATGAACACCCTGTGGGACGATCAAGTCCTTTGCAAGATCTGAGCTCAGACGAAGCTCTCGGCGAATCCAATCATTGGTCTACCATAGACAAGGAGTCTACTGCGGATGGACCTGAAGAGCAGACAAACGAGACGAATTGAGGAATGGGGATTAACTTTCATGATTGGATTAAAAGGGCCTCTTGCTATGTAGCCAGATTACGTACGACTATACCCTTTGTTACTATATTTCATGCATTATAATTTCCAGCAACGAGTGTTAGCGACACGGCTCCATTTGAATATATCCGAACATCACTGAGCCTGCGATATATTTCTGATCTAATAGCGTCTCCTTACGAAGTACGGATACGTACTCAAGAGTCAAGACATGCCTGCGGATTGACTCCACGCACTGGATGGATCTACCCCACTACGCCAGTCCTCGCCGTCAAATCACAGCTTCCAGATTGCAAACCCGGTCCCCAGAATATCACTACTCACTTAACAGGACAAATCACGATTATTCAATCTCCCCCGCAACGGAGTTCTTGCCGAAGGTTTTTACGAAGGGCACGTCGCAACTCCGATCGTTCGGCTGAATGAGGGGCCAGGGAACGGTGACCGTGTGTCAGTGTTATTCTCCGGCGACTGCTGCTGTTCTAGTTATTTATGCCTCGTCTGCCACTTCACTTCTTGTATTTCTGGGTTAAGCTCTGAGAGTGCACTACCTGAAACTGTCCCGAGCTTGCTCATTGAGTATTCCCCGCCGTTCTGTCGCTGTCGCCATGGATCCTTCCAACCCCGCGGTGACGTCTACATTGGGAGAAGCTAGGTATATCCAGTTTCCCAGTCTTCCCGATGATGCGAAGCATGAGGATGGCACGCTAGCCTTGAATCGATACTCGAGTACTATCACTCGGGGCCATGACTTCCCTGGTGCTAAGGTGGGTACTATCGCTCAGACCGTTACGGTGGCGCGTTGCATTTTCGATTGGGAAAACCAGCTAATTTTACCGATTCCTTCGATAGGCAATGCTGTATGCGGCCGGTGTGCCCGACCAGAATGCCATGGCCAAAAGCCCTCAGGTTGGAATCGCATCCGTATGGTGGGAAGGGAACCCGTGTAATATGCACCTTTTGGATATGGGAAAGACTGTGAAGAAAGCGGTTTCAGACAATGGGATGATTGGGTGGCAGTACAACACCATCGGTGTTTCAGATGCCATCACCATGGGTAGCGAAGGTTGGTATTTTGTGTCCTTTGTGCGACATCTATATCCTGGATCCGATGCGCCGAAGTGATTTTGGCGGCTAACAAAACGAAAGGCATGAGGTTCTCTCTTCAAACACGTGAAGTGATCGCCGACAGTGTCGAGACCGTTACCTGCGCCCAATATCACGATGCCTGTATCGCAATCCCTGGCTGCGACAAGAATATGCCGGGAGTGGTAATGGGTATGGCCAGACACAATCGGCCGTCAATTATGATCTACGGCGGCACGATCCAGATCGGATACTCTGACCTTCTCCGGAAGCCAATCAATGTGTCTTCGTGTTTTGAAGCGGCTGGCGCCTACACATATGACACTCTCCGCCAGCCGGATGATGGCGGTGACACCAGCAAGACCAAAGATGAAATCATGGATGATCTGGAGAGGCATGCCTGCCCTAGCGCAGGCGCTTGTGGTGGAATGTTTACGGCGAACACCATGGCCACGGCAATCGAGTCAATGGGTCTATCCTTGCCTGGGTCCTCCTCTACGCCAGCAACCTCTCCGTCTAAGATGCGAGAATGCGCGAAGGCGGCCGACGCTATCAAAATCTGTATGGAGAGAAACATTAAACCCCGGGACCTGCTGACCAAGCGATCCTTCGAGAACGCGCTTGTTATAACAATGGCCTTGGGCGGAAGCACCAACGGTGTACTTCACTTCCTCGCCATGGCCCGAACCGCAGGTGTTGATCTCACTCTGGATGACATCCAGAGAGTTAGCAACAAGATCCCCTTCATTGCGAACCTTGCTCCGAGCGGGAAATATTACATGGCGGACCTGTACGACATCGGCGGTGTTCCGTCGGTCCAGAAGCTACTCATTGCCGCAGGCTTGCTGGATGGTGACATCCCTACCGTGACCGGCAAAACCCTGGCTGATAATGTGGCATCTTTCCCCTCGTTGCCTGACGACCAAGTCATTATCCGTCCCTTGGATAACCCCATCAAGACGACTGGTCACCTGCAGATTTTGCGCGGTAACCTAGCCCCCGGCGGTGCGGTGGCCAAGATCACTGGCAAGGAGGGAACTAAATTTGTCGGAAAAGCACGAGTGTTCGACAAGGAGCACCAGCTGAACGACGCTCTGAATCAGGGTAAGATCCCCCGCGGCGAGAACCTGGTCATCGTTGTTCGCTACGAGGGTCCCAAGGGTGGACCGGGTATGCCGGAACAGCTCAAGGCCAGCGCTGCATTGATGGGCGCCAAACTCAACAACGTGGCCTTGATCACGGACGGAAGATATTCGGGAGCAAGCCATGGATTCATTGTCGGCCACATTGTCCCGGAGGCCGCTGCTGGTGGGCCAATTGCCGTGGTCCGGGACGGCGACGTGATTACAATCAGTGCGGAGACCAACGAGATCAGCATGGATGTTTCACAAGAGGAGATCCAGCAACGGCAGCGAGACTGGAAACCTCCAGTGCCGCACGTTACACGGGGAGTGTTGGCCAAGTACGCAAGACTGGTTGGCGATGCATCGAGTGGTGCCATGACGGACTTGTTCTAAGGATGGTTGCATCCAGTATTTGTGTCAGTAATACTTGATTGATATTAGTCTCTACCTAGGTAAATGGGAAATTGGAACAAACCAAACAAACCAAACAAACCAAACAAACAGGTGTGGCTTGGTCACTACTTGACGCCACGGGATGCAGCCTGACGTTAACTAGTTAACTAACTAACTAACTTAACATGAGTGGGCGCGCCCGGATGACTCATCCGCAGACCTTGAGGGTTGGATCGTCCACGGTTCAACACCAGCGGCTGTGACAGGCTGCATCGCATCCCATGAATAATTCTTTCCTTCGCTCTCCAGGTAAGGAGTCGCTCCTCGGTGGGTAGTTGCTTCCGGTATCACCTACACCGTCCCAGTTGGGCCCTTCAGGTGAGTGAGACGCTGGCGGTCATTTTGTGCGAGCTACATACTCCACCACCAATTCTGCAGGGTGCCTGGACCTACCTTACCCCCTCAGTGTCACCCTACTCTTTCCTCTTTCTTTCTTTCCTTCTTTCTTTTCGGTTTCGACCTCCTATTCCTTTCCCTCACCGTGGACCGAGTCCAGGCATCATAACTGACAATTCTTCCAATCAAATTAGCATTAAATCCACGTTGACTCCGGTTTTCTGGAACAAACCCTAGCTCTTCCTCTTATGTGATCTATCCAAGTTTAAATCCACTCCATTCGTCATCAGAACCCTTCCCAAAAAGAAATCAATAGTCGCTCCTTTCTTGGCCTCGTCTCAAATAGTGGGCCTGTCAGATCACCCCAGAGCCACCCGGACGCAGCTGGTCGACCACCGTGCTGGATTCTTGCCCGTCATTGGCCAACTTTTACCAGACGGGCGCATCGCAAATAACGTGTTGAGGGCGCCGGATCTTACCCTCTCCGTGTCTCAGGAAGAGCCTCCGGGGCCTCCTAGTCGCATAATCAGGACAGGATCTGCATCTTGATGTTCTACGGCTTCGATCGGCCCGCTTCCTTGCCTCACTACTGAATCGTGGACTGCCCGCCCGCCAAAGAGGTGCCGTCGTTCTATCTCGTGGAGGACCCGGCTTACATTCCAGAACATCCCCGTCGTTCCTGTTTGTCGGTTCTTCGGGCTGGCAGGGATCCCTGGACGTTGGGGGAGCTTCGAACACAGGTGGCCGAATGAAGGAATCCCTCTACGGAAAATAGTCTGCAGTCCGGGCCGCCATACTAGGGTAACCCTATAAAGTTCGGAGATCTTGCCTCCGCGGCTGCTAGTCAGAATGGGCTCAACAGATGCTGCCATAACCCTGAGCGGACCCTCGGGCTTTGGCGCTATTCGTCGGTCGTGGGATTCTTTATATGCGACATTCTCCAACTCTAGTATCTTTCTTTCCTTGACTCGTTCCTCTCAAGATGGAAACGTGAACTGGGTCAAACTTGTGTTTTTGACTACTTGTGTGCTTACAATGGCGGGCTGTGGTTTGTTGTCCTCCTTTTTGCGGCGCAAGGGCCCCAACCGTCCGATTCTCAGAAAACGTTTGCGACGGGCTGCACGAAGGGACTGTTCTAAAGGCTCTGCTGGAACCATCACTTCATCGGACGATGAGGAATACGACAGTAGCGGTTCTCTTCGTCATGTTACGAAACACTCCTCGCATGAGGAGAAGGGTCCTCCCCAGCGCCGCGAACAATCCGAAGAAGGTGAGTGTCTATACGTCCCCTTTTCATCATGACTGTGTTCATTGACAATTTAAAAGCGCACGACACAGACCCTGGTCTTCTGAAAAAGCATTCATCCTACCTTTCCTATACTACTTCTGTTGCGACTTATCCATCGATAAGGACATTAAATCGCCCTCATCCACAGGCAGACAAATTGCCAACGAAGCCCTCACCCGTCCCCTTGTTGGTATTTGTGCATGGGCTGGGAGGGTCTTTAGCTCAGTTCAATCACCTGCTGACAAGCTTGTCAAACATCGGGCCTTGCTTCGGAATTGATCTACCGGGTTGCGGATTGTCGAACTTTGCGCCGACCTCTTGGGACGCATATACTGTTGACGCACTGGCGGAGTTACTCGCCACCGCCATCGATCAACATCGCGACAAAGAGAACGGTCAAGGAGTCGTCCTGATTGCCCATAGTCTTGGCTGCTCTCTGTCAGCATTGTTGGCATCCTCAACCTCATCAGTAGGATCCCAACTTAAAGAACATATCCTTGGCCTTATTGCGGTTTGCCCTCGATCTTCGCCTCCGTCTGCCCATGAAGTTACTTCGTTCCGCCGCCTCCTTCACATCCCTGGTCCTATTTTTGATCTATGGCGCCACTGGGACCGCCGCGGTGGATTGACTAGTGCCAGCGTCACCAGACTTGTCGGTGCGGATGCCGACTCCGATACCAGAAATCTCCAGGTGCGATACAACAAACAGAGCAAAACCCCTGTGTGGAGACGCATGGCTTGGGGAACTCTGCCTACTTACGACCGCAATGGCTCAAATCCTATCGGGGGACTCCCGGGAAGAGACGTCTGGGCAGGTGTGGAAACCCCCGTCTTGCTTGTGGCCGGCGAATCCGATACAGTAACCAAGCCCGAGGAATTGCTGAAAATTCTTCGGTTTTTCGAAGGTACGGAATGCGTTTTTGGTGGCGATACCAAAGGCAGCAATTCTATGCCCGATGCCTCTAGTAACGGGGACAAGCAAGCTTCAGAGAATCCTCTTGCGCATGAGGAAAAGTACGGCATCGAACCCCGAGTTGATGAAAAAAAACTCGAGGCCATTTCCGGGACGAACCAAATCAAACGCTCTGTCAAGACAATCATTCTTCCTGCCCCAGCTTCCCATGCGCTTCTCTATGATCGTGCGACTTACCGCACCCTAGCTGGAGTCATTCAAGATTTTCTTCGCCAGCACATCGATCACCGACTCAACATGGGCTGGCAGCTGCAACATTTGAATACATCTGGCAAGTGGGATGTCAAGAACCTGGCCAAATGGCAAAAGGTAACCCCAATCTCGGAGCGTATTGCCAACACATTCGTTGCCCTCAAAATGCTACGAGAGGTTGACGAGGAACACAACCCGGTGTTGTTCTCCCAGAAGTACCGTGATCAGATCTATGCTGTAATTGATATCAGCTATGAGAACCCAGTATACAATCCAGCGTCGATGGAGAAGGGAGGAATCCACTACCACAAGCACCCTACGGTGTCAAAGATTCCGCCCACTACGGACGAAACCAGAGACTTCATTGCTCTGGTGGATCGACTGGAAAATGAGATAACCGAGAAACTGGAAAAGCCTGAAAACAGCCATCTTTCACGCCCTATGATCGGAGTTCACTGCCATTATGGGTTCAATCGGACGGGCTTTCTAATTGTCTGCTACCTGATTGAACGATGTGGGCTCAGCGTACAGGAAGCCATTGATGAATTCGAAAGGCGGCGACCGCCAGGTATCCGACATGCGCATTTTATCGACACACTGTTCGTGCGATATTGCGTTGGATTAAAGAGAGCACCCACTCTTTAAATCCTGTCACTTTTGTTTTTTTCTTGTCTTCACTATTGTTAACCATTTGTTACTACTATCTTGGGCAGGCGCTGAGCGTCTGGGTTTTTGTTTTCGTGGATGAAGCGGTGTAATGGTCGGTTGGGCCTTGTAATTGACGAATTATGATCATTATGCGATAGACTGTATAGTATTAACCTATTGATAATCATGAGTGTTGTTGAATTGACCGAGACTCCCTGTCCCAAGCCAAGTAGTTATGTGTAAGGTAACTACTGAGTAATTAGTAGTAACTAATCGATTGCGGAGACCAATAAATTCACCTTATGCGGAAGGCGGCATAAGACGGCAGATAGTGTGGTGCCTTAGGCAGGATGAACTAGTTAGGGTACGGCTAGGCCCGAACAGGCTAAGCGCTAAGCGAAGCGTCCACACAGCAGCGCAACCGAGACGTCGCCGTGTGTGAGAAATTTCGACTTGACCGACCGACTCCCCAACGACGACAACGACGACCCATCCTCACACCTCGTCCCCCTCCTCAGCTCCCCCTACACCTTCGATTCCCGTTCGAGGTCACAAGTCGCAAAAATGGGTGGTGTCACCGTTCGCGATGTGGACGTAAGTTGTCATCCGTCCCTATCAGTCAGCTGTTGCTTCAAGATGCAAATGAGATGGACATGGAGAATGGACAATGGATTCGGCATATGGCATATCATGGCAGAGGCAAGGAAGAAGAGAAGGCCAAACGTGAACGAGATCGGCAGTCGCAACGACTTGAGCGACAAGAAAATACGCCAGGTGATCTTTCGATAACTGGGATATAAATGTCTTGAATCGGGACTTGGAGAGTCGGAACATCTTGCGACTGAGGTTACGACCTGGGAATACGCGGTTATCCCAGCAGCCAACAAACCTCTTGAATGCACGAGACGATGCCACCAGGGTGGAATATTGGACATTGCCGAACCAAATCATTGCCATGGAAAGAGGGGGGAATTCTTGCTCCACGCATCTACTACGATTCAACAGTTGTGCTCTATTGGTGGGAATGACATGTGCTGACGATATCTGTTTTTGTGTTATAGGCGCAGAAGTTCATTGGCGCTTACTCTGCGTTCTTGAAGCGTCAGGGCAAGCTCCCCATCCCTGGTTAGTTTTCTCCCCTCTCCCCCACCACCTAAGGGGACAACATCTCCGGCATCGAAGATAGCGAGCGATCTGAATAACCCCACTAACTGCATCACAATAGGATGGGTTGACACTGTCAAGACCTCCGCTTCCAACGAGCTCCCTCCCCAGGACGCCGACTGGTACTACATCCGCGCCGCCGCCGTCGCCCGCCACATCTACATGCGCAAGACTGTCGGTGTTGGCCGCTTCCGCAAGATCCACGGCTCGACCAAGAACCGTGGTGCTCGCCCCGCCCACCACGTCGATGCCTCCGGCTCCGTCGACCGTAAGGTCATGCAGTCCCTTGAGAAGATCGGTGTCCTCGAGGTCGATGAGGACAAGGGTGGCCGTCGCATTACCCAGAGTGGACAGCGTGATCTTGACCGTATCGCCAAGACCACCGTTGACGAGGAGGAGTCTGACGAGGAGTAAATTAGCCTCCGATTTCTAAAATAATGAAAAAGTCCTGATGTTCACTCAAACCACCTTTTTTTGATCTTCTTTTTCTCTACTCCCTCAAACTTTTTGATATGATTTGTTTATTTCTTCTTTCCGACCGCTTCTCGGCTCTTGAGAAACCTTCCCCAAACCCCAGCGGAAGAATGATCGACAGATTGAAGGAAGAAAAGGGATAAAGAAATGAAGAAATTCGGGTGAAATCAGTCCAGTAACAATGGATGGGTTCGGAACGGATAGACAAACGGATGGTTGACGGATGGACGGACGGATGGCTACATTGTGATGATACTAGGGATATCAACCAGGGAGAGAGGAATGAAATTTTTCTTTTTTACTGTTTCATACCAGGGTTTCTTTTTTTTCCGACTCAAGACGAAGAGTCTTTGCGTCTCCTTTCAACTCCTATGGAGAGATTCACTTGCGCACTTCCCATTTTTACCACCCCGAATAGATTCCTATCTCGTCGAAGAGATCAGGTAGACCGAGGTCGGAAAGACGTAAAGTGAAGTAAATCACCCTCTGATAAGATGCAGGGATATCTCTATAGAACGAACCAACCATAAATCCATATATACTACACGGAACAGTCCCGACCATGCAAGCAACATACACAGCACGTCACATCCCACGCCTTCAAGCAAACCAGTATAGAGCAGCATCTATTTCTTCCCCGACTGTGCCGTCGGATCCTACATTAAACTCTCAGTCAGCCCATTCACTCACTCAACCCATCCATCTCCAAGCCCCAAGATAGCAACGAGAAGGGGAAAAGGAAAGCAAGGGAAGGAGAAAACCCACCAAATAAACCTGATAAAACCTCATCTTCAACCCCTCCGTCCCATCCCTATCATCGAACACCACCCGTCCAGCCCAGGGCACCTCCACTTCCTTCCCGGCCGCTTTCAGCACGTACTTGACCGTCCCGAAGAGCATGAGCTCATGGGCGCCGCCGAAGAAGATCCGTTCGGGGAAGTGTTTCCGTGACGCGACGTGCGTCCAGAGGCCGTGGCGGAGGGAGAGGATTTCTAGATCATTTGTTCGGTTAGTTACGTTACGAGACAGGTTAGGTTGCAGTATGTCTTATCGATATGTGCATATATATACTCTTCCTGGTGAATATGGGTTTTCGGAAGGAGAAATGAGAAAGGATGGGATGGAAGAGGAAAAGGAGGGACATACCACTCGATCCCTTGGCAACTTTAGGGCCCATAATGAGGGTCGCATCCTCGGCGAAACTATCGACGTAGGCGTCGTGTCGGGACTCCGTGTCGCTGGTGGCGTAGAATGACTCCAGGAAGGAGATCATGGCGGCCGCGTTGGGCGGCGAGAGGGACGGGTCGGAGGCGATTGTGTAAGACATTGCGCTGTGGTTGTTGTATGTTTATTGGGTGTTGGGGTTAAATTGAGAAGGAATTGGGTTAGAAAAAGCATTTGACACTGATGAATCCTCAAGAGAATAAAGTATAGAATGCAGAGTGAGTGGTTGGTGATGTCAGTAGCCGCTGTTCGGGCCGATGAGGGGAGGCCGGTGCGATCCGATCAGCATCCGATGAATGAATCAATGGGACTTGGTGGGGTTCTCTCTTGGCTGGTCTGGTGCATTCAGCATTGGTGGTTTGGAAGGTGTACATAGTGGGTGCAATGCAATGGTTAGTAGAGGGTTGACGGGTCAGGACTATGAAGCATACACTCGGACAGATGAATTTTGTAGGCTTTACAGTAATATGTAGCTATATAAATCAATCTATCTCCACTCATGCCTTCCTGTAATCCTCTTCTGCCGCCTCAAAGTCCTCCCAGCTCGGTCGATCGGTTCCATTCGGTCGACTAGCCCGCGCGAATTGGTTGTTGACCCCGTCAATCTCGCAGATCGAGCGAACCACTTCGATATCCGCGTTGTACGCCTTAGAATGCCATTTCTCGGTCAATGCGGCATCTCCAGCCTGTTCGGCAGACAGGTAGAGGTGAGGGAACCGGGTTTGCATGATCTTCAGGACCGTCGAGGAGATGCGGTCGACGCTGTCGCAATGACGCAACTGGAAAAACTCGGGGGGTTGCGCCGCACGCATTTTCTCCTGAATTTCTTCGGAGTATTTGCCCACGGCAAAGAGCAGCAGATCGTAGTGCATTAGGGAGGACTTGCCGTGGTACGAGCCGCCGTGCTTCGCTCGGAGATAGAGGCCAGTCAGGGCGGCGATGGCGCCCATACAGCCGGTGCCATAGTCAGAAATGGGGAATGGAGGCACCATTGGGGTTGAATGGCCCATGAATTTTCCCTGTGCCCATGCCACGCCGGTAACCTATACAAGCGCCTGTAAGCCTTCCTCCTGGAATCCTGTAAATTGAATAGAGATAAGGAGTACTTACGCAGTCTGCGATTTGTTGCCAGCCAGGACGACCAGCCCATTCTCCCTCATATCCAAAGCAGTTCTCATTGACATATACAATTCCCTTTCCGCGCGTCTCGCCCAGTGACGCGAGCGCATTCGAGCCATATCCTAGTTTTTCAAGGACCCCAGGGCGATAGCCATCAACAAGAACGTCTGCGTCAGCTAATAATTCTTCGAATTGGCGGCGTCCTTCCTCGGTCTTCAGATCGAGATCAGCGGCATGCTTGCCCATGTTGCCATCGACCTGAAAGAATGGCACGTCGGAGAGACTTGGGCTGGTGATCTTCAATACGTCGGCTCCGTATTCAGTCAAAATCCGCGTGACTGTAGGCCCAGCAATGATACGGCAGAGTTCGAGGACCTTGACCCCTTCGAGAATCTTCTTGCTTCCACTGCGGCTGGAGGGGAAGGGCGTCGGAGGCAGGTCTCCACTGAGGCGGGATACCTTCCACGGAGGCTGTTGCACATTGAGCTGACCCTATAATTCCGTTAGGTCAGCATGAAAGACCCTGGCACAAAATAGCATGAGGGTTGACAACCACGTACATGTGGAGTTTTGATAAAGTCTTCATGTTTGAGAGCTGTGACACCCGCCTGTCTCCTCTCCGCATTCATTGCCTCCAACTCCGCCGCGCTGTACTTCTGCACATGACTTTCGATAACCTTGATGATATCCTCGTAATCTGTCAGGTCTGGCCGATGTCCATCTAGTCCAATCATATTCAACGTCGTGGAGGCCTCCAGAGAGCCATGGATATGGAAGAACTCTCCCTCGTTCTTAGTTTTGTAAAGGTTCGCAGACATCCGGCGGTAACCGTTCGATTGAGCGGCGAGCAGGTCAGTATCTAGATCCGTAAGTTTTCTAGCACATCCAAGTGATGAGAATGAAGCTGAATCGTAATAACTGCCTACCTTTCAGCTTCTTCTTAACCTCCGGGTCCAACTTTGACAGCCCATCCACTTTCGCCAAGTATGCCTGACAACCAAATGCTGTGGCTCGTTCTAGATTGACCTTGACTTTCCTTTGCTGCAAGTCGGATCCGTATCTCAGATCTGCGATTGCAGCCGCTACCGATCCCTCAACGCCCTTCAACGCAGCCAGCGTCTCCGTCTCCTTGAAGGGAATCGGGTAATAGATCTCGTCATGAGCCGAGTAGAACGACACGTCGTCTTTTTTCTGCGTTACCTCAGAAGGCAACCCAAGTCTCTCCCCTTGGTCGAGAAGCAGGGAGAAGATTCGACTAGCCTCTCGAACAGGAGAATAGACATTGACCGCATCCGAATTGTAGGCCATGGTGTCAATCGAAGATGATAGCGCAACAGACAATCTACGGTGTTTGGGGATGATTTGAACAGAACGCAGAATCGGCTGGCCAGGCGGAGCTTTCTGGATTGACAAAGTATGAATATGCAAGCGAGTTTTCAGAAAACCGAGAGAGAATAATTAATATTTAATACCCATGTCTCCGGGTCAATTCCGAAATGCGCTTCGGGGTGGATGCAGGACGTTAGGGACCGATCGGCAGTCACGATCGCCTTGGACCACCGGAAGAGGTCGAACCAGGAAGCCAGACATTGTGCAGAAAGCCAGTTCAACCCCGCGGAGACGGTGGATATCCGAAGGAAAATGGTAGTTGGAACGCCAGGAAGAATGCGGGATGGCGAAAAAGGCTCCCTTTCGGATGCGATGCCGATAAGATCGGAAGCGGATGACGTCGGCTGAGCTAAGCGGGTCACCTGACCAGGGCAGCCCTTCGTCCGGCATCTGCAGAATAATTCTGCGTGCGATGAGAAGAGAAGGATTCCACCGAAAGATGCCCCCCTTGTCATTCGATGGCCCCCATCAGATTTGTTCCTCAGCTGAATCTCTGAAGACCCCAATGCCGTGAATGGGCCGTCCTACGAGCACGCCAAGAGGTAAATCACGCCCCCGCTAGTCCGTTCCGAGTAATCCAGCGTCAATGGGAAAGCCTACTGCTCTGCATTCACCGGCGCTTCGACAAGCATTGAAATCCCGGGGCTGAGGGGGGCCGTTTTTGCACCCTAAGCGAGCAGCATGGCAGAAGATCGGGCGGCTTTGCCCCTGGAAGTCTTCATTGGTCGCTTCAGGCTGCACATAAGCGCTGCACTCCAGCATCAGCGCGTAAAGACAATGACTATAGCGCCCAGGCGTCAGTTGAGCGGCAAACTCATGTTTTGGGCTAACTGCTACCGTAGTAGCAGGATCTCGTGGAAGCCTGAGAAAACCTAAGTGTGGGCTGAGTCGTGGGCTGAGTCGTGGGCTACTTCTATCGTATCTCGTCCTATCTTTCTGGACCTGCCCCGTCAACCCTCTATCAAACCCCTTCTCGCCCACCAAAGAATGTCGACCATAGTACAGACGCAACTTTCTTCCTCGACGCAGAACACTATGTGCTTTGCACAACCGTCCTCGGACGTTTCATCCCTCCATGGCACTATCTCTGCTCTGCCGAACGAGCTCCTAGCCTACATTTTCTGGAACCTCGAGGATTACAGACTTCCTTATGAACGACAGCCCCCTTTACAATGGCTTGTATTAGCCCGAGTCTGTCGACGGTGGCGAGACATCATCGATACGTTCTTGTACCGCAACCTGATCCTGCGGGGTCGTGATGAGAGCCGCCATTCCCTGTTGCTCGAGGCCTTCAGAGATCGCCAACACCTTCGCGAGTATCCACGAACGCTGAACCTGACGCTCGAAGGGAATGCCGTTTCTCGAGACATCACCCAGATCATGGCTCTCCTGACCTCGGTCCGCGAGATCTCATTTCAAGCCGACTTCGACGAGCCGCACCGCCCTCTCCTCCAGATCATCACAAACATAGCCCCGGAGAAGCTCTTTCTCCGCGGGCTGGTCTTCGGCCCGTCCGTGAACATGCTCTTCGATGTCTTCCAGGACATGTCGTCCCTGCGTGAACTGCACCTCACCCGGTGGGGGTGGAGTCGCGAGAAAAGGCTACACACGGGCTATACCCAGAATGACAACGTCCTGGTCGGATCGGACGACCTGCGCCAGGCCCTGCCGATGGACAGACGACGAACGGCGGCCTTCACGGTCCTCAACCTCCAGGAACCGAACACCTCCGCGCGGGTCACGGAGTGCCTCCTTCACTGGCCCGCTCGACTGGAGGAACTGAGCATGAAGTCCCTCTGCCACTCCCACTACGCCGTCGACTACCAGACGCACAGCCTGCAAAACCTCCTTTCCATCCACCAGCAGACCCTGAAGAAGGTCAGCATCGGCGTCATTCCCCAGCACCAGGGCGGAATCCCCGATTTCTCGGGCTTCCCATGTCTCGAGGAGCTGTGCGTCTCGGCGTACTCGATCCTACATGATCCAGAGGAGACGCCGTGGACGGCGTACCGCAAGCTGTCGACGCCTTCTCTCCGTCGCCTAGAGATTGATTTCAGCACTGAAGACCAGCATTGCGAGTCTTGGACGGATTATTTCGAGGACCAGCTGGACTGGACCGAGGATTTTCTCGAAATCGTGGCCCCCGGCTTGCACACGTCGCCGCCGGAGACGCGTCTACGGAATGTTCACATCAACTTTAACCCCAAGATGCCCTGGCGCCCGATGGAGCTGATCTGGCCCTGGCACTGGCTGATTGAGGCGACCAAGGTGGCGACCCCGCTGGGAATCTCGTTGACGTATAGCACACCGAGTTGGACGATGGAGGATTACGAGCAGACGCAGGAGCGAATGCGGCGGTTCAACATGATGATGGGGTCTTGAAAGGAGTCCTTTAACATTAACGAATGACCATGGTAACGGGTCTTTAATAATGAGTTTTCGACATGTTTTTTGCGTTTTGCTCTTAAGTCTTTTCTTTTTAATCTGACATTCTGTCTGGTCTGAGAATTTAATTTCATGGTGTATATGTCTTGCAATCGGGTTTTCATAGGGGTTCTTTGATTCTGGAGAAATTGACTAGCTTTGTTGAATCGTCATCTTCTTTCAATCGGCTCGAAACTAGAACTGGATTCATGAATCCGCGTAATCGCACATATGCAAAATTACGGCAAATCTCATCGCCTAGAGGGGCTGTCTTCGTGGTCCTTGAGATAAGGTACAAGTCTTGCCTGCTCATTCGAGACATGTTTCGGGTTGGCTGGCCTCGACTTTTTTGTCGGACGGTGCTTATATCCATGATTATGCATTCTTTGGGGCTCACCGCTCAGCGATATGAAATGAATAGCGTGTACAGACTGTAAGAACTATTGTCGGTAGAGGATATGTTTTGATAGAGCAAGAACATAAGTTCATAAAAGAGAACAGAGATCTATATATGAGAAAACAGTGAGGGGAGAAAGGCTGATGGTAAAGATCCCGAAACAATAACGCACAAGGAACGACTGACAGCAAAACATAAAGAGTCGGGGGAATAAAAAAAGAAAAAAAGAAAAGGAGAGAAAAAGGGGAGAGAAAGGGAGAGAGAAGCAGCCACCATCACCACCTATTTACGCTTCTTGCCCTCTGCCTTGGGGCCCGAGACGTTGCTTTCACCGGCCTCACTATTCCCATCGTCTTTCTTGATGTCCCTTTCACTGACCGGTACTTCACGCCCGGCCAGAACCATTGCGGGACCAATGAATTCGAGGGTTTTATTATCATGGCCAAACCATTTACGCATCGGCGAAAGCATAGTAGCGATTGCCGGGCGAACAATAAGCACGAGGCGTCGTCCCTCAAAGTTGGTCTCCTCGTCGGGTCCGCAGTTAAATTCGTGCAGTTTCATATGGCCCATGACGTCGCACCTGTTTTGGCTGTACGCAGCCTCCAGCTCAGGGAGACGGTAAAACACGGTATGGCCCCCGTATGCAGCCTCTACTTGGGCGATTACACCGGCGGCGAAATCAATAACCCTAGAAAAAGAAATTATCCGCCACTCTTGATTGAACACGAAAGGTGCGTCGGCAAGGAGCCATTGAAAAGGTTCGCTCTCCATCAGCTGTTCAGCAAGCGTTCGGCATGGAGCAAGGCGGTTTTCGTCGTACTCGAACAGCGACAAAGTCACGGCACTATGGTGTTTACTTCCGGGCTTGTTGAACATGAGACGACAAAGTTGCATTCCCCAGAGTATGGCGAGTTCAGGATTGTCTGTAGGAATAAACAAGGAGGCAATGTTAGCAACACATATCATACAACACATGAGATGGCAAGGTGGGCGATGAGCTCACATACCCACAAAAAACCGATCATAAAGATGTGCCATTGCCTAGGTAATTAAGGGATCAACGTCATCAATTTCGGGGTACATCTTGCCATCACAGAACCAAAACGGGTTTTGGTAGAAGGTTGTGAATATCTGTCAACCGTATGTGACCGCTAGTTACATAGGAGACCTTCATCATTCGATATTCCTATGGGTAACATTACTAGCAATTACGCCTAGAGAGACGGCCAACAGTTATGAGCCCGGTCCTCTATCAACATTCTATTTGATAATTTCCTCTGAAGCTGTCACGTCACCTAGACGTTGAATTGCTGAATCATCGAATCGAAAATTCCGATATGTTGGAACGTCACTCCGCCGCGAAGGTCTCAGTCACCTTGAGAACAAGGGATGACTGGCAGAGTTGGATTGAAGACATAAAATCGATTGCCTTATTAGGCAAAGTATGGGGATATATTGATCCTAGCAAGGCAGAGGCTGAGCTAGAACAAATCCCTAAGGAACCGGAGATTCCTGCAGATACAGCAACATCTGCAGAGATCAAGGTATTTGAGATCAAATACAACCGATACCAACGAATTGAACGTGGAGTCGCTGCGATCAGCGAAGCTATCCACAATTCAATAAGTGTTTTACTGAAGCACTTTTATATCAACAACCGGGAGTCACCGTACAAGGTTTTAAATGCTTTGAAAAAGCAATTTGTTCCCAATGACGATGAGCTCAAGATGATGGCTATTCGACGCTATCAGCGAGCTAGATCGACGCCGATTAAACAATCAAATCCCGAAAATTGGCTTACCGAATTCGAAAGCGCTTATTATGGAATGAAACACCATGATCTTCCTGAATCGCAGGATATGTATGTGATCAGAGACTTCCTAGGTGCAGTTATGAAAACTTCAAAGGAATGGGTCATGATCAGACGAAACCTATTGCATCAGCAAGAATATAAGAGCCAGACGATCACGGAAACGATAGCAGCTTACCGAGAGTATCTATCAGATGAAGTACTCTATCAAGATACTAACCTGAATGTTGCATTCGCTGCCAATCCAACGCTTCAAGGAACCGGGATTCCGGATCAGTCAAATCAATCAAACCAATCGAACCAATCGAACCAGTCAAATACAACAAAATTTGTACCGAAGTGCGCATGTGGCAAGAAACACTTCTTCAAAGAATGCCCCTACGTGGTCAAATCATTGCGAAAGGCAGGCTTCGTGGAAGATCCAGAGATCAGGACGAAATTCGATGATATCCTGAAGACCCCGGGTGGAAGAAACAATATGTTAAAGAAAGCAATAGAACTGAATAAGCAAGCCAAGGAGGAACATGCTATGGCTGCTATATCGGTAGGATTCTCTGCAACAGAGATTTCGCTGAAGGATAGTTTTATCCTAGATTCGGGTGCCTCAGTGCATATTTGCAACGATAAAGCAAGGTTCAAACAGTTGAAACAGGGCACAGGGGACTTTCTGCGTGCTGGTGACACTACCGTACCAATTGAGGGTACTGGAGTAGTTGAAATATCACCAAACTGCAAAGGAACCGAGGATGTTTTGATATCTCTGCATGAGGTAGCCTATATGCCAGGTTTTCATACTAATATCGTCTCAGCAAGTCGCATGAAGCGGGCAGGCTATATATGGGACTTTGCGAGAGATAGAGTATTGAAAAACGGCAGAGAGATCTTCAGGCTTGCAGAATATCAAGGACTTTGGGTCATGGAGCAAAACAGCAGAGATCAGAATTCTGAATTGACCAATGAGGATGCTTATTCAGTGAGGTCGAATCCCCATGTTAAGCACTCCGCTAAACCTTTGAAATTAGCAGGAAATGCAGATAGGTGGCACAAGCGATACAGTCACCTAAATCATGAAGCTATTCGACATCTGCCGAAAGCTGTTGAGGGTATTCAAATCGATAATTTTGAAGCACTCAAGGACTGCGAAACATGCAGATATTCAAGCGCTCCACGTCAGATTTCTCGAAGACCAGCAACCCGAGTAACTCGACCATTTGAGAGGGTTCATTTTGACCTTATCGAGTATAATTTGGCATGGAACGGAGACCGTTGGTGTACGCATTTTTATGACGAATTTACCCATATGCACTTTGCATACACGCATGCAAAGAAAAATGGTTGTGTAGATGCTGCAGTGCATCTAGTCTCTTTAATTGAACGCCAGTTCAAGATGAAAGTGCAATTTTACAAGTCAGATAATGAACAGACTCTTGGAAGAGACTTTCATACTTTTACTGACTTAGAAGGTATCATTCATGAGACATCTGTAGTTGCGATACCTGAGCAGAACGGCCCTGCAGAACGCTCAGGGGGTATTTTAATCTCGCGAGCAAGGCATATGACGATCGAGGCAAGGTTACCGCTTGATATGTGGCCAGTTTCGGTGAACGCAGCAGCATATATACTGAATTGAATACCGACAAAGACATTGGGATGGAAAACGCCGTTCGAGAAGGCTACCGGGAAACGTCCGAATATGGCAAACCTGTATACGTTTGGCTGCAGAGCCTACGTACGAGATCAGTCATTGAATCAGAAAAACAAGACACTGAAAACGAAACCGCGAGCGTTAGGGGGCTACTTAGTCGGATATAAAGCCTCAAACATATGGCTTATCTGGATCCCCAGTAAGCAACGAATCGAAACAGCGAGGGATGTTATATTTGATGAATCAAAGCTTTATGATCCGAATCAACCATTCTTGGAGGATGAGATTGTGGAGGAATCGCCATTTCCACCAATTGAAACGACCGAAATCAACCGACATGATGAATGGGAACCGTTGGAGATTAGGGATGAAGTTGAAATGACACCTGAGGGGGTGGCCAATGATTCTGCCGTAGAGAGCGGTCAGAGTTCAGCCAATCAGAATGCTCAGAGCTGTCAGAATAAGGTTAGGTCACCTGGCCAAGCCCCACAACCTTATCTTACCCCGGAATCAACTCCAGCTTCAATGCCAGGATCATGGGAATTCGACACTACAACAGATCAGGCAGATCGAACAGATCAAGCAGATCGAACAGATCAAGCAGATCGAACAGATCAAGCAGATCGAACAGATCAAGCAGATCGAACAGATTCACCAAGCCAGTGGTTGCTTCAATCGCTCGAAGAAGCTACGCAAGCAGCTACGGAAGGAGATATTGATCGCGATACTACTCCGACGCCAGTATCACGCTCAGGGGGTGGGATTCAGGAATCTCAACCTTCTGAGGCAGCTGCACGGCCAATCAGAAGACGAAATCGAGAAGGATTAGATCAATCATTGATTATTGAAGGCAAACGTGAACGTCGAGCAAATCGAGATTCGAACTATGAATATGGAAGCTTTGTACAAACTATCAAACTGCCTGAAGCATCAGAGAATGCTCTTCACGCAGCATTTACTGCAGTCGTGAACAGGAAAATTCATCGATCTGAATTACCCCTACTACCGCGAAATTGGAATGAACTGCTTAAGCATCCATTGAAGGATGATTTCATCCTTGCTGCAAGCAAAGAACATGCAGGATTGAAACAGAAAGACACTTTTAAAGTTGTCAATATCAGTGAAGCTGCAGATCAAGAGATTTTGCCAGTTATATGGGTGTTTACCTATAAATTCGACGAAAATGGCAACTATCTCAAGGCTAAGGCACGAATTTGTGTACGAGGAGATCTTCAGGCACGATCAACAGAAGAAAATCGTGCAGGAACAGCTTCCGCGAGGATCTTCAGAACTTTAATGGCTTTAGTTACTGCATTTGATCTTGATACAGACCAAAAAGATGCAGTTAATGCATTTTTGAACGCCTTTTTGGATCAGGTGGTATATGCAAGGATGCCAGAGGATTCAAGCAACCAGGAAAGATCTGGAAGGTCTTAAGAGCACTATATGGCCTTCGAAAATCGCCTCGACTATGGCAGAAAGAGCTGTCCGCAATGCTTCAAGAATATGGACTTGAATCTATCCCTGAAGAAGAGTGTCTCTTTATAAGTGCCAACTTACTAGTCCTTTTCTATGTGGATGATATCATTATTATCAATCGGCCTACCCCAGAAGCCCGCGCAGAGGCAAAACGATTCAAAATTGCCCTAGCGGCTCGCTATGAGCTAAGACATATGGGAGAAGTTGCATGGTTTCTGAACATTCGAGTTATTCGAGATCGACCGAATAAGAAGCTATGGCTTTGCCAAGATGCTTACATGGAGCAAATGGCTGCAAAATTTCACCTTAACGACTTGACTAGATGGCCTGAAACGCCTCTACGTACGAATATCGAACTACTTCCCAATGAAGAGCAAGCTACACCAGGTCGAATCCATGAATATCAGCAGAAAACTGGTTCCGCTCTATTTCCAACCATTATTACTAGGCCTGATGCAGCCCTAGCAGTCAACGAACTATCGAGATTCTCAAAGAACCCTTCGCCGAGTCATATAGAGGCAATCAATCGAGTTATTGCTTATCTCTATGACACCCGCTATCTAGCACTTGAGTTCAGCGCCAGCGAGCATGCAGACGAGGTCTACATTACTGCAAGTGATGCTTCATTTGCTAATAATGAAGATAGGAAGAGTACTGGAGGATATCTCTGCAAGCTATTTGGAGGTCCAATTGAATGGAAATCGGGCAAACAACGCGCAGTCACTACGTCAACTACTGAAGCAGAGTATGTGGCACTTGCAGAAGCTGCTAAAGCAACATATTGGTGGCGCAGAGTCTTCAAATCATTGGAGTTTGATCCAGGTCATTCGTTTGCTATCTATTGTGACAACAGGCAGACTATCGATCTGCTTACCAAGGATACTGCCCAACGGAGCAAGTTACGCCATGTTGATATCAACAGATCATGGCTTCGACAAGAGGTTCAAGAAGGGAGACTTCAAGTCAAATGGATTCCTACCAACCAAATGACTGCAGATGGGTTCACGAAGGCTCTCCCAGTTCAAAAACACCGAGAATTTGTGAAGATGCTCAATTTGGTCAACATCAAGGATCTTATTCATGACTAAATGGGTATATGCAGCGCTCATTTCAACATTGACCGCTGAGGGGGTGTGTCAACCGTATGTGACCGCTAGTTACATAGGAGACCTTCATCATTCGATATTCCTATGGGTAACATTACTAGCAATTACGCCTAGAGAGACGGCCAACAATATCACTTTATAGATCATTGCCTAGGCCACGGCCCTCCCAAAATGCTCGCGAGAGGACACAGAAAGCTCGCTTTGAAGAATGTCCCAGTCTTCCTGCAGGCAAACTCCTTCCAGCTCAGTGATAATCCTGTTTTCTTGATCATCTGATAACTCCTCAAGCGAAGGTAATATCCATTTTCCAGTCCACTCTTTGACTTTCCCCTGCACATCTTCCAGGGATGCCTTCATGGTGGTGAATACGTGTTTCAATAAGGTGTCGCGATCCTCGGCCTTAAATATGTTGTGGAAGGCCTGCTTTTATCAGGATTGATTAGAGTACTCATCATATTTCTAAACGTGATGGGCTCGTCGTGCGGTATCTTCGAAGTAGAAGATTCTGCAGGAGGGGGGGGAAGGTCCCTGATAGGCTTGTTAGTTAGACCTTGGAGCAACAAAGCTAGAGTGTGATTTATCTCTCAACTCACCTTCTTCGTCCTTTTGCTTCTCTTTGATCTGGTGGTGGGCATTGTGAAGCGAAGGGGATGCGAGAGTTCGGGAGGTAGGTAATTGGAACGGAGAAGAGAAGAGAGAGGGTGAGGGTCCAAGGAGCAAGAAAGAGAGGGAGGAAGAGAGCGAAGTCCTTCCCCTCCCCTCTTACAAGCCGAAAATAGCGCAGTCTTTGTTGAGGAAACTTTCCAATGGAGCTGGTGCGCCGTCCCAGTCAGTCAGCAACCAGAACAAGGCCTCTCTTAAGACAATCTCCGTCAGACATGCAACCTGACTGGAAAACGTTTTGCCCGTCTGCGCCTTCACCGGCCAGTACTATTGACGCCAAAGGGGTTCCTTTCGCGGTTGTTTGAGAGGAAGCATTCTTCTGGACTTACCAGAAGGCGAAGACATTTTCTTTTTCCCCGTCACTTGTCTGTTGGCTAAATTGTCGTCTTTTCCCTTTCCCTTCTTGGGCCAGTCGGTGACAACCGTTCGCACTGGCAAATGAGGCTTTGATCCCGTAGCTAAACGGGTGCAAACTTGGAGATAGGGGATAAAAGCAGAATGGAGGCGGTAGGGCAGAAGAAATCCTGGGACTTTTCTTTGTTTGGGCGCCCTCATCTTTCATTCCGCCATCGAAACCTCCGTTTTCCAAGGTGGATGCATCGTCAGAAACGTCGGCCACAAAATGCTTCAGGGCCTGAAACAAATGGAAAGTCAGTCTGGAAGGCCGATCAGGGCTGGCCTATTCATTCAGGTACAAGTAGGCAGGCATCAAGCCCTTATAAAAAGACACTCCCTCCCCCCCCCCCCGCCAAATGGAGGGTGATGACCCCTAAGCCTACGAACTTTTGCAGCGCATTCGAGCACTTCTTAAGAATCTCTCGGTTTATCTTCGCGTTAGTCTATACCCACGCGTTTTCTTCTTCTTAGCCTGTGGAAATCATCTCGGATCTTCTAAAGCGACTCTACACCGAATTCCTCGCCTTTTTGGCCGGAAAATCTTTTCGAAGCGCTGTTCCGCCAATCCAGTTCTGGTTCACTCTACCAGCAACTTGGTCCAACCCCACTCGCATGCGCATGCTGGAGGCAATCAATGGGGCTGGTTTTCTCAGCCGAGACGTAGACACGATCTATTTCATCACTGAGGCCGAATCTGCTGCTTCGTATTATGTCAATACCCATTCTGAGTCCTTCGAGGTTGGTTTGATTCTATACAACATGCATTATGTGTCTTCCGCTCACTTATCGATTCGGTAGCCCGGCGACATCGTTCGAGTTTGCGACGCCGGTGGGGGCACTACGATTAGTTGGAATGAAGAAACCTGGATGATTAGGCACGCTGATGTAGTTGACAGAACTTTGCCGCTTTTTTCATTCAAAGCGCAAATCCAAGTTTAGCTGGTCAGCAACTCGCTTTCACAGGTAGGTTCCTTGAGACAGAAGTTCAAATGGACATGCTACTGATCAGTGGCAGCGATTCGATGCGGCGCTGCCGATGTTGATTACAAGCTGTACAATATCCTATGCCGTGGGCTCGGCCAGTCGGTCAACGAGTTGAATGAAGAGCTTCGTGGACCGACAGGCAAGCTGATGCGAGTCATCAGAAGAGACAAGGCCAAGTTTGAGCGCGACCCAGTAACAGTTCCACTGCAAACTGTGGCTCGCAACGCCAACCCTGCAGTGTACGATCGGAGACGATCTCGATTCACATTTCATCCTCACGATGTGCAGGGCGCATACAGGCCTGTTATCAATGTTGTCCTGAGCACCCTACTCCAGCAATTGAATAACATGGCAATCTCCAATCCCAGCGCCATCGTACGTTCTCCTCCACCTCATTTGTCTTATCCAAAATCAAAGTCATGCATTAGACTGACTTGCTATGCAGAAAATTCTTTTGACCGGGGGGCTTAGCAAAGCTTTCCATGTTCAAGAGGAGGTGAAGAATTTTATGCTCCGTCAAGACCTGGCATATTCGATTTATCCTGTTACGTAAGTATAACCTTGATTCCTATTACCAGTCGCAGTCCGTGTATGACTCATTCACCCTTCTTCCCTTATAGAGAAGCGGTTGCACATGGAGCCGTATGGCGAGACTTGTTCGGGGGACTCAACCAGTCACCCAAGTCTCCCAGGAATTTTGGCTTGGTTTCAAGAGAGCTTCCACCGCTTTCACCTGCTGAGCGACGGCCATTGCAAGTGCCTCCAATTTTTGGCCGTCCTGTCTGGTTCCTTCCGAAGGTTTGCTGCTTCATTCCCATCCCCATTAACCTATACTAACTCTTTGCAGGACAAAGGATTCAGCGTCCCTCATCAAGGGTGCTTGACGGTGAAGATTTGCCATGGAAGTAATGATCCTGACATAGTTACCATCGCAATTTGCGAGAATGACGCTTCGGGTGACCCCCCGGCGCAACTAGACAGTCGATTTAAGTATCCCCGAGAACTGATTCTGATTTTGGCGGGGTTGTTTCCATTAACACAGTGCGATATACGCGCAGCGTGCCGGACCGATCGCTTCCTCACCTTGAATTTCGACGGGGCCGCCCTGGAATACTTCTGGCACCAGAAAGTCGGAGACGAGGTCTTTTACTGTCTGGAAGTGAAGGTCATTTGGACTATACCGGCCAGCGACGGATGGATCACTCTTCACGCGTTCGCCCTGGGGCGCCGGATTGGGGAGGTAGAAGTCAACATGCAGAATGGGTTCTGAATCTCTTTGGGAATCGTCCCCCGGCGTGGCTTGGTTAGTAGTAGTCCTGTATTAGAAGAGTGTATCATCCCATTCACAGCTGGTTTTTGAACTCTGATTTTGGTCCGTTCCCCGCGTCTTTGTATGTACGGACTACGGAGTCTGCTGCGGGATTTATTCTCCCCCACCCCGATCAGTCCGGTTCAGACTTCAGAACTGCCAATAATTCCGCCCGTTTTAGGCACAGAGGGGGGAAAGAGGTCAGAAAATTCGGATGGACGGGGAGAACGACAAGGAGAAATAATGGGAAATGATCCAAGCTCGGTTTCCCAAGATCAAAGTGAAGGAAAAGAAAGAGGAGAAGTGTAGAGTCCCCGCCAGATGACGACAAGGCAGCCCAGCCCACCTCTTAAGTAAGCCATGGGGGGTTCCTGACGAGCGGCCTCAGGCCAGTCAGTGTCAACGAACCCCCACGTGCCGTCGCCGCCGGGAATTGGTGGAAAGTTTATGGCGGGCACGAGGCTGCGCAGTGTGGTTTGATTGCCTGCAGAGGAAGATTCATGGCTGTGGAACATGATCGACCCTCCACAGTCTGTACAGGGTACACAGGATGTACTCAGTGTACTGCTCATACTTACTCTGATAGATAGAGAGTACTTCCGGAGTACCTGCCATCGTCAATACCGACCGCGTATGGTACGGTAATGCTCCGTCGCGAAGTGGACAGCCCCGGAACTTCCCGGCGCCGGTGGCCGCGGATCCTTCCCCCGACGGCCAATCAAGGGGGCCACGCGCCAACTTTGCTCGTACGCACCCGGTTTTGGTGGTCGTTATGGGGCGGGTCATCCTGGACGGGGCTCGTACCTACAGAGTATCTTGCGATAAGGTATCCATAGGTAGTATACTCCGTAAAAGAGTCGAAGTCTTAAAGGTCACACACCTGCCCGCCTCTCGGACCTTCCTAGATAATCCCTAATGCCAGGATACCTGCATCTCCGGTACCCAATGCCGCACTCTGCCTGCAAAGTGATACCTCTGGCGCAAGTACCCTCCAGGTAACAATACGAGGTCGCACCTGACATTCCATTCTTATCGCTATTTTTATTATTATTTGATTATTATTGACGGCCCTCCTTACTTGCTGCCCCTCCCCTCTTCCTTCTCCTCTCTTGCCCTCTCTTGCCCCCTAAACTAAACTACTCTTCTTCATCTCTGTCATCTGCTCCAGACTTCTTCCGTCTTCCTTCCCAGATTAACTCATCCGTGGATTTTCTTATCTCTTTCCGGTCGAACTTGACGTCCTCTTGTCTTCGCTTCGCCAGATCCAACTCCCGCGTCTACTAGCTACTAGTACCTTGTTAGCGCGTCGCATCGCATCGCATCGCATTCACGCTGCAGTTTCCTGCCTTGACTGCGATCTCGACTCTCTTTGGAACTCTCCCAGTCTCTTGAATCCCGTGAGTCTGACCGCATCCTTTGTTGCGTTCGGAGACCGTTGCTTTTTCTACTCCGAGTCCTTTTTTCTTTGTCTGTCTCACCCACGCCTCATTCCATTTGTTTGTTCTTTACTTTCACTCCCTGTTAGTCATCCCTTCATCCGTGGTTGCGTCGCGCTGTTTGGTTGGCCGGTCCCCTTCTGACTCAGGCGACATTGATCGAAACAGGTTATCATTTGGCCACCTCACCAGGGACTACTTAATTTCCCCCTCCCATAATCAATCCATCATGGCTGCCCCGATCACTACTTCTAGCATTGCCATGGCCCTTGCGGGCAAGACGGCCTCTGTCGATATCCCCAAGCCTCGTTCGGCTTTCGCCGGCGATGGCGATGCCTCCCGTCATCCGGCCCTGTTGCCGACTCCCCCCAACTCTATCTCTCCGACCCTTCTCCCGCAAGCCTTCAAACGACGGGACAACCTCCCGGGCTCGCCTCCCTTTGCCACGTCGCAGTTCGACTCCGATATTGACCTGGGCGATGTCGCCCAACATGCGGTCAGTCGCGGCCAGCATCTCTCGCCCGGCGATGTTGATAGCACCGGGGCCATCAGCCCGGAGATGCTAGCCCAGTACCATCTTCCAAACATCATGCTACAGCATGGTCCGCTGGCCATCCGACACATTATGGGTTATTTAACCACGTCGGTTCCCGGTTTCTCCATGATTGCTCCCGCCAAAGCGCGGCGATTAGTCGTGGCCGCGTTGGAGAGCCGCGCGACCTGCGACAAGGGAAGTGGTGCGAAAAGCGAGATCGTGTTCGAGAAAGTCGGATGGGGTCGGTGGGATGCACGGCGCCGCGGTGAGCCGCTACGGGGTGCACAGCACCCGAACCTGTCGCCTCCATCTAGTCTCTCGAACTCCTTCCCACAGAAGGCCATGCAGATCCCAGTCAAACGGGATAGTCTACAACCATACGGTTCCAGCGTCGCTGGCGACTTCGCCGTTTTATCTTACACGGAACGAGACTACGGCGTCCCTGGGGATATCAGTATGCTAGAAGACGAAGCGGATAAGATGTCCCTTGATGGGGACGAGCGTGAATATTGCTCTTCTTCAGAGGCGCCGGACGACGAAATCCCAGACGAGGATTGGGGCGAAGAGGACGTGACCGACGAGGAAGATTGGGCGCAGATAGGCGCAGCAGCGCTTCGTGCACAATCACTCAACGGCGGAGGCGGTTTTGTTCATGGGAAGCACCCGTCTCCGCAACTCCGAGGGGGCGGGCCTGTCTCGTCTTCGCTGGCGAAATCAGCGCCACAAAATATACCCATTCAACAGCTAGGGTTCTCTCTACCAGACGGCGTCGTCAAGGACAGAGAAGAACGTGTCGCTGTCGAAGCGTTGTTGCGACTTGGCTCGATGTGAGCAATGAGTTCTCGTGGCTGGTCCATTCAACAACTTTTACTTCTCTTACCCCTTTTCTTTCCCCCTTATACTTTTTTTCCCATTCACTTCTCGTATAACTTTTTTCGCAACGATTATCTGATACATTGCCAGTATATTCGACTGGCTCGACTGGCTTACGACGCATTGGGATTTGGTAGGCGTTTTACCCGGAATCCCTATATTGAACATATCCTCTACTGTTTTTGCATGACGCATCCACCATGTCTATGACTGGGCGCTTCCTTTTTCTTTTGAACGGGAAAAAAAACCTAACACCAAACGACCTATCCATCATGTTTGATGTAATACCTCTCTACTCATCATCTTACCACGACATACCCTTCGTTGTATCTTGCAATTCTTTCATGCTCCCCATCGCGAGTCGAAAACCGGGTGCATTTAACATGCTGGTTCGCATGGGGGGCTTTTGTCCATATCATTTGGCAGGGACCGAGATTCATGGCATTCAGACCTGAGAGCGAGACTCTCGGGCTGAA
Source organism: Aspergillus affinis (assembly GCF_023601865.1). Taxonomy (NCBI): domain Eukaryota; kingdom Fungi; phylum Ascomycota; class Eurotiomycetes; order Eurotiales; family Aspergillaceae; genus Aspergillus; species Aspergillus affinis. The sequence goes on from NW_026515784.1 coordinate 55,325, forward strand.
CTAAAGATAGAAATTAATCATTTGCCTTGGCATCACGAGCACTTCTGTTTGACCGCCCATCATACGTAGGAAATTTAGTTCTATACAACCCATATTCCTATTACCTCATCCTTTGCAGGGAGTATGATTGATTGTTCTGAAATTGAAACATAGTCTCCACCACCTCCACCGTGACTACGTTAATCAAGCCCTAGCAAATAAATCCCCATAAATAAAACCCATGCCCAGAGAGGCGTCAGGGAGGGACTGGGAGTATGCATGCAGTAGTATATGGTTACAGGCCGTACTCGTGCAATTACATATGGTTAACAACTAGTTATTCATGACCTGTCAAAGCTGCTATCTAATTTAATTTGGTTTGGTTTACTCCATAGTATGTATGCAGCTATGTATGTACAGTACGTATGTGTTGTTTTATACCTCATACCTCTCACCTTGAGAGGATTAATTCTGACTGATCTATCTCTCACCGACTTCTCGTCCACTATACCACCAACCTACCTACATATGTGCGTGCGACAGTACAACCATATTATTGACCTGAGCATTGGTGTATGTTTTTTTAATGAAAACAAGGCATTATGAATTTATTTGGTTTTTATTTGCCCCTGGTGAAATTATTCTTCACCGTTGAATGAAATCAAACCCCTTCGCCTTTACGGCACCCTTGTGGGTGTCTATTTTCAGTAACCTTGTACATTCATTCATTCATTCATACATACATATATGCTTGAATAGAACCCATCAAGCAATTCATGCAAGCTTGGTCCAATCCAATCCAATATAACCTACTAAAACTGCCTCCACGTTGGAATTTGGAAACATGCAATGCCTGCCTATCTACCTAACCTAGCCCAACCTGACCTTCCATTACTCAACCTATGCAAGTAACGCAACGCAAACCAACCCAGATTTTGATTAGAGAAAACAAAGAGAGAGGTAGAGACAGAAACAGATCAAACAAAACCATCTCCCCAGATTGTTTGAAAGACCTCAAACTCTCATCCATTCCCATCCCCATCCCTACCTATCCAAAAAGAAAACCCAACCAACTCCATTACCTAAACCTATACTCAATCTAATATCACTTATCATGAGCATCATTAATCCGTTTCCAAACCTCAGCCTCCACCTCCGCCAATTTACTTCCCGCACTGGAAACCCACGATTTGGCACTCTCCATGAACCCAGACGCGGAACTACCTAATCCTGCGTCGTCGTCGGCGTCGACCATGCCTGTGCTGCCGGTCTGATGGTGTAGCGGGAGGCTGGTGGAGACAGGCGTGGGGGCTTGGTAGACGGAGGCGTAAGGTGTGGTGGTGGAGTTGGGGGATTGTTGGAGTTGAAACGGGTGTGTGGTAGCAGCAGGATAGCTGTTCATGTAACCGTGGGTACTACTGGCGTTGTTATCGAGAGGTGCTGTGGGTGCCGCTGTGGGTGCCGCCGTGGGTGTTGGTAGAGGGAGTCTGCCGGGCTGCGGGTTGGGTGGTCCTTCGCCAGCCTTAGGGGGTGGGGGAATCGTCGAAGGTAGGCCATGTCCTCCTTGGTTAGTAGGAGATGTAGTGTTAGCCGAAATATCGATGGGATGTATAGGTAGCGGTTCGGGTTGAGCGCCGGGTTGGGGAGCGGGAGGCGAGGTGGTGCTGCTGCTGGTGTTGGTGGGTTCGGTGGTGGTTTTGGTGGGCGCGAGCGTTGGCTCTTCTGGTGCTGGGATCCCCGTTGGAGCTGGAACTGAGGGTATGCTTCCTGGTTGAGCGGTGGGGGTAGACTGGGGTGGTGCGGAGGTAGTTGCAGCTATAGTAGAGGGTGGGAGATGCTGCTGCTGCTGCTGCTCGTTTTGGGGATCGGATGGCGAGGCCGATGATGAAGTTGGAGTATGAGTCGCTTCGCCGGGAGTGGAAGACATGGTGTTGATAAGATGGAATACTCAATGGTGAATTGGAACCAGGCTATGTCGATTGAGGAAGCAAGTACAGTAGTAGTAGACCTTAGCAAGGGAGCTCCCAGGAAGCTTCACCTTACAAGGGGAGTGAAAACGTCATCGCATGCACGTGACAAAGAGGCCATGTGACCGAGCAGAATTTTCTACAACAAATCCCAAAAGACACGAGGATTGGGTTTCGTACGAGGCAAGAGGTACAGTTGAAAAAGAAAAAAAAAAGAAATAAGCTTGCAGGCAGTAAAATACAACTGGTACAAGAGGAAATATCACACTCTATGCGCAAGACTTTTTTTACCAATTCCACTCTTCTTGACGCATATCTCTAAGTTCTTCCTCATCATTACCAGTCACCTGGCAGTTACGCCAAGCGATGGTCACCCCCTACCCCAATAATTCACGTGGATGTGACGCGAATTGAACTAAATCAATCGCTTATTTGAACTTCTTTCCGAAGAGGAGGAGCTGGGCCTGGTCGTAGATAGACAGGACACCGGCACCGGCGACACCACGGAGGATGTTAGCACCGGCACCCTTGAAGAGGGAACCCATACCCTCCTTGGCGACGATCTGGCGGAAAGCGTCGAAGGAAGAGTTGTACTTAACGGCCTGTGGAGAGAGATCAATGTCCGTTCATTGAGATCGGAATGGGGACTAAAAAGTTTTACTTACCTCACCGGAGGTCATCATCATACGACGACGGACGGTGTCAAGAGGGTACGAGGCGATACCGGCACCGGTGGTGACAGTCCAGCCGAGCAGGAAGGAAGCCAGGAAGTTGCCCTCGAGGGATCCGGTAAGGAGGACGGGCTTGACCGAGTCGTACATACCGAAGTACAGACCTCGGTAGACGACGATTCCAAGAACAGAGGGACCGAAACCACGGTAGAGACCGGCAATACCGTCGGAGGCGAGGGTCTTCTTGTAGACATCAACGAGACCGTTGAACTGACGGTCACCACCGCCCTTGGCGGACTTGGCGTCGTTGGCAAGACGGGTACGGGCGTAGTCGAGAGAGTAGACGAAAGCGAGGGAAGTGGCACCAGCAGCCTGGATTATCGGTTAGACATGTCATCTGGATATTATTGGAGGCTGGAATACGTACACCACCGGAGGCAAGGTTACCCATCATCCACTTGCCGTATCCATCACGCTCCTTCTTGTAGGAGAACATGGACTTGTAGGTGTCACGGAAGGCGAAGTTGAGAGCCTGGGTAGGGAAGTAACGGATGACGTTGGCAGTGTTACCTCTCCACAGGGAGACGACACCCTCGGAGGCGGCGGTACGCTTGAAGCAGTCGGTGATACCGTTGTACTTGCGGTCGAGACGACCGGCGCGAAGCATCTCATCCTATAAGAAAGCTGTATTAGCGTCTGCATACACCAGGCAAGGTCGAAGAAAGGGGTTGAAAAAAAATTTTCGCGATAAGCCATTTCCGGTCAAAGCAGGTCGTCGACCCCAAATGGCACGTCGAATGGCACATTTTTCGAAAGATTTTGCATTCACCCCTTTCTCGAATGGATATTGGGGAAATACCAACCTGGTTCTGGATGAGGAGCTTGATACGCTCGATGGGGGCAGCAGCAGTCTTGGAGACGGCAGCGGAAACACCACCCACTAGAAGTAGTCAGTTAGTTGACATGATCGCAAACAAGGCAAAGATATTGGTGCCTTTCAGGCGTTGATTGATTGCTGAAGGCTTATCAACCGAACACCTGTTCAATGGATGGACATACTCAGGAAGTCGACGACGAAGCCCTGAAGAAAAATTTGTTAGTCGAGCATTCCCCAAAATACCAATTGCCAAATCCGAAAATTCCCAGATTCATGAACCCATCTTCAACCGCCAAATAAAGAATTTGCATCCTCGAGAGATGCCAAAGACTCGATTTGGGTCGGACAGGGCGCGTGACCTAGGATCCCGGACTGGCGACGAGGGCGAGTAGCAACTTACGGGCATACCCATGACCGACTTGTCGGCCTGGTTAACGTCACCCTTGGCCATGATGACGGCTGTGAAGAACAAGAACTAAAAGAAACAAAAAGAGAGGAGATGGATTGATGAGAGTGTCACGAAAACAGGACACTTCAAAAGGGATGGGGAAGAAAGAAAGAGAGAAGAGAGAAGGGGAAGGGGAGAAAAAATAGCGAGGGAAGGGCTCTTGTAAGCGGGAAGAAGCGAGCGGAGACGCTAAGACCTTTTAGTTTGAGTTTTCCTGGCCTGAAATTTTTTTATTTTGCAGGCAAAAAAAAGAAAAAAGGAAAAAAAAAACCGGACCCGGCGCTAATGCTGGCCCAGGCAACGAGAGCCGATATCTCCCGATTGCTCCCAGAAAATGCCTTCCCGACTGCTGTACGGAGTAAAGGACGTGAGATGCTGGGAATAATCGGTGAAGACAACACAGTAGAGGGAAAATTCAGGAAAACTTCCAATTCCAACCCAACCTCAATTCCCAGGGATTATCTACGAACCCTCGGTGTGTCGCTCTACTCAGTATGCAATTCCAACCCCCATCCCTTGAATACGGAACTGAATACTCCGCCCGTCTAGGGAGGTTCCTCTCCCCCCCGGCTTGACCGAACCAGCGCTGGAGCCTCGCCGTCTCCGCTCACACGCACACCCACCGCGACTGGACTGGACTGGACACCTCTCTTCTTCTGCTGCCGCGGCGACAGACTCGGGGAAATCTCTCCTCTCTTCCAGACATTCTGGTCCCGAGTACCCGATGGCAAATTTGCACTTCCTCTGACTGGTTCGCCGTCACTTTGTCTTCCTCGAACTTACCCGGAACAGTTAGTTCTTTACTCCATATTGTGGTTAATCTGATTTCTGAATGAGATTTTTTTTAAGAAAAAAAACCTGTCAATCATAATGGCCAGAAATAATGAAATGGGAATTAAAATTAGACTGGAGCATGGACAATAAAAATCACCAAAATAAACAATCCACAATAATTCCTGGCAGCGTCGGCTCTTTCGGCTGTCCTTCCTCCATCCCGTGATTTCCTGGGTCTCTTCCGGCACTCCCGCCTTGCCGCTTTAACAGGAGGTGGGGCACGTGATTGAAACGTCTCCCTTGGCCTCGTTGCTCTCCAGATATATATTCCATCTGTCTTGGCGGGTTTGGTTCTTTTGTATAGACGATTTCTATGCCAGGGGTAGGCTGCCGAAGTGGCCAAAAACGATTAAAAAATGATTGAATTGATTGAATTGCTTGATCAACTAACCAGGGGTCAGAATAGGCCCTTTTATCATTGATTTTACGTGATCTTTATGGCCGATATCAAGGAATCCTCCGCTTAGTACGATATCTTCGGAACTTGCCTTTAGCGAAGGTTTGGCGGATTGCCAGAAGCATCTAGATCTTCCACATTTTGCATGGAACCCGACTGCGGAATTTACCGATTGTTATTTCAGTCTCTACACAGCAAAAGACCAAAAGAAATAAGAGACGATTGAATCTCAGAGCATCTCATTATACAAATTCCAACACGGACTTCTTTACAGCAACCTAGACGCATGAATGGAATGAAACAACCCTCCTCGTACTTAGTTCTTCTTGGACCTCTTTCTCTTCTTCTTTCGTGGCTCCCCTTCGCGGATATCAACGTTGTCGCCATCAGCGGCATCGTCTTTCTCGGCGACCTTCTCACCACCGAAGGAGAACTCGGGCCCATCTTCGGTACCAAAAGTATCCTTGCGCCATTGCCTCAACCGAGCTTTCTTGCCCAGTTTCCTCTGGTCTTTGCTCTTCTTTTCGGCGTCGCGGAATGATGCAAGCTTCTTCAGACCGGCGAACTGGTTAAGGTGAGTGTCGTCAGCCATGAGGATGTCCCGTGCCGTCAAGCCGAAGCTCTGGGGAGACGTTTCTCTGTAGCGGAAATGCCCGGTGTTCTTCTTGCTCGCGCCCGGAAGAAGGGCCGCGTCAAGGTCCAAATTGCGGTCGACGGCCTCGTCAATGCGAAGTCGATCCTTGCGAGCCTCGCGCTTCTGGTCCCTTTTCTCCTGGGCTTTGCTCTTCTTGTTCTTGGAAGCGCCTTCACCGGCGTCATCGGCATCCTCCATCTCAGCATCCGATGCGGGTTTTTCTTCGTCGTCTTCAAAATCCGGGACAAGATCAGTGATGTCAATGTCATCATCCCAGGTAGGCTTCTTGGGGTGTTTTTTCTTGCTCTCGCCGTCGCCGCCAAATTCGTCGCCCTCCGCGTAGTATTCCTCGCCGAAGTTCTTCTGCATTTCCTTCTCCCAATCTTTGTCATCCCAAGCGCCATCCAAGAACTTGGCCCAGTCCTCGTCGGTAAATTGAGATGCGCGAAGTCCTGCTACTTCCTTGACCTTGTTGACCTTTTCTTGGAGCTCTTCTGTTTTGAGTTTGCGCAACCGATTCTTTTCGGTCTCCCGCTGTTTCTTCTCCTCCTCCTTTCTTTGGCGTTCAGCATCCCTGATCTTCTTTCTGCCGCTCGTATCATCCCGACGAACGGATTGCTTGTTTGTTAGGTCACGAGAGTGAGTAATCAGATGGGTGTTGATCTTGCTAGGGTCCTCGAAGCGGAAATTGTATGCCTCCTCGAAAGCCTCCGCTCGCGCATCTTCCTCCTCATCATCAGACTCAAAAGGTTGATGGTTTGCTCTCTCGGCCGGGATCCAAGCCCTTGCAGAAAGGAAATTTGACAGGAAACTTTCCGGGTCTTTGTCCGCGTTCTCAAGGTCGAGCTTGTTGGTTTTCTTGGACTCGGGGAGTGGTTCAGGTGCTGACTTGCGCACAAGGAAGTCCTCATCCTCTGCTTCATTGTTCGAAGACTGATCCTCATCGTCGGCCGCGGCATGCATTTGCTGGACAATCGATTTCTTCAGGTCTGCTTGCTCCTGGGCATATGTTCTAGGCGCATCGGAGGTGTCATCCTCTGGTAGGGGGTTACCACTCAGAAGGTTTTCCCGGTGGTAATCTCGAAGAGTCATGGATTTCTCTTTCTTCTTCTCCCCATCCTCCGGCTTGGCATTTGCATCTTCTTCGGCGTAGAATTGGACGTTACTGTCGTAAACTCGGGGATCCTTTGATCGAATCGCTTTCAGGGTTGCCATGATCTCTTGGTCAAGTGCGGTAGTTGCCAGCTCTCCATCTTCGTCTTCCTCTTCAGATGATGACTCGTCCTCCGAGCCCGATCCATCGCGGCCTTTCGAGTCTTTGCCTAGCTTTGTTTCCACTATAGAGGACGGAGTCCAAGTTAGCACGCCATCATTCATACAGCCTGTACGAGAATATCATGAGCACTCACATCTCTGGATTTCCTCCCGCTTCTTATTATGCTCAAATCGACGGGCATACTCTTCGTTGATTTTGAAATTGAAGCCATCGGCCTGGTTGTTGATTGAAACTCCGCCAGACTCATCTCCAGTGTCGCTAGAGCTGTCATCATCAAGAAGCTTGCGCGACTTCTTAGTTGGAGGCTCCATATCTGCTGTGATTTAAAGACACAACTTAATTGAATGGTAGTGCCTTTGCGTAAGAAACAGAGTGGTAACTGCGCTTTCTTCATAGAACCAAGAAAAGAGAAAAAAAATGGCCGCGACCGGCAGAAAAAATTGCCCGTCTTCACCGCCCGACCAGGCCCGACGATGCTGCCTGAGAAACCAGGCTTCAAGACAAGTCACTGACGTAGCCAATTAGATCATGCGCGGGCCTGGTCGAGTCCCCGTATAGCTCGAGGCCGGGCGCTGAAAGCTTCCTGGTCCATGACCCTCTCTCCCCATCTGACATATCTCACGGCCTGCTTTCGGTTCTCCTTATTTTTCATTTCTTATCTCCCTTCGAATTCCCTAGTTGATCGTCTTTCTGTCGTTACCCCTTGTTCGCGTCAGTGTATGGCCGGAGACATACACTAGATGTCGACTCAGCCGCAGAAGCCATTACCCCAGGTTGGGAAGCTTGTCAGCGTGGTGTAAGTCGCTCGAATGATTGCCCTTAATGGAAGAACCAGGAGAAGTGCTTGGATCTGACATTTGCGTATAGTCCAGTAGGTTTAAAGGAGGCTGCCCTCGATTCGCCGACATTTCGTGCCACCACACTCCACTTCTCCGATCAGATCGAATTCCTCGAAAGATGGCTCGATGGATACGCGAAGGCCGCATCCAAGCTCTCGATGGAGCTTGCAGCCATGGAGGGAATTGTGAACACGTTTCTATCCTACTCTATGAACCCCCTGGTGGTCTCCGAAGCCGTGCTCGACCATGATTACACACTGTTGTCAATGAGAAGGAGCGGTGACAGCTCGAGGGATCTATGGAACGGATTGGTATCCACCTCCAAACGGATAGAATCGCTCGTTTCCGAGCCCATCAGAGTTTTCATACAGGAAGATTTGCGGAATTTTAAGGTAAACTGACAAGTGTCATTCATGCTTACAACATACGCCCGTCAAAGTCTTACCCCACTATAGGAGACCCGCCGCCTACTCGACCAGGCGCAAAAACATTACGATTACTTACAGTCCCGATATGCATCGCAAGCAAAGTCGAAAGAACCATCGTCCCTAAGAGAAGATGCCTTCCAACTCCATGAGGCCCGCAAGGCGTACCTCAAAGCGTCGATGGACTTTTCGGTCCAGGCTCCTCAAGTCCGAAACAGTCTCGACAGGTTGTTGGTCCGAGTGTCATTCGATCAATGGCGGGAGTTCAAGACCTTCCATAATAACAATGGCTCGACATTTACGAAATGGGCTCAGGAGATGGATCGTATCAAAGGTTGGATTCATGAAATGGAGGGAAGCGAGAAGTCCTCCAAGCGGGAACTTCTGTCTGCCAGGAAGCAGATCGAAGAAGCTGCGGAGGTTGCCGTAAGGCCATCGCGTGAGTTGGAGGACTACTCGATCTCGACTGTCCCCTACCTTGGATCCCGCCCTTTGTCGACACTCGAGATGACGACAGAGGCTAGGCCGGAGAAGCAAGGGTGGGTGAATCTGCGCACTCTCTCAGGCAAGCCCACACGCACAATCTGGGTCAGGCGATGGGTTTTCTTGAAGAATGGAATCTTTGGCTGTCTTGTACAAGGAGCCCGCACTGGTGGAGTTGAGGAAAGTGAGAGAATAGGTGTCCTTCTCTGCAGCATTCGCCCGGCCTTCCAGGAGGAACGCCGCTTTTGCTTCGAGGTGAAGACTAAGAGCAACACCATCGTGCTTCAGGCAGAGACGCAAAAAGAACTCATGGATTGGATTGCGGCTTTTGAAGCCGCGAAACGTAAGGCTCTAGAGCGCCCAGCGAGCTCCGATCCTTCACTTTCCGGCAAAGACACGATTCAAGATCCTGCGTTTGCCATCTCGTCTCCTCCGGCCCCCGAATTTGCCGCTGATCCGGCTGATTCTCTCACCCCACACTCAAGCGAGGAACAAGGCTCATCCGAGCGGGGTGGAATGCTCCCTCTTCCAGACAGAGATCCAAACGCTCTCCGGAATAGCAGTGATTTTGGCGCGTACAGGCGCTTGACCTCCCTGGAACCCGAAAGCTCGGCGAGAGAACACACCTCGCGTATCATCCAGAAACTGGATCTTCATCGCAAATCCAACACGGTGCAACCCTCCAACTCTATACCTGGAGCTGGAGGTGGCATAGCCAGCTTGATCTCCGCCAGTCACACCGCTCTTGGCTCCGGTACTGCTACCCCATACGGCTCGCCGGAGAATGATATCAACAGGGGCAACGAATCTCCTACAACCTTGGCACCACCGACGCTGGCCAATCCCCCAGCTCCTACTAGCATGAGCAAAGCAGCCGTGATTGTTAGCAATGAACGGGGACTTGGATTAGGCCAGGCCGACAAAACGGGCGGCATGCCTAGCGGCATGATGGCAAACTTGTGGGGAAGTTCCAACTGGGGCTTCGTAAATCGACTGGAACGAGAAAAATTGGGACTCTCGGAAACGCATCAGGACACGGACTCGGGCCACCCTCTAACTTCGCCAGTTAGTGATTCATCAAAACAGAATCAGACATCAGAAGCCAAAACCCCCGCTGGACCAAACCCCGCTAAACCATCGGCTCCAGGCCCTCGTCATCGACAGACAATGAGTCTTGATGGAAGTCCAGCCAAGGTACAGCAGGCAATTATGGGAGTTATCCATGAGTATCCCAGCTACTATCCGCAGCAGCTCAAAATCCAGGATTCTCAATTCCGACTTTTGTTCCCCAATGTCAAAAGAGAGGAAGCCCTGGTCATGGTGTTCCGGGCTACGTGGAATCCAAACGATCAGCAAGAATTCCCTGGAAGAGCCTATGTGACTACACGCGATATATACTTCTATAGTCATTATTATGGGCTGGTACTGACCACGAGTGTTTCTCTGGAAAGCATCAAAGAAGTCACTGCGGCTCCTGGAAGAGACTGCGACTTCTTGTTCCTTCATACCATTCCACCTCCTGGCGAAGACACTCCCGGCCGAGTCACAGTCAAGACTTTCCTTGAGCCGCTGAAGCTCCTTCAAAGGCGTCTGAATTTCTTGATCAACGATTCTACAGCCGTCGAGCCACTTGGTTTGGAGGCCATCTTCAAGGCCCTCACCAAGATGGAGACGGATGCGTTGACTCGGACTCCCAGTGTAGACAGCTGGGAGGATGTGGCTGCCCAAGAAGACAAGCTAGCCGACAGCGAAGGCACCACCGACCAGCACCCCGGAAGAGATTTCCGGGCTCCAATTTACATTGACAAGGATTTGGACATACACTCCAAGAAGGCCGTCAACGGCAAGGATGTGCCGAGGTTCAGGTTGCCTACCCAGCCCGTACAATATGTTCCCCAAGGGAACTTACACCTAGCAGCTGAGAAGGAGTTTGATATCAGTCCCAAGGCGACTTTCCATATTCTCTTCGGGGACAAGAGTGCAGTCTGGCAGCTTCTCTTGCATCAGAGGAAGGCACAAGGTAGGATACCTAATTCTGTCTGAAGCCCCGGATCGCAGCTAACCAAATCATAAAAGACATCAAACAAGGACCTTGGACCAGAAATGAAGCGCGCAACCTACGGAGGGACTTGCATTATCAAATTGAGACAACCGATATCTTAGGTACGTATCTCCAGGTACGAAGCTTGTTTTCCACAGGGTATCTGACATCATCCAGGACGGTCCCAGGGCAAAGAGATCTCCGATTATCAATTGATCGATGTCCTAAATGATCACCTCTGCTATGTGGTCACGGATAAGCGAACTCCATGGCACCTGCCCTTCAAGCGGTCGTTCAGGCTGGTCAGCAAAATTGTCATCACCTTCATAGCTAAAGGGAAGAGTAAACTTTCCATCTATACGAAGGTGGAATGGCTGTGGTCACCTTGCGGTCTGCAGAGTGAGTATCTACCTCAATAACATGGTTCATTGAAACAACAAGGTTAACAATCCCTAGGTGTCATTGACAAGCAAGCCACGGGTGATTTGGAACAGGATGCCTTGGATCTACTAGATTTGGTTGGTGACCAGGTGCGCAGGCTTGGGGCTCACAGTCGAACCAAGAAGGCCATTACCATCTTCGGCCACGTCGGACGCCAGGGTTCTGTATCACAATTCTCCGGCCAACCGGATTTTAAAATCGAGCCTCGCAAGCCTCGAACCCAAAGAACGCTAGTGCAGCTGCTCTACGAGATCTTTGTCTCGTTCCTCGAGAGCGCCATTTCATCTGTGATGTTGTGGACGTTTGCTCTCCTGCAGTGGTTATGGAAGACTACGAGTGCGCACAAGGTAATCCTTCTGTTACTAGTATCAAGCATGTTCATGAACGGACTCTACACGTCGCAGGAGGCCTATGAGTGGTGGCATGATCGAAACGCCGAAAAATTCATGGCCCGTCTAGGCGTCCACCCGGATCAGGTCATGAGCAAAGCTATCTACATAAGAGATATTGACGATGCACTTGCAAACACAACAATTGGACAGACCAGCAATAACGCAAGCGAGTGCTTTGCTACTTTCCATCAGCAGACACTAGGTGGCGACGGGGCCTCGCGCTCCCTCGGTGTCTCGAGTTCGAGGGACTCCATGACCAAGAGTGCAGCCCGACGACTGCAGCAGACTCGCGAACGGCTCGCCTTGTATCGCCACAATCTCTTGGTGGCTCTCCGCGTGGTCAACAGTATCGAGAAGGAGGTCATCGAGAACGAATGGGAGCGCTGGCTCCGACAAGAGCTGCGGCGATGTCGTCAGGTGGAAGTTCTTCTCGGCAAGACCAAAGCTGGCGACGAGGTCGATCTGCAGGCAGACCGCATGGGCCAGACCATCTTTGCCGGCCTCTCCGGCGACGTCAGACAATGGTACGACCAATACTGCACGAGTTGCCAGCGGGAACAGGAACAACTCGTTGGCGACCACCGGATATCCGAGGTTTCATAGGCAGGCGGCGGAGGATGCATGTGCCGGTTTGATTTATCTCTTGTTTGGGATTTTGTTGAACGATACCCCGTTTGAAATTGGTTTCTTTTGAGGGGAACCGCATTGTATATTCCTCCCAGCGTGAATAGTTTTGGTTGCATCACAATTCCCATAATTCAATCCAAGGAGCAGTTCATACGCAGTCTAATACCGCTCGGTGGCACAAACATCAGCACCACCGGTCTAGTTAGCGCAGTAAACCTGTTCGTTGACAGCAACAACCGATTAATTCTGCCGGGGCTTGACGGCGCCCTCCTGGACGATATAGTAGACCACCGTGCCGTCGCCGCCCATGCTCTTATCCACCATGGCCAAGAGCAGTCTCTTTGTGCCCCACTCCCCAGTCTGACGAGCCTTCCGCCTATATTCGTAATACTCGGCTAGTTGTGCAGCCTTCTCCCCGTTCTGCGAACCAGCACGCTCCTCACCCTCGTCCCCTAGATCTTCCTCGGCGCTGTCAGGAAGCGAGTCAAACACCGCCGCCAGCTTGCGCAGACTCCACGATTGTCCATGCACAGTGGGAAGCACGAACATGCGCTCCAGCTCGACGTCGTCCTCGCGCAGTCCCTTCTGCAGCATGTACAGCTGCTCGTCGGGGTGGGTGTAGACGCGGTGCGGAGGAATTCCGGAGATCAGGAACAGGGCCGAGGATGCATCATCTGTCGAGGGAGGGTTCGATGTGGGGATCGGGATGTCGTGTACTTTCAGCGATGTCCAGAGATGCTGGTGCTGGAGGTTGTGGAGGATTTGGATGGTGCTTGCGGAGAGCGGATTGGGAGAGGCGGAGGCGGCGATGAGGGAAGTGAGCGCGGAAGGGGTGGGTATGGCAGGGGAGGACGAAGATGGAGATGTCGCTGTCATGATGGGAATATCTCGGAAGTCTCTTGTGGTGTCTGTGTGTCTTACTTGGGGTGAAGTATATGATGAAATGGTCCGTGGCAGGAGAAGAATGTCCGAGCGGAGGAAAGGAAGAAAAAAAAAAAAGTCGAGGTGGGGAGGAAAATGGAATTCCGCGGTCTGCGGAAGGAGAAGAACACATGGCATCATCCGCTCGTTGCGCTCCTTAAATTCCTCCTTTCCCCGTCGTCTCAGTCCACTTTACGCTTCACTCTTTCCAGTCGTCCGTTGTACACTCCTGCCTGGCATATTTGCGCTCTCTTGTCGTTCCCTTTCTTTTATACTTCCTCGTTCCTAATGGCGCGCCAGAAACAAGCCACTCCTTTACAACGCGCGACTTCCTCGGAGATCATGCACGCGCATCCTGAAGATACCGATGCGCAAGTCAAACAAATTGGCAGCGCAAAACCGTCTTCTGGGGCCAATGGAACTGCAACGGTGAAAGATCTTGCTGCGGAAGTTCCTCCCGGTCTAGCGCAACTCGCGATCTGCGTCCTCGGAATCTATGCTTCATTGTAGGTGGCCTCGGTTTAGATTCAACCAATACTCTCAGAAGCATTCTAACTGATTGACTCAAACAGCCTTTCCTGGGGAGTTCTGCAAGAAGCGATTACCACGGTTTCTTATGCAGTTCGTCCCTCCACCGCTGATGAACCAGAGCCTCCCGCGGAGCGCTTCACTTTCTCGATCGTTTTGAACACCATCCAGTCGACCTTCGCGGCCATCACCGGCTTCCTCTACCTGTACTTCTCGACGCCGAAGGGCCAGAAAGTGCCCACGATCTTTCCCACGCGCAAAATCCTGTTTCCTCTGCTTCTCGTCAGCATCTCCTCCTCCCTCGCCTCGCCTTTCGGATACGCCAGTCTGGCGCATATCGATTACCTGACCTTCATTCTGGCCAAGTCCTGCAAACTGCTGCCGGTGATGTTCCTGCACTTGACCATCTTCCGCAAGCGCTACCCGCTCTATAAATACGGCGTCGTCTTCCTGGTCACTCTCGGCGTCGCAACCTTCACCCTGCACCACCCAGGAACGAGCAAGAAGATGGCCGCGTCCGCCGAGAAGGGCACCGGATCGTCCACGTGGGGGATCTTCCTCCTGTCGATCAACCTGCTGCTCGACGGCCTCACCAATACCACGCAAGACCACGTCTTCAGCTCCCCGCAGCACTACACCCGCTTCACCGGCCCGCAGATGATGGTGGCCCAGAACGTCCTCTCCACCCTCCTCACCTCCCTCTACCTCCTTATCATGCCGCACCTCTCCTCCACCGGACTCCTGCACAACCTCCTCCCCATGCCCATCCCGCCATCCACGGAAGCCGAGCTCACCAACGCCATCAGTTTCCTGTCCCGTCACCCGGAGGCCCTCAAGAACGTGATTGGTTTCGCGGCTTGCGGTGCCATCGGCCAGTTGTTCATCTTCTACACCCTGTCGCGCTTCTCGTCGCTGCTTCTGGTGACGGTGACCGTCACGCGGAAAATGCTCACTATGCTCCTGAGTGTGTTCTGGTTCGGGCACTCGCTGTCCGCCGGGCAGTGGCTGGGCGTGTTCCTTGTCTTCGGGGGCGTGGGCGCCGAAGCCGTGGTGCAGAGACAGGAGAAGAAGGCGAAGGAGTTGGCGAAAGCAGGGAAGAAGGCGTAGATAGATAGCTTTGGGTTTATGCTTCTCTTTCATATTGTATGTACATAGTTCGATAGATTATTTGATTGGATTTTTTTGATGTTATTTATTTCTGATTTTTGTTTTGTTTTATTTTCCTTGGGAGGTCTTGATATCAAAAATCAACGTCCATGATCTGTCCGCACCGATGAAAGCAGATAAAATAGAATCATCTATTTCCTCCCTTCAACCATGATAATATGATACCCGAATCCCGTCTTCACATCCGCATACTTAGGATTCCCCGTCGTGCTCGGCTCCAACTCATACGCCGCCTTCTCGAAGCTCGCATCAAGACTGCCACGCACTTTCCAGCCCAAGGAGCCGCCTGTCGAGAGGAAGAGAGGGTATATTAGCGGACCTTGTTCTTGCCATTATGACAGATCGATAGGGGTGTTTTTTGTATGTATACCTTGTCGGGCTTTATCCTCGGAGAACTCGCGCGCCACGTCGTCGAATTTCGCGCCGCCGCGCAACTTCTCCAGCGCTTCTTCTTTTTTGGAGAATTTTTCACACTGTAGGCGTGTTGGGTTAGCTTTCGTTCTAGGGGTCAATGTAGATGTGTATGATATGCTTGTAGGTGGGTGGGTGAGTTTCAAGTTATTCATGTACATATATATCACATTGAGAAAAACATATAAATCTCCAATTCCTAATATATGTATGTTCATAACACAATCGTCCAGTCGATATCCCAAACTCAACACTTACCACCATGATATACATACAGATACATGAACACACACATAGAACCCACCCAGTATATATAAAAAAAGTCAAGAATCACATACCAAGATATGTCGCACGTTGATTGAAGTGGCAGGCTTCAAGCCCTTCTTGTTATCGCCCCCGTCGGCCGCATCCTTGCCCTTGCCTTTCTTATCGCCGCCTTTGTTGTTCTTGGGGGCCATGATGCTTTCGAGATCTGAAACGAGACGGAAAAGTGCGCGCGAGACAGACAGACAGACAGACAGACAAAAAGAGAGAGGGTGTGAATTACCCCTCCGGGAACAGCGACGGGTAACGTGATATGAAGTCATGTGGGGCTGGGCGGGATGAAGAGCCTGAGGCAGCATTGGTTTCCTCTGGATGAATGCATGCATGAGGATTCTTTCTCTGTCTGACTGCCTACGACGTAAGTGAGGAGAGCCATTGCATTCCAGTGGTCGTTTCAACTTCTAATCCTACTTCATGCATCTACATCTGCATCTGCATCTACATCGATCGATCTGCATCTGTCAGAGTTCATTATTCGCATTCAGCACGGAGGACTAGTTACTGTACATGCCAATGCCATGCAACGTGATGGATGATCTCTTCCGGGCCAGGATCACCTCCTTACCGGAAGATGCGTTCTACATTGCGGATTTCATAACGGCAGAGGAAGAGGAGATCTTGCTGCAGAAGGTAAGTGGGGGGTTTGTCATTTCTTTCTTTATGCTTCTTTCTTTCTTTTCTATTACTGAGATGATATATTTTGCTCTATTGGATTGGGTTCAATTCCATCCTCATTTCTCGGGATAACCATAGTCTACGGCAGATAACTACGGCGCCTCTTCCCCGATGGACTCTCCTCTCGCATCGTCGTCTGCAGACCTGGCCATCAGCCCTCACCAAGTCCAATACGCTGCTATCGACACCCCTTCCAGCGTGGCTCGTGTCCCCTATCATCACCCCTCGCTTCGACTCGCTAGGGATTTTTGCCGACGCCCCGCACCGCGCCCCCAACCATGTCCTGGTGAACGAGTATCGTCCGGGCCAGGGCATCATGCCGCATGAGGACGGTGCCGCCTACTACCCCCTCGTAGCGACGGTGAGTCTGGGAGCACCCATCGTCCTGGATCTATATTCCAAGGGCGAGCAGCGTGATGATGATGATGGTCAACGACCGCGATATCGGATTCTGCAGGAGAGACGGAGTCTGTTGATTACAAGGAAAAAGATCTACACGGAATTTCTGCACGGGATCGCGGAGACGAGCAAGGATGAATGCCTGGATGCGGACTCGATCTGTAATTGGGATTTGCTGCGGGATCCGGACCGGTACCGATGTGGTTGGGCGGAAAGAGAGACCCGGATCAGCCTGACATATCGAGATGTTCTCAAGGTCGCTAAAGTGGGAAATACGATGAAATTTCTCGGGGGGCGGTGACGTATGTACTCTTTCCTTTTGAGGGAAACAGAAACCAGGCAGCGTCGGTTGAATAATGCAGCTGCACAAGCCCGGGGCAGTTATTTTTAACCTTCCCAATCGACGGCAGCCATTAGTACACCACTGGAATCATGTTCCATTTCCCCCGCACTGACTCCTCGCCAAACTTCTGCGCATACCACTTTCGGCTGGTTCCGGCAGTGACACCAAGGTTGATTGCGACAAACACCAGCGCTGACAGAATAGTCTTGTTGACCCATTCTCCCGGCGGGGCGGCTAGCAGCGCCAACGACAAATAGATAGCACATTCCGCAGTGTAATGCGGACACACAATCCTGTTGAACAACGGATGAGCGGGGACGGTGTACTTCTTGAGTGAGAAGAGGTAGAAGTGGCAGTCATGCTGCAGACCCGACGCGAAAAGGAAGAGTGGCAGGCAGAGAAATGTGCGGAGAGAAGGTACGTTGGTGATTTTGATATGGTCGAGGGTGTACTCGTGAGCCAGCAGGGTGCCTATATTTAGACGAATAGTTAATTCAAGCCATCCCCTCTCGTGATCTCTAACCCCCACTCCCCATACGTACCGGCGCCCTCGATCCAGATTGCAACCGACACTGCCACATAAAAAGCAATGCCAATAAGCCAATGGCCGAACCACATTTGAGATGACGATGGCTTCGAGAGTGCCAGGCACTCCACCAAGCGCCTTATACCCTGAACGAGCACCAATGCCCAGCACAGCAGGATCTGGTTCAAGGTCATCACATCCTGCAGGCGTTCCGGGCGAATCCTGGTCGCAACAGCCTCGAAGGCAGCCCCGCGAGACAGGAGCTGCACAGCCCAGAAAATCGACGACAGCACCGACGCGATGTAAAACTGCGTGAAGTAGCCATGGGGTACCTTCAAGGCAGCGAGGTAGTCGAGGGGGCGTGTGACCGGAGAGCCCCACGAGGACTCAGAGGGCGAGGGATTCGAATTCGACTCGGTTGTCGAGGTTGCACGGGCGCCATAAGGGACGAAGCGCGAGCGGAGCGATTGCGACAGGGTCACCGACAGGATCTGGAAAGAGGGGGAAGAAAATTGGTTTTAGTCCATTCTAGAAGGATTCGTAGATCCTCGTCTTTCTGACCCGGGGGAGGGGTTTTGTTTTTTTTTTCTCGGCATCTCCATGCTAACATGTGTTATCGATTGTCATACCGTACAGGATGCGAAGACGAAGAAGGCTCGGAGAGCGTCGACGGCGTCCATGCGAGTGGCCGCCAAAAGCGAGTCTATTAGATCAGAGATCGGATTGATCATGGTGGATTGGCGTCATGGACGGGAATTGTGGGTTGGTTCAAGGATTGGGGACTTGTTTTGGAATGACAGGACATGGGAAGGCAGGAGGAGAAAAGATCTTGGAAGGGAATGGATGACAACATGATTAATTAATGGCCCAGACCGTCCATCGTCATAACAATCAACCTGTCCTGCCAATCACACGGGGAATTTCAAACCCATTATTGCCTCTAGGCACTCTTAGGTATCATGTCATCCTGTTTTGTTTATCTCTCTTCGCAAGCATCCATACTCCGTACTATTATTATGATTAAATTGTGATAATACTCCGTACCTACCTTCTTACCTACACTTATAGCCCGGTGTCCTTCTGGCCGCGTATCATTACCGGGGGCCTACAGAAGTCCGATGTCTGCTGGCTGATGCGACACGTTCCGAGACTTCTTTGTGGGGAAAAACACAGAAAACCACCGACGAGGAGATGAGCAGTCATAAATCATAAACAAAACAAAAACAAAACCACCCCCCCTCCTTCTCCTCGTCCCAGTAAGAATCGGCGTTTGTTTGATGATTTGATCCACCAGGGTCTCGTGAGAAATAAAAAGCAACGGCACTAGTTGTGGACTAGATGGGTAGTTGACGGCCTAGTGAAGGGGCAAGCTGGTTATGTCAGCCGTAAACAACTCAGCATTACTTGTGTACTCCGTACATTCTGGCCTCGACTTCTCCTGCTCATACCAGTCATGATCCATGACGAAGACACCCAAGACGAAGATAAGGGTCAAAATCAAAATTCAGAAAAGAAAATCCAAAATCCAAAAGCCAGAATCACCACCACCCCACTTCCACCAGTTGCCTCGGACGAGCTCTTTCCCTCTCTTTCCTCGACCGGCCGATCCGTCGACGAGTTCCAATAAATCCATGCAAGTGACGCCAACCAGACGACCCAAACCGTGAAGGGGGGGGGCGAGGAGTGGGGCGATAAGCTGGATCAAGCATCTATTTTAATTGGTGGCGAGAAAGTCGATCGCCGCAGTCAAAGTGGGGCAGGGCGAGAAAGTCGAAGTCCGTTAGTCCGAAAACGGCTACGGGTGGGTGTGACTCCGTGTCGGTCATTGGCCAGACCACGGGTCGAGCTGATGCCTAGCCTGAAGTAGGTAGCCTACGGTGTACGCAGCTTCCAGGGAAACCCACTTGAACCCAGGAGGTCTCTCACCCTTCGTTCCAAAGGGCCCGTTTCAGAGATCCGCCACTCTTCTCTGACCGCCCCCGCCCGCTTTTGGGCCTTCTCGCAGCTCCAATCGGGGAACGAGGTTGCCTCCTTCTTGTTCTTCTCCTCCTCCTCCCCCTCCCCTCTCCTCTCCTCTTCCCATCTGTCCTCCCCTTCCCCGTTGCGGCTGCAGGATGGATACGTACCGTCTCCATCCATCAGTTTTAGATTGAAGGCGCCCGATAGATGCATCGGAATAGGCAGATAGACTGATCGATACCAAGTCTCTCTCTCCATTTTTATTCGTCCCGTTCGGTGACTCATCGCCTTCCTTCCCCTTCCTAAAATAAAAAACAAGTACTCCGTAGCAAAAAAAAAAAAAAAAAATGAATTAATCAATAATAGTAAGAATATTAATCCGGATTCGACTGAAAAGTCGGGCCGTCCGTATTGGCTGGTATCGTACCATGTATGACTAACCCGACTAGCGGAATCCATGCTCCGCTGGTGGCCAAAAAACACGGTGGTAATGGACTGGTAACTTACCACTCGGTGCCTCTGTGGACAGCTGCGACTCTCTCTCTGCTTCAGTGCTTGCTCTGGCTTTTTCGCCTGCGACCGTCAACCCCCCCGTCTAAGACCAAGTTGAACAAACTAACCCAACTAAACCTAACATCGCTGCTTTTCCTCACCAAATAATGGAACTTTCCCTCCACTAATCTCCCTAACCCCAGTGAGCATCGGCCGTTTCAATCTCTCTCGCTTTCTCGTTTTCTCTCTTTACCCTTCTCTCCTCTTCTCTTCCCTCCTTCCTTCACTTCCTCGCTCCTGCTCCATACTCCTTCTCCCTTTTAATTCTCTTTCCCTCGGAAACCTCGATTTTGTCTTCGATTTTCTATTCCTCTTATTATTCTTCCACATTCCTCGTTATCCCTCAATTCTTGAATTACCAACCCTCCTAGGCTGTTTCATCACCTAGAATTCTTTCTCTACTCGCCATTGTCTCTCCGTCTTTGTCCTCCACTTCTGCTACCGTGCTCGACGTACGACCTGTTTCGACCTTCCTGCTTTCAATCAAAGTATACGCTTGAGCTCATCTCTTGAAGCGGTTTGCTACGTTTTCCTGGTCACATCCGGCAATCGAGACAAATAAAACCCGTTCTTTGCAAGCCTATCCTCGGGCGTGGTCGAGCACCGGCTTTCGCGCGCAACTGCTGGTGTCTTAGACCACGAGTCTATTTGTTCGCCACGGCCCCCGAAAATGACGAGCGGAATCCCCAGAAATCGAGTGCTACCGCTATGAGTGATGTTGAGACTGTCTCCTCCTTGCCAGCTACCCTGGATGCCGGACAAAACGCTCTTGCGGTCAAGGTGAATCACCAGTCTCCTCCCCCGGGCCCTCCATCTCCCAAGAGGACATCTCCACCCCGGGTTGTCATTGGGAATGGGAAGGTCGGCCCTGTAGGGGAGGTTGATCCTGTTGCCGGGGAGGGCGATGGGCCACCGAGCCCAAAGGCTGATTCGGAGGCAGAAACCATAATACAATCCGGTCGAGAGTCTTTGTCGCCCGAGAAAAGACGAAAGTACATAAGACATGAACCGAAACGACGTGATGATGGGAATGACCGAGTGGACGCTGTGGAAAATGACCTCCCCCCTAATGGTTCGCAGGCGAGAAAGTTCGTGAATGGTGATTCCCCCAGTGAACGCGACCGTGAATCGCGCCGTATGAGCCCCTCGAGAAGAACCAAGTCCCCTTTGTCGACAGTAAAGCTAGAGAAGCCCGAGGATCCGCATTCCGTTCCGAGGAGATCTGAGCCGCCCCCTCCTGCTTTCACGGCACCCAAAATCTCGAGGAAGCGGAGCTTCAGCGAGACAGTCGACATCGAAGCTGGCCCGGGTCGTCATAGTCAATCGGGCTCAGTCCGTGACAGGGAACGAAAAGATTTGAACGGCGTGGCCTTTGCTCCTCCTGCATCCACCGATCGTTCGATATCTCCCGTCCGATCGTCTCACAAGCGAACGGCTTCTGGCCAGCAGTTGGGCGGAGGTGATTTACAGAGAAAGAAGAAGGCCCCCACGCCACTCATCACCGGCTTTCAGAGACAAAGTTCAGAAGATAGACAATCGGTCTCGTCTTCCACCAGTGGCTCTCCATTGCCCAGCGCCCAGATTCGAAAACTCGGTTCCGTCGATGGGGCTTCCGCGTCCCCTGCGAGGCCAACGGGGTACAAAAAACAGCGTGACCAGAATGGTCGGACACGCCTGGCGCGCGCCTGCGCGGCCCAAGAATTGGATGTGGCCATTGCTAGACACGCAGAACGCCCAGAGGACCTGAATGTTGCCGACAACGCCGGAAATACTCCCCTGCAGATTGCGGCCCTCGAGGGCAGTGCCCCAATAGTGAAATTCCTCTTGAATGCTGGCTGCGAGATTGACACTAAGAATATCGACAAGGACACACCGCTAATCGATGCCGTTGAAAATGGGCACTTTGATGTCGTCAAGCTTTTACTAGAGGCAGGGGCGAACCCTCGAACCGTCAATGCCGAGGGTGACGAGCCCTACGATCTCGTTCCGGCCGACTCGGAGGAATATGAGGACATTCGACGAGTGCTAGAGGAAGCAAAGGCATCCGTCAGGCCTGGAAGACGCTCGGAGGAACGCACGGGATCCGAAGCCAAAGAAGGCTCTTCTCGACGCATCTCTGCCGAAAGTGCGCGCGATTCACCTCCTGCACACAGGCCGCGCAGCCCTCCACTCAGCACCACAACCAAGCGCAAGACAGTCAGAAGCGAAGCCACTCGAAACGATTTACTGTGGACAACCGCTACCCCGGAGAACTTGCAAGCCTTCGCCGCCAAGGGTGATTTTGTCGGGGTTGCCAACATTCTGAACGTGGGGCAAAAGGCTGACATTGAATCAATGATCGCTGCCGCCAAAGGTGGCCATGACGAAGTGGTCTCCCTTCTGCTTGGCATCGGTGATGCGGATCCGGACCCTCCTCCAGTTCAAGACGGCTCTCATAAACCCGGGTACAATACGCCAATGCTCGCTGCAATCGGTCGTGGCAATCTCGAGGTTATCCGAATTTTGCTCAATCAACGACAATTCAACCCGACGAGACGGCTCTATAGGGACCGAACCTATTTCGAGCTCTCCCGAGATCGCAGGGCAGACAACTGGGAGGAGGAATTTGATCTCCTCCGAGATGCGTACGACAACTACAGCAGAGTAAAGAAACATCGCAAGCCCGACGGCCCATCACCGCGACGACCGCGCGATCGTGATATTGAGAATCGACGCCCAGGGCGCCGTGATTCCTTATCCCCTGTCGCTCGACCTCGGAAGCCTGTCGCGAGCCCAAACCATCGGGATTCCACGACCAAAGATATACTGGTGTCTAAGGAGAAACGCCGGGACAACATGGCCCATGCTAAGGAGAAGCCTACCCACCCCAAACTTTCTCATCGATCCAGCGATGGGCTGTCTAATGGAGCCGACCCCGATGGGCCTCGCACCGATCCAACCAGATCCAAGCCATCTCTAGCCACCAAAGATGGAGAACACGCTATCGTAAACCGTGGAGACGAGGCCCCCAAACGAAGACGATTAATTGCTGGACGACCACCACAAGATCGCGACCGCCGAAGGCCCAGTCTGCCATCATCTGACTCTGTTTCGGGGCGTGAGGAGAGTTCCAAACGTGTTACGCATCCCGAAAGCAGCAGTGGCAGCAAGTCCGGATTGAAGCGTGGACATGGCAGTGCAAGCCCAGAAAGGCCGCGTTCCCGCGATACAGAGCATGAGAAGCATCCCCGAGAGATCCACAAGAAGAAACGACGGGTTTTGTCTGAAGATGGGACGCCCAATATTGCGAATGGAGGCCTGAAGAAGAGCCAGCCGGCAGCGACAGGAGACCTCAAGTCATCTCGCCAGAAGGACGATGACGATCATCACTCCGACCCTGGGTTGAACGCCGCACGGGAATCTGACGCACAAGCCACGAAGCCAGTCGAACGGAAGCCCGTTAAAGAAGAGCACGAAAAGCACGAGACCCACGACTTGGATGATATCCCAATGGAGGATCCTGTGAGTTTATCCGAGAAAGCCGAAGCACAGGCGGAAGCGGAAGCCCGACGACAAAAGGAGGCCAGCATCGCGAAGCAAGAACGACTGGCGGAGGAGGCGCGCCTTGCGGAAGCCGAAAAGGCTCGTCTGGAGAAGGAAGAGAAAGAGCGGGCAGCCCGTTTGGCTCAAGAGAAGGCAGAGAAGGCCGCGGAGGAGGAGCGCAAGCGAAAAGAGGCCGAAGAACGCCGAGCCAAGCTGGCCGAAGAGGAACGCCAGAAACGCCTCGAGCAGGAACGGGCTCGGCTTGCCAAACTGCGCAGGGAGCAGGAAGAGCAAGAGCAACGGCGGCGAGACGCTCTACCTAGCAGACTTCGTGCTGCGGCCAATCTGGTTGGGTCCAACGATCCTCAGGCGAGAAGCCACATGTGGTTGAGGAAATTCATGCCCGTGGTGACCGCGGAGACGAAGCAACTCGATCCTTCCTGTTCACCCGATGTCGCGGACGAGAAATGGGTTCCAAACTATCTGGTCGCACCGATATTAGCGACTAATGACCTCCAACTTTCACAGTATGCCGGCTGGGAGAAGCGCAACGCGACGCCGACTCAGCGAGGAAATTTATGGCGTGTCACTCGGCGAATGCTCGTGCAAGCCGACGAGATGGAGTTCTTGAGCTCGTCATTTGGACAGATCATGCGGAGAGACAGCGAAGCACGCCCCAAATACTTCGACATGGAGCATGTATTCTGGGTTCGGGTATGTATATCACCAATCTATCTGCGAGGCGAAAGATGACCGCTAACCTATATCTAAAGCTCTCCGACTTCATGGATCTTGTTCCACACATTCCCCATCTGCATGGGCTCGACATTCAATTCCTGAAGATGCATATTGATCGCGAACCATCGGCGACACCCCCATTTGATCTACCGCAGCCCAACGGACATGTCTCGGTACCCCCGCCCGTGGAAGAAGGGTTTCCCAACGGAATTCAAGGCCTTACAAACGGCTATGGTCATGCCCGACCAAGTACATACGTCTAATGTTTGATACTGATACTGCATCGTTTGTTTCCCCGGCGATTTTTGAGTACAACCTGTACAGGCGGAATTTCCTTGATGTATGACTATGATACCTCAGTTGATGTGATGTGTGACGTTTCGCATGTTCGGGTGATTTGGATAGAGCAAGACTTTGACAGTCTTTCAAGTCCAGGTTTTCATTCTGTAGATGTGTTGCTGTAGACATACGGAGTACCTGTAGTTGCTGGCCAGTTTCTACCTCGATGATCTTGTCGGCTGAGAATTGATTACGGGCCGAGATCATCGTTAGGCTTGTTTGCATCAAGAATAGTCACGTGACATTTCCACGTGAGAGCTCGGGTTACATAAGCCGTAGGGCACACCACCGACGATTTAGGCGAGAAAACTCGCGGACGATTCCACACTCTTGAATTCA
This sequence comes from Aspergillus affinis, assembly GCF_023601865.1. Classification (NCBI taxonomy): domain Eukaryota; kingdom Fungi; phylum Ascomycota; class Eurotiomycetes; order Eurotiales; family Aspergillaceae; genus Aspergillus; species Aspergillus affinis. Next base: position 80,399 of record NW_026515784.1, read on the forward strand.
GCACTCCATCAACTCAACTCTTTGAGGAAAATCCGACAGGATATACCAATAGAATCAACAAAATGGTACGTTCTATGCCGTCCGCTCCATGAATCCGCGACGTCAATTCCCATGAGAAACGAGTCGATCGCGAGATCAATAACGCAGCCAAAGTTCTCCCGCAAAAAAAAAAAAAAGTGAACATGTCCCCGCTAACATTTTCACCTCTTCATACAGTCGGACGGAGAAGAGACCATTTCCAACCCCCCCGTTGCCGCCGATGAGGTCGAGGTTTCGGCCGACGCTGGCGCCGGTGGCCAGATGTCCGTTCTGGACGCTCTGAAGGGCGTTCTGCGCATCTCCCTCATCCACGACGGTCTTGCCCGCGGTCTCCGCGAGGCCGCTAAGACCCTGGACCGTCGCCAGGCTCACATGTGTGTGCTCAACGAGGGCTGTGAGGAGGAGGCCTACAAGAAGCTCGTTGTGGCCCTTTGCTCCGAGCACAAGATCCCCCTGATCAAGGTCCCCGACGGAAAGATGCTCGGCGAGTGGGTTGGTCTTTGTATGTCTCCCCTCTATTCATTTTTACCCCCGATGTTTATATATGATGGAAACTAACCGGATTGATTTACAGGCCAGCTTGACCGTGAGGGCAACGCCCGCAAGGTCGTCAACTGCTCTTGCGTCGTCGTCAAGGACTGGGGTGAGGAGTCCCAGGAGCGTTCCGTCCTCCTGAACTACTTCCAGACCGAGCAGTAAATATTTCCTCCCGAGGAAATGTTTTACCAATCAGTGTGCGAGTGTAGCTTGATCAGGACAGAATGAGAAGGCGGAGAAAGAAAGGAACATATCGAATTGATTGTGGGCTATGTTTTGGGTAATGGGATGTGAGGACTATGTTCGGATCAGAAAACTACCTGGATCCATGATCTTTTCTTCTTTTTTTCTCACTTTTTTTTCTGTGTAATCGGATCTATCAAACCACTATCTTTTTCTCTCGAGTTTCTTGTCTAGTTTGCTCTAAACGAGGACTTGAGGGGATAAAACATCTAAATAACTAAAAAATTCATGAAGTCGAGGAACCAAAATATTTTCACATTTTACTCGTAAAGTAGTAGTATGAACGTGATTGAATAAACAAATGGTATCATGTTTCCAAGTCTTGAGATACAATTTCAATTCATTCCATTGAACTCCGTATAAACTGACCAGAGAGGATAGATACCTAGGTACCCAATGCCAACTTGTACCAAACAATCCAAAAGAGTATGTAACGGGCATGTCTTACCAGAAGTGCTAAATTTGAACATGAAAAGAAATCAAAAAGGATCCCACCGGCTATGCGAATCGCAAGTCAACATAAGCAATCAATCCAGGTAGTCAATATCCCACTCGATCCATTTCCAAACGCCGAAGAACCAAGGATGCTTAGGAGCCAGTTAGCGGAAGCTGTACGACGGCCGGACCATCTTTTTGGTCTCGGGCCGCAGGGAGAGTTGTTGGTACGGGGAGCTGCCCGGGTCGTAGTAGAGACCTTCGATGTGGCCGCTCTCCCGATGGAGAGAGATGTAGTAGAATCCGGAGATGGTGAGGCCTTGTCGGGAGTCGGTGGGCGTGATGAAACAGCGTTCTATGCAATGGTTAGAGAAGACTCGGAAAACAAAATGACAAGGGAGAGAAAATGAAGCATACCTTTCCATCGCATCAAGATCCACCCCTTGGACAATTCCTCGGTAATCCATTTCCGACTGACCAGGTTCCTCGTCATCTCTTCGTCCGTGAGCGTTTTGAACGGCTGTAGCTCCCGCCAGTAGGTACTGTCGATCTCGGCGTCGGCTTTGAAGTTCTTCGTTTCTAACGTGTGCGTGTTGAAGTCAATGATTTCGCCCTCGAGGAAGGTGACAATGTGTGCGTCGTGGGACGGGGAGGTCTTGTCGGGGATATTGTACGCTTCCATAGTACCCGATAGAGTCATCTCTTGCGTATTGATGTTGTGGATAGTGACTTTCACCGGCCAGTTTTCGTCCTTGCCCGTTCCTAGGTTGTAAATATTGTTGGCCAGGTACCGTCGACCATTCGTGGTGTATACGCTGATGCGATTGCTGTTGGGGTTATTATTCTCGCCACCTCCGTTGACGATCATAGGGTCATGGGATGATGACGAAGGGCTCGGTACTCGTTGACCAAAGATGGAACTGGCACTGCTGGCAGCCCGCTGGGATCCCGAGAAGACCATGCCAGGTCGCAGCCAGGAACACATCGGGGGCGGCGCTATCGAAGCCGTGTCCAGGATAAAATCATCGTGGTCCCAGGGGAGAAAGTCGAGTTGGGCAAAGCCTCCCGCAGCGGCCGAGGTGAGGCTTTCTTCAAACGAGTTGGAGTATCGCAGTCGGTCCAGGTACTTAATCGTCTCCTTGAGACGGGGGCTTGGGGGATTCTCCATGTTGAGTTGTCGATGGGCGCTGATGCGAGCGCGCAGGTCACTGTGAGTCAGGAGTCGATGCGGTTCACCCCGACTGCTGGGCAGGAAGCGATATGCGCGGGATGCGGATGACCGGTCTCTGCTCTCCTCTGCGTCCTGAGTGCCTGCTCGTTCGCGATCTAGCAGATAGTTGTGTAGAGTGCGAGTGCGTGAAAAGCGAGGTTGTCGTCGTACGGACTGCAACAGAGTCTCCGTCGTCGGGTCATTCCAGCGGTGGGTGCCGTTGTTATCCGTAGGGTCGTCGGGCAGGGCGTGTGGATTTCGACCGACGTATTCGCGGCGCGCATGGCGTCTAGAAGCGGCGCTGCGGTCGGAGAGGCGGCCAAACCAGGAGGATATGGAGTTGGGGTCTTGGAGCGGTTCGTAGGTCAAATCATCGTCGTTGGGGTCGTCGTTAGCGTCGTCGTCGTCATCAGAGGCCGGCGCCCAACCGTACAGCGAGCGAGGGTTGGAAACCCGACTTTCGTAGTTGGGCATGTTATGATTGTTGCCGTGATGATTGGGATTCGGGTTGCTGCTGGAGGTGGCGTTGGGGGGAGACTCGCGTTGATTGCGCACGATGGGGATGCGACGGTTGATTTCGATGGAGGATCGCCTGCGGGCGGGGTTGTCCAGATCCATGGGCACGACATCCAACACGGTCTGAATCTGTTGCCGGCGTCGATGCTGACGACTGATAGACGAGATGGACGAGGAGGAATCAGGTGGAGAGCGCACACGAGAACGCAGGAAGCTCACGTTATCGTCATGGGCGTCATCGGAGGCGGGCAGCGAGGGAAGTGGGCCGGACAGTTCGTTCAGCTGCAGCGACGAGGTGGGAGGAGGCGAGTGATTCTGTATTCAAGGATCCAAGATTCGGTTAACGTCAATCATCGTCATTTTCCTGAGGGGGAAACCAACAAGGGGGGGCTTGTAACTGACCGACGGAGTGTTGACCGGAGGCATTATCGTCCTCGGTGGCGGAGGACGCCGATGGGATTGCAATCAGCGGGAGGGAATTAAACCAGAATAGAGAGAAGGAGAAGAAACAGATAAGACCGGATGAGACAGCGAGAGAGTGAATGGAAGTCGACGTGAGAAAAAAAAATAATCCAGATGGTTTGGTTGGCGGAAGAAAAGGCAAAGTGGGCGAGATTACATGATCTGATTTCTTTTGGCATCTCGCGGGATTCCCCTTCTCTTCTTCTTCTCCTTCTTTCCGTCTCCCTTTCCACTTTCCTTCCCCATTGCGGAGTCTTCCTGATGGATCCCCCCACATTCCGACCTCGCCATGTCTGATATGATCCGTCTATCTTCCACCAGGCCTCCAGTGCATCTTGACTTAGACCATCTCGATGAATATTGAATATAGACTACTTGATGTTGATAAGTTTTATGCAGGAGAAGGAGTATACAACATCGCGCTAGTCATCGCCTGTCGGGACCCCACAGCTCTGTCACCGACCTTCTCGATGCAATTCGACGATGCATCGCGATGAAGTACTCGGGAACTCGGTCTGGCCGACGGAATAAGTCCGATAAACTGGAGATCCTGCAACTGGACTTCCCCTCTATTCCTATCCTTCAAAATCAACCTTTCCAGCCCAAGTGCTTTGCAGCCAACTCCATCAATTAATTAAGCTCAGCATCGCTCTCGAAATGGTTAAGTTCAAATCCATCGAATACTTCCGCGTACTCCCTCGATGGCTCTTCGTTAAGATCATCGATGAAGATGGTCAGTACGGCTGGGGAGAAAGCTTCCTCGAAGGCCATACAGAGGCCGTCGAAGGCACCCTTAATGCTCTGTGCAAGTGATTCCAAGGATACGAGGCCGAGTCAGGTCCCGCTTTATCCTATGCCTACATGGCCGTCGAATCACCCAATTGACCACCTGCTCATAGTGACATCGAGCACATCTGGCAGATGGCCTGGCGCTCAGGCTTCTATCGCAGCGGCCCCGTCTTCATGTCCGCCATCTCCGGCATCGATATCGCCCTATGGGATCTCAAGGGCCGGCAGCTCGGCGTGCCCATCCACCAACTCCTCAGCGGTAAAATGCGGCATAAGCTGTCCGTCTACGCCTGGATTGGCGGCGACAGATCCTCCGACATCGAAGCGGCCGGCAAGGAGCGTATCGCGCAAGGCTTTCGGCCATCAAGATGAACGCCACTGAGGACGTCAATTGGCTAGATTCGCCGCGCGTGCTAGAATCGAGCGTCGAGCGTCTCAAGCCATCAAGACGCTCGGTTTAGACGCCGCCTTGGATTTCCACGACCGTCTCCACAAACCCATGGCGAAGCAGCTGGCCAAGGCCCTGGAACCGCATCGTCCACTCTTCCTGGAAGAACCGCTCCTTTCGGAACATCCGGAGGGCATCAAACAGCTGTCGGGCTTCGTTCGTGCCCGATCGCCCTAGGCGAACGACTCTTCAGCCGCTAGGACGCGAGCGTCGGTGCAGCCCGATATAAGTCACTGCGGCGGTGTTTCGGAACTGCGTCGCATTGTTCCCTGGGCCCCATCGCCCTGGCCGCTTGCATGCAGGCGGGTTTGACCACGCCAAACTTCGCCATCCAGGAGATGAGTCTGGGGATTCACTATAACAAGGAAACGGGTGAATACGACATCACGAGCTACGTGGAGGATCCTGGCGTCTTCGACGTCAAAGACGGGTACGTGGATGCGCTGACGAGGCCCGTATTAGGCATTGAGGTCGATGAGGACGTTCGTTCGTCGGTTGTCTCAGTCGACACAGCCCTGGCAGCCTAAGAAATTCTTCGGTCCAGATGGCGGTATTCGGAATGGTAGTTGTGTGTGCGTGTGTGTGTGCGCGCGCGGTCTTCCTTGGGCTCGCTACTTTGCAATCGGCTCATGTATATCAATCAAAATTCTATTAACTTGATGGGGCCTATCCATTAAGAGGGTCGACAGGGGGGGGTTCATGTATAGCATGGCTTGACCTTTCATGCTGGCAATAGGTGTATATAAAGACGGTTGACGGAGTACGTCGATCTGAACATAACCAATGTCTATTGGCTTCCAGGAATTACTCCAATGTCATCAAAAAATTGAATACATACCAGAAAAATCTATTCTATTTACTGGGTCTAGATTTACGACAAGCGCGCAACGCACCGCCCTCTATCATACCTTCTTCCGCGCCACATTACACTCGTCCGCTCGGCGAAGGCAATCCAGAATGATATTCCAAAACGCATCCAAATCCACACCGCGCGGGATGGCCACGCCCTGCATGATAGGCGACACGACCGAACGACCCAACGATCCCACCACCGCGACGTCGATTCCGTGGAGCCCGTCGGTGATAACATTGACGGCGAAGCGCTCACCGTTGCGGTCATCGAACTTCAGGGCCTGGTCGGGATGTTGCTTCGCGAAGATCGGGTTGAGCGTCGACAAGATCACCGCCACGGCGAGCGGGTCATGCAGGGGAGGACCGTCGTTCAAGCCAAACACGTTCTCGTACGTCGACGCGAAGAAGACCAGGAGGTCGAAGAGCATTTGGCGGAGGACAGTGGAGGGCGCGGACGCGTCGTCACTGCCGTGCAGGACGCGGGATTGCACGGCCGGCGAGGCTAGGACCTGATGTGTTAAGTCAAGAGTGATCAGGGTCGTCTTCGATGCTAGCACGGGGTTGGAGAAGATGGACTGCGATCCCTCGGGATCACACTATTGGAACAGCGACATCAGCCTGTCAGCAACCATCGCGCAGCAAGTGTAGGTAAGGGGTTGATTAGACAGCAATTACGCACGTAGATATTGAACTCCGCCAGAGGAGTGACGTTGCCAATCCGCGCTTCTTGACCCTTCACCCGGCTCATGGGGGCGTCGGTGAACCCCTCGCCTACGCCACCCCCCATGATACTCAGCCCCTGGATGTGCTCTGCCACTTCGGGGAAGGTTGCAAACAGCAATGCGACGTTGGTCAGGGCGCCAGTTGCGATAACCCAGGGTGTACCTTTCGGGTGCGCCAACAGAGCATCGCGCATCGCCAGGATGGGATTCTTGTCTGTTACGGGGGTTGTGCTGGGCTTGGGTAGAAGTTCCGTGCCGTCAATACCGGAATCGCCTACAAGATAGGGGGGCAAGTAAGACAGTCAGTCATGGTTTGTTCCTAGTGACAGGTACGGAGAACGAAGGGGAGTGGGATTTCTACCATGGATATTGGGCGCATGGATTGCCGGTCTACAGAAAGGTTTAGCATGTCCTGGGTAGACGGGCACCTCTGGTCGACCGATAGCCTCCAGGATCCTCGTGGCATTGACCGTGGTGTTTTCCAAGGAGGCATTTCCGTGGACCGTGGTGATTCCGAGAAGGTTCAGGGACGGATGATGGGCGGCAACGAGGATCGCAAACGCATCCTAGATAGTGTAAGATAGTTTCTTTTCCATTCCGGAGATGACTATTCTTACGTCGTGCCCTAGTAGGTAAACTGTCAGCCTTGGGGGATATGGGTATGGTCTGGAGTCTAGATCGGGATAACGAACCAGGGTCGCAATCCAGCCATAAGGGGATTGGGGTGGGATTCGAGGAGGTCATTGTGGGACGCAAGAGAATCGAGCAGGATAGAAAGAGAGAAGAAAGAAAGATGAAGGATGAAGGATTCAGAGGACAAGAGGACAGCACAGAGAAGACAATGCGGGGAGACCCAGCGATAAGCAGCGATAACGGCCGTTCCTTATCGACCCCGGGCCCTAAGCCCTAGATTCCATCCCCATGCGGACGTGCTGCGTCATCCGTCGGCGGCGCTGGGGAAACCTGCACCGCCAACCTAATCTTATGCTTCGTTTCCTTCGCGTCCCCCAGTATCGACCAACCCGGAGAGCCGGCTCCGTTTGCTTTTGTTTCTTTGTTTGTTTTCACCTCCTGCTCTCTGTTCCTATTTATAAGATCCTTCCCCGACGACTGAGATGAGATGACCAGCGACCCTCCGCCTCGCCCCGGCCTGCAACCGCTCTCACATCTTAAAGCTGGTCCGACCACCTCCAGCTCCAACTCCACGGCTCTTCCGGCGTCGTCCACTCTCCAGCTACCCTCCTCGCCAATTACTCCACGGCCTCGATTGCCCAAGGCCCCCAGCCGGGATGAACAAGCCAGTGCGACGAGCTATAAGGCAACGGTCGCCCTGATCCGACGCGTCTTGTGTCCCCAGACCGGAAACCACGGGGGAGCGTCCACCCCACAGCCTCCCGGGGAACTTCTACCCCCTCTCACAAGCTCAAACGAAATAGACCTTCAGCTCTACGCCATCATCGCCGTCATCGTCAAAGAGTTTGTTCTCGCGTGGTATTCGAAAATCACCCCGGACCAGACCCTGGTCAACGAAGTGACCCAAGTGATCGCGCATTGCACCCGCGCGTTGGAGCAGCGACTTCGAGGAACCGACGTTGCACAGCTGTTTCTGGATGAGGTTCCTGCTCTAGTCGAAGCGCATATTACCTGTGAGACAGTTACTTTTCTTTCCTGCCCCCTTCCTACGTGTCCCATCTCCGGCCCAGTCAGCGGGATGTTTATTGGTCTAGAACTGACGTCTTTTGACCCTCTTTCGTCAATGCCCAGCGTACAGAATTGCGCGAGAACAGTCTCGACTGCCCGGATTTTCTTCTTCGACGCGCGAAATTTATCATGCCTTGTACCCGCATCCGGCCTTCTCGCCGGTTCCAGATGCCTCGGACGCGGGCCTCGCGGAGCGCCAACGCACCAACGAGGCGGTATACCGACAATTGCTGGCGCAGGAAGTGCTGGCCGTTCTCCTGCCCACAGAGGATCTAGAAAATGTGTGTCTGCGAACGCTGGTGGGCGACATCGTGGCGGACCTGATTCTGGGGAACCAAATCAGCGGGAGGGTGTGCGAAGGCTGGTTTCTGTGGGAGAGTATCACAAAGCTTCTGGATGCCGTGAGACGCCAACCCGCGCGTGAGGATGACACCACCACGACGGGACCGCTTAAACATGACCAGTTACAGAAGTTTGGGCTCCTGGCGCCCAAGGAAGATTTCCAGAACCGCCATTCCTCCAAGGTCCCGCTGCCCGTGCCCGAGTGGGCGTGGAACGTCCTTCACTTCGGATATCTGGTCTACGTGACTCTACGTTTCATCGTGACGGGTCTCTTTCGCGTTGCAACCAGCTCGCCAGGGCCTTCGGGGTCGACGGCCAGCGTCGGAGGCCAGGCAGCGGAGGCGCTCCCTCCATGCAACCCTCCTGGCAAGCGCCCCGTGCTGGACTATCGACTGTACGGGATGGTCTCTCAGCTAATCGATCTCCCCAACCGGATGCCGTGGCTGGAAGGGTTACTGGCCCTGTCCCAATACCTGATCCTGGCGGGTCCAGGCAGGCTTGGTGACACCGATAGCGTCCTTGATAGGTGAGTGATTATTTTTCTCTCATTCCATTTGATTTTACCTTCTGTATTTTCTAGCCCTCCCTCTCTGTCCCTATTCTCCCCGGTCCTTCCCTCCTTGTTTCACTCCCCAGCACCAATCCCCAGGCAGATCTCAGCATCCGCGTTGTCTCCGTGACACCGGACGAAGGAAGAATCAGCGGTGGAGAAGGGGTACGGGTTCGATCTCCGAACTATGATCTACTTGCACGACGAGGGGACGGACGGACGGCACGACGGCTGCAGCATTGCTCGCATGCCGCCCCGGTCACTTGATCTGCTGGGGCCGCGCTTTCCCCCCTGATTGGTCACGGGCCTGGGTGTACCGTTCCGTACCGTCCGTGACCGGCGCGTACGGTTATATTACGGTTTGGGTATTGTCCTGACCGTACCTGCCTTTTTTTTCTCCGTTCCTCGAAGATGAAGAATGGATTGGTCGTTCTCTCTTCTCGGACATACCGACTCTCATTGAACGTGCCCATGTCGATGTGAATCGATCCACTTCAGGTTCTGGCCCGGCCCTTTCCGTCCCGTTCGACTCCAGCTTGCCTGATCATCCAAATAAAGAAAAAAAGGTTGAGACTTGAGACTTGAAAGACAAAACATGACAAAAAAAAAGAAAATGGAAAAAGCAAAGGAAAAGAGAAAAAGAAAAGAAAAAGATAAAAACTTGGCATTCTGTCACCGACTGTACAGCGTACACTTGCACTGCCCATTACCGCATGGATGAGGAGGGGAAGCGCCATCCTCTTCCCTGTCTAGGCTCTTCTCAAGGGGGTGTTGTGGTTCACAAACAAAGGCTAAAGATGAGAGGTGAAATGACTCGGGACGATCATCCAGGCATTGGTTGAGTAAACGGCCATGCGGCATTGAGCCCGCCCCGTCTTCTGCTTTCCCCTTTTTTGGGGCCAATCGACAAGCCGGCCGAGGTCGCGGCCTTCAGCGACGCTAAACCAAGGCCCCTTCTGCCTATGAGATTCCCCCCGGCCGTCGTGCCAGGAGGCCCTTTTGGACTTGTCGTCATCTTCAGCTTTGGGCCCTGCTCAATCGCACCAATCGATGGCCCAAGCTCCTGGTCTGCCCTTGAAAGCCAAGCAACGATCGCTTTTTCCTGCTTGCTCCACTGTTTTTTTGGTCGTTCCATTCTCACGTCGGTCGTTGCACGGCCCTTTTCTCTTTTTTCATTTCAAATTCTTTTGAAAATCTCAACTCAACCGCTTCTCCACAGTCCGGGGGTTTTTTTTTACCGCTTACTCTCCCTGGGCCATCTCCGTGTCTGCGTTGCGCAATTTCACTGCCAATTTCCCTCTTTCATTCCATTTATTTTTATTTTTATTTTTATTATTCTCATAGGCTAACTTGCTCTCCACCTAGGTTCCTTCACGAGACCATTCAGAATCATCTCTTTCCCCCCACTTTATTGCCCAACCTGCTTCTCGCCTCCAGGGCGACACTTTTTCCTTTGAACGCTCGTCCGGCTCAGGCCGCCGCGGGTACGAATGCCACCGGGCCTCCGACGCCGCACCTGTCTGTGCAACCTCCCTCGTCGCCTATCGAGAGGGGTTCTGTTGCTGGGAGTGGTAGCGATGCCGCTGGCGCAAGTAACGCCAGCAGTGACATTTCAACGCCTAACCTCTCAGCGACTGCGCCTTCCTTGTCGCCGGACCCACGCCCATCCGCGGCCGAAATCGCTTCCGTCAAGCGACGCTGCGCGGTGAGTCTTTTATCGCGGATTCCTCGTCCAATTGCGCGGCACTTCTTTGGTATTCCCGCCAATGGCGCCGCACACGGCCCCCTCGACGGCCAAGCTTCCAATGATCATGATCAGTCTCCCCGGCACCCGGGCTCTTCCCGAGCGTCGTCGCCTGTGCCTCCTCCCCCTTCTCATCTCACGACCACCACGACCACGACCGTTCACCCGGACGAGGATGCGCATCTTCTCGCCGCCATCGAGCACGATCTCCTCGATCTTTTCGCGGACGAGTATTGTAACAAACATTTAATTTATTCGATCATCGAAGCTATCCTGGCGAAGCTTCTCCCCGAGCTATCTGAGCGCGGTCTTACCGAATTAATGGAGGACAGGGGCGTCGCTCTAGCCACCGCCCCATGAGCCATCACCTTACGCTTACAGTACCCATTATCATCCATCCCGACAGCCTGTTCAGCGAGACATCCGCCCCCTTTAGACCGTTAGTTATGACATAGCATAGTCCTGTTCGCCTTAATCAATAATTAGAATAATGTTAATGATCCTGAAAAAGAAAAACGAAGGAACAAAATCTATTTCGCTTATAGCGCTTGAGGATCTTCTTTTGGAGGCAGGTAGTACCGTAGGTAGTAGCCGGACATGGCCGTTGAGATCTTCCTTCCTGATCCTTCGAGGCTCTTAGTTCATTAGTAGTGTATGTGAGAATCCAATTCCACGTATTACTGTGTATATAGTAATCTTCCCCGTAAGAGTAATTATAGTAGAGCACGGAGTAAAGAAGGTATAGTACAGTAGAGCATCTGGATCCGGCCGAACTGAGTGCTCCGGTTACCGAGACCCTACCTCCCGAATTAGGATCTACCTACCTACCTAACTATCTACTCCGTACCCGTACCCCTATAGAGCATGGATTAGATAGAGAGATCTTAAGGTAGTTAGTTAGTTAGTTAGTGGTATAGGGTGTACGTATACACACCCAGTCCGGAATAGTAGGCCATAAACTTGCGGAGGGTAACTAGTTAACTATATAACCAACTACTATACTGTACACAGTAAGTAGTACAGTATGTACATACATCTAGATAAGGTCGCCTATCCTGAGTAGGGCAAGACAAGCGATAGATAATATTAGCAATTATACGCATTATAATTAATATTAGTATAATAGTAATGATGACGATAGTAATAATCGCGAGAACAAAAACAAAAACAAAAACAAAAAATAAGTAAATACGGAATACTACTGATCACTCTCACCCAGTGGAGAAGTGTAATCAAGACCTACAGTACATCATACCTTGATAACTAAGAAAACAAAAGGGAAAATAAAAAAAAAGAAACCAAATGGATCTATCTATCCATCTTTCTATCGATCCATGCAGGGCCCAAAATCGACTAACGAAAAAGAAAAAGAGGAGAAAGAACCAATCGGAAACATACTTTGTAGAACAATTAATTCTGGGTATACAATATACGGTATGGCCAACTCCACCGGCATTGCCATACTAACATCCCTCAAATCTGTGTACTTCGTACAAAATCGGATAGACATGCAGGAAACCAAACGACCCTACTGACCCTAGTCATACTAGTAGAGTGGATTGGGGATCTCAGAAAGGAGAAAGTGAAACCCAGGTCAAGTGGTAGTAATCTATAAGAAGGGAAGGTATGGCACCGGCGGGGTCGTTCAGAGTCGGTACCACGGTTCATGGTTCGCGGATGGCGGGTAGCGGGTAGGCGTAAGTGTAAGCGTATGCGTACGGCGGCATGGCGGCATGGCGGATGGCGTATAGCGCAAGGCGGGTGCGAGGAATTTGGCGAGGACGAGAAAGAGAGGGGCGGGGTTTGGAAAATTGGGGAAAAACTCAACTTAAACAGGAAAGACATGGAACCATGGGAAAAAGCAGAAGGATGAGGAGGATGCCTGTTCGGAGGATACCGACTAGGGAATACAAGGCAGCTAACTGACTTAGCTAGGATCTACTTCCCTGGTAGAGTCGTCCGTAAGGAAGAATTTCGATCAAGAATGGGAATGAGAACTGCTTATCGTCGGATGGATCCATAATGGTATCACGTCAAGGTTGCTGTTAGTCTGTCTTCCTGGTCTGTTAGTTTGGAAGTCTAGATCATGATAGGACAGGACGTGCGTATGGATCAACGAGGAACATGTTCCATACACGCAGACATGGATGCCGGTTACTGTTGGGACTTGGGGAACAGGGGGTACTAGATTAAAATGCACAGTGACTATAATAATAAAATCATCAGGGTAAATGACTCAAACATGCGGTGAAGGGTTCAAACAATCGGGGTTCCGTAAGCGAAGAATGTCAGGTAGCTATACAATTGCAATACAAGAAACCAAACACATAGGATATAATAAAATCAACAAAAAGGAAATAAATACTAGAACTGGAACAGATAAATATAATAAACAGAACTGAACACAAAAAATCAGTAGTTAATCAGAAATCCAAGCTCCGTATTGAAATTCGTTGTTCTCCAATGCCATCCGAAAGCCCTAAATGAAATCCCAAGATGTGACTGTCGTAGTCCAATGCAGTTTGTGTCCGCGTGGGCGGGTTAGTTTAAATGCTAGTTTGGGGTGACAACAAAAGAAAAATAAATGAAAACGAGAAAATAAAAAGTGGACAAGAAGCAGAGAAGAAAATAACAGCAAAGAAAAACAAAACAATTGTGCGAATCAAACAAAACTAGTTGAAATCTGACTCCTTCAATCTTCCTGATTATTGTAATTCCGTCGGATCCGTGTCCGTCAGGCCCTGCGCCAGTGTCTGCCGTATGTGAAATGTGGAAGAAATGAAAAGAAAACCCGTTTAAAACCCCGAGGTTGCCCTCCTATGTGTGTGTATCGTCTGATTTTTCTCACAAGTTTCGTCGATCCGTTGACCCAGCTTAGCTTAATGAAACAGGGAATCATAGAAACATGACGTACAAAATGCAATAATACTAGTAAAACAGAAAGCCACCCAGTAGAAAAGAAGAATAGAAAAACAGGGGAATATGTTTTGAGCAGAAATCGGGAGAAAGCCAAAGGTAACATGCAGGGGGACGAAAAGGGAAAAGGGAAAAGTCAAAAGAAAACCGAACTGATAATCTGTGGAGGCATGTCTTCGGTGTCCGAAACTCGGACTAACCTAGGCTGTGGATGCTTCTTTTTCTGGTGACATGGGGAGCATCCTCGTGCTCGTCAATGCGGGTGAGGCCTCCCGGAAGAGTAGTCTGCTGGCCTTTGGCCAGTTCGAGCCGCTCCATCAACTTCCCAATGGTCAAGTATTCCTGTGCCCCAAGACCAGCAGGTTGGGCTTCGAAATAATTCATCACCAACTCCAGTGCCTTCCGGGCCTCATCCTGAGTAGGGGAGCCCGGAGAACTAACAGGAGAAACGGTGGTTGACTTGGAAAACAGCGGTGGGTAAATGGTCTTGGCCCGAATCTCAGGGTTGCTCCGGTTGCGTTTGATCATGTTGGCCGAAGTATCAAGACCAGGTAGCTTTTTGGGATCATGGTCGTCCTCCATGGGGGAGTCTTGCAAGGTCCCTGGGAATGGTGGCTGAAGGGAAGTCCTCGGAGAGACCTGCTCGGAAGGGTCATCCGGAATCATAGATCCGGGGTCGACAGAGGTAAGGGGACATGTTTGGCTTCGCGGCCTGTTAGGAAAGCCATCCGCGGAGGTATTGCGGGACTGACTGGTGGGAGTGAAAGGACTTTCCGACACCAAGGTGGAGGTTGGGCTGGTCACAGTGGTATCAAGCGATGTGGCGTTCTTGGTTTGTATATGCTGTTGATAATCGCTTATGAGCTCGGCCAGGGCCTCAGCTTTGATGTTGTCCTGGCTTTGTGTTGGGGACAATGGGGACGGCGTGGCGAAGCCAGGGGAGGTCGGGGATAAGAGAGTTGGAGACTGGACAGCGGATGCCAATGCCGAATTGATGCTTAGACCAGTGGGACTGTCGGAGTCGCTCTTGGTAGTGCTAAAGGAACTCTTTCGAGATTTAGCACCTAACAGATTGTTTTTATGCTTGAATTTCTCCAGCCAGCTCGTGGTCAGGACCTTTTCTTTTCCTTCATTGGCGCCACAGGTGCTGGCGAAGAAAAGGGCTTTCTCCTTGATCATTTCATCGCTGAGAGAGTAGCCATGTCGCTGGTAGTTTCTTACCCAATTGGATAAAGCCTTCTCGATATCAGGGACTCTCCCTTTGGCTCGCTTAATGGGAGACCGACTCCCATCCTCTGGGTTCAGGTACTTTTCTTTCTGGCGGAGTACTTTGGAAACAGTACTTTTGGAAACAAACACTCAAAAGTTAGAAAGAGCTCTCTGACCCACAGGGATTTGGATGTCCCAGAAAGGGGAAGTGTGTACTCTACCTTCTTTCCACTCCGAAGAGCGCTGTGATGGATCATCAGCCCGAGCCTTCAGAAACCATGGGGCATCATGATAAAGTACAAACTTACCGCCAATATCAGTCTGCTTGGCCGTCTTGTTCTCCTCGTGGTAGAGGCACATGCGTCGGCGATCATCATCCGTAAGCGTCCTCCGTGGTGTCGAGCTGCTGGTGGACGCTTTGCGTGGTGGCGGCGGCGGAACGGGTACAACGGGCGTCACGGAAGGTTGTATCTGGACCGGAGGCATGCCTGTCTCCGCATATTGCCCGGGAGTGAGCATGCTAGGCCATGTGCTGGATGGCAGCGTCAATGGCAAAGATGCATATGGAGGTGGTATCGACACATCGTAGGCCGAATCCATGGGCATCACGCCATATCCAAACCCATGATAATCCAGTGGCGGTGAATGCTGAGAGGGAGAGAACCCGCCCATGTCCACCCACGGTGATTGTGTGAAATCACTGTCTTGTCCATGGGAGCTTTCCGTATCCATGGCGACTGTTGGGATCGGTAGACGGTTGGAGGGTGACGGAGGAAACAAGAGGATAGAAGAACAAAAATGACCCGGGGGAATGGTCTGATACTATAAGAAGTGGCGGTCTTGCAGCAGCCCTGACACCGAAATGACAGCCAGCGAGAGAGCAGGAATTCAATGGGCGGAACCAAAGGTTCAGATATTGGATCAAGGGAAGAAAAAGCAAAGAAAGGAAAAATTTCCAAAGAGAAACGGAAAAGAGATGAACAATCTAGAGCCTGATCGAGGGCCGAATATGCATGATCAACTTTCCAAGGAAACAGATAGTAAGATGCGATTAGTACTTCGTGACTGACGAATAGATCGAGCGTCACTGTCAGTACGTATGCCAGATACCTATCCCGTGAGGGAAACAAAATTTCTTTCAACACCTGTATGCCCGAGCACCAAACTAACCAGAGCTAACGAGAGCAATATGTATGCATAGAAGAAAACATGCAGGTCCTTTCTTCGCTTTTGTACAATGATGAAGAGGAGGGAACAGGAGGATGCGGGTAAGGCATGGGACGGAGTTTAAGGTGGGAAAATAAAAAGAAATCGAGGAAATCGAAATGGAAAATCCGTTCAAATAAAATAAAATCCCCCAAAAAAACGATCAGGTTGGGGCGCAGGCACAGGGACAGGGACGATCCGAGACGCAGCAGCGAGTGGCAGAGAAGTATCAGAGTATGAGAAGTATGGGGGTGGACAGGCTGCGATAGATAGATGTTTCTGGGTGGATGAGAATCCAAGGGCTGCACGCACGAGTAGAAATGATGGATGTAAAGTGTCGTACCTGATTTGATGCTCGACCGACTAAGTCAAATCGACAGGGCCTCTCTTGCCTCTTTCCATCTGTTCTCTCTGGAACGGCAATTCTTATTTCGCCTGTCGAGAAAAACAAAATAAAATAAAAATCAACAAAATAGGGATAAATGAAAAAATGAAATAAAAAAAATCCCTACGCTGTACCGTATCTAATAATGCATCCGTCCATCAAGATCAGACCGGTCCTACTATAGCAGAGGTTATTAATTATTATTATTGGATCATTATAATTATAAATCATTATTTCCAATTTTCCATTGCACGGATGGTCATTACAGACACGAGTCTTGATAAGTGCAGAGGGTTGAAAAACCCGGACTTCTGCCCGATGATTGGTCCATCCGCTCAAAGTAAAAGAAATACCTAAAAGGCTAAACGCATCCCTCCCAGCGCACTTTGCCCCCTCCCCTGGGAAAAATGGTGGGGGATTCCCATGCTGATTGGCGGGTCGCTAGATTGGTGGTGCAGGGATCTCCTGTCGGGTCCAAATACCGCTAGTCCGTAAGGCCCCGTACGATGCTGTGTCCAGGTATCGTATCAAACATGACGGGATTCCGGTTTTTCTGTTCCTGCCAGGGGCTAACGCGCTTGGGGAATGTCAGTAAAAATCAGGCCCTAAGAGAGCTTGTTGGCCCGAATGGGGGTGTCGATGGATGTCTTTTCCACCGCGGACGGTCTCCCAGGCCAGGGCCCTGTTACACCGATGTTGACCAGAATGCGCAAATAACAAGTTGGGCTCCCAATTTCATTTACCTACGACAAGACCTTAGTCCTACCTTACCTACCTCCCTCCCCTGACTATTCTCCTGTAGATACCGATCTACTAGGCACTTATTGCTAAATGCCCTGGGACCATTGGTACCCGATGGGGGAAGGAAAAGGTGGAGTACCGGTGCCAAAGAATTTTTAAGTCAACCAGAAAAGACAAAAACAAAAAGAAGGTTGCGGCCCTTTTTAGGCTTTGGCAGCTTTTCTATCTCTCTTTCTTGCTTTTTGAATTTTTTGCTTTTCATGTCGTTCAGATGGATTCCCCTCAACTGGTTTGACAGTTTGCCTCGAGACGGCAATCCTGTAGCACATCATAAGGAGACAGGCGCCAGCGAAGGATCCATAATCAACCCGAAGAGAGGGGATCGACCCAAGATGAAAATCATACGAAGGATACAGTAGTGTAAAATAAGTGTCTTTTTTATTTATTAATTTTTTCTTTTCTTACCAGAAAGAGAAAAAGAAAAGAAATTAAAAAGGTTGAGCAACTTCCTGAGCAGGCCAAGATCATAATCATATATCCTTTCACGGACGGGGAGTGGATCGATAAACCGCTGAACCTAAAGGCCCGCATGACATCGCAGATAAAGCGAAGATTTCCGACTATGCTGGATTCTCCAACGGTTTTCCTTCACAACCTTCTTGGAATCGATATGTAGGCTTCTTTTTCTCTGGTACCGAACCTCTTATCCCTGTTTTTTTTCTTCTTTTTTTTTCGCGCCTCTCCTCTCTGAACTTGTGTGAAGGAATGATCCTTCGCGTCCTTGCGACGCCGACAACATGTGAAGAAGGTGGACTAGAAGGTTAAAGAAAATCAGGAAGAGGGGTTGAAAAGAAGATTCAGCATGGAGTACGAGGCAGAAGATACTGGTCATCATCAGGAGATTAACCACCAAGTCTTCAGGGATGGTATATCAGAAGAGAAATAAACGAAGTAGATCCTTTTAAGAGTCTGGGATGATGAAGCCTCATTTTGGCTGATCCCCAACAAGTGGCGGACTTTCGGCTGGGCAATTTCTCACCTTCCACCGCTTCCACCGCGAGAAGGCCGAAGCTAAAGAGCGAGTAAACCCGTAGAAAAAAGGGCAATGGGCTTTCCTGGAACCTACTAATCAGAAATTAATCAGCCAGTGTTAGGCGAGGAAGGCCGATCTGCATAGTACTTTGTCACGAGAAAAACGTCAGGAGAGAGCACGGACGAATGGGCGACCGTAGATTGATTCCAATTTCCTTTTTGTTACATGGACTGCGCATGGATTATAGGGGAGGCTTGTCCTATCAGAGGCTGCAAAGGCAACATGGTTCGGGGCCTGGAGGTGTTGGTTCCTTCGCACTAAGTTAGTCGCGTTGTAGCATGAGGTCGAGGAGCTAGGACCCCACGGTCCACAAAGGGCCCGCAGCGGTCCACTCCGGGCCGGCAACCTAAGCAATGCAAATCCTGGGTCAGAATTTGACGGGAATTATGGAGGGTGGAAGACGGGGTGGGGGGGAGAGAATGGGGAAGAAAGAAATGTGGACTGAGAGAATGGGGAGGGGAAAAAAAAGGTACAGTAAAGATCATAATGCTCATGAACCAAAAAGGGGAGAGATGGAAGATAGAAAGAGGATGAGAAAAGAAAGCTAAATCATAAATTAAAAGATAAAATTCATTGATTGATTGATTGATTTTCTTGCCCTGTTTAAAAACCACCTCCGCACCCAAGACATGCAGATACTGATCGGGCATTATTGATCGGGGAGGGTAGGACTTCGGCCGAATCCAGTTTAGCCCCTCCTGGCGCTGCAACTCGGTGCAAACCGCAAACCTTGAACCCTGGCAAGGACTGTCTGACTGACTCGGCAGGTCGGGTTTCCATTTTACTGACTGGTGCTCCCATCAAATGCCCTCGAAGCGGCAGACTCCTCGTCGCTACTGGTGCTTCGAAGGCTTGTCGGCGCATCACTGCAGCCCGTGGTCATCGAAGTGTACACGGTACATCCAGAAGCATGCGTGACCTGGGGGACCGGGCAGGTACTCGGTACGGAGGGTGACGCACATTTAACCATTTCCCTAATGCATGTACAGCCTTACCGGGGCTTTCAGTCTCAGATGGAAGTACTGGGGGGAGGCACCTCGGTCTCAGATACCTTTAAAACCTAAGTAGTTAAGAGTACGGGTCGGGGAGGCGGGAAACGTGATCAGTGCTGCTCCAATCGTCAATGCCGCCCCGCTTGTTCGGATGACCACGAGGGCTGTCAGGTCTAAAGTTTCCCTATTGTGTGTGATACCGGTCCCGTCAGTCGGTTCTGGCCTCCTGGCTGAAGGATCTCGGCTGGAGGACTTTTGCATCTGATCTATCAGAATGCAACGGTGGTTGATACCATGGACAATGCTGGAAGGAAGGAAGAACCGATCGAGATTTCCTCGCTTTGGTAAGAAAAACAAAAGATCGAAAAGGATGGAAGGGGGGCCGAAAGAGGCGAGGACATATTGAATAAAGGAGATAATAATGAAACGGAGAGAATGGCTGGACTTTCCTCCGTCGAGCGTTGCACAACTAACAAAGTCGAGCTTCCAGGGGGGAGGGGAAGGGGCTGGAAGTAATGAACAATCGACTCGATATGATTATTGCACTGCTCTAGCAGAGACCGCATACTTTGACGACCTTCCAATCGATCTGCCTTTTGTCGCTCCTTCGCGCTGAGAGGTTGACAGCCAGTCGCCTAGGCAAAATCGCTACCCCACCTAGGCAAGAGTTAGCATGGGAAAAGCGAGACTACGACTTGAGGTGGGCTGGAAGGACGCCATCGAGTTTTGTGTAAGGAAGTAATAGATAGTGTGGTGGGTGGCTTCCCCTTTTTTCTTATTTCTTTTTTCTGTTCTTTTCTTTTCGTTGATTTTTGGATTTTCCTTTCCTTTTTTTTTTCTTCGTTCCTATTTCTTTCTGGATTCTTTTCTAATCCCCCGTGACTGGTCCAAAACCAGAGTTTCTCCTGCCAGGAACGAGCAGATGTTACGTACGGAGTATTGTACAGAGGAGGGGGATACAGGAAAATGTGGAGAAGATTCAAATTGAAAAGAGAGTTAGTCAGAACTTACTAAACCCAGATATATCATGACAAGTTTCGAGTAGATCAATTACTCATGACGGGGGAGAAAAAGGGAAAACAAGAAAAAGCAAAAAAAAAAGAAAAAAAAAACCCCAGCTGGGCAGGAAATGGCCGAAGTGGTGCGACGTCAGACACCGAATCCCCAACCCAAAAAAAAAGTGGTGTCATATAGCCTTACCGTTTTACAGCGCCAATAATAGATATCTGTCAGGTACGCAGTTCGGTGCAGATGTCTCATACTTCCGTCGGGATTAATATCTCACCTTAGTGCCATAACGACATGTACGAGGCAGATACAAGGCAGATACTTGAACTCGACCCGATGATACTTGACGCTGCCATGGCCTCAGGTATCCCTCAGTATATTCCAAGGCAGGACCATCACGTCACTCGGTGAGTGCTCGAGCTGCATACATCCGCTTTTAAAGGATATGAGGGATCATGAATGACATCAGAGGGAACGACGCGGTGGATTGAGAAATGGAGCAGAGACTACTCCGTACTGTGGAGAGTGCCAGAGTCCACCGTCGTGGCGGTAGAAATGGCCGAGGACAACATGAGATCTTAGTGGTGTGGAGATGGCAAGATCCCCATGAGTGAAACCGGCATGTTCGGTGTCATGTACGAGGATGCTTCTTGGCCTGTTCCTCTTTTCTGACTGGTTATGCCTAATTGGGTGCTCTTGCGAATTCTTTGTCCGTCCATTGTTACAGCACTGGAACCACTGAAAGCCACGGACGCTAAGTGGCTGCATGGAAGGATCCCGCGTTACCCAAGGCAAAAATATCTTGAGCCGACTATCGTAGGAAAGAACAGACTACAGTAGGAACCATAGCCACGATGCTGTGGAAACCGACAAAGTCCCTACAGGCCACCCTACACCGTACTTACATCCCACCTCGTCGGCAAAGGGAAGGAAGCAGAAGCCATGAGCAAGACCAACGCAGCCTCCACTTTCGTGCTGAACACCGGCAGCCGTCAGTCGGTCATCTGACGAGCAGATTTTCACCTTTCTTTCGACTTTTTTTTTCTTTTCTTTTTTCTCTCCCTTCTTTTTCCCATCGCCTCTCCACCATCCTAGCGCTCGTGTGTATCACGGGGTCAAGGAATATAGCAGCTTTCCCAGTCCTACTTCTCATACTACCACTGCCTTCGTCTAACTATAGGTTGACGTCTTTCTTTCTCCGAGGGCCATTCGGTCTATCCGCCGAGGCTGTGCAAATCATACTTACATTTGCCATCATCCTACCGTACCTATCAGCAAGTGGACGCCCTGCTCAAATTGATCATCATCCCGATTCTCCACCATGGCGGCTAACCGCCTTTCTTTCTTCTTTGTCTTCCATTCTTTGCTTTTTCCTGTCTCTTTTTCTTCGTGAATGACAGAAACGAACAAAAGACAGAACCAATTTCATGTTCATGCCCCTCGGTGCCAAGATTATGCTCAGCACAAAAAGAAAAGCCCCGCAGTCGAACGATTGCACATCAACCGTAAATTTTAATCGGTCTACGGTGTAGGTTAATACTACGCCCAGGTATGTATTACGTCGGGAAGTACATACGGAGTCGCAATTTCAATCATAATCACGTTAACTCGTGTGAAACATTTATCTGGTGCCTGGTACCTGAAAGCCAGGACAGACTCGAGGGGGCAAAAAGCAAACAAATGATATAGATCGATAGATCACTACCTGGGAAACATTGGGGAGGATAAGATAGCCTGATAGAGACAGGCCCCTGCTACTGCTACTGCTACTACTATCACCCTCCTAGTCAGCACCTCGCAATTAACAATTAAAAAAACCATGCAGGCAAGTAATATCGGAGTTACGTGTATATTCATGGTGGTAACTACCTGAGGTAAGGTAGTATCCGTCACTGGACACTGACGTACGTACCACTTGGGAAGCTTTCGATCCCGCGCAGACCGCTTCTTGTAGCTTACCCGTCATTGACACCGTACGCAGGGGTTTAGGCTTTTAGGCCCTATGGAGTACAGTAGTTATGGCTGACAGACTTGCGAGGGGGGAGGAGAGGACGGGATTCGGGAGGAGGGGGAGAAACCTTCCCTGGCGTGCATTATCAATTCGTTTAATTCCTGCGAACTTGGTCAATGATTGGTAAAGAAGGCAGAGAAAAGGCCATTTTTAAAGTGTTTCTTTTTAACTAACTCCAATCCTGAACTATGGTTAATTGGATTTGATTTGTTTTTTTGTTTTTTATTGCTCCATGGCGGCTGTCATATTGGCTCCTCTGGGGTGTTTTCTCTTTTTTTCCTTTCTTTTTTTGTAGGTGTCAGAATCTAGTACGATTTTTTTTCTGTCAGCAACAAACAATTACCCTGTAGAGTAAGTGCCGAGTGACAGGGGGTTGGGAGGTGGGCGAGAGGGAGGGCGAGCGAGACAGAGACAGAGGCATGGAATAAAAACTCAAAACCCAACCTCATAAGCCCGAGCGAGAGGAGAGATACAGGGGGGGAAAATAATGAAAAGCCAAGGTAGCAACGTATGTAGGTACTAACTAGTTGCGTCCTGGATCGCTCCCCTCCTTTTCTCCTCCTGCACCGCATCATTACTTCGCCCCCGTAAATACCGTATATTCGGCGCCGGGGCGAATCACGGCCACCAAAACAGATTAATCCCAGGCATAATTCCTCAAACCAGGTTTTTTTTTTGTTAAAAATAAATTAGATTACATATGTATGCCTTCCCCTTGCCCATTCGGTGCCTTGGGTAGAGTAAAACCACCCCGGACCCTGTCTGCACCTGCAGACGCTGCATTAAGTTGCAGGATGGGATTTTTACTAGTCCTAGTGGACAAGGAACCTGGTCGGTTGAGTCGGTCGGTAGCTACCGTATAGGTTCGGAGTATGAGCTCCGTTACGGTAGACGTCGATTCGGATGGCAGGATGGTTGAAAGAGATGGGACTAGGGAGTAATAGTGGTCTATAGTCTATCCGATCCCCAGATATTATCTGCGTTTTTGAGCTGCTTTCTTTCAGTTCCAACTATACTAGTCTTGATTCGTCTCGGTCAGTCATTCAGTTTGTGTGAGAGACTGAGAATGAATGAGTGTGTTTGTACTTACCAGAAAGTACATACATACATGCATACATGCTACTGTACAGACCACACGAGTATGTACACCTACAGTACACATGGCCAATCCTGTATAATTGTACAGCCTGTCGGGTTCTGCATGAATCGAGTCAGATCGTACCAGACGGAATGCTTATTGCCCTCGCTTCAATATGGGGAACATTAGGCCAACCGTCCGTGCAAGTTTGGCATAGTAAAATCGAATCGGAGCCAATTGCTCGTGCGCAATGGCTAATCATAGACTAGAGTCGACTAAGGTAACGACGGAGTACGGAGTACATGGCACTATTAAAGAATAAGTCCTACAGAGCTTGGGGGGAGGTTGCTCCGTTAGTTCGTAGTAGTAGCTCCCTACTGTCTTGGGACAATTCGTTTGGGGGTCGTGCCCGTCAGGTGATTCTTTACTCGGGAGGGAGTGGCTTCAGTCAGCCATGCTGCTTGCTCTCTTTCTGTCTTTCTCTCTTCTTTCATCGTCTTGGCACGGTGCACGTCCTCGTGTCTCAGTCAGCCTCTTCGCATCATCCTGGGCCAAAGTCAAAATGGAAAAAGGATCAAGACGAAACAAATGGTACTTTTTAATCATTAACTGCAATCTAAGGCCTGTGCGTCTACCGATCCTTAGCAGTCCGAGAACAGGGGGATCTAGAACCTCAAGGGTCGGAAACCTCGGAATAGAAAAGCGGATCAGAGCAAATAGTCGCTTCCAAACAGGAAAAAAAGATGAACATGATAATTCGGCAGAACTACTGTAGGTACTGCTGAACCAAGAAAAACCCTATTCCAGATTTTCCGACTTTCAACCTACTGTCGAGAATCATTCTCCTTTCTTGCACCCCTGCTCTTACTCAAACAAGATAAACGGACTGTGCATCACGGACAGTAGCAGTGCAAAGCAATACACACTAGACCATGATTCAGTACACTCTCCTCTCAAACGAGTGATCCTGCAAACCGGGCAGCAGGTGGCATAGTTGCTGCCCGTGCGCGAACCGTCTCCACCGCCAATCAAACTCTCTATGGCAGCTTCGCGGAAAAGAGTTGTCACAAGGGCTGGGCCTTTTGGACATGGATAATGAGCGAAAGAGCACCACCTAACACAAATCATCCATCCTCTTGAACGCGATTCGCCACATTCCTCTCCGCTCTTACGCGGTCATAAGGATAAGAATCGATGCAAATCGTTTACCGCTTGATAATCGTCACTGTAATCACGCCAGTTAGCCTCATTAAACGGTCAGGGGTTGTTGTGGATCAAAGCGAGAGCGTACCAATATCCTCGTCTGCGAGCTCGTGCGAGAGACCAACCCGTTGCGGCTGGTGCTTCACAGAGCGTCCATATACAATAGCCTGCTTGAACTGGTCCTTGATTGTCCGGTGAATGGAATTACACTGGTTCAGGGTTAGCAAAGACACTACTATCGAAAAATATAATGGGCATTGGTAGGAGGGACATACGAAATCTTCGATCGTGGATGCGCCTGCCTTAAGCACAACGGGAGCAGTGTAATCAGGGGCCTTGCCCTTGGGTTTGGTGTAAATTCGGCGGAGGTTGAGCTTCTCCCACATGTTTTCCAGTAATTCGTCGATATTCCAGCCATGTTCGGAACTGATGGGGCAGGCGTTGGGAATCCGATACAACAAGTCCAATTCTTGAATCGAGATAGAATCAATCTTGTTCAAGGCATAGATAACGGGAATATAGGCTCGACTCTTGGCTTCGAGAACATCGATGATATCGTCGACCGTCGCGTCGCATCGGATGGAAATATCCGCGGAGGAGATCTTGTATTCGTTCATGACGGCTTTGATTTCCTGTTCGCAAAGTGATTAGCCAGGGACACTCGCAAAGCGTCGGCATGACAGGACCGTACATCATTATCAAGGTGTGTCAAGGGAACAGTGCTAGTAACCGCAATACCACCCTTGTCCTTCTTCTTGAAGAGAATGTTAGGGGGCTGCTTGTTGATTCGAATACCGAAGCCCTCCAATTCGTTTTCGATAACCTTCTTGTCGACCAGCGGCTTGTTGACATCCAAAACAATGAAAATGAGATGGCAGGTCTTGGCCACAGCAATGACCTGCCGACCACGACCCTTACCATCTTTGGCACCCTGAATGATACCAGGAAGATCAAGAATCTGGATCTTAGCACCGTTGTACATCACCTGTCCAGGTACCGTCGTCAAGGTTGTGAACTCATATGCGGCAGCTATTGGGAGCTAATGTCAGTACTGATCCCGTTTTCGCTCGATAATTTGACCGCAAAAAAACTGACCTTCTGAATGCTGGCCTGTCAATTTGCTCATCAGGGTACTCTTTCCGACTGAAGGAAAACCGATGAATCCACTGTGCAAAGGTTAGGATCGCGCATTTCAAGGATGGCATCCCTTTCAAAGCATAGAACGTACACACTAGCAACACCAGTACGGGCAACATCGAAACCAGCTGAAGGATCTGTGTTATCAAAAATTTCGTCATTCCGGTCGAATGCAGTACTTACCACCACCGCCTCCACCACCACCAGACGGGGTCAAGAGCTCTCTCTTTAGCTTGGCGAGCTTAGCCTTCAACTGTCCTGCAGCGCATTGTCAACCTCCGATTCAGACCACGGTCGCGTTGTTTTTGTCCTGCCTACCCAAGTGGAAGGATGTGTTTTTGTTTTTTTGAGTCCGAGCCATCTGAAGAAGCGAATTAACATCGTGAACCCTATAACGTCACCGGTACAATTGCTGCGTGGGATTCGACACGAACCTCGTCCTCGACTTGTTTGATCTACATTGATACATGGTGGATTAGCAAGATTCATTTGATCACTATGCAGAGCTGCAGAGGCTAGAAGCTTGCGACATGAGCGAACCAACCTTCTCAACTGTGGTCGACATATTGGCGGGTTGTTACGAGTTTTACCCCTCGTGCAGGCACAAATATTTAGATCCAAAGAGAAAGAAAAAAAGATGGGGGAAAATGGAAGAGTCTAAGTATATATGCGGGTTCCCAGGTCCTGTGGGATATGAATTATGTCACACGTTCTCTTCTGCGGTGGTGGTTAACCAGAAATGCAGACTTCGCAGTTTCGCAGACAATCTTTGAAATTGTGGCCGCCACTTCATTCGCCGCTTAGTCGGGCGGAATGATCACATGGTGGGGCCTGGTCGCCTCAGGCAGAATTAAGGCATCCCCGCTTATCGACGGGCGGCGGCGGGTTTGCCGGCCATGCTTTCCTTCTTCATGACGACGAAGTGGTTCTGAGTCGAGGCATTGCTTCCGGTCAATTGCTCGACATCCATTCTCTTAGACAATACTATTGCACTAACCGACCACATTCTTTCTTATCCATGTCTATCGCACTCGCGGATTGATCAATCTATCACTATCGCCCGAGTAATAACCCCTACACTGTCTCTACCCACAGAAGCACATACATACATTTCATCATCGGGATCAGACAAAGCGCAAAGTGGGAGGGAAACTCGTGGAAGAATGCCCTTCCTCAAATCTACGGACCCACCCGAAAATGCATTCGAGCAATTGGTGCGCGATCTCAGCGAAACCCTAGGCCCAAGCTCGGGCCTCGACTCCGCGGATGTCGACCCTCTGGACATCCAGCGTCTCATGGCATGCTACGCCTCAAACCCAGAGGAATGGCAGGATTTTGCCCTCGGTGATTCCAGTAGGACGTATACTAGGAATCTCATCGATGAAGGAAATGGGAAAAGCAACCTTGTGAGTCCTGTGTTTTTGGTATAAATATCCAACCATGTATAGCATAGATCAAATGCAGGAACACATAAATCTCAGAAGGAAAGTCAAAAGGACAATGAGTCGCTCCCGGCTAATTCCTTACTCTTCATCCAGCTGATACTAGTTTGGACTCCTGGCAAAGGTAGTCTGATCCACGACCATGCCGATGCTCACTGCGTCATGAAGGTACGTAGATCTGTGCATGCACGCCACAACATGATAGTTTGAGACTCACCATAACCTCCCCAACATACGGTATAGATCCTCAGAGGCTCCGTCCAAGAAACCCTCTACTCCTGGCCCGACCAGAACAGGATCAAACACGGAGAGACCTCCCCTCCGCAGATCAAGAAGGTGACCACATACAATGAGAACGAGGTGACATACATGTCTGACAAGGTTCGCATCCCTCCTAAAGCGCGTAAATCAAACACCCAACACCCTGATCTAACCATACCGGATGAACAACCAGCTGGGTCTTCACAAAATCTCAAATCCCGACCCCCACAACTTCGCCATTTCGTTGCATCGTACGTAGCAACCCCATCTCATGCATAGCCTCCAACTTGATGTCAGAAGTCAATCAACTGATAAATATTAAATCAGTATACACGCCCCCCAACGCCGCAACTCGCGGATTCTCCATCTTCAACGCTGAAACCGGCAAGGCCATACATATCAAACAGTCGCATTTCTACTCCGTCCGAGGCCGACGGTGTTCGAATCCAGCGTCTTGAGTACTATGATGACGCTTTTTTCATTTCCTGTTCTTTTGGAGGCATATGATCGGTGTTATGGACATTGAATTGTTGCTTGTTTGTTGAGTTCTCTCGCTCTTTCTCAGTTTTGTCTTCCAGGTGTATCGGTGTTTTTGGGAGATCGCGTTTGCGCGCTCACTACTTTATGTTTATGAACATTCATGATGGAATGATGAAAAAGGAACGTATCATTACTGGGGTTGCTTGGGAATAGACCAATAGATAAACAAATAGATCAATTGAAGAATAGAAACGACATGAAAGTGAAAGAAATTTTACCCTAACTACTATGTACCTAGTTGGTTAGATAGATGGAGGTTTAAAAAACCTCCCAAGATAAGCAAAATAGAATAAAAAAGAGACAAGATAATTCATGAAATAAATAGCCATTGCTCCTAATGCATGCATGGACAGACAAATATTCTATCCACGAGAGAATAATGCTATGCATAATGTACATACAACAAAAAGGGCGACAATGACGTCATACAGCTGCTAGCGAAGATGGCTGGGAACAAAATTAAACTAAAACACACTAGAGAGCAGGAAAAGCGGATAAGCGAAAAAAAAAAGTGGGCAAGAAGAACGATCAAAAAGCGAAGAACACAACAACAACACGTGCCAGAAACGAATGTGGAAAATGAAGCAAATTGAAAGAAATTGTAATGAAAAAAAAAGAGGGGGAGAGAGGGAGAGAGGAAGGAAAAAAATTCCCTTCCATCAATGACTCAAACTCCAAATCCAATCAATCCGGAGAAGAGCCTGCTGCTGCGGCTGCAATTCTTTCAATGAGTAGATCTGGGTTCTCTAGAACCTCGGACTGACGCCGCTGCAGCTCTTCGAGGTGTGTCAACGGATTCTGTTAAAGTCCAGTATAAGTATGCCGCTCGAAGGAGATGCAAAAACACATCAACCGTGACACCCACCCAGTCCTCCTGGTTCGGCACTCCTTCGGCAACGGGTAGTTGGCCCGTGACGTAGTCCTCTTCTTCTGATGTGTTGAAGTGTGACGATCTTCTTCTGATGGGCATGGGCGTTACGGGCAGACTTGGACGCTCAATTTCACTGGGGAAATGAGTCAACCGCGTGTCTGAGCCTGGCTCCTGTATTGCTTGGCCTGAGATTCTTTGCCCAGAACTGGATGCGCCCGATATCACCTGGACCTTGGCCTTCCGAGCTTGCTGGATCGATTGAATATACCGTTGGATCTCTGGGACATCGTCCCATGCATTGGACCTGGTATAGTTCTCCCATGACTCCGGAGGCTCGCTGTAAGTCCAGGTAAAAGTGGATTCCAGAGATGGCGTCGTCATCGAGTCTTCTTTGGAAGATTCTGTAGAGATCCTTGTGCTGCTTGGGCTCGGAAGGGTACTTTGATCATCATTCACAAACACTCGAGTGGGCTTGGGCATGTGACTTTCCCAGGGGAATATTTGCGTAAGCTTTTCAGGCTCAGGTTTAGTTTCCGGAACATCATAGTACATATTCTTGGGGGCTTCTGGGTAGGCGACAGGCGGTTGGAACAGCTGGTTATTCTCGGACATAGTATATGTCTTTAGTTCCAACGCAATCGCTTCAGGCTTGCTGTTCAGAGGCGGGGGCTCACTGTTCGCCGTAAGTTTGCATCCAAAATCAATTATTCGAGCTATTCAACTTACTGAGGTGCGTCCCATTCTGCCTTGGGAGCTTCAAAAGTCGGGGTTTCAGGCC
Organism: Aspergillus affinis; assembly: GCF_023601865.1. NCBI lineage: Eukaryota > Fungi > Ascomycota > Eurotiomycetes > Eurotiales > Aspergillaceae > Aspergillus > Aspergillus affinis. The sequence goes on from NW_026515784.1 coordinate 109,860, forward strand.
TAGGCGTGGATCGCTCTGATGAATGCTCCTCCTCTCGATGAACAAACTCCTCTGGTTGGTCACTGGCTTGGGTCTCAATAAAACCCGAAGATGACGGGTATGAGGTCGGTGGGCCGACGTCTGGTTGGGCCCAGGATCGCTGCTCTATATGCGTGACAGACGGAGCCCCATGCGGTTGCGGCTGTATATAAGCCGATATGTGTTCTTCTCCACGGACATATTGTGGAACAGCACTGAAGAAGGGAGCTTGCACGTTTCGGTCAATATTCGACTGAGGTTCTTCTATTTGTGCTTGCGGTATGTCCACGGGCGGCTCTATAGTGACGGGGTCATGATGTTCGCTATATCCCGCTTGATGTGGCGTAGAATCTTCTTGTCTCGATACTGGCTGCGGCACCGGCATTTGTGTCCAGGCCGGTTCTGAAGATATCACGGGCTGTGTTTCCGTCGGCGGTCCCTGAAAGCTCGGGAAACTTTGGTCTGACGGAATATGCTCAAATGCTGTCGATGAAGATGGCTCCACAGGCGGGTCTGGTTGATGAGTTGCACTATCATCTTGTAGAGGAGATGGCTCGCCCTCTGGCTGATAATTGTATTCCGGGGTATATTTCGGTACACTCGTAGCACTCGCGACGGGATGATAATGCCGATCGTAAATCGACCACCATCTGCCCAGTAACTGGTTATAAGGCGAATCAGCCGGATCCACCTGCCTCGGCATGTTCCAGGGTTTCCGGGATCCGATAAAATGGATCAGGTTAATTGTACTCTGGAAATGTTTGTAGGCCGGTATGTACTGATAATTCGCGCTGGGGGTGCAGTTATAGGTAAAACTGAGCCGATGCCAGTCCTTGAAATGCAAATTCAGCAACCCCTGATCCGCGCCATCAAAACTAATGCCTCGTTCTGCGAGCGCCTGGAGGGCGAAATAATCCTCCAGGTTGGGCCGCAGCACCATCAACCCACTGTTAAAGCAATCCGGCCAGCCGACATCCGGGACGGCGGCAAAATCCACCTCGAGATCGAGCAGCTCGTCGGGGGCTCGGAGCGCCACAACATCACAGTCAATATATACAATGCGCCGGAATTGCGTTTGTCGCCAGAGCTCGATTTTAGTAAACGTGGCTATCAGGTCCGGACGTTCCATCAGCCAGAGGTTCGCCGGGGTGCTATTCGTCATCGGGTGAACGGGGATAAGTTCATCGTATATCGTCTATGAGAGCTCTCATTAGGGCATTGCGCGTGGAACTCGGTCTCAAAGCATTGGAGGATCCTACCCGAAGCTCCTGAATGGTAGCCGGCTGTAAGCTGTCCGGCGTGTAGAGGACCACCAGTTTCGCGTTTGTTCCAGTGTCGCGCAAGGAGTGAGCGAGGACCACGGCTCCTAGAGAGAGCACAGGAGCAATTTAGAACGGGTTCGAGAATCAAAACAGCTACCAGGGGTGCCAATTGTTTACCAGGGAGATAATGGTCGCTCAATAGAAGCTATGGGCGCGGTCAGCACTGGCTGCGACACTCGAAAGACCAAAACCAACACATACAGTGCAATAAGCTACACTCCCTTCGGAGCTCATGGTGGCGATGTTGACACCGCACACAATTCACACAATTACTGCGACAAGAGAGGGGAAAATCTATAAATAAATAAGGAATAAAATAAGGAAAGAAAGAGAAAAGGACAGGGAAAGGCAAGACAGGAGAAATTGAAGTGCGGTCGGAGCTTTTTGTTATGATTGCCCCCCTCCTTGCGCCGTCTAGAAACTAGAAAGTGACGTTTAGGGCCGACCCCGCATAAGCTCCAGCAGTGGCTGACGGATCTCGTACAACAGATCGAAATGAGGTCTTCCACCGGAGCTGCATTCCGGTGATAGAGCTTCCCGGAGAATTTACAAACACGTTTTCTAAGCCATTGGGGATGATGCAAGTAGAAGGAAACGAAAGAGAATAAACCCCAGGGAAGGGGAAGAAGAAAAAAAAAAGATGAAGCCACCACGGGAGGCAATTCCGGATGAAAAGGGGATGGTGCGACGCAGTTGGGGAGGAGAAGGGGAGAAGATGAGGGGAAGAGAGAGAAAGGAAGAGGAGGCGATGAAGCGACAGGGCGAGGCCCCGTGCGCCGCGCATCCCGTGAGGGCGACCGCTTCTCCCCCCGGTCAAGTACGCCGTAAGCTGCTATCGCCGTGTCGAGACCTAGTCATGTCCAACCTCCTCTTCTCAATCTCAGGGGAAGTGACACCGGAATTTAGCATCAGGGTCCGATTCGGAACTTAATATTACGCAAGAACGCTCAAGACCATTTATGCAACCCTCTGCACAGCGGGTGGTTGACAGGATCACGACGTACAAATTTCTTCGCCAACCGGAATTTATGGTGACACCGGGACACATAAGAAAGGCAACCAAGCGAGCCGAAGCAACTCAAATCCAGTTCACTTTCGAACGGTCACGGCAGCGCCCGGATAGCATCTCTGGATGGCGGCCCCAAGATCCTCTTTCTCACCCTGAACAGCCCACTCGACCGTCTTCTCCAGGGCAGCGCAACTCTCCTTCTCAATGGGGGTAAAATGACCGGATCGAGGAAGCTCGATAACCTGACTATTCTGAACAAGATAATCTGAAATTCCGGCCAGACACAATTGCGGATCGAGCGCCATGTCGGCCTTACCCCACACAAAGGTCGAGCTAGCTTTCAGGGTGCCCTTCGGACCTTCGTCAAACAGTCCCGCGCCGGAACTGACTCGTTTACCATGCTGGATGTTGTGCAGCTCGGCGATGGTCTCGGCAGACTTCTGCCAGCGTGCCAGAGCAGTGTTGTCCCGGTAGTAAGATGCCATGTGCATGAAATTCGAAAGCGTGCGTTCCTTGGAAATCGAAGCTGGGTATCCCTGACCGCCGGCGGTCTGTGTCTTGAGTTCCTCGGTAGACGGGCCCATTGTGCTTGCCATGGAGTCTGCGGCGTCCAAAGGAGTATACTTATCCGACCCGTACGATTTTCTGTGAGTTATCTTGAGAAAAGAGAAGTTCCCCCCTGTACCAAAATACTGAACGAAAGAAACGGGCATCTTTATGGCGAAAATGTATCCCGAAAGACCCAATTGCCGAACAACAGGCCTCAGGGCTTTCAACGCCTTGAAAATCGTTGCGCGAGACTGAATAGGAGTGCGTAGAGAGGTCTTGAGCATCATAAGGGAAGAAGAAAGCAGTCGGCGAATGTTGGACACAACGAGACGGGTCTAAGGACTTGGTCAGTCTTGAATCAGCAATGTCTGCGCAGGCAAGCTTACCAGTGGGCCATTGCTAAGGATAAATCGATCAGCCAACCCAGGAGCTTCGGACGCAAGTCGCATGGAAAGAACACAGCCCCAATCATGTCCCACGATAATCGTTCGCTTCTTGTTGGCCTCCGTATCTCCGTCGACGCCGTACTTAGACCTGATGGCCAAGACAAACCCAGTCAAGTTCTCGAGCACATCGGTAGCCGTGTATTCATCCAAGCCATCACTACCGCCATAGCCGGGCAAATCCACGGCAACGACCGTGGCAGACTGCTGAACGGCAGGGGAGCTCAGGAGATTGCGCCAAATCGCCCAGCTATCGGGGAAACCGTGGATGAAAATAACCAATGGCTTGGTGTCCGCCGTGGTCTCGGGCAGGTCGTTGCAGACGTAGTGGAACTTGAACCCGTTACGTAAGGTGATTATCTGATGGTGCAACCCAGACACGGTCTTCGAAAGGTTCCAGAGACGATCGCGAGCTGCAATTGGGAAAAGAAGTCAGTTTTACCATGATAAAAATGCGACCATAACTGTGTTATCACATGCGCAGAAGGCAGGTGATTGCAACGCACCCAACTGTAACTCCAAGATCTCCTTCTCGTCGGATTTCTTGAAGAAATATCCCTTTATCACCGCGGTGAATCCATAGCAAAGCAAAGTATAAAGCCCATAGGCGAAAAATACGGCCTGTTTCAGACCATTGACGAGTGGGTTAGCCATGGGTGGCAGCAAAGGGGAGAGACCCTGCTTCAGAAGGATGAAATTTCTCGGCCGTGATCTGATACTGAGGGGAAGAGAGAATATCAAACAAAGGAGAGAAAAAAGCGAGACAGGCCGGCACCTCGGCCGGTTACGTCTTAGGTATTTATAGGTGAATCCTCTCGGAATTAGTGCAACCGTTAGGAAGACTGGGAGCGGGCGCCGTGGTTTAGCCCCGCTGCCGAGCGACCATTGGCTTCTCTGCTCGCCCCGTGGAGCCCTGCCATGTGAATGACGGAGTTGAGTGCCTCGTCCCTCAGGCGGACAGCACGTGCCATCCCGGCGGAAATCTCAGGCGCAAGAGGATTCATGAATTGTACTCCGTCCGCATGTTACACACACGATGCTGCCACACAAATGCCGAGTCGCATGGTAAAGAAGAAATAACATAGCATTCAGAAAAAAAGTAGAATAAGAATAACTCCATACACCCTCAATGCAGCCAGACAATGCAAAGCCCAATCCGCTAAAAACAATGCTTGCGGATATCGACTCGGAGCGCACATAACGCAGAAATCACACAATCATGCCCTGATGGAACCATCGCACATGAGTTCGTGTCACATATACAGTCAAGAAAAAAAAATTTCCAACAGGGAGTCGTTCTCTCAGGCTAAGTGCTCAAAGAGCAAATCCCAGGTTTTCTCGATTATCGTCAACAAGTCGTCCATACCTGTCAACTAAGTTAGAAGAGATAGCTTGATCTTCCGCGAATATTCACTCACTCTAGTAATAACCTGAAGAGCCAAACTTCCATATCTTCATTGCGCAGAGCACTTTGAGCCCAATCGCGGCTCTGCTGAGCGATCCGTGGAGCTGCAATCTTGCCTTCTTCTTCGGCAGTAAAGTATCGCATGGTCTCCAAATATTCATCGCCCGTCAAGCCTAGAGGAACGTAATGTACCCACGGCTTAACCCATTCGTCGTGCCATTCGCGAAAAACGGAAACCTTGCAGACTAAGCTCTTGCTTTTCAAGAAGGCATAATACCGACCGCTGAAGGCGTTGCCGTCAATGTCCACCAGATACTTGTAGGCCCAAGCCTCCTGTTGCTCGACTGGCTCTGCCAATCGAAAATATTCTCTTTGAGCGGCGCAGTCTTGGGAATCGCACTGTCCAATAGAAGTAAATGCAACGTCGAACAGGTCACGATAGGCATTGCGATCCACTTCATTTGACTCCCAGCGATCGTCCTCCATTTTTCGAAGTACCTTTGCTTTGTTCAAGGCATTGATATGACCAACAAATAGCTGTCGATGGTGTCGTCGCCAGCCACCACCTCGAGAAAACCCGCCTGTCGTTGACCCTCTCCAGTACATTTGATCCTTTTTTCCCTCCCAGTTCATGTCGCGCGTTTCGATGTAAGGCACGTTATCAGCCCAGTACCACGGACTGGGGTAGAGAATGTCTTGAAAACTCGAGATCTTGCTTTGCGAGAAAACCGGAAAGAGATCACGGACCACGTCAAAAGCATTTGCGCGCTCCAGAAAACCAAACTTGTTCCGAAGAGATGGAGAGGTGCAAACGTCGGAGAAAGCGGTGGTATTGTAGACATAACCAAGTTCGCCAAGAGCATAAGCATCGACGATGTCGGGTGCATTTTCATCGAGCGAGCGAGCGGGACTATCCACCGGACAGGAAGCACGAGAGCTGGTCCACGTAGGTTGATGAGCGAAGCGATTGAATCGAGTAGTGCGGACTTCGTCAATACGATCGCCCTTGTTCAGCTCGGCTGGTTTGGCTGACCACGCATTGACCGGTTTTTGATTCTGAAAAGCGCTCGGGATGGCATGGTCTTTGGCGATACTGACCAGCCTTTGCAGATCTTCGCTGGGAAGTATAACTCGCGGCTCGTCGTGTGCATTAAACACCAAGTCCATGTCGGGCATATACTTAACAAAATTCTTCATCATGCCCGCGGTAGCATCTCTCTGCCAGTTTTGCTCCTCAGTGCCGCCCTCGACCAGAGTGACTTTTCCATCTCGGATTAAGACCCCAAGCATGGAATTGTCGAACCCAAGAGCTTCATGCGCACGCTCGCGGATCTTCTTCGGCTCCAAAGCCCAGAATGGCAAGAGGGAATGATAGATCGTGTCGTACTCGTCAATAAGTTGGACGCCCCTTGCTTTAGCAAATTGGAACCACTTGTCGAAGTGCGGCGGGGGGTTCATGCCATAACGACGACGGTACTCATTTACAGCTTCATTTAATGTTTTAGATTGGCGTGAGCGAAGCTGGTCAAATTGCTGATCGGCATTCGAAATCAGACCAGACATCGGATGTTCAGTTTCAGGGATGTCTGGGCCATGACTCTCGGAATGCCAGGTGGGCCCTGGAGCGGAGGAAAGAGGGGAAGAGGAATGCGGAGGAGGAGAGTAGGGAGGTGGTAAAGGAGAAGTGTTCAAGGAATATGAAGATCCATGTCCTCGAAGTAGAACCACCGAAAGGCATGCCAGAATGGCAATCACCAGCAAGGCCACCAGACGTTGAAGTCGCATTCTGCCATCGAAAGGCATCTACCCATGCATGAAGGATGAATAATCAACCTTGCGGAGATAACTAACTAGAGATAAGGATGGGAAAAGGAGGAGACAAGGAAGGGAGGAAGAAAGCGCTGACTGTGCAGGGAGCGAGCCTGAGGGTGAAGGGTGTAGATACCTGGATACCTGAGTCAACAAACAGATGCCAAGACCGGCACCCCAACAACCGGCTCACGACCCACTTTCGACTTAATCTCGACTCTCAAGATCTCGAAAATCCAAACCTGATGGTCTTTCATTGATATAGTAGTAGTACTTATTTCTATATACAGTACTTCTGATCTGCCAATAATTTGCCTGCGCATGCCACCGCTGTCCAGGAAGTTGTCCCCCATCCAACATTATATCCGTCCCCGTAATAAACGAAGCATCCTGGCTTGCAAGAAACCCAACAACCCCGGCGACGTCATTCACAGTGCCAACGCGACGAGCTCCCGAGAATTTGATCTGCGATAGGATGGCCTCCTGCAGATGGCTCTGAACGGCTCGCTCCGACATCACCGTCGAAACAACGCCGGGACTGACCGAATTGATCCGGGCTCCTTTCTGGCCCCATTCGTAGCACGCAGCCTGTACTCGGAGGACGTTGCCCCGTTTCGAGATCCCGTACGCGGACATCGTGTCGCTCGAGGACAGGTCGAGCTCTGCGTGTTGAAGAAGCTGGTCTCTCGGTGCTTTGGCCAAGTGTTGCTCCAAGGAGGAAGACAGCGTTTTGTATTGAGCTGCCATACTGGCGATGCAGATCATACTAGTACCAGGGGAAGCTACCGTGAGGAAAGACTCGATCACATTGGCGCTTCCGATTAAATTGATCTTGTATATCTGGGAAGCAGTGTTATTCACCGGAGACACTCCAGCCGTATGGACGATGACCTCGATTCTTCCATGGCTGGGGGCATCTTGCGCAAATTTCTGCACGGCGTCGGCGTCGCTGATGTCTAGAATATGACCTTCTGGCGAGAAACCCTCCTTTCGAAGGGTTTCTAAGACCGAATCTAATTGTCTCTTGGAGGCGTCCGCAAGAAGCACTTGTTTGCTACCTCCGAGACGACGCGCAATGACAACTCCCATGTCGCCAGGCCCGATAATGACGAGCACCGGTCGGCTTGTGGGCAGAGTTGGGAACATAGTTGAGGCGGCTGAGGTCATTTTATGTGTATAGGTACTGAATCCTATGGTATTCAGCAATCTTGGTTCTCGTTAATACCGCGTTTTTCGGCTAGATTCTTATTTCTATCACAACCAGAAGCTTCAAACGGTCGGGCTGGAAAGTCCTTAAAATGCGAGAAATTATTGGGTACTCTTGCATGTAGACATCCGGCGCTTAGCTTAAATAAGTCTTCATACTGTGCTGTATATTCGAATCTGCAGCTAAACGTCGCCAAACAACAAGGGGGTGAAGGACCGAGCGCATAGTCCCTATATGGAAAGTAAGCGCGAACCGGTTCTGGCCCTCGAATCTTTCAAATCGGTCTTTCAGAAACAACCACCAATGTCCAAAATCCAGTTCCTATCGTTTCACCGTCCAGCCACATGCTACATTGATCCCGAACCCTAGTACAGCCTCTAAAACAAACAACTGGGCCTGGGGAACATGAAAGTAAGCTGCAGAACACAAAGCCCCGACCAAAAATACATGAATGATGTAGAAAGCCTGTCGTTTGGCTTTGATCGGGGCAGTAGTCCAGGACCACATGCCACGAGATACACCCAAAGGTCGTGCGAAACCCATCAGTAATGTCACTATAGTGATTCCACCAAGACCCAATTGAACATCGGCATCTTGGATGCGTTTCTCTAATAGTGAGCTAAAGTCCGGATGACTGGACTGTATAAAGAAAGATAGATACAAGATGGCATGTCCAGCAAGTAACGGCGACAGGACCAATCGGCCCAGGAGCCGATGATAGGGGGTTAGAAACGGCTGTGGAATAGCCGTCAACACTGACAGGGGCGATGGCGCTCCTGGTTTCGAAGGAGCGATGTATAGAGCAGGAGACATGAGCACTTGGAAGGGAAGCTGCGAGAGGCCAACATGGCCTAAAGCTTTGGTGAGATGCAGGCCATCTGTCCGCGCAATTAGCTGAGAATTTGGACAGAGTTTGGTTGGAGGTGGGCAAAGATACTTACCATCCCCTGTGTTCCAGATTGAAAGACTCACTAGCCATGCCAGCCAGAGGAGAGTGAAGATATATTGTTTTCTTGTTTCGGTCCATCCCGGAAAGATCGGAGAATCCAACCATGATTTTGGCTTACGAGCGCGTCTGTTGTTGGGTTTATCTGCGCTTTTTGTACTTTCAGAGTAAATATGATATAGTCGAATGATGGCAATGACTAGCAGCATGGAGCCTTGAGCATAATATCCGCGAATGGTTAGAAGCTCCCGACGCTGTTGCTTCTCGACTGGCGAGACCGTCACGAAGTGCCAAGGCCACGTGAGTGACATCGCGGCGGAAGATAAAGGGATTTCTATAACGGCCAAAAAAAGAAGTGAAAAATGAATAGTGATCAGTGGACAGAAACAGATGAATATGTGCCGCAGGCGATAAGAGAGACGCGCATGAAGAAGAGCTGAGCTGCGATGGCGGCAGATCTACAAGTGGCATTCCAACGGGGAGGGCCTGACTAACCCTCCGCCTGCGACTGGTCAATAATAACAATCCACAAAGAGTGCCCCATGCTACTTCGTTTCTGCGCTTTACACACGTAAACCATGCTTCTAACATAAGAACATCACCATTGGATTTTCATAGGATTATTTGATAGTGGACCAAAAAGACTCTACATTGCATGCGCCATGAAGCATTTCATCCCAGTCAGGTGACCCGACCATTTCTAAGCTGATGAATCGTCATTTTCCCCCCAAAAGCAGTGTGAGTATACGATTTTCATTTCCCACTCGTAAAAAAAGTGTTCTCTCAACACATGTAGGCAGGCATCTGAGACCTACGCCGAGTCGCGGCATTCGTTCACGGCGAAGTCTGCATCACCTCCTCGTGGCCGCCTGCGGCGGTCGTGGCAAAGTACCGGACGTCAACATCCTCGTCCTGTTGCAGTTTCTCTAAGCTCGGGAGAACCCGCTGCTGGATGAGATCCTGACTACGTGGCGATTGGGTTGCGGTTTTGCCTGACTTCTCCAAGTCCGTCAAGGTGCCCTCCGCCGGGAGGCGGCGCATTGTGTCAATCAATACTGCGTAGGACTTGGCAACGTTAAAGCGGATATTCGGAATCTCGTCGGCCACGAGTCTGTCCATGATGGGGAGGATCGAGTTTTCAATGATGTCCAGGGAGACAACGGGCGCAAGGGTCTAAATGAACATGTTAATACGGCATTTTCCCGGAGAGACGGAAGGCAAACATACTGAGATAGCGAAGCACGTCGTCATTCTGTACAGGTAGTTAGGGTGCTGTCCCATCGCCATGACCTTAGGGATAATCGATCCCTTAGCCCAATCAACGCCGAATACTTCTGTGAGCTTCCGCAGATTTTGCGTAGCAGCCTCTCGGATGGAGAAAACGGTGTCGCCAAGCCAGCCCATGCAGAGATCGCTGAGCTGTTCGTCGAAGAACTTGACTCCAAGCTGGCTGGCAAGAAGAGGAATGTACTCAATAATAGCAAGGCGAACTCGCCATTGCTTGTCTTCGGCCAGTTGAACAATGGCGGGGAGAAGCGACTGAGAGAGGAGTTCAATGCCGATGACTGTACAGGGTCAGGCTATGCGCATCCAAGACAACTTTTCTACCGGGATGCAGTGCTTACCATTGTTAACTAGCTCCAACTTGGAGATAATGTGCAGGCGGACATCAGGGAATTCATCCTTGAGCATCTGGAGGAACATCGGAAGAAGGTGGGCAATCGTCCTGTGTACAAATGAAATGGTTAGCGCCTTGATTTGGTCGACTGGGAGACAGATGTGCTTACTCGTCCTTGCCAAGAAGCGGCGCGAGGCCACTGATTTGAGTACCCAAAGCCGCGCGCACGTGTTGAGATGGGTCCGAAACAAGATCTTCCACGCTGGTCATGATTTCGTTGAGAAGCGTCTCCCGGTCGATGAGACTGCAGAATCCTGTTGCAAGGTTAGCCTATAACCATATCCGAAAAGAAGATAAGAGGCCCACCTGGGATCTGGCCCGCAATCGCAGTACGGACTTCGGCTTCGGTATCCTTCAGGAGCTTAACGAAGGAAGGCACCATATCCCGGGTCACAACCTCCTCGTGCACAGCTTTAGCGATCTGGAAGACAGTATTAGAATGGCGTTGATCGGAGATATATATCATGAACGAAACTTGGCAAACCGACCTTCTCGTATCTATCGGCAACCATGTATCTAACCCTCCAGCTCTTGTCCTCGAAGAGGCTCCGCAGAGAAGTCAACAAGACGCCGTGGCTGGGCTGTTGCTCCTTGGGGATCTCCTCGGCGATCGCAATGAGAATATCGACCGTGAGAAGACGTACGCTGTCCTGGTCGTCGTTGGCCAGATATTGGAACAGGGGTATCATTTCCTCAATCACGACTTGGGTGTTCAACTCCTTAACGAACTTGGCTAGGTTGTTTGCTGCCTGCCTTCTCACCATGGGCGTTTCATCGTGTACGAGGCCTCCGAAATATTGGCGGAGGCTTTGCTGCAGCGGCTGGGGAGCCTTGCTGTATGGAGCACAGTAGAGACCGGTAGCGGAGACTTTCGAGGTGAACCAATCGGCTTTTGAAAGTCGTAGAACCATGGGGACGAAATAGTCTTCGATTTGCTTTTGGGAGAGTTGTTCGCCGATCTTGTTAAGGGATTCCACGGCCTATAAAACTGTTATTAAGTGTGCCCCCTCGGCATCGATCATTTCACCTACCTTCTCTCTGACCAAGGGTTCCTCAATGGCGGCCAAGTTCTCCAGAGGCGAAAGGAGAACGTGTCCGAATTCCGAACCACCGACATACTCTGTGAAGTTACCCAGCTCTTCGCTCAGTGCGGTCAAAACTTCATCCTCATCCTCGACGGAATCTAGAAATGTAAGAGTTAGGCGAGTGATGTCACTGGGGAGGCAACGGCAACTGACCATCAAGGAATGGGATGAGTTCCTCGCGAGTCCGCTCGGGCCCCAAGGCCAGAGCGATCGTGGACAGACGGTGGATGGCATTGAGACGGAGGAGGACGTCGTCATGCTAGAAGAGCCGATCATCAGAACCTATTACGTCGACGACCACGGGGGGTCACGAGGGACACCGCACCTTCAACTCATCGATAAGGACGGCGATAGGGTAGAGCTCGTCGTTTTCACCCTGACCCTCCATGGCGAATGTGATGAATTATATGCTTAATATGTGCTCGGAAGAAGGAAAAAGGCGAGGGGCGAGGATGTGACCGGTCCCAGTCCTCACTCAGGCAGCTAATTAATATTGCTTTTAGACCAGGTCTCACGCGGAACCCGGAGAGAAGACTCGGAGGTAATCTAGAACGGAGGGGCAGGGACCAAAAAAGGAATAAGATAGACCAAGTTTAGCACCTGCTCGGATGCGGATTAGCCTGTGTAGCCGAGGGAGGCGTGGTGGTATAGGAAGGGAGAAATAGTGGGTGCTGCGAGAGACCCCCGGAGTGAGGTTTCGTGGGGTTTGGGCCGCCGCAGGACGACAAGTGAGCAACAACAGAGCAGCAGTAGCAGCAGCAGCATACCTCGACAATTGGATTGGGGCCAAACTAGCGATGGTCCGATGTTTTTGGGAGCAAAAACAAAGGGGGAGGGGGGAATTAAGAAAGGGATCCGGAGGCGTGGAAGGGAGAGAGGGGGGTGCAATCTGATAAAGAGGACTAACCAGGTAGGATTGAATCTTGCGAAGGAGAGAGGAAGAGATGACGGTCTGCCTTTCCTCTGTGGCTGAAGAACAGGAAAGTGACCGTACGGAAATGGTATGGTAATCCCGTTCTTTTGGAGGGGTGGTTGTGGCGGTGCATATGCTGTGGCTGGTGTGCCCCTCCGAGAAGGGTCAAGCCCCAAAAGCAGCAAAAGTGCGACTTTATGACTCCGACTCTCTGCCAGCGCAACGCCGCAATTCCCTACCCCACTTCCTCCTGGTTGGATTCCTGTCTGTTCTCCGGTTGAATCGTGCAGTGCCGATTTTCTGGTGCAAGGGTACTTCCTGTCGCCTGTTCTCTGATCTTGTCTATCCTCCCCTCTGCGTCGCGCATCCAAAACCCCTCCATCATGCCCACTATTTCGGTCGACAAGGCCGCGCTCTTCAAGGAGCTCGGACGGGAGTGCGCAATCCCTCTAGATATTGGCCCGGAATCTCGTCGCTAATCATCTGGCCTGCAGTTATACCACCGAGGAGTTCGATGAGTTGTGTTTCGAGTTCGGTGTGTTTGTTGAATTGACCGTTTCTGCGGGGCTGATGCTAACGTTGCTTGATAGGTATCGAACTTGACGAAGACGTACTTGACCCCTCTTCCCCCTCTATCTGCACGCCTTTCTAATCGCCGAGAACCCACAGACCACGGATCAGGACCGACCAATTGTCGATGGAAAGCAGGTCCCGCCTGAGTTGAAGATCGAGATCCCGGCCAACCGGTACGCACCCTCCGATGCCCACATATGGTGATAACGCAAAGCGCATGGATCTGAGTGGTTTGGCAGATATGACTTGCTGTGTTTCGAGGGCATTGCCCTTATGCTCAACATCTTCTTGGGCAGACAGCCTCTCCCCAACTACCGGCTCACCCAGCCGGCCAGTGGAGAGCTGGAGAAGATCATCGTGAAGGAGGACGTAAGTGTCGCACCGCGAAGCTCTTCCTGTGGATCAACCTAAACTGAGCATCTAAATATAGACCATGAAAGTCCGGCCGTTGGTTTCCGGTGCCATCCTCCGCAACATCAAGTTCGACAAGGCCCGCTATGAATCTTTCATTGCGCTGCAGGACAAGCTGCACCAGAACCTTGCTAGACAGAGAACGCTTGTGTCCATCGGTACTCATGACCTGGACACGATAAAGGGACCTTTCACCTACGAAGCCCTGCCGCCGAAGGACATCAAATTCACCCCTCTGAATCAGACCAAGGAGCTGGATGGAGAGGAACTGATGGCTTTCTACGAGGTATGATTCAGGCATACGGTAACCCACCAGCGTGGATGCTTACAATCATCACAGAAAGACCGACACCTGGGTAAATACCTCCACATTATCCGGGACTCGCCTGTCTACCCGGTGATCTTTGATTCCAATCGGACCGTCTGCTCGCTGCCGCCCATCATCAACGGTGACCACTCGAAGATTTCGCTGGACACGAAGAATGTCTTCATTGAGATCACGGCCCTTGATAAGACCAAAGTTGAGATCGTTAACAAAATCATGGTTGCGATGTTCTCCCAGTACACAACGGAACCCTTCACGTATGATATTCCCGTCTTCTACGTGTCAGAAACCGAGACATGCTAATGTGTCAATAGCATCGAACCCGTCCAGATTGTGTCCGACCACAACAACGCGACCAGAATCACCCCGGAGATCGCGCCTCGCACGACCCAGGCGGAAGTGTCCTACATCAACCAGTGCTGCGGTCTGGAGCTTTCTCCCGAGGAGATCTGCACCCTGCTGAAGAAGATGGCCTATGACGCCAGACCGTCCAAGACCTCCCCTGACCTTGTTGATGTAGACATTCCCCCGACCCGTGCCGATGTGCTTCACCAGGCAGACATCATGGAGGATGTCGCCATTGCGTACGGATTCAACAACCTCCCCCGTTCTTTCCCTAGCAAGTCCGGCACTATTGCCCAACCTCTACCGATCAACAAGCTATCCGATATCGTTCGGATGGAAGCGGCCATGGCAGGCTGGTCCGAAGTCTTGCCTCTGATCCTGTGTTCTCACGACGAGAACTTCGCCTGGCTCAACCGCAAGGACGACGGCAACACTGCCGTGAAGCTGGCCAACCCTAAGACCTTGGAATTCCAGGTCGTTCGTACCAGCCTTCTTCCCGGTCTGCTGAAGACGATCCGTGAGAACAAACATCACACCGCGCCCATGAAGATCTTCGAAGTCAGCGACGTCGCCTTCAAGGATCTATCCCTGGAGCGTAAGAGCCGAAACGAGCGACACTTCGCCGCCGCGTGGTACGGCAAGACCAGCGGATTCGAAGTTGTTCACGGTCTGATGGACCGCATCATGGCCATGCTCAAGAGCGCCTTCATCACCGGCGAGGAAGGTCTTGAGAACCAGGCCATGAACGACTCCCAGTACTGGATCGAAGAACTTGACGGTGAGTCCCCCAGATGACAGACTGACGCTATCCGCGCAATTTACTGACGCGTTTTGGATTCTACAGATCCCACTTACTTCCCCGGTCACTCCGCCTCCGTGCACGTGCGCATCGCGGGCAAGGACCACGTCATCGGTGCCTTTGGTATCCTGCATCCTACGGTGTTGGAGAAGTACGAGCTGAAATACCCCGTGAGCACGGTGGAGATCAACATCGAAGCTTTCCTATGAGCGAGAATTGGGTAGAGAAGCGCTTTAGACATTAAAGTGTAGAGCATAGATGTGCTTGATCACTTGACATATACGCTTAGAACGCCGGTATTACGACCAAGAAAAAAATTAGCTTTTTTTTAGTTTGAAACAGAATCAAAAAAAGATTACAGTTTATATGTACTGTGTAGTGAAATAAAACCCGGGGTTAGTTCCTGACGTCAAAGACAATCCTATACGCGACTACATGGGGGCAGACAGCCAAATACACAGAAAAAAAAACTACCGCATATACGACATGAAGTATATAAGAATTTTTTTTCCGTGATATTTTGCTTTTATGTTGATTCCAGAGATCCGGAGTCCACCATACGCCAATGGAGGGAAAAAGTATGTGTAAAAAAAAAAAAATAGAAACCGTCAAAATCTTTTTTGTTTTGTTCTTTTTGGAGCCCCGTAAATTTTTTCGTTTCGGACATCAATCTTTGTTTCCCCCACCCTACCCAGATCTTTCAATAGGTAAAAAACATTCATTCTCTTCGTTTTCAGGAACAGATTCGTAGAATGGAAGACGCCTTCCGCAGAGGTTGGAGATGCGGCGAGAGCAAAGACATTGGAAGATCATGTAGTTGTTTATTTGCGTCAGGTAAAGAAACAAGGTAGGACGACAGGAACGAAGAAAAAAGAGCAGGGCCTAAGAAAAGAAACCAGATTACTCCTGCGCAAAAGCCTCCGCACCGGCACCTTCCTGACCCTCCGTGGCCTGCTGCTCGGCGAGACGCTGCTGCTCGGCGAGCTGCTGGGCGGCCAGAGCCTTGGCGCCGTAGTCCTGGCTCATGGGCTGGAGGATGGGCTGCTCCTCCTTGGGCTCGATGATGGTGACGGAGTCGGGGAGAGACTTCTGGGGGCCGGCCTTGCCCTCGGGGTCGGAACCACGCATGATCTTGACCTTGATACCAAGGACACCCTGGCGGAGGAGAACGTGGCGAGTGGCAGAGTCGATGAATTCCTTAGCGGGCTGACCGGAGTGGATCATGAATCCGTCCTAGAAAGATCGCGAGTCAGTTATCTGTTTTGACGCATTGTCGGAAAACCATGGTTTTGTAATCGTCCCAAATTGTGTCGCTCAGAACTCCCTCCATCCATCTTCTCGGAAAACAGACACCCTTCGAACACGAATCAGACCGGGTTGCTTTCGGGGTTCAAACGTACAGTGAACTTCATGGACTTGGCACGGGCAGCACGGAGCTTTCCGGAAACGACAACCTCGCAACCCTTGGCACCGCTCTCCATGATGAAACGGAGGACACCGTAGCAAGCACGACGGACGGCCAGACCGTTGAGGAGCTTGTAGCGGAGGGACTCGCACTGAGCGACGGCGGAGAGACCGCGGTTCTGGACCTTGGCGGCATAGAGGGAGACGGAGTTCTCGGGGAACTTGAAGCGCTTCTGGATGAGAGAGGTCAACTCGCGGATGCGGCGACCCTGCTCTCCAAGAACCTCCTGGGTGTGGGTGGCACGGATGACTGTGAAGAAAAGAACACCCGTTAGCATTCAAAATCGTTCCATTTCGACCGTTTGTGCCAGTATCCGATCGATCCTTTCCGCATTTGCGCTGTTTTCATTTGTTTGATTTTTTCATGTTCCGTTCCTTCTCTCGTCCTTCATCCAACAAATTCTCTCGCCGGATCATCGAAATCACACTGGGCACACGAAACAAATAACAAGGGTGTGGAATCGAGCGACGTACTGATGTCGGTGACGGTGGGAGTGACACGGACTTCGACACCCGAGTAGCCCTCCTCAGCCAGCTCGCGCTGGAAGAACTCGTTCAGCTCGGCATAGAAGACACCGTCGGCGACGAACTTGCGGCGCTTCGAAATAGCTCCCTGGACAGCAGCCATGATTTCGTTTCTGCGGATTGAATTGGGTTGTCGAAGAAACGGCCGAGGACGCGGTTGTGGCGGAGCTCCAAAGTTGGGAAGTCGTTCGAGGGCGAAATGGTCGGCAATCGTCGAGATCAGTTTTGAGATTCCGCGTTAGTGGGGGATTTTTTGGCCGGTAGGGCTTAGGGTTTAGGGCTCTACACCGCCTGCTGCTTCGGGGTGCTTCGAGGGTCGTGCCCGTTGTGGTGCCTGATCCGTCGGGCATCCAGCTATGTCATCGGATACGCTCAGACCACCTCAAGAATAACTGCATCTCTACTGGTACAATCAGAGATCGGCTTGGTCACTGAATAACACTTCATAGCCATGCACATTCGTCACAGATCTAGACATGTTCTAGGCCAGTCCAGTGGTGGCCGATCGTTACCATAGATACATTGAATCGTTAAAAAAAGTCACTTCCAAAGTTTTTGAAACTCAAACAGTTGGGACTCTCATTGCATCTCAACTTCCATCTGACTTATGGTCTTGGAAGCTTGGCCATTTTCCTTGTTCCTCGAGAAGGATAGGTCAGGCACTCCCAAGGACACTTCATCCATATCGGCTGCGACAGCCTTAGGGGACTCTCGGTCCTTTGCTGCGTTTCCAATCGAACTGTGAGATGATTCAAGACCGGTCAAGACCGGTGCCCTGGCGCGGGAGGTATCGCGGCTGATCGGCGCAGTAGCACTGGCCGAACGAGAGCCATTCATTTCGGTATCTGTCCGGCCAAATGCCTCGCTCCACCATTTGACTTCATTCAATCGCGGGAAAATTAGACGCTCTTTGCCGCGCTTGTGGTCGTCGATGACAGCATCATACTGGCGGTTAAGAAACTGTTCCTTCCGAGCAAGGAAGTAATCCCACACGCTCCGAGTCCGCTCTTTCGCCTTCCAGTCCACGCGCTCTTTTTCGCTGTTAAAGAGGAAAGTGCCAAATTGGCAGGAGTAGAGGTGATAGAGTAGCCGTCGCAAAAACCGCTCATTAAACTCGAACCGTGTAGGATATTGATGTAAGAGCTGAAAAGTTGCATCCAAGAATTGATGGAAAACGGGGCTTGTCTCCTTCACCTTCGTCACTTCTTTCTCCGGACCGGCCGATCTTGGTGCCGGGCTGGGGTTCTTAAGGCCGGGTTTATCAGAGTCATAGCTTTGCATCTCTCCCTCCGAGTCGGGAAGAGAATCACGACTTGTATTGTCCCGGTTGAAAAAGCCTTTGGCGCTCAGGAATGCGTTTTCAATAGCCTTACCGGCCCCTCCAGAATCGCCAAACCCGCGGTTGGAGTCGCCCCCAATTCTTTCATTCTCGATTTGAAACCATTTGTCGCTATTCAGGTGACCAGATCGATGTCGGAACATGTGTCCGAAAGAAAGCCAGTCTTTTTCCACCAGCACCATGAAACCTTCCATGGTACGATAGTAGGGGTCGAGGCACACTTGACTTAGGGCACTTAGTTGACTTGTTCGGTCCCATCCATCGGAGCAATGAATCAAAACATGCGAATGTTGAAGTCCAACTTGACGAGCGATCAAACCGGCGCCGTCTAAAATGCCAGAGATATGTTTCAACCATCCGCTGCGTGCAAGGAGGTCTTTGTTGGGTCCCAAAGGTGTGACATCGAACTCTTTTAGCGCATCGACTACCTTGTTCAAGGAGTCCCTCATGACATGGATATTGTCGATCCCGAGGTACGCTTTCGTCGCGAACTTATAGTTGTCCATGTTTTCCGAGCCAAGGCCCACGGCTTGCATGGCAAACGCGTTGACAGTTGGTCGCGCGTCGACAATCAAGTTATGCTGCTGAGCCCCATATACATGGGGCTTCTGCTCGGTGTCACCTTGAAACGCCAACATCTCTTCTTCTATCTCCTCGGCGTTGGTTAAGGCAATTCCCGTCTGACTATTTGAGATGTCTCCCTGGGTCGAACTGGACGATTCGCTTTCCAGTTGCGCAGGAGTAATGCCGGCCAGTGGTCGTTCTGAGCGAGAAGTTGAGAAAATCGCGGCTAATAATTTCTCATCCTGAATGGACCGGTTCTGACGCACACCCACCAGGGGCTGCGAACTTCGGGTAATCGAGCAGTTGTTAATAGGGTGGAGATATGTCAGGACTGGGACCCTTGCTCTCGAACGATAGCGTCCTGCATAATTGAGTGTGTTGTCAGAAATGGCGGAGGGGATCGGGAAAATCGCAGGATATGTCGGAGAGAACTGGATCTGCAGTTAGCAGGATGCCATTGGAGGCCACAGCAAGGAGATTTTACCCCGTAGTCCGTATTTATCTGAGATATACGCCATCCATGGCCTTCCTGGTCAATACCTTGCCTGGCCCACTCTTGACGGGGGTTGTACAGCTCCCAACCGTTGAGCTCACGCTCCGGGGGAGGCGGCTGGTAGGTAAATGCATAGAGTTTATCGATCCGGCCCACCTTGCATGTCCATCCCTTAATGCATTCGTATACGTCACGCGCCTTGGTTTCACTGGCGAAATAGAGGCACACGAACGCAAAATCACGACACCGCAAACGGATTGAAGAAGGCTGGCGGGAAGCCGCGGGAGTTGGACGATAGGTACAGAACGAAATTATCGGATACGTTATCCAAAGCTCTTTTGGCCTTGCGGGCGTATCTTGAGCTTGCACGTTGTTGGTAGTCGGGGGAAGGTGGGAGAAGATAATATGGTGAGGGGTGAGGTGGAGGGTGCCAACGACTTGTTCACCACGACGCGCCAAGGTCACATCGTCAACCTTTGGGGATTCCAAAGATACATATTAGCACATTTTTACTTCCAGAAACATCGAGGAGGCAGCATACCTTGGCGACCCGTGTTCTCTCCATGCCTTTGCTATTATTTGATCCGCCTCACCTTCATGGCTGAGCCTTCATTGAGAGCAGATTGGAGGCGATCCTGTACAATAGGAAAGCTAAGACTGAAAGATAACGTATGCAATATGTGCTCAATATTGACAGAACAGAAGTAGCAGGGTCGGAGACCAAAGAGAAGAACGGAGTCTAGAGTGGGTTTGGTGGAAGCTGGAGGGAGGAATTCCGGGGACAAAACCAGCGGGCAGCACGGGACCGGTCAGATGCGGAGCCCCTCGCTAACCAAACGCAACTTGTCTACGTCAAGGTCCAGTGATACTTCCTCCTTCCTCCTTCATTCCTTCCACCTCCTCGGACTTACATCGATCAATTGTCCTGTCTTCCCACAGTGGTGGATCTGCAAGCAATATAATCTAGGAGAACCCTCTTGATAGTAATATTCGGTCATGTTTCCTGGCTTCGTAGTCAGGTTGCTCTATACTACTTTCTATCGTTTGATTTGTTACAGCATTTGAGTGCACTGTTTGTTGCCATTAACTGACCGTTAGCTCCCTTCGTTACGAAATCCGCTATTAAACCCGTCTACCAGAATCATCTCACTGTGTCTCCATTTCGTGCCCAACGACACATGTACAATGGGCATTAGCGCATGCGACGGCAGCCACTACTAACAAACTTCTTTGGATCCTTGTACAATCATGCCTGATTCAGGCCTATCACCACCCACTGTGGACGATATCTTCCGATATCGCTATCAGCATGGCACAAATCTAGGATCTGTTTTCATGCATGGCCCCTGGTTAGACAACAGTGTGTTTGAAAATGACCCAGACGGCTCACGGGAACTCGAAGCACTGAAAAGGTTGAGCCCCAACCAGAAATATCGCCCCCGGTTGTATAAGTAACTTGAAGACTTTGTGCTGATATAGTGAGGTATCTCAGTTCGCTCCATGAGAAAGGGCTCAAGCAAACCGCGTCTATATGGCAAGCTCACTGGCTTTCTGCTTTAACCGAGCAGGACTTGATCTGGCTCAGAGATGTCGCCAAATGCAATTCGATCCGCCTACCTATGGGCTTTTACACTCTTGGGCCATCCTTTTGTCTAGGCACCGGCTTTGAAGGCGAGCCATCGCGGGTGTATACAAGCTGCTGGAATACACTTAAGCATTTGATACTCAAATGTCAGCTTTACGGCATTGGAGTCTTGATTGACCTTAAAAATATCCCGGGTGGTCAGCTCTGTTCTCAGGACGAGAGCAGCAAAACTGTCAATGTTTGCACCAGCATTCACAATCGGATATTGGTCAGGGACTGTCTCGCTTTCATCGCCCAGGAGATCACATTCCATGCCCTATGTGGAGTTATCGGTGTGCAGATTTCCAGTGATTCAGACTGGAGGACCTGGGGCCATGAGTGGTATGACGAAGTTCTAGAGATCACGAGTTCAATCAATCCATCCTTGCCCATTTATATCAACGATGGCCAGAACCTGCCCGCTGCCCTTGATTATGCGATATTGCGAAATAGACTTCCAGCCCCGGTGAATCGAAGCCCCATTGTCGTGGAGTCGCATAGGCACTATACTACAGAGTTGGACCAACCTCAAGAGCCCCAAGCCATCCTCGAGAACGTCACCAGGGAACTGGTAGAACTGGCAGCCCATCATGGAAAGGTTGTATCCCAAGGAACCGCCGTAGACGTCTACATTGGAGAGTACAGCTGCCACATGAAAGACCGAGCTTTGGAGCACATGAACACATTAGATCGAGATGAATTAACGAAGAGCTTTGGTCAGGAGCAAACCAAACAATGGACCTTCAAAGCCAGTGGATCTGCTTTCTACCGCTTCAAATCGAGCGGAGCCTGCGGTGTGGAGCGTGATTTCGAACAACAAGTCAAAATCGGCTCGATCCCTGCACCAGCTTGGCTTACGGTACCTCGTGATCAAATCCATGCCAAAGTCGAACAGGCAAAGCCCCAACGGCCTCATTTGCAAAACAAATTCCTCTCACAGACTTCGGGATCCATGAGCCCTCATGGCCGTCGCCGCTTCTCCCTCGGCTGGGACCTTGGTTTCAATGATGCGCTGTGCTTTTTCGCCGCGATATCTCGAGATGCGATACCTGGCCATAGGGACGGAGGAGATAGGATTGGTGCTCTGGACCTATGGGTTCGGAAGCGTGTAATCGAAGCAACTTGCTTAGGCGAGGACCTCGACGTTGAATGGGAGAACGGTTTCCGAACCGGGGTTGACGACTTTTACAACGCAGTCGGCATTTTATTTCCATGATATGTACAAGGTGTCTCGCAACATCCAGTTTTGAGTTGGACAACTATTCAATGTTGAGTTGGTCCTTAGTTAACTCCTCTTTGTGTAACCTGGCGGCACATGAGGTGCTCAAAACACCATCGAGGTATATTTTCTGCTTGTCTGCTGGCGATGAGCTAATCGTTCTATGTTAATTACGCAGATGCCATCAACAGCTATAATCTTAATAATTCAGTGATGTGACATTCCGAAGATCTCCAATATTTGCTTTAGACAAGGACAGGGATTAAACAGAGAGGATGTTTTCATATTCTATATACATTGTTCAGATATGGTAAATTATAACATGAGCCACAGATCATTAAAGGCTCTCAGTCGACGACTTTTAATATACATCAATATCACGTAGGGGCGTCGCACGCCCGGCTTTATCCACATCAAAAGCCAACGCACAAGCAGCCTTATAGAAGGAATTGAAATCTATAGCCTGCACCGAATCACTCGGCTTAGAGTGGGCAGAAACAGATGAGCCCTTAGCTAAGCTGAAATCCAGGAAGCAATCCGTGTTCTGATGGGCATAGTACGGGCCGCTCTCGAAATAGGAATAATTGAGTGCATGGCCTCGGTAGTAGTAACGATGGAGGCTCGTGGTCCGAATGCTGTTCACGGGCATGAACATATATTCGCCCACAGATTCGCCGCTGGGGTCCGCATTTTCACTGGCATTGGACAAGACGTGGTTGGGAAGCGAAAGGTCTATGAAGGCCGGAAGCGGTCTGTCTTCCCGGTTGGCTCTAGCCTTGAGAAAGACACCGTTCAGGGTCTCCTGAAGATCAAGGAAGGAAGGGTTTATTTCAGCTCCTTCCAGAAGGTCACGAGTTAGCTTCCGCGTGAATCGGAGATCCAGCCCATTCTCCGGAAGCAAATAATCAACGGTGCTCTCGGATAGAATCGTTTTGAAATTCTGCAGGCGCACTTTGTCGGTCAAATCCACATCGTTTTGCATCACGTCCAGTGAAAATTCAATGTCAAGGGTCGGGAATACGTTTGCGTGTTTCCAAGACGGGACGAGTTGAATGCGGTGATGTCGTGTGTAGATAGGCAAAAGAGGGGTCAGCTGGCGAAGGATGGATGCCAATTGAGGAACATCGGTGTTAAAAGTCCGGGGAACAGACAGTTTGCCGAGTTGGTTGGCACTGATGGTCTCGTTCACGAGGAACGGCTTGCGCTGGAAAAGACACCTGCCAACGGCCGCTGAAATCGACTCGTGCACTCCGACGTCATTGTCGCAATCGATCTTGGGGCTGGATTTCTGTCGGAGCAGTTTCAGAAGCTCGTCGGTGAGGCGTCTATCGTGGCGATCGAAAATGGGCGTTTGGAGATCTTTGGCCTCACTAGATTGAGCTGATGGCACAGCCCACCGAAGCCATGGCTTTTCCCGGTTCCACCAAATTGTGTTGTCCTCTGGGCTGAAATTATGATATGGCATAGGTTCAGATGCAGACACGTATGTGCTAAACGGTGTTTGAGGAGCAGTTACATCATGTATCGCTAGGTTGAGTGTTCTCCTGGCATTGTCTGCACCCTCTTTGTTTTCGACCAAGTAAAACAATTTGCTTGGTTTTGATGCATGTTGCTCGATAACCACGCCGTAAGTTGTGTTGATCCATGACAAGAATTCTGGCTTGAGAATTCGATCGATAGATTTAGCGCTAGGACCATCTTGTGAGTACAATTGAATATCTTCCTCTCGTATCCTGGTTGTGGCATCGTGTACCACATCACGAAGGGCTTCGCATGCTTTCTGGGTTCCGGTTATCCGAACCAGACCAATCGAATGTGTAAGGTCAACTCGAACGTCGTGGAGGCCGGCTAGCACCTCAAATGAGAAGTTGGTAGATCGAACGAGGAGTGATAACAAAGGTGGCGAGATCTGATAATCCAGTTGACCAGTTTCGCCTACAATCCCGAGTTTCCAGCAATCTCTGAGAATCGTTTCAACTAAGATATCCTTTGCGCTCACATTCTCCTGTGATTTCGTAACTCTAACGCCATCGTGCACATCAGCCGTGTCAAGAAATGTCGAGATTCCCGGCCTCCATTCGGAAGAAACTCTTTTCCCATGTTCTAGCGCCCTCCCATCCTCCTCCTCCTCCTTCCTCAATGACTCGGAAATATAGGCACGCATTTGTTTGATGGTAAAAGACTTCCCAGTCTTTTGTCTGTGGTCGTGCCATTCGTCGAGGGACAACTTAACCCCTGGCTTGTAACGTCGAAGGTATTCGAAATTCTCGGTCACCAAATCTTCGTCGACTAGAGTATCCGAGCCCTCAATATCTTTCAGCATCTTCGAGAGGCCGCCTTCATCCGCGGGCTCATTCGTGATTAGACCTGGGTATTTGCGTTCCCGATCCTTATCCTTCAAGACAAGCACCTCCGCTTGTTCACCTAGCGCTGTGACCGGGTTAGGCACTCTGGTGCCCCACTGTCCTTTGCGACGTGCGGCATCCTGGAAAGGCATGCGCGGTTTGAGTGTCAATCTTGGCAGCTGGTTTTCGTCCTCATCCAAGGGCTCGTCGGATTGCTGGCTATTGGAGCGAAGGAATACATCGTACCGACGCAATGCGCGCGACGGGGTGCATTTTCGGCATATCGGTGAGGGTCGGCAGCTAAGCAAATCTGCTGCAGCTTGGGAGGACCGCGACAACATATGTAATAAAGGAAGTATGTCGCTTGGGTTTCTGCGACCTTGAGAAAAACCAGCCTTGAGAAAAAGAGAGGGTGGGATCTTTTGCGCCGCGGAGAAGAGATGGGCCCGTATTACGCTAGTCCCAAAGCGGAATGGTCTCTGACCGGCCATCGAAGTATGAGGTTATCATGATAATTCTGTGATTCTTCCATGTCTCTTACCATTCAAATCAGAGCAATAGATGTGATTCAGCGCAGAATATATTATCGGGTATTGATTCTAATATTTCAAACCAGAACGAAAAGACTATCTCCAGCTTCACTCCTTACTACTAATTTCCCAACTCTTCAGATCTTCACGAACATCAAACTCCGACAACTCGTTATCACTATTGCTGCGATTTCTCCATGCGTTGGCTTTGGCAGCACTATAAAGGTTCTGTTCAATGCTCCCAGCCTTTCTTGTATGGCCTATGGCGGAGTGGTATTCAGGCGACCTGCCATCGTGGCGAAGTTGGTTACTCCCGGAGCTCCTGGGTCGTCGTTCGAAACTAGGGGATAGTCGGTTCGGTGTACTGGATCTTGCACCTGTGTCATTCCTAGTCGATGGGTCGTCCTCTGCCGCTCTCCCAGACCGTGCATCGTGGGTATCATTGCTCCAACTGATGGAGCCCGAAAATAGCTCTTCGATCAGCTTGTCCGCCGGCAGGTCGTCCGATCGAGCATTCCAGGAAGCAGCTAATGTGCGGCGATACATGTCCTGCATGTCTGCAGCCTCTCTGCTCTGGGTATTTATGGTGGGCATGGGGCCTAAATCCACCGGGTCGCCCTGTTCAGCAGAAACCACGCCGGCGATTCCTCCAAACACCATGGCCGATTTCAGGGGCGGTCTGCCGGCCTTGTCAGTCACCATGGCCATCAATGAACTCGCATCATCGACTTACGTTGTGAAATTGCGATCGCCCTCCACCTGGTGCATGGCTATCGCGATTTTAAGCGTGCTGTTTATCTTGCTCTCCTGCATCAAATATCTTCTGGTGACACCTTCATGATCATCACTCTTCTCCACATACTCGGATAGATTCAGTCGGATCCTCCCCAGGATGTTCCTAGGTTCCCCGATTGCTCCGGCCTCGAATTCCTGGATGATCTCGAAGTTGATTTCGCATTCATGAAGGGTCTGGTTGCGATCGATCGTAAGCCGCACCGACAATGTCTTCTCATAGTTCCAGTATGCTCGGTGATCCAGAATCACTGCCTTATCTGTGTGTCCATGGTTTTCAGTGGCGCTCGTTGAAGGTAGACGCCATTTCACATATGCCGTTCCGTTTACGAGGGGGACATTATTGAGATCGATAATCTTTGATAGATAGTGAGTCAGCATCACATTTGAACTGCACGCATGGTCGGCTTGACTTACTCGGAGGACAAGCTCAAATCTAGGCTTCCTAGATAATCAGCATGCTAACCCCTTCTGTTCCTTCTTCGTCAATCGGAACTCACCCTCCGATTCTTTGGAACTGATAGAGACTACCATTAGCATCAGGAGATCAGACATGAGGTCATCAAATCCGGCCGTCGTCAAAATCACCCCGGCCAAGGGTATCGCGGAAAAGCATACCAAATGCCTGCATAATCGGCAAAGCGCAAGATCTGCGTTTATTCCGTTATTATCGGCCACCCATTTATTCGAATCTGCTCTGGTTCTTCTTTATCTTCTCCAGCTTACTGCTTGGTAGGGGGATGCCCTCGGTCTCTCCCTCAGTAAGGCGGTGACTGAACGGATCTGGCAGAACCAGACCGCCTCGGTAACACTCCGCTTCGGCTCCAAATTCCACGGGAGCCCCCGAACTCGAAGTCAATCGCCATTCGGCTTGCAACCACCGATATCCAGAACCTTTGCTCCCATCGATCGCGCAATCATGAATTCTCAACTACCACCTCCTCCGACTATGGATCGTCCTCCTCTCTCCCCGCCCTCTGAGTCGACACCCTCTCCTACCACCAAACCCGTTCCATTGGACTCAACCATCCGCACGACCCCAATCCATCCTCTCCTGCCCGGCGTGCGCCTCCCAAGTGAACCCTTACCACTCTACAAATACCACCCGGTCACCTGCACCCCGATAGACCCCGAAGAATACCGCGCTCAACTCGACGAGCTGCGCCAGGAATTCCCGACCCCGGAGGCCACGCTCAAGGCACAGGAGGAAGCGGCCCAGGAAGTCAAGCAGAAGATCGAAGAAGCGGAGAGGAAGCGCGAGGATGTACAAAAGGCAATGGATAAGAAAGTCAAGGAGCGGAATACCGAGTTGAAGGTCCTCTCGAAGTATCAGGAGGTTAAAACTTAGGCCTTGTTTTGGATGCTGTGGAAGAGATACTACCAGATCCTAAGAGGTTCCTTTCTCTCGAGTTGGACAGAATTCTCGATTATCACTTCAACTTCAACTTCAACTTCGGCCGCTAGAGGAAGCGCGCAATCACTCGAAGGTGGCTTTGCTAGCTACGATAGCCATCTGGGCATCTGGCTTGCCTTACGTCAAATTCCGCCATCTTGACTCAAATCATCGCTTAGCGTGGCCGCGTGCACTTACACAACATGCGTCTATGAGACACGGAAGACACCCAAATATGTCCTCTGCCTGGCTCATTTCGCGGGGCTCGCTGGCTTTGTTTACTCGAGTCGACTCGATGGACATCGGACACCAAGCTTTCCAAGCCTCGTACCGCGTCTTTTTGTTAAGACAGTACTGTATACATGTTCGATGACTCCCACTAACTCGTCGAAGCTCCCGCTCCCAGGCATCAAGTTTTAGACCCGTGGGTTGTCCAAGAGCAAGAAAATGAGCTTTGCGTCACGTTATCTGACCTACCGAAATGGCGAATGCAACGGACACTCGGCAGAATCAAAGATTTTGACCTCGATATATGGTGGAAACATTAAGAAGGGAACACGACATCATGAATCGAATTATTAGTGGCGAATACGAACCCAGCGATTCCAAATATATTATTATTTTGTCTTATTCCAATTGAATTACTGAGCGACTTAGGCACTTCACGTCGCATGCGACCGAGTTGTGGTTATGGGCTATGGACCGATTTGTATCAAAAAAAAAAAAAAAAAAAACATCATTGTACCAGCCGCCTCGTATCATATCGATGGCCGGCAAATATCACGAACATGAATTCCATCAACATAAAGAAACGCGTTATTACTCATTATTAAGTAACTTCGTTGTGCATTAATCATAAGCCCGATATGCGTTGCGGCTCATTATTTCCCCCCTTACAAGGCACCCAAGATCTTGACCACAACGGGGAGCAACTAGAAAGAGAAGGTATTAGTTACGGTGATTTTACAAGGTTTTCAGGGATCCATGAATGACTTACCTCAGAAGCATCCTCGACCAAGATTTGAGTTTCGTTAACAAACTTCGAAGTCAGCAAGTGGTCGGCGTTATCCAGAAGACCACCGACTTCTTCCAGGAGGTCATGGGTGACGAAGGGCGAGACATCGTTGATCAAGTCCCGGGTCTCGTTAACGAACTTGGGCGTCAACAGACGAGTACCGTTACCAAGGAGGAAGCCCACTTCCTCGAGAAGCTTAGGAGTGATGACAGGCGACACGGTATCAATCAGGCCCTTGGTCTCGTCGACAAACTTGCTGGTCAGAAGCTTGTCGGCGTTGTTGAGAAGACCGCCGACCTTGCCGAGCAGCTCAGGAGTAACAACAGGAGAGAGGTCATCAATGAGATCGCGCGTCTCGTTGACGAACTTGGGCGTGAGAAGGTGGCCAGCATTGGAAAGGAGACCGGCAACTTCACCAAGCAGGGCAGGCGTAATGATCGGTGCAATACCGTCAATCAAACCGCGAGTCTCCTTGACGAACTTGGGTGTCAGCAGGTTGTTGGCATTACCCAACACACCTTGAGCCTCGTCGACGAATCCTGGCGTCAGCAGAGAAGCCGCGCTCTTCAGCAGACTGCTGACTTGCTTGAGCAGTTGAGGAGTCACTACAGGAGCAACCGAGCCGATCAAGCCCTTGGTCTCCTTGACGAACTCGTGCGTCAGCAGATCAGCGGCGTTATCCAAAAGACCGGCCACCTTGCCGAGGATTTCGGGCGTGATGATAGGAGCAATCGAGTTGATCAAGCTCTTGATCTTCTTGACGAAGTCCTGGGTGAGTAGATCATTCGCGTTGTTCAGCAACGAGCTGATCTCCTTGAAAAGCTCTGGCGTGACGAGTGGGCCAAGCGAATCAATCAATTTCTTCACCTCATTGACGAAGTGAGGCGTCAACAACTTGTTGGCATTGCCCAGCAAGTCGGTGAGCTCGTTTCCATCGATCAACTTCTTGATCTCATTCACAAACTGTGGTGTCAACAGCTTGTTGGCATTGCTCAACAAGGAGGTAATCTCATTTCCATCGATCAGTTTCTTGATCTCGCTGACGAACTTAGGCGTCAACAACTTGTTGGCATTGCTCAGCAAGGAGGTGAGGGCGTCCGAATCGATCAGTTTCTTGATCTCATCAACGAAGTGAGGTGTCAATAGTCTGTTGGCGTTGCTCAACAGATCGGTGAGTGCATCCGAATCGACCAGTTTCTTGATCTCATCGACGAAGTGAGGTGTCAATAGCCTGTTGGCATTGCTCAACAAGGAGGTGATATCGTTTCCATCGATCAGTTTCTTGATCTCATTGACGAATTGAGGCGTCAGCAACTTGTTGGCATTATCCAACAACGAGCTAATCTCCTTGAAGAGACCAGGCGTGAGGAGCGGTCCAAGCGAATCGATCAATTTCGAGACCTCGCTGACGAAGTGGGGTGTCAGCAACTTGTTAGCGTTGTGCAGGAGCGAGGCGATTTCTCCGAAGAGTTCAGGCGTGACGATCGGGCCGAGCTGTTTGATCAAGCTCTTGACCTCCTTGACGAATTCTGGGGTCAAGAGGCCGTTAGCGTTGTGCAGGAGCGAGGCGATTTCTCCGAAGAGTTCAGGCGTGACGATCGGGCCGAGCTGTTTGATGAGCTCGCGCACTTCCTTGACAAAATCGGCTGTGAGCAGGTGGTTGGCGTTTCCAATTAGACCGTTGACCTCCTTCACAAACTCGGCTGTAAGAAGGTGGTTGCCATTGTCCAACAAAGTTGAAACCTTCTTGAACAGACCCGGAGTGACGAGAGGACCGATCGAGCTGATGAGCTCTTGGGTTTCGTTCACGAAGCTGGGCGTCAACAATGAGTTTGCATTGTTCAGGAGACTCGTGACCTCCTTGATCAACTCTTGGGTCAGGAGCTTGTGTCCTGTGTTGATCAAATCCTTCGTCTGGTCGGTGGTCTTGTCGTCAAACAGGTAGGCAAAATGATGGAAGAAGGACTCGACATCCTGCAGGAACGTCGGGTTCAGGAGCCCCAAGAGGCCATCGATGCCATTGCCCAGGTCTTTCAGGGGTTTTCCCGTCAGTCCATCGAGAAGGCTTTTCAGAGGATCACCATTGCTAGCCGTGGAAGATGGCTTGGAGGAGTCCGAAGCTGTGACAGTTGTTTGTCCCATCGACTGAGCCGTACGGGATGGACTGGCCTCCTGGGAGGATTCGGAGGATTCGGAGGATTGGGCACCACCCTGAGTCTCGGCGGGCGAGGCACTTGAGACGGCAGCGCTTCCCTCCGAGTTCTGGGAGGAGGAACCACCATTTCCGGTTGGGACAGACGGGCTGTCTGTCGAAGCTGCGGCAGCGGCATTCTCACTGGGCCGAGCTTCTTCATTTTCTTCACTCGCGGATGGTTTGGAGGCTGCGTTTGACTGGGCAGGAACTTCGGCAGATGTTTGCTGGCTGTTGGCATTGGCAGTTTCCTGCTCTTCTTCGGCATCGGAGTTCTCCTGTTGGCTGTTGACTCTGACATCCGCCTGCTGTTCGGAATTGCCACTCGATTGCGCAGTCGGCTCTGGCGTAACGGGAACATGAGCTATAGAGTGCTCCTCTGCCGGAGCGCTCCCCTGGGTCGGAGCATTGCCCAGTGCTGAGGAAGCCTGGGTCGGGGTTGCCAGCGAGGCGCTAGAAAGCAGAAAGGCGGAAAAGATAGTTGAGAAACGCATGCTGGGTGGATGCTCTTGACGGGGGGGAGGACGGCCAGCAATCGACGGCTGGAGGGACCGAGTACAGATCTACGCAGGCTGCAAGGCTTCCTTTATATCTGCAGGTGTGCGGAATCTACTCCCCACAGATCCATTGACTGGAACAAACCGAGGATTGTCTAACAGTCCCCACATGTGAACTGGATAAGTCGAGTTGGTTTTTGGCTTTTTGCGTCGTTCCCACGCTACTGATGTCAGTGGCAGGACTGTTTGGGCTCGACCTAGCGGAGGTAATTCCCCTTTAGTTCTCGTTTGGATACGACGTGTTGATCTCTTTTTTTTTAGATTTTTTTTTTTTCTTTCTCCGGGACATGGGTGAGCCATGGGGCGGGCTCTCCCTCTCTCCCTACCTCCGCCGCTGGACGGGATGATTCTCGTGGACCAACGCATAATTTGGTCCGACCCAAAGCAAGCTATGCTTGTCGGACTGAGCCGTGTACTCCATGTTTCGCTGAAGGATCTTACTTTGCGGGAGGGGGAAGAGGGGGGACGAATGACGAGCACCGGAAATTGCGAAGTGCAGCGAGAATTGTTTTTTGGACCCTTGGGAAGGGCTTTCTTTTTCCGCTCTGCTGTTCTATACCTCGGTGATCAGCATCAACACTTATCGTCTACGGGCAAGCGAGCATCTGACAATCACCTCGTTCCTCTGGAACTATAAGGGCATGCACCAATTGACTTGCCGATCTGTGTCAAATAGAAGTCTGTGATTGGGTCCCTGGCTGGTAGTATGTTATTAGTTCCTGGCTAGGGTGCGAGCCACTGAGGTACGGACCCTAGCAGAGTCTAACTCAAGCATCAGTGTGTTGGGGTGCTCCACAGTCATAATTATTGCCCTGATTCTCTCTCACTTGAGCATTCATCGCCAAATATGGTCCTAGGTTGCTAAGGCCGTTCGAGAGCAAGATTTCCGAAACGCGGTTTTTTCTTCTTGTTTTTTTCTTTGGCGGAGACGGGGTAGTTGACCCATGGAAAATTTTCGAGATGCCGACGAGCACATACTAGTTCAAGTCCACAGGTGCAAACCCATTGTTTGGAAGCAACGGCTCGCTCAGGATCTGAACACCTTCACCATCAACATTCTTCGACATGTTAGGTATTGCAAGACCATGCAAGAACGCAGTCGACGCCGCAGCTGCAGGTGCTACTGCTGGCTACTCGGAGGAATCGCTCGGTAACATGTGATATCTAGGAACTGCTTAAGCCCAAGATTGGAACCGGTCATTGGACGAGCGTTGCACCCATGTTTCCATCTTGGGGTTAATTTCTTTTTAGCTGGATGATCGACAGTGACCATCAAGCGGGGTTTCCCTTGGTTCCTTTTCGGCCACGGTCAAAATCTTGTTTTTTCTTGGGAGGACGAGATGGAGAAACGGCTCATCGTTGCCCGGCTTCGACTTTCACCCCGTATATTGTGCCGCAACCGACTCCACTGATGTGCGAGCGCAGTCAACCATTCGGCGATTCTGTGTGGTCCACCTCCCCGAGAAAACGTACCTTGGCCCTGGGAGAATCTGGGGGTTCCTGTTTCTTGTTGAGAACAGAAAGGCAGGGAGGGAAATAACAAACAAACAAACACGATTCATACAGTTCGTCTCCTGTGCTCCAAATTGAACTTTCTATTGTCTAATTGTAGGTGGAATGACGCGATGTTAGAGACACATTGTTTTGTTGTAAGACAGTGAAAGGCTTATCGTGCAATGGTTGCATTCACCTTCCACCAGGAAAGGTGCACCTGCAGCATCAGCCTCCTTGCTGATGCCTCGATCCAGAAATCTCCGAAGTAGTTCATTCCGGATGAGGCAATTCAAACTTGATAAGCGATCTTGGGGTAATATATTTTGAGTCAATCAAACTGGCCCTGACCCGGTCGGGATGATCCTGGGGAACCGCAATGGCGGGGGAAATACGGGTAGAGCAAGCCAATGTTCAATGCTTCGGGCATCAACAAATTATGTCACTGTTAATATATTGTGAACCGCAAGGGCGACCAAGGCCCAAGGACCATCTCGGCCCAGGATTCCTCGCTGAGACATGCGGGGGAAAGCGTCGGTCGAGATTCGCGATGGATGGACGATGACGAGATGACGTGAGGGACAAAAGGGAATCGCGAAGGTTTCTCTTTTCGGCCGATCAGCTGAACGGGGATTCCCCACTCCTTAGTCATCCTTCTTATCCTCTCTGTCCCTCGGTGCCTCGCTCTCTCTCTCTCTCTCTTTTCTATGGAACTACATCCTAGGTACTACTCGTAATTTCTACGTCCAATGGCCTGAAACGCCATGGCCGCGTTGAAAATGCGTCTAGCTCGTCTGGTCCTTCCTCTTCTTTTCTCAAGGGGGAACACAAAGATACTCCCTAGACAGTCCCAAAATTCAGACCTCAGGCGGACCCAACGGTAACAACCCATTATTCCGCCGGTTTGGCCTTAGGGGTTAGAAGTTAATTCGACCCCATCAGCCCTTAGTCATAGCAGAATTGCCTCTGGGAACTGGCCTCCTGTCAATCAGGAACCAACCTTCTTTCTGTCGTGGGCTAGACCAGACTACCATACTAAAGAGGTTTTTTCCTACTCCTATCCTCTTTACAGCATGACTCTGGGAGTCTGGACTCACAATTGAGAACCCATATCTAACTTTCGTTCCTGTAACAGATATTAATAGCAAACTTGCCCTGAACCGGTGGCACCTGCATGGAACCAAAGATGCGAGATCTCTCTCCCATCTATGCTTAATCCGAGACATTGGGATCTACTACGTATCGCATATTCTTGCGGCCGTTTGCCCTTGGTACAGTGCCTAGTACAAATCGGATCAGATTTCCCTTGCGTCGCTGCATGATCTGAAATATCATCGAAACGAGCAGCATGTAGATTAACGTTGCCTTGATCCACCGCGTCTGCCTTCTTGCCTAGGGCTGGCTTGGCTCCACGGAAAGAATCTAAGATCCTGAGAACGACAAGACAAACGTGCCCAGGCCCATCAGGTCCCAATTTTGAGAACCCTGTCTACCAACATATTAAAAAGCTAAAGCCAATAAGGTGAAACAGTGGGAACCCTTTCTAATGCCTATCTAGTTCCTCTCAATAGCCGGGACGTGACAACTACTACCCGGTCGAGTCTCGGCATTCTTCAACGTCGACGAGCTTGGAAGACGTGCCTGAAAATCCATGTTTGAGTCAGGTACACCCGTCGGGAAGGCTAAACCTTCGTTGACTCGTTTCTTCAGGAACAGTTTTCCTGCATAGAAAAGGGAGCGAGAAAAAACCTAACCACCACTGAAACCTTCGTGGTTTCAACCCAGGGGAGCTATAGTTACTACGCTACACTGAGGTGTACACTTCGCAGGCTCTCAACATCTAGCCTCTTGTCTCTCGGGCTAGAACCAACAGACTAGATTGACTTTTTCCTCTTGTTCCCCTTATTCATTGCTAGGAGATTAAGGGATGCGACTTTACCTGCTTGCTCATCTCATAAACAAACAACCTCTACGGAGTACTTCAAAACTCACGAACGACCAAATTCTAGGTTCTCCTTTGAAACGAAGCCAAGCGGTGTCGCTACATCCTATTTCTGTCTATAATTAAACATGGTCGATCTGTAGAGCAACTTCAGATGCCAGATCTATCGTTCTGAACAATCTGTTCCTTGTGAATTGGCCTATGTACGTTCCCTCTTCTCTACTCTGGAATGGGGAGAAAACACTTTTCCATAGGAGAGAGAGAGAGAGAGACATACGAAGTATCAAGTAAATGCGACTCCACTATGAAGATGCCCCGTGTCTCCTTTCTTGATCTTCATTTTTCTCTCCTGAGAGGTGATTTTGTAGAATTATTCGGCTGGCTACGGTTGGCTCTTCCTCTTCTACATAGCTCTACTAGGATTTTCGTGCCCATACATGGATCATTGAAGTCTATGAACTAGGTAGATCATGTACTGTAGTTTTCTACCAAAAAAAATCTCTTGTTAGTATACATGTACATCCAGCAAGAGAGTCCATCTTCGCGAGTACAGAAGGTCTAGTTAGCTACCTCCTTCTATGTACCGTTTTCAGATCATTGCAATCACCAATCACTTCTCTAACTCAGACTGCTTCCCCGCCGTCAACTTAGTATTCTCAGCCTGCAAGGACCCGATCAAATCCACCCACTGCTTCCGTTCGTTGCGAAACTTCTCAAGCTCCTTCTTCAGCTTCTCGTTTTCCTGACGTAGAGTATCGACCTCGGAGCGCGTGCGGGCCTTGACCTCGCGCTCTGCGTCCTTGCGCTGGCGGGCCTCGATCTTGGAGGCCTCCTTGAGCTGGTTCTGGTTGATCTTGCTGAGCTGCTTGACGAGCTTCGCTTCGTCGTTGAATAGACCCGAGGCGACCTTGTGCATGCGGGCCGAGTCGTTTGCAGGTCTTTTTCGCTGTTGCTGCTGCTGCTTGTTGTTCTTGTCTCCGGAGCTCTTGTCGGATCCCTTCTTGACGCTGCTGGCGGGGCTGCTGCTGGCTTGGTCGCTGGCGGGGTCGCCGACAGATGCCAATGCGGCGGACGTGGCCGGGTCTCGTTTAAGGTCATCCTCGCGAGGGGGCAGGTGGAGGGATTGGATCTCGGACCGGACGCGCTCTAATTGTGCCTCGGTGTCGCGCTTCCGCTCTGCTAGTTTAATGAGCTGCTTCTCGTGCGAGGTCATCTTGCCCTTCTTCGCCATCATGGCGTCTAGAGATGGAATGTCTTGTTCGAGCGGCGTGGCGAGGCCCGATTTTATCGAGGCCGCGGCCGATGCATTGCCTTGTGATACTTGGGAACGCGTTTCACTGCTCTCTTTATCTTTCCGTTTGGCAGAAGGGCTAACTGGTGTGGTGATCGAGTCTGGGTTGCTTCGAGGCGGCTTGTCGTTCAGGGATGCCAAACTGTCGTCGGTGTTGGTGCGGGATAACTGTCCCTGGCGTGGTAGGTAATCCAGCACTGCCTGGGGCGCATACCGATCCAAGCCGGCATTCAGTAGATAGGCAAAGCTGGCGATCAGTCCATGGTGCTCGACTTCAATATCCGAAAGGTCATCGTCACTGGACTCGCCGTCGCTTCCATCGCTCGCCCCAGCCGTGTCTTCTGGCTTGCCTTTGGGCCGGCCATTCTCCTCATCCTGCTCATCTTTGGTCGATGGGTCTTTCTCCCGACAGGCCCAGTCCAGGAACTTGCCTGCATCCGTGCAGATACTCTTCGGGGTGCCCTTTTCTACCATCCACCGAGGGATAGTGCCCCCGGGGTCACTCCGAGTCACCATCACCCATTCCACTGGATTAGACTCTTCATCGTCGTCATCTTCTCCAGCATCTTCTTGCCCCGGCTGCTTCCCATCCACGCCAGACTTCGTATCGTCTCCCCTTTCACGCTTCACTGGGCCCTCCGACGAAGCAGTATCTCCCCGCCTCCGACCCCTCTTCCCTTCCCCATCACCAATAGACTCCTGAGAGCCCTTCTCATCCACCACCCCATCCTCCCTTCTCTTCTTCACCGGAATCTCCCGAATAAACTCCACCGACTCATACTGTCCCCGAATATACCCCTGAGACGGCGGGACATCGGGATGCTCGCACGGCTTAGAAACCATCATCCAATACCTCCCACCCCCATCAACACGAACCTCCCAGTTAATGATCAACGCCACAAAGTCCCTCGGGGTGGTCGGTTTCGGAAACTGCGCCGAGACATGGAACACGTTGACGACGCCGATGCGACGGCCCTCCTCATCGCAGACCTCGATCTCCTCGACATGCTCCTCGGCCCCGATCCCGCGCACCGACTGATCCGGCGTGCGCCCCTTCGCTAACCGCTTCCGATTCTGCCTCAACGTCTCCAGCATCTCGGTGGATAGCTTGGCCTGCCATTTCGAGAACGAGAGGCCCTCGTGGACGCTGCGGCGGGCGAACCAGGCCCCGTTGCCGTCGCGGCCCTGGAGTTTGTGGATGAGGAGCTCAAGAGGGTTGTCTCTCGTGTTACTGGTTTTGATGGGTTTGCTCCATTCGCGCTGGAGGGATTGCAGGGTTGGGTCGGGGGTGCCGAGGCGGGCGGGGGAGGGGCTGATGCGCGCGGACGGGGAGGAAGATGCGTTGGAGGCGAGGTTCGTGGAGGAGTCGGTCCCCGCCACCGGGGAGGGGGGTTCAGGGACAGAGTCGATGATCAGTCGGGCTTTGTGGGAGAGATCCCTGAGGTACTCTCGTAATGCGTCCGGGGAGGAGGGGACCTCGTCCCAGGATATCGGGCCTAGAGATTCTAGGGCATCCTGGAGGGCTGCCATCGGGTGTGGCGTGGTCTAGGTAGTACGAAGTCGTCCTGGTAGAGCTGGCAGGAAATAGGGATTAGGGATTAATAAATGGGGTTTCCTCTAAAGGAAAGCATAAAGAAGTGAATAGGGATCAGAGGAACATATGCTGACTGGTGGCGATTGCGATAAGACTTCCGGGTTTAGAACTCAGGGAGATGTGGGATTAAGACCCAGGGGACTATTAGGCTATGACAGATAAAAAGACCAGTGATATCGCAGGGTATCATGCGTCAATCTTCCCAGCAGACTCGAGTGAAAAGGGGGAAGAAGCAGAGAGGAAGATCACCGTCGATTGTCTGGTTGTTTCTGCCTTGCCCGGGGGTCGGGGGATCTGACGTCATCGCTTCGGGGGGCTCCTGAGCCAAGTCTCTTTACGGCGCGAGATACGGAATACGAAGCACAAGGCAGCCTTAGCCCATCAACATTGGTTTCATATTTCAAATTAGGATGGTTTTGGATTGAATACATCATGCTCAAGCGACCAATGCATAGAATCAGACTAGCAAGGACCAAAAACAACGAAAGAAAAGAAGACGGGAAACCAGTCCTCGAATGAACCAGCGATGCCAGCATCCGATTCTCGTCATCTTCCCCCTTCATTCAATGAAGAGGAAAGATCACAAGCATGTCCAGGTATTATCATAACCCAGCCTGGACGATAGGTGATGAACCTATCAATGAGACGGACACGGTTTGCAGACAGAGCGATAGAGCCAAAGAGTTCGGGGTGCGGCCTCAGAGGGGGAAGAAACAAAGGTCACGGACCAAAATGTTCTGAGCCCTACTCAAGAGTCTGCCACAGGCAGATCATGAACCTCTGAGGACACACACCATCCTCCCTGGACACTTCACACGCCCGCAGTCCGTGTCGCCAAAATTTGCGGCCATACACATACCAGATGTCATATGGCTCACCCCGTCGCAATACCTACCCTCCTTTCAGATCCGACGGTTCGAATCACCAGTCTGATATCCAGTATCAGAAAGAAAGGATTGCCTCCAGAGAAAGAAGGGGAGGGAATGCTGGTTCCTGACACAGCACTATCCCCTGTCGTCTCTGAAAGACGGTAAGCGACACCGAAAGAAAGATGCACGTTCCTCATCCAAATCATATCCCAAGCCGCGAGGCTGACCAGGTCTTTCATGACATATATGCGGGACTCTATCCCATGTAATAAAAAAGCAAACAAATAGCCGACCCGCCGCTTCTTCATGCACAAAAGGATCAAACAAAAACGCTAACGCTGGCTCAGACATAAAGAAAAGATAAAAAAAAAAATTTTTGAGGCAAAGAAATCAAAGAGTGAAGATATTATGTCCTTTGAAAAAAACAAAAAAAATTTGCAAAAAAGAAAGATCGAAAAAGGGTAATCAGACGAGATGGAGTATCGTAGTTCGCAGAATCAATCAATGATAACGCCGTCACTGGTGCCAATTAGCCTATTATCTTAATCCGAGTCTCTTGTCGTTCTTGTTTTTGATCAGACCCCGGAGACGCAAAGACGTCATCTTCGGATTGCCGACGCGGGCCCTGGAATCAATGCCAAATAAAAATAAAAATAAAAAAGCAAAAATCAGGAGACCATCAACATCAAGTGTTTGGTTCCGCGGATCTTTACATCGTTGTCCCGTATTGTAGGGGCAGCGCGAAATCTTGGTAACGGTCGCCCCATCCAAAGCCAATCATGCTCGCCGCGGTGCTGCAAGGCTGAACCAGCATGCTAGGTAGCGGGAGGACCGCAAGAGCGGCCGAAGTGGCGGCAACGCTGTAAGTCTGCGGTGTGGTGTATGGCGAGGTGGTATACGGTTGGCTGTAGGGCGTCGGCGGCGAGGCAATCGGCATTTCATTAAGGCCGTTGAAACTGGCCCACATGTTCGGGTTAGAATCCCCTGTAGTGGCCGCGGCTGGGCTGGATGGCAGTACTTTCCACGAATCCATCGACACCGATGGCTGCTGCACGGGGTCTTGCCACCACGTCTCCGGCCCGGTAGAGCTAGGAAGCAGAGGCGTGGAGCGAAGAACGTCGACGACCCCGGCCCGAGGCGGTGGCGGAGGGAGCAAAGGCGTGAAAAGGCTCGAGATCGCGGTCTTTGCATCCTCACTCCGACCACCGAGCAGCTCGCCCGCACCATCCTCCTCGAGGCCTTCCAGCGCCTGCACGCTTGTGCGATAGACAAATTTGTTGGCGGCCTGGACAAACTCCTCCTGCAACTTCTTCAACTGGCTTTCTTTCTCGGACCAATCCCACAGCGCGGCGGCCGAATCGACGGAATAGACGTCCTTGTGGAAATCGACTAGCGATTCGATGGTCTCCGGGGTAAGCTTGAAGGCGACTTCGTTCTGCGAGACCATGTCGACATGCACCACGTAGGCTTCGAAGTGGACCATTTGATAATTGAATATCGCTTCCACCAGGGGGTTGTCGTCCTTCCTGAGTTCCGAGTCGGGGGCCTTGGGAAACGTCATGGAGCAGAGGGTCCAGATTGCGTTGGGCGAGGACAGGGTCTCCGTCAGACATCGGGTATGTTGGGTCACATTGTTCAAAGGTCGCTTGACTCGGTTGACTCGCTTCAGGGTGGCCGTCAGCCACGGCTCGATCCTGGTGCTCAGCACCACATTCGGCGACGACCGCGGCGCGAAGGCAGCGGCCGACGACGGGAGCAAGACCGTTGGCATTATTAAGGGAACTCCACGGAGGTTATACTATATTGGACTGTCGTGTGCGAAATGAACGGAAGTAAGATCTCAGAAAAGAGAAAAAGAATAAGAAAGCGCAAAGATCATAAAGATGACATTCGCCCACACCAAGTGAGATTTCGGGTGCCGATATAGATTGAGTGGTTCCGTGAGAGGCGGACGGGTCACGAGCCGAAGGAGGAAGCAAGAAAAAAAGACGAGGCTTCTTGCGGATTGAGGGGCAGATGGAAAGGCCGGGAATACCACCTGATCTAGCCGGAAGCGAATGGGACCGTATAAAGAAAGTTATATATTAGGAAACGCACAGTTCAAGTGCCGGGTGGAGTAGGAAGGATAGTGGAGTGTTCAGATCCGAATTATAGAGTGGGCGAGCTTGCGCAAAAGAGTTCTAGACGACGGCCGAAAGGAACGTTAATGAAAGAAAGTTTAGATTGCCGCGAAGAAGAAGGAAGAGGAGGGAGGAGGGAGGGGAGGAGGGTGGAAAGAAGAGGAGTATGAAAAAGAAGAGCAGAAGAGGAAGAGAGAGGGAGGGTGAGAAGGAAGTAGGTGGAAGTAGAAAAGACGAGGAAGACGAGAGGGGCGGGAAGAGAGTTGGCCCGACTGTGTACAAAAAAGAAAAAAAGAAAAAAAAAAAAGGTCGTATTTGGTTTGAATTCAAGAAAATACGGGGGAAGATCGATTGGAGTCGGTTCGATAACTTATACAAGACAGGGAACAGAGAAAAGAGAAGGGATAAAATTTTATAAAAAATAATAGCAATTATAATATCATGAAAATCCAAGTTTCATTCTCGCCTGAAAAAAAATTTAGTTCTATTATAATGTTTAAAACCAGGTAAATAGAATTCATGAGAGAAAAAAAAATCATTATTGGAATGATAGATGGATGCGCTGCAGCAAGAGAAAAAAAAGAAAAGAACAGAACAAAAAAAGAAAAAAGGCAAAAGCGAGAAAAAGAAAAAGAAAGAAAAAAAAAAAGACACCCACTGGGC
Source organism: Aspergillus affinis (assembly GCF_023601865.1). NCBI lineage: Eukaryota > Fungi > Ascomycota > Eurotiomycetes > Eurotiales > Aspergillaceae > Aspergillus > Aspergillus affinis. Next base: position 150,718 of record NW_026515784.1, read on the forward strand.
GCATGCAGGATGGATGGATGGCGATGTCCGGCGACTTTCTCTTGCAGACGCGGAATCCCGATCGTATGGAACAAGTTCTACACAGTAAGTCAAAAGCGCACAGTCCGTAGGTAGTCCAGATGGAGACGCGCATCCATCCATTCATCCTGTCTTCAGTTTCGAAAGACGATACTTACTGCTGTAAGTAGGTCTTACGGAGTATAGGCACAAGGCGCCTGGAGAGTGTATGGATACTACGGGATTTTGGCCACCCTACCGGATTCACCGTCCGATCTCAGCTGCGCACCCTTCCTCCCTCGTTAGCATCATGCAGCCGTCCAGAATCGTCGGCGACGGTGGAGCCTAAGCAGGTCAAGACGTCACGCCTCGAAGAACAAGAAAGGCACCCTGCACAGGAGTCTGAGTATCTAGGATTCTACTACGGTAGCAGAAGGAAACTGTAAATATTATGATGTCTAGAAAGCCATGGGTCAAAGAAACGTTGGCTGAAAGCCCTAGAAAGCAGAGATCGCAGCATGATTCGGAGGGTTTGAGACCGGGTTCCCGAGTCAGCCTAAGGGGATCGCAACTAATTTCCACCCCAAAGTCAGTTCTGTGACTCTGTCATTGATGATGAACATTCAGGGTTTGTCCCCAGACAGGGAGTGTCACAGACATCAACCATCAAACCTGTCATGTCGCCAGATCTGACCCTATCGAGACTCAAGTAGAGGACCGAACGGAGTAAGCAGGGCAGGTTAGCCACGGAGTCAGAGATGGTCTTACAGTTCTGATGACGACGATGATGTTGATAACCAACATTTCTTGTTAATATCTTACATTGCAATGTCTTTTTACACCCGACAGAACAGCACCAGATCTGAGTCCACGATAGAGACATTCGGCACCAAACCGATTGCGGTAAAAGAGGGCTGGCTGGCTAAGCCCCATTGCTGATCCACCGGACGCATCTCGGGCAATTGAAACGGGTCTGTCCCCGGTATCTGACCGCTTTCCCTTCCTTTCATTATGGTGTATTGGGCTGTAAGAAGAAGAAAACAATATGCAGGACTTCCGGGCAACAAAGAATCGTGAAGATCATCTGATGGCGACAAGCAGGTCGCAGCCTAACAGATTGAATTGTGAATCTATCACCAAATACTAACCCATACACCAAATCATAAATTTAATACAAAGCTGAAATCCGCCACCGAGTGGACCCCAGTCCGCCTTTTAGTGTCTCTTTTCAGCTGGGAAGTTCCCATCCCGGCAGCCTTAGTCCTTAGGGCCAAATGCGGGTGAGGAAAATCCAACCTACGCAAGATCCTTCTTACTGTGTCCGGTCATGTATTCAATCAGCCTAATAGTAATGCTGTAATAACTAGGGTCTTGCATTCTAATCTTTCTATAGTATAGAGTCCATCAATCCATATAAACCGTCCGCAGTACCCGATCTTCCAATCAATAATGACTATCTTATTATTCTCTTGCGCAGGACTGCGGTCAAGATTTCAATCCCCCACGAACTCTTGCGGTTAACACTCGGTTGCAACTGGATGGGCACAATATGTGGGCTTGTGGTCCGACTCCATTGGACCTGTCTTTGACCAAACCATCACACATGCAAATGCTGTTATACGCGCCACGGGGAAACCTGCAGTCTTGCATCTACTCGCGATAGAGTCAATATGGCATTTCTCTACGGTGTAGGGCAAGTCTACTACGACAAAAAAAATGTCGGGGCTGTCGGACAGAAAAACCAAGGCTCCACCAAGCACTGGCCAGTTGCACAACGTCTCTGGGAAAAGGGAACGCTAGTCCTTTTTCAATCCAGATTCCCGCCTTTTATACTCACCGTATCCCACAGTCTGTGTCATCTTCCATGGTTCTGTATATTCTCCGTATGGCCTTGTGGTCTGGACGGGCTCGACTAGACCATGCACGGTTACTGTAACCAAGCCACGGAGCATCCCTATGTCGCTGATCTCACAAGAAAAAGAAAGACAGAAAAAGTCCGACGTTTTCCTTGTAAGGGAGAGAGTATAAGGGGGGGGGATTTAAGAAAAGAAGAAGCGAGCGCGGTGACCACATATTACTCGACCGTCCTAGCAACCGCAGCCACGAACCCTACCAATCACGGACACAAGAAGAAGCAGTTTCCCGGAAAAAAAAAAAAAAAAAAGTTTCACCGTTCAGGTCAGTCTAGTTTCTCAACCTAAACAAATGAAAAAAAGACCTCAGTAGCTCAGCTGATGAATCATGGTCCATGGAGGGGTCGTCGAGTCTCGTGGGGCGAGCTAAAAGGTCTTGGGCAGAGGAAAAACGTCTTTTCGGGCCTCAGATTCGCTGGCGCCTTCAGAGTCCGGCTCCCTACGCTGCAGCTGAGATCCCTGTTACGATCTACCATTGGACCGAGCCTCGTCGATGGTCATCTCCAGACTTTCTGGAATAGGAACCGTCCAGTCTGTCCATGTAAGTCGTAACCATGGTACTTGGACATTACAAGCATGGGAAGAGGGGAGGGGGGTCGGGGAGGACTGAGGTGAAAGGAGAGACCTTGACTAGGGCTTTGCCATGCTCTCTCTTCGGCACTCCGTGGAATCTCGGTTCCGATCTGCATTTTCCCACCCCTACTCCGGAGTATGCGCCTGTCCCGTCGCCCTGGGCTAGATACCTAATCCGGAGGAATCGCCCGGTATCCCACATGCAACGCAGTCAGGGTACAGACTAGGTACAGACCCTCCCGGGTTCTTGCTCCCTGACTTGTGTTGCTCTGTATAACAGAGACAGGTGGCATGCTCGGGGACACTGCATCGTCCGGTTAAAGACGCTACTGCTGTCCATGATGAGCCACCACCGATGCACAGTCAGGGGCAACGTCAACCTAACGCCTTCGGGACAGGCAGAAGGAATAATGCAAGAGGGCTAGCTGCCTGCTAGACATTGCCATCGTATCGCCTTGTCCGAGCTGTGATGTCTATCTTCGTTCTCCACAGGCGACACCGACAGATCCGGATTGAGAGGTTGAGCTTGTATGCTGCTAGGGTCTCAGCAGGCGCTCAGTAACAGATATTGATAGATGCGGAGAATACTTTGCGATGCATGGATTGAGATTGGCAGGATGCTGACTAGCGGTAATGCAGGCGCATCGCGGAATCGGTTGGAGTCGGTTTCCGATAGCTGCGGTTTTACACAGACGACGCCATTCTTGCCTCTTCGTTCGCAAAAAAAAAAAAAAAAAAAAAATCTCATCGACGCGTCGTCAGCTGGAAACTAGATGGTTCGGTTTGATCATCATTCGTCCATCTGTAAGACACGGGCATGGTCGCTGGCCACCGCAGGCAGAATAGAAAAATAAAATCGAAATCCAAAACATGTGGTCCATACAGAAACGCGTTTGCTTCCGCATCGGCGATGGCCGATTGCTGCGCCTCACTGGGGCATCTGTCACGTTGTTCAATTAGCCACCGTGGCTGTGGCGCAGTTTCTGCAGGAAAAGGGTATGACATAATGTTGCTAAGATTAGTTAACACCATGACACAACGCATAGCGGAGTGAACAAAATAGAAATGGAAATGGACAGGGAAGAAGGGAAGGCGGCAAAATAAAACAGGAAAGTGGACAGGCGTGCATGTCCATCGTTTCCTGAAGGGGCCATCAAAAAGCGGGGTTTCTATATAAAAGCCTTAGGCTGAGTGGTTTACTAAATACTATACATACCCAGAGTATTCGATAGGCTCATTGTGATTCTACAAATCCATGCTCTTGTTTGTTTGTTGTCAGTTGGGCAATACTAGAGTCATTTACCAAAATGACCCAATAAATAAGACAAAAAAAGAATCGAAAGGCGAAAGGAAGAAAATCCACTCACATGACACCTCTTAGTGCCGAGAATGATCGTTTCAAAGCATCACCGGTGCAACAAATGAACAACTTCCGACCCCTTGTAATTAGGGATACGGAATTGATTTTGAGCTTAAACGAATCGCCGGCCTGAAGAAACCCAATGTAGCAGTGATGCACACCGCGATATGTATGAACGCACAGTATATACCAACCATAACCATGGCAACACAGCGACTACGTGCGACCTTACAATGTATTACAGCATCATACCATCGTCCTAGGTCGATAGACACAGGTCCAGCACCTACCTTACCTCGTACCTACCTCCCTGTCCACCCCGTCCGACATGCGTCTAAGCGCCCTTCCCACCCCTAGTAATCGTCCCGAGTCAGACTTCAGTCCGGGCACAAGCCTATACATACGCAGGAGGCCAATGCGGATGCCTCATTTCGGTCTGTACCCCTGTTCTTGCTTCGAGTGGCATCGTCCCCACGATCTTGACTGGTGGACATGCCGGTTACATGCATCATTCAGGGATATCTCTCGACGCTAGACTAGCCAAAGGCCTCATGGTGGTGGGAGGGGTGCATTTCGAGACCCACCTGACCTGCTGACAATGCATACAGAAATGGTCAGCTGTTCTGCTAGCCGCTTTGGGGTGGCCTCAAACTACCAATATGGATTAGCTGGGGTTTCACGGCTGGACTCGGGGGACACGGTGAGAGAGGGAGTTCACCGTTTGAGTATATGATATATCAATTCCCGCGTCGGACAGCCTCTTGACGTCACGGGTCTGGACCTGCGCGAGGTTTCATCTGGGTCGGTTGCGGGATTCTCGACGAGGGAAGTGCGAACTGACCTCTCGACATCTAGAAGAGTCGATGATGGATGGATTTCCGCTCAGGTAGAGTGTTGCTGAGGTACTTTTTCTTCCCGGCTGCCAGGGCTGTTTCCCCGGTTGCCGTGTGAATGGACGCGATAGGTTTTCGTGGTAGCGCAGTGGGAAGAATTGGATTGAACAGTGGGCATAATGGATGAGCTTTGTTTGACCGATTGAGCTATATGCATGGTTGCACGCAAGCCTCGCGGATCAAAGGTGTTATTTCACTTCGAGGCGAAGGCTAATACTGGGGTGATATGCGATCCCATCCCATTTAGGTGCGATGCAATTCTGGTCTGTTCCGAGTCGGATCTCAAACTCCAATCGTCATCTGATATCTTATTATTCGCTTACGTAGTTGTTGCGGTATGTTGATTCAAGAGTCCATGTCAGCATGGTTATTAGGACTATCCAGGCGAAGGCCACATCTACTATGAGTACCTCCCGCACATTGCAACCCTTCCATTTACCCGGAATATTTGACAGGGATTTCATGTTGTATTGACTTAGTCGAGACGGAAAGTTGAGCAGGAATAGTATACACATACGCACTATATTTTTTGGGGTATGATGATACTTTGATATCTCTCCGGTCAGTGTGCAAAGATGGTCTACTGTTAGCTGAAAAGTTTCATAAGCTATAGGAAGACACAATTGGATGTGACAAGCTTATATCAATTCACATGTAAGGAGAGCAAAAAAGAAAAAGAAAAAAAAAAAAAAAAAAACCTACCCCGGATCGAAGGAATAGGCCAAAAAGAAAAAAGAAACGTCGTCAGCGACAGGACTCGAACCTGTGCGGGCGAACCCAATAGATGAGATAGATGATGATCCATTCTAGTCTATCGCCTTAACCACTCGGCCACACTGACATCTCTATGTTAAACCTTCAACATAATTTGAATAATACAGAAAAAGCCAAAATATGATTAAGAAAATGCGCCTCTATCCAGCTTTTCGTTTTCTACAATATACCAAGCATCCTGCTGTAAGACCTCTTTGTTCTACATTCATTCCCATGATAGTGTTAATTTTAGATCGATCCAATTGAATATAACTGAATAACCGTGAAAAAATTCCTGCAGCCCAGATCGCTTGACTGGCTTCGAACCCTACCGGTGGTCCAGATCTACAAGGGACATGGATACTTCACCCGACAATAGTGCTGCACCAGATACTTCACTAATCGAGCGCACTCAGGGCTCGTGTTGCCAGTCAGTGCAATATCGCCGCTCAAAATAGCTTCAGCGCTGTCATTCAGAAAAGGCCCCAACAATTCCCTGTCCATCGGATCTGGACGGTCCTTATACTGTCGAACTTCACGCAGGGCAGGACTGATATCCCACTGTAGCCCCCTGGCTTCTACTGCCTTTAGTATAATTCGGAGGCAGCTACTCCTCTGCGAGACCAAGGCCTGATGCAGAGGCGTCTCACTGGCTTCCGACTTGTTGATTCTGAAAAGGAGGTCGGCGCCGTGATTAAGCAGGATATCGACAGCGTCGCAGTTGCCAATCTTTACGGCATGCACCAATGCCGTTTCTCCAGATTTGCTATCCGTGGCGTCCACATTGGCACCAAGTTCCAGGAGGAGCTCCGTCAATTCCTTCACCCGAGGGTGATAACCTCCAACGGCCACGCCGAGCAGTGTCCTTCCTGGCTCGAATGCATCTGCAATGTAAAAATCGCCGAACGATACTTTCATGGCCTCTCGCAGCTGCCTGCCGCAGGGGAGAGTTGTCTTCCAGGGAGAATCCTTCCCCTAGCTCTCATGTCTCCGTAGGATCACAGCCTGCGTCCAGTAAGAGTTGAACAGAAGAATCGCATCCCGCCGCTGCACAAGCAAACATAAGCGGCCCCAGTTTATAACTAGAAGACGCAATTTTCGCCGGGATGTTGACCCTATCTAGCAATAATTTCGTAGTCTGGACATTTCCTCCCGAGGCTACGTGGGCCAAAGAATCCAGATCTAGTTGTTCATTGAAGAAGTCAGGCTCTTCCTCCTTTTCTAACAGAAACAGAAAGGCGCCCTCATCATTTCTAGCTGCCGCATGGAACAGGGCGCTCAGCCCATGATCATCCCTTGTCCGATGGTCTGCCCCTGCATAGAATAGATATTTTACAATATCCAAATGCCCAGAATAAGCGGCACTCGCAAGAGGGTTCTGCCATGGGGACCGCGCACCTCTAGAGTCGACTTCGTATTCTCGACTAGAAATCGCAGGCCTTCCAGGGATCCTCGGTGCGCCATAGTGGCGAGAGCGGTTTGGCTCCACTCGTAGGGCTCGATCTTGTAATCGGGATCTGCCCCATAAGACATTAGTAGTCTCGCTGTCTCCCAATGTTCATGTAGAAGGGCATGTGTAGGCGGCATTTCAAGGAACCAAGCATCATAAACACCGTTAATCTCGCGGTCAAGTAAAAGCCGGACCAGCTCCGTGTGGCCAGCTCCTGCAGCCTTATAAATCAACTTCTTGCGATTCCTTTCCTCCCAAGCCAGCCAGAGGATCCACGCCTACGTTGATGAGACTTTCCATGAGAACATGGTCGCCGATTTCCAGTGCATATTCAATGGCCTCTTGCTCGAGGCCCTTGGCGTAGCGCGCAACTAGGGTGTCATTGATGAGAGAATAGAGAAAATGGCAGCTCCGTGAGAAGGCACTAGCGTCATCGGCGTATTCGAGCAAGCCAGCGATGTCATAGAGGAGCTCATTGGGGAGATCTAAAAGTAGCGTGATGGGGATTTTTTTTCAATAACAATCGGAGGATTGGGTGAAGGTGAATAAGCGCGATGGTCTATTTCCTTTGGTGTTGGATGGACAGAGGACACACGGTAGTAGAAGAGATGCGATTGAGTTGAGTGAAGACGATGATGATGAAGACGATGATGAATCTATCTATAGGGAATATAACCCTATTTATACAGACTGGTCAACAAAGAGATCGCCAATGCCAATGTCATAGGAAAGCATGTTCTTTCGAGGGATGTTATTTATTTTTACAGAGTAATCTTTTGTTTCACTGAATATTTCTTTATTCCATGGAATACCCTCTTTACGAATTTAATACTAGCAAAGCGTTTGACTGACTTCTTCGGTATTGATATGTCCCATAAGTACTTCTCTAACCTTGTTTAATAAGAACAAAGCTACTTGTGGAACCTGCAGCTTCGTTACCGGAGGATTCCTACGGGATGCCCATCAGATAGCTATCAATGAATCCAGTATGCTTATTCAGGACAGCCTGTTCAATAGAAATAAGGTTGGTGCCAAAGTTAGTGCTATAGAAAGATATTGAGCAACTGTAGTATATCGTTAAATCTGGTTCCATTCTGATGCTAAGTACCAAATGTGCATCGGCTCACGAGATTCATATAATCCCATCCCATTAGAGATATTAAGTATCAGTTAAATACAGCCCACCACTGAGGCTTCTCCTCCAGTCGCAAGTGTGAAGATCTCCCCCATCGACCAACATCCCCAGTCGTCATCAGTCGAATGTTCACGAAATTGTGGGTACTACCTGCGACTAGCATCATGTAGTATTTCCGGAGCACCAAGTTCGACTAGTATGTCTATATCAAGAGACCATTCCATCGACAGATGTGAAAAAAAACGAGGCCCGTTCACGTATGATGAGTATAGTAGGTGGGTGTGTCTCGTCTTGATGCGACTATTGTTATCGTTTACGCCCCAGTGAATGCGATCGTAGCCTCGTCGTAAAGATAAAAGACATAGTCATCCGGCATCAGCGTCCCTTATTCTTGCGTCTGATCAACAAGCACAAATATTAGCCATCTCGCGCTTAAAGAACAAGACCAGAACGAAGACACAAGAGAAGAACTCACCTCCGGCGGGTTTCCCGCGCCTCGCACCATCTTCTCAATCATCGCCGCGCGAACCTTCTCCTTGGGCTCGCCCATGCCCACAGCCATGTACGATAGCATCGGCGGATGTCCGATATACGAGGCGTAGCTGTCGCGAACGATGTTCGAGGTCCATTCGTACTTCGTGGTGTCGGCGTGGCCGGTTCCGACGTAGCGAGCCTGCATGGCCTCGAGGTTCTGAAGCGTGCGCAATTTGTCGGCCATGATTAATGGTGTGGATTCGGATCTGGTGGTTTCGGTGAAGAGGAGGCTAATTGAGTGTTAAGAGGATGTGGATGGTTGAAGTTCCGATTGGGTTGAGTCGGGGGGAGCATCACGTGACATGGATCGACGGGTATATAAGAAAATCTGGCTTTGATCTGGATGTACATTGATCTATGGTAGATGTACAATTTGGACTACGTTGTGGACATTCATGGAGAAACCAGATCTGGTTTCATCATTGCCGTCTCGTGTAGCGTCCCTGGTTCATGCCCGTTTCGATGGCTTGCCTAGTCGCAGTAAGCCGACGGTGCGGTCTGATGGGACGAAGGAGTGGATTCCCATGTCCGGAATCGTGATAGTGAAAGGTGATTATCCCTTGCACTGTCTGCTTGTATGGCTATTCTACCCTAGTTGGAAGTCCATACTCTCTGAAGTTCTATATCAGACTAATCCATGCCATAGACGAGAATACATCCTCCGAAAAGCTGACCTGCGTGGCTGTCACGTAAGTTTCCTTCATCGGATCGAATACTCAACTAATGCATCCCTTCTAACTCATATCCCAGTTCCGGGGCAAAATGTCTCTCTGCCTCCCAAGTCCCCAATTGCAAGGGCCTCGTGCTCCATGACTGGCACGCAGAGATTCTTGCCCTGCGCGCATTCAACTACTGGCTCCTCTCCGAATGTCGCAGCGTTCTAGCAAATGAACGACATCAAGACCACTCAGATGAGAGCACAGGACCCTCCATCTCATTAACAAAATCCCCATATCTCCGTCGCAGACAGCAGCACCCACCTGAACAATCCTCATCCCCCCAACCCCCATTTGAACTACATCCCGACATCACAATTTACATGTATTGCACCTGCGCTCCCTGCGGCGACGCCAGCATGGAGCTCTGCATGGCCGCACAAGACGACCCCACGCCTTGGGAGATCAACAATCCTCCAAACAAGGACTCCAATCCCCAGGGGCAAGAGCAAGAACAGGAGCCCACGCTCCTAGACGGACGAGGCCATTTCTCCCGTCTAGGCATCGTCCGTCGCAAACCCGCCCGCGCCGACGCCGACGCCACCCTGAGTAAATCCTGCTCAGACAAGCTAGCTCTGAGACAGATCTCATCGCTGCTATCCTTCGAGACGAGCCTGCTCGTTGCACCCACGGAGTCGGCCTACCTGGCTGGTGTGATTCTCCCCGAGAAGGAAATCAGCCAAGCTGGCTGCCAGCGAGCGTTCAGTGAGAAGGGACGATTGAAGGATCTAACGGGTCGGTTTTGGCCTCTTGATGATGGTGAGGAGGAGGAACCTGATTCGAAGAGATCTGGATATCAATTCCGTCCGTTTCAGGTCCTCTCGATCCCGGATGAGAAGTACGATTCACTATGGGAGTTTGGGAAGACTCAGGCCCGCATCGGCTCATCTGAAGAGGTGGAAGTGCAAGAGAAGCGCAAGCCCGGGATCATCTCGGTGGTTTGGACGGCAGCACCGTCGACTCCGATTTCCAGTCCAGGAGTGCCAGCGATTGTAGATACTAGTGTGAAATCCTTGCCCGTTCTTCGGGGGTCCAAGACGGGTCTGTACGAGAATATCATCAATGGAGTGAAGCAGGGGAATAAGGCCTCGGCGCCCCTGGCTCGCGGGGCGTCAGCACTGTCCCGTGCAAAGTTATGGGGGAGTTGGAGGGAGATTGTCCGGGTTTCCTATCCGGAAGCCGTTAATGAAGAAGGCAATGCGAGCAAGCAAGAGGGGAGGTTAGAGGCGCTACCTGTCCCGACGGGGATTGTTGAGGCCGCTACGTATCGAGAGTTCAAAAAGACTCCCGCTGCGGAGACGGCGGCCATCACGGCGCGAAAGTTGGCGATACAGGAGGCGAAGAGGGTCCTGGGGGGTTGGGTATCCAATGCAGACGATGCGGGTTGGGGATTGGATGTTTTGGTTGATCCAAAGAAGCGAAAACGATGAAGTCGTGCAGAGGATATATCAATGCTGGATGAGCTAATGGCTACATTGCATGCTACGAGTTAGCTAGTGAAAATCATATAATATACCCATCTACTTCTTGTGCTTAAAGAGTTAAAGAGTCAATTCAATATCAACAAGTTTCAGGTTGATATGTACTGCTAATGTTAAAGATTAAGTACGGAATTTCTCATCAAAAAATATTAAACAAGATAAGTCACCATGAGTATTGGTGTCGAAGACAATCCAGAGAAAACCAAGAGTTTCGCCGATTAGTAAATGCCGGGGATAATGCGACTTCGAACCAGAGACGTATACCGGTCCCAATCAGCACCATACTTCCTCTTGCACTTCTCCTCATCGCGTCTCTCCCGGTGAATGAGCAGCACTCCGAAATAGATCAAGAAGAAGTAGGTGAAAATCATTCCCCAACCACGGGTCTCAGGGGTCTGCACCGCCTGTTTATGAACGTCTCCAGTAGCGGCATCGATGCTCTCGATGACGGTAAAGCCCGCGATCCCGGTAGGCAGCGAGTACGACCACGACATGGCCCAGTCACCCAGGTAGTTGATATGGCGCGCATAGCCCCACCATCCCGAAGTCATCAGTTTAGATCCGCTGGCAGTCTTGATATACTTGATGTGGCTCACGCGAGGGTCGGTCGGGTCGGTGCGGAAGCGATTCTTCTGGTTGTTGGCACCGCGGAAGATAATGTAGCCTGCGGCGGTCACGCTCAGCACAAGCAAGATTCCCTTGGCGCCCAATTGGAAGGGGAACATCGCCAGGTATCGGGTCTGGAAGTTGTAGATGAAGGGAACCCAGACAATATCACCAAATGAGAGCATGTAGCCAAACCCATCCATGATGATGTCCATAGTGGTCAGGAGCGCCGGTTCCATGTACAGGCCATCTAGGACGTAGAATGCCTGGAAGAACGTGGAGATCACGATCGAGTCGGTGACGTAGCCATAGGTCCGGTACTGACGAGCAATGTTGGACAAGTTCATGATGATCCATCCTAGCAATCCGGGCCGCATTTCAAACCAGGACTTGATATCGATGGTACGCGACGCTTCGCTGACAAATGGGAGCGGCAGTCGAACTCGCGGGTTCAGCTCACGACCGATAAAGAAATCATACAGCACGTTGCCTGTGTGGCCGCCCGGGGCCAATTGCCTGAGTTCGGGGTTGAGCTGACCGGGCGCCGGCACCGTGAAGCTTTTCGCATAAACGAAAAGAGCAAGAGCGCTGCTGATCGCCAGATTCGCAGTGATTACCTGCAAGTAATTGTCCCAGAGGAATGTCCAAACGACAAAGTCGGCTCCATACACGTAAGTACCGAGGGCGCATCCGGAAAGAATCGTGACGGCGGAGTTGAAAGCTATTTGAAAGATTCGGTCAGATAAACTCTCATAAAAGACCACATTGAGGAAAGCACCCACCATTGAACTTGTATCGGAGTCTTCCGCCACAGGCCAGCACCGTGCCGTCCATCTCCTGACCAGGCAAGAAGACATAGAGAAGCAGGCTGAGGAGATAGTAGCTCAGCACCCACAGCGTCACTTGGGCGTCAAAGAACGCACTGAGCCCCTCCTCTGGCCAGTTCACTTCTTTCTTCAATTGATCGAGAGTCAGGGTGGAGGGGTGGAGCAGCGACGGGGCAGGACAGCCGGAGACATCGTTACACAGGAAGGTGAAGCTGTAGATGAGGACTGGAAGACCGAATACAATTCCAAACGCGCCGATTCTAAATCATCGTCAGCTCTCTAGTTTTTGGGACTCGAGGATCTAAAAAGTGGGCAAAGCACGTACGGGCCAGCAAACTCGTAACCGCGTTTCTCAGGGACCGGCTGAACAGGAACCTTGATTTTGGATTTTGAATCTTTCTTGGACCCCATTTTCGACTGGATACTCCGGTGTTTGTGGGATCTGAAAGCGATTGGCGGAGAGGTTCGACGGTGACGCAAAAGCTGTCGCAGGCGTGCCGCAGATCAAGTGGGAGGGATGAGACAATGCTCCAGGAGGCAATAGACGAGAGCTGTCTCGACCAAAGCGAGGATTATAAAGAGCGACAGGAACAGAAAATCGCCAGGTGCGCGCGCTGAGCTGAGATCGGATGCGCCACAGCCGACGGGGTCCGCGGATTTTCACAAGCAGTTCGGAGGAGGTGGTAGAGAGAGGGAGGTTTGATTACGTTGCATCACCTCCTCCTCGGCCTCCTTCTTCCCTCCATCTTATCCTATCGGTCCTTACTCCTTACCGCCGTCTTTCTTTCTTTCTTTTCTCTCTTTGGACCTTCCAATTCTTTGTCATTTACCGTCTCCACACCGTCCCGGCTCTCCTTCCAGCCCCTGTTATCTTATTGTTATCGTCGCTCATCGCTCCTGGCGCATCGCTGGGGTTCATCCCGCCAACATGAAGTCGCCGACCTCTTCAATTCTTAGCCTTCTATACTTGCTCTCAGCCCCCATTTCGTCGGTCTACGCAGCTTCAGAGTCCGGATCGAAAGATGCTCTTTCTCCCTGCGTCGCACGCTCTCCAACCTCCGGTCTCTACTACGATCTGAACGCTATCTCTCTTTCCCCGTCCGGCTCCGACCACGAAAAGTCTCGCAAAACCACCCGCGAAGAAAGCTGGCACGCCAAAGGCCACGACTACTCGGCAAATTTCACGCTGAATGTCTGCGCTCCGGTGGTGGAGAACATCACTAATGTGGTGGGGATTGAGCCCGAACGATGGCAGAATATTAGTGCCTACTACACGAAGGAAGACAAGATATACTCGATAGGGTGCGTACACATCCGGAACATGGCGGATACACGTGTCCGTTTTGCCGGAGTGGAAGGAAACTGACTGGTGATCATTAGGCAACAAGCAAACGAGCCTTTCTTCCGCGGACGCAAGCTGGTCTTGAATTACACCGAGGGATCTCCATGTGCGGGCGAATACATCGGGAATGGCTCGCGCAACAAGTCCACCATCATGTCCTTCCTATGTGACCGTGATGCTCAGGGATCGCAGGCGATTCCATCCTTCGTCGGAACTATGGATGACTGCACATATTTCTTCGAGGTTCGGAGCGCTGCTGCCTGTGGTGGCATTGCCCGCACCGACGGCGGCGAGGGTCTGGGACCCGCCGGCATCTTCGGTGTGATGTGAGTCTGGACTGTTTTTCTTTTGACGGATGATGCACGGGTGACTAACTCTTGCAGTGCTCTGATTGCTGTCGCTGCGTACCTCATCGGTGGCTGCGCCTATCAGCGGACGGTCATGCACCAGCGCGGCTGGCGACAATGTCCGAACTTTAGCCTCTGGGCGGGGATGCTCGATTTTGTTAAAGTAAGTCTATTGGCGTTGATACCGTTTTATGGCTCCAGAGCCCATGGGGCTTCCTACAAAGAACATAGCAACCCACGGTTACCAATTTCGCGGATGGATTGAATCCTGCTTTGGCTGGTCTAAAGCTCAATTACATCGAGGAAGTCGGTTGCTGTTGCTTGATTTTTCGTTTATTTCCTTTCTTTATTCGTCTATAGATTGGGGTATATAAAGCGAGTCTGTGTATACCTATGTCGTTGAACATGGGATTAACCTTGGTTATTTCGGCATGTTTTCTGTCATATACCAGCGGACTGCGTCTGCTGATTTCAATAGCACATACATTGAGAGAAAGAGCGAGTCTTGTTCTATGACCAAGTCATTCGCGCTGATTTTCCCATCATTATTGCTTCTTCTGTCTTTTGCTTTCCCCCATGAACCAGGCTTATAACGACACCGCTAACCACCATCCGTAATCCAGGACATGGTCGTCATCCTCGTCTCCTCTCTAGGCCGCCTCTTCCGCTGCCGACGATCCCCTGCGCTCAGCCACCGCAGCAATGGCAGTATGCATCGTGGCCGACGGTCCAGCATAGACGCCGAGAACCGGCTAATAGACCAGCTGGACGAACAATGGGAGGATTAAGGGGTTGATGGATTTATGGCATTTCTCAGGATCAGTCCCTGCGCATCTCTTTTTCCTTACTTTTCTGAAACCCCATCCTCGATAGACCTGTTTCGCTTGTCAATTCTTTTTTTTTTTTTTTTTTTTTTTTTTTCTCTTTTTCTTTCAGTTATGTTCTCTTGGGTGTCCGTCGGGTTCTATTCTATGTTTTGGGCGTCATGTATTTGACTCGACTGATTGTCTTCATTTTGGGTAGCCTGTATTATGATGAGCAGCTGCAGTATGGTATGTGAGTTGAGATTATAACGCCGATAGCACTCCGTAGAGTAGACAAGCAATAGCTCTTGCCTATTTCTCCCTATGTCCCATCGCCAGAAGAGCAGCCCCCTAAACAACTCCCCAGCCCCAGAAAGAGAAAAGAGAACAACAGAACAGAACCGTTAATCAAACCGCAACCTCCTCACCGGAGGAGCATCTCGAAGCCACATCTCCTCTTCCTCCACCTCCTCTCTCCATCTTCTAATCTGAACGTCACGAAGGCGCGCCGCCTCCTCTTCTCTCCTCCTCCTAGCCAGAACATCCTGCCGACGCCTCGCTTCTTCCTCTATCTCCTCGTCATCCTCCCTCCTCCTTCTCCCCCTCGCCTCTTCCTCCTCCCTTCCTCTCCTTCTTCTTCTCTCCCTCCTTTCCTATCCCTACGATCCCTCTGTCGCTCTATCTGTATAGTCGTAATTATCGCGATCACGACCACGCCGACCGCTGCGATGATCAGTCTGCGTTGTAGCTCTCTGCGTCGTCGCTATCGGAGATTGGTTGTGGAACTTGTGGCGGGTTGCATGTTCATGTTCATGTTGGAGTCCATGATGCGAGGTGGGTCTGTGTCTGTGTCTTCTCTCCGTGCTTTGTATAGGTAGACGGAGTGGGGGTCTGTAGTATGGATAAAGTGGATGGCTTGCTCTTTTCTTAAATTGAAATAAATATCCAGGAATGAAGAAGGGGACAGTGGGTGGTGTATGGTTCTCTCTACACATTCCCAGATCCAAAATTCAGCATGAACCCCCGCGCGCGGGAAGCCGCTAACGGGGTTTGAAGGCGCTGCCAACTGATGCTGACAAGAAGGTCTTCAGCAACTGCCAGATCTTGGTCAGTCAGTTGTCCGGATAGTTGCTCTAGCTTCAGTTGCGTTGTGGATAATCTATGCAAAGTAGTTACACTTTTATATCAACTAGCATCATTGGTCTAGTGGTAGAATTCGTCGTTGCCATCGACGAGGCCCGTGTTCGATTCACGGATGATGCATTCTTTTCATCCCCATGTTTTTGGGCTGGGTGTCTAGAAGACGGTGCTATATATCCTTTTTGTGTCTGAATGGCTGATGTTGGGAGGGGTTGGGTTGGTGTTTTTGTGGAGGTAACTACATCTCATCCTTTTGGGTTGTCTGCAGAGGATATGGCATGACTATTTGTCGCATGATCTGTCCAGAACAGTGGGACTCTCTTGGTGAATATATGTCAATGGTCTGCTCTACTATTTAGTTGATTTCCTCGCTCTGTTCTGGAATCTAAGTATTCTGAAAGGAGAAAGATATGTAATTCGGTATACCATATATAACCCAACTAGAGACAGAACGCACGAAAGAAGTGGATATACACAATATACAAAGAGGTAGAGGTAAGGTAAAGGGTACATACAAGACAAGGTAACAACGCTACTGTCGCGAAAATGATAAACTCCGTCTTTTCCAGAAAACCACACCAGACCAATCCCATTCCATCCTGCACCCTCGCCAAATACAGAAAAACGCAATATATAGAAGAAGGGCGAAAAAAGCGAGCAAAATGTAAAGTGAGTCCCGCGTGAGGTCCGATCCGTACATCACATAGTCGTGTTTTATTCATATTTGGGCGCTCGAGGTACCCCGGCCATTCCGAGGTCGTATGCGCCCATAGGGAGATTCCCTGCGCCACCGAAGTCCATACCCGGAGCTGCTACGGAACCGGGACCGGGACCGGGACCTGCGGGCTGCGACGGATGCGCGTCGAGACTGACGCCGGCGCTGACCGGGTCTAGGTTGAAGGGGAGGAACCAGGCGCTTGGCTGATAGTATTCACCTGTCCCTGACGGGGCGTTGGGGTCCAGTTGGCTCGCAAAGATGGCAGTGTTGTCCTGCGGAGGAGCAGGAGGAGGGTGAGGAGGCGGATTCGCACCGTTGACGGCCGACATGGCAGAGGTCTCGGGCGGAACAAAGGATGTGGTGGCCGGGTCAAAGCCGGAAAACGAGCCATATACAAACTGCCGATCTAGCTGGGGCAGTTGGTCGGTTGGAACGGGGAAATCGAAAGGCGACTGTCCGAATAGTTGCCCGCGACCCTGGTTGAACATGGCGGGTTGTGGGAAGCCGGATCCTGACGTGCCCAGCATCCCCGGAGCGCCCTCCATATTCATGTCCATCATGGGCTGCGTGGGAGTTGCCTGATCCATACCCGGAACGCTGTCCATCTTGCTGCTCTTCCTGGCATGCGTTCGCCGCGTCATGCTGGCCTGTGGGGAGGGGGAAAGGCTGGCGAAGAAGTCCTCGACGCTCTGAAGGTCGGGCTTTTGGCTCATCACGGCCTCGTCATTCTTATCCTGGCGTTGTGATTCGGGATCCTCCCAGTGCTGCCTCGAGACACCGTGAGGATATTTGTCAAACCAGTCACCATACTGGAACATCGGCGTGATCTGACCGCCATTTTGAGTGGCCACCGAGCCTTTAATGGCGGCATCTGCGAATTGTCGATATCGGTCCTTGGCACTTTCTACCATGTAATGGAACATTCCCCAGTATTTCTTCATCTTGTTCAAATACCGATACGTATGTCGTAAATTCTCCTTTGACCGAGCCTCCAGCTGCGCATTCTTGGAGAAGATCCCCCAGATATGAACGGTGCTGGCTGAGTATGCGCAGTATCCGGCAAACGGAACGGTCAGAGGATAGGCAGAAGCCCGGTCTATTAGTACAGAGATATGATGCGCCGCCTCCACGGCTGCTCGTCCGGCACTGCTCAAAAATGCCTTGGGCATGTCCCGAGGAGGCCGTCCGCCCGGTGACAAGGGGATCGCGAATTGGTTGAGGAATAGCATGTTCTGGTGCATGATTATATGCAGAAAAAGAAATTGGTTGGCAATCCTGTCGGCGGCGTGGATCTGCAGATTCTCGTATGTGAATGCCAAGTGAGTCGGGAGGGTTTCAGAAAACCCGTCGATCTGTCGTTTGAGGTGTGCATACCCTGACTCAGGAGACCATAGTGGGTGTACATCTTTCCTCTTTCCTCCCAGGTTGAGGTAGTCAACGATGCGGCCCCATATAACCACGGCACGAATGATGTATGCCGACACGCCCATATTCTCTCTGGCGTTCGACAACTGCCCAGCATCCTCGGGAACGGGGTTGGGGACATTCCCATCCAAGTCTTCAGTGGGCCCCGGGATTTCCATCTGGAAGTTAGGTTCCTTCATGGGAAGTTGGATCTGCAAGAACCTTTCGTTCCCGATGGGTGGTCGCTGACTTCCGGATGAGTTGTAACGGTCCATCAAAAAGCACGCCCACATCGTCCGCCTCCGAATCTCGCGATCGGTGAAGCTGAGTTGTGATCCATTGGCATTATTTTGACTCATTAGCGGATCGTATTCAAGCTCTCGATGCAGTTGTAGAGCGTACGCCATTCGAAGAGCCTGACCGCCGAATGACCAACTCCGTCCGCCATGACAGGTTCCGAATTCATGGAGACCTAGAAGGAGAAAGACGGTCAAGATGGTAATGTTGGGCTCATCGTGTCGACTCATGGCGATGGCCGCGGCGGGATTTGCCCAATTCTCTCCGCGCAGAAACGGCGGGTCGGAGTTGATCTGCGGATGGGTTGAGAAGCGCGCCGATACGGCGCAGACGGCCAGGATCAAGGCTGGCGGGACCGTCCGCGCCTTCAACCGTCGCATGAAACTGGGTTTGTGAAGAAGAAGATAGGATTGTCCGTAGACGCAGTCAAAGAAGACTTCCGCCAGATGTTCCTGGATCTCCAACGAGGGTAAAAACTCGGACCCTTCCGTCAACAGGTTGTTACTGCTATCGACCGGTTTGCCTTCCCGACGCATCGGGAATGTGTCCTGCGGTGCTCGGCGATCTTCACGAGTCCATCCGTCCATCTCCGCCGCAAAGGCCTCATCGGCCGACCGTTTTTTCTGGTTCTTCGAATTCTGTCCTGGCTGCGGCGGGCGGACGACCGACCGGCCGATGGCCGCCATATCGCGCGTCTCTTCCTTCGGGATCGTTTTGATCACGCGATCCTCCATCCTCTTCAGCCGCTTATCGAGCATGGCCATGTAATCCGTCCGCGGCGCAGCCTTCCTCGTCGTGACCTTGTAGACGCATGGGATCCGCGAGCGAGAGCAATGCTTGCACGCGGGCTTCTCACCGGAGCAGCGAATCTTCTTCCGTCGGCACGCGATACACGCCAGCGGCAGGCGTTTTCGCTCCTTGCCAGCCTTCGTCTTCAACTCACTCCAGGCGGGCTTTCCGGCTTCGTTGTCGTTGTCATTGTCATTGTCATTGTCATTGTCGTTCTTCTGCTCGTCGCTCGCTGCGGGGTCATCCCTCCCATCCTCCTCCCGCGGACGGTCCTGGCCATCATCCTCAGGGAGATGAAAGCCGGAGTCGCCAGCGGTGGGAATGCTGCCGGGGTCGGGCGAGCTGGCGCGACTCTGGGTGTCGAGGTCGTCGGGGAGGCCGGCATCGTCATGGCCCAGGGCCATTCCCACGGAGGAGGCCAGGGGGGATTCGTCGGACTCGGGAGGCATCAGGCCGGGCGCGGGTACCCCAAAATCGAGGCCGGGGTCATCGTTCGGTAGGATGGGGACGGGGGAGAGGGGGAAGGACCAGGCGTGGTGCGCTTGGGGCAGCTGCTCTGGGGAGAGAGACGACACGAAATCGCGGGATGAGGCGGTCGAATCTGGTGGGTATGGGGAAGGCTTGGCGTCGCTCATTATTACTTGCGAGCTTCTCCGCGCTCGACATGCAGTTCACTTGTTCACCAGTCCGTGTGTGAGTCCCTCGGCTCGAAATGAAATCGGCCGCTGTAGCAGAAGACAGCAATGTCCTGTGGAAGGTGTATGGAAGCGATTTGAATTCCCTTCGAGCCAAATCAACGTCGTCGCAATTCCGGGGTTGTTCAGCAGCGACGTCATTGGACGAACCGTCGATGACCCCTAGTGTTTCTCTTCTCTCGATGAATTTAATTGTTCACTGGGGACCTGTCGGAAGTCTGCTTGGAATCTTAGTGGAGCTTTTTGGTAGGTTCAGGACCTTATAATTGCCGGCGTTGGTGCCCTCGAATGTAGGCTGCAGGGCGGACTCGAGGTCGCTGATGTCATGACATTTGGGGCGTCTCGAGTAATTGACTCTTCCAATTTAAAGTATATAGACAGATGGTATATTAGATTACTACCTATAATTATATGGTATCCGATATATCATAATAGACTTCGTATAGCCTGGACTGTCCATTCGCCTCCCCAGCTCGTATTCCTCCCACGTCGCAGTCCACCCCGATCAAGGCTAAGTATTAACACAGTTCCCTATTTCATGATCGGTTATACCAAGCCTGCTAAATTCAGTTAGATGTGTCAAGTAAGCCACACCTTATATTCTACCCAATTCTTCCTACCCAAGACCTTCTATGATGACTTCGGCCGTCCCGGTCGCTGGCGCGGCGCTAGTCCATCCAGCGAGGATACAATCTCCTCACCAAGGACATGGAGGTTATAGGCGGGGAATACAATCCATAGTCCACTGCCAAAATTGTTAATTGTTGACCTCAGAAGGGACAGGGGAGAGCAGGGCGCTTACTTGGGGATAATCCACAGGAAGATCAAGGTGACGGCATCGTTATGTCCAATATTCTCGAAGCCCGAGAAGAATTCATTCAACCCTACATCCCCTCATCATTAGCCGTGAATGCGACGCTAATTGACCCATAACCTTCCCGGACTTACAATACAGAAGAGTCTTGCCGAGTGTCATCACCGACGCGCTGTACGCGATCAGAAGCGCATTCGCTCCCGTGCGCCCCGGAAGCACCTTTTCTTCCTTCAGCAGCCACAACAGCCCCTTTTTCGTTTTGCGCTGCGATGCGCGGCCGCCGGCGGTTGCCGTAGTTCCATGTCTATACACCGTCACGAGGTAGTAGATGTAGGCGATGGTCTCGATGACGTTCAGGACGGTCTGCGCGGCGGTAAAGCCATTCCGAGCGTTGAAAGCCGGCAAACCGTAGATATAATCGATGGTGCCGTAAAGCGCATACGGGGTCCAGATTGGCGAATGTAGCTTGTTCCCCGGCATGCTGTGCGGGCGCAACAGAACGTAACTGGAGTCCCAGACGACCAAGGGTACCGAGACCAGGAGCCAAAGGGTCACGGCCGCGGAGGGCGTATGCATCCATTTTTTCCCGTTCCCATTCCCATTGGCGCCGGCGGACGGCGACGAGGGGGGCGACGACGATCTTGCGCTCGAGGGAGGCGGGAAATCGCGCGGATGGTGTCGCGTGGAGACCATGACGGGGTGCTCGATTCAGAACGAACTGCGGGCGGGCAATGTTTGGTGTACGCAGCTGCCGAGAGGACAGGTTTGCTAAGGAGTTGAGGGTTAGCGCCAAGATCGAGAGTGTGCGAAGAAGCAGAAGAAGAGACGGGGTTTAAGGGAGCGATCGCATACCTCAGTAATTGACGGCTAGTGACGTCTTGCAGCTGCGGTGGTTCGATTACGGCATGGCGGCTGAGGGCTCCATGGATCTTCCCGGCGGATCTGAGACCAACTCCACCTGCTCTGAAGCTGTTGACACTTGACAGTCACTGAGGGGTAGCCTGATACTGAGAATTGTTGCTAAACCAGAGATATGAATCCGGAGTACACGGTGTAGTCTACACCCTTTGTCTTACACGCCCTGCCTGGGCCCAGCCGGGAATTGCTAAGGACACTCCCACTTTTGCTAGTTAGAGACGCTCCTAATTATGTAATACCAGTGATTGTATAATATAAATATCAGCTGATCTGTATCCGAAATTCAGTTTTATTTACATGACCTCCGTGTATGCCCCATTTTTCCACATGCAGTGCACTTTGACGGTGCCTTCTTTCGCTTTTGTATAGCTTCAACCTCTTTTCCCTCTTCATTTTTCTCTAATTGATCTACCTTCCGTTTCTTAGGCCTAGGTAAAGGCATGAGAGGCTCTAAGAGTGGAAGGTATTCCGATTGAACCTCACAAAGTCCAGTCTTCCAAAACGGGTGGATATCAGTCAGTGGAATAGCTTCATTACTCTTCAACAGACTAGAAATCCGGTGTGCACAAGGGAGGCCCATCGTCCTTGTGAATGTATTCGTACACGGGGGTAAAGGTGCAAGACTTGTAGCTCTTTTAGCCTTCGAAACTTGCTCACTGATTCGTTGAATCGAATATCGAGAGGCCCTAGTCATTATGTTAGTATAAAGTTGATATAATGGTACTACTGGCCTTTCAATTTGGTCTCTTGAAAACTCGTATTGTAGCGTTGTATGCTGGGCTTGTAAAGCTTGCGAAATCCTTTCAAAGACGATAAGCATATCCCCTGTAGCATAGCCCTGTGATAAAGCATGCTGACGAACAGAAGCTATAAGAAGCTCTCTGTTATCAAAAGCTTGTTCAACTGGGGGTTCCATTGCTTTGAGGGCAGTAGTAGGTAGGAAGAAGAAAACAACGTAAGAATGCTGTTGCTATAGTATTTCAGATACAGATCAGCTGATAATTATATTACATAATCACTGGTATTACATAGTTAATTAAGAGTGTCTCTAGCAAAAGTGGGAGTGTCCTTAGCAATTCCCTGGTGCCGTTAACTAACTAGCAAAAAACCGTGGTGTCCTTAGCAATTCCTGTCACGGGCTTGGCAGTGAGTAGGTGCGCTTCTACCCGCCAAGACCGTTTAGTAGGACAGTTACCAACTGAGCTACTAAAAAGACCAGAATACCAAGTCTTCGACTTGGTATGCGCATCGCTCTATATAGTAAGCCTTGGTCAGTTCGTCACAATTCCCGGGTGCCGTTAGTAAAAAGTTGGGGTGTCCTTAGCAATTCCCTATAACTAACTAGTTAACTTACCACGTGACATATGTGCTGACTCATCTTATCCTTGCAAAGGCTGGGCTCTCCCTTGATCTTGCGGCCGTAAAATACAACCAACCAACCAACCTTGATCTTGCTTGATTCTTGATCCTCTTGACCTGGATTTAGAAATGGGCCCTGAAAATCCCGCAAAGGTTATACTCATGGTTGTTTCGTGGCTGTGGTAATGACTAACTGTTGATTGTCCAGAAAATCGACCGTCGTGAGCGAGTGCGCGAGAACCAACGAAAGAGTCGGGCGAAGAAGCAAGAGCATATTCGTGACTTGGAGCAGAAGCTAGCATCATTTCAGGAGCACCTTCGACGCAAGGATATTGAGCACCGGCTAGCGGTCCAGAAACTCGAGGCCGAAAATACTAGATTACGACGTCTCTTGGCCCACTTGGGTTTAGCATCAAGCGAAATTGATAGCTATTTGCGTGCAGGCAGTAATCCGGTCATGACGGAGAAAGTTGCCATATCTCCAATTCGGCCAGTTGAGGCCGGGTTTGATTCAAAGCACCAAGAAGCAGTAATCACCGCACGTTTGGGAGCATCATCACAGAGCGAGCGAGATATCGTCGATGCGCAGCCGGGGAGGCTCCCTGAACAATATCTATCTGAGGGCGATTCGGAGTTTTTGAAAGCAACTCACCTGACTGGTTTTGCTGAAAGATTCGAGAAACCGGCATATCAAGACCAGACCATCTGCGGCTGCGCTCCTGCCGAAAACGAGAAATCCTGGCCCACTAACGAAGATATTCTCAATACTACGCTCTGTGCGATTGCCGAGGAGCTAATCAACCAGTACAACACGCGCGGCGTGGATGTCGTCGAGATTCGAAGAAAGCTATGGTCTGGCTTCTCCAAGGGTCTTACAACCGACGAAGGATGCAGAGTCCAAAACCAAATTTTGTTTCAAGTATTGGATGAAATCAGCAACAACTGAGATGGGTCTGTCTTGAATTGATCCGATATCTATCAATCCACCTCTTTCTTTGAGTCTTTAGTCAGGCACTACGAGGGGTCTGCTAGGTCCATGTTTGCCTCCTCGCAAGCCACTTGACTAAATATACTAGGCCCAGAAGCACAGGAACTTCGATCAAGGGCCCAACCGTCGCGGCCAAAGCTTGATCGCTATCTACACCAAATGTCGATATCGCCATCGCTATCGCCAGCTCAAAGTTGTTACTAGCCGCAGTAAAACTTTGGGTGCACGATAGTTTATATCCGAAGCCACAGCGTCGCGTCACGGCCAGAGTGACCATGAAGATAACCGCGAAGTATACGATCAGCGGGGCAGCTACCCGGATCACGGACACGATCTGGTGCACAACTTGCCTTCCCTGCGAAGCGAAAAGGACCAAAATGGTGAACAGGAGACCGATGAGTGATAGAGGTCCAATCCATTTTAGGAAGTGTCGATCGTACCACTCCCTGCCAAGCAGAAGTCGCAGTGCGAACCGAGTGACAATCGCCGCACCTAGCGGTATCCCGAGAAACACCCCGACGCTCTTTGCAGCCAAGGAATAGTCAATGCTCAAACCATCGTCAGAGCCACCGATCACTCGAATGAAGAATATTGCCATTGGTGCGAACAGAACCATCTGCAGGATCGAGTTGACAGCGACTAGAATCGCGCAGTATTCGCCATCCCCGCCGGCGAGTCCCATCCAAACTAGGACCTGGGGTTTTGTTAGCCTGTTATATACGAAGGATGTCCTTGAAGAAGGGACCACACTAACCATAGCAATGCATCGCGCGATTCCTACCAGAATAAGTCCCTCGCGGAGCCCTCTTTCATCAGGGAGAAACGCCCAAGCTAAACCAAGCTAGAGCTATTTGTCAGTCAAGGAATACTCATGGTCCAGGGTCTTATTGTAAGAGTTCACCATGAAAAAAGGAGCTACGACCCAGTTCACAACGATACTGAACCCAATCTGGATCCAAAGTGCCCGTTCCCTGAGAGACCGATGCAAAGTTTCGTACCGGACCTTGCATAGGATCGGATACATCATAACGAGCAAACCGATGGCTGATATTGCTTCAGCGAAATATCTTGAGCCAGTAATGATATACTCACCTATGGGCACCGAAACGCCCACGAATTTCCCCTTTTCTAATGCTCTGCTTGTATTCGGCACGAAGTTTCCCAGAATGATCCCAACCGCCATGGCAAGGAAGATCCAAAGGGCGAGAAAACGGTCAAGGATGGCCAGTTTCTTGAAGGCCGAGGTTGGTCCCTCATATTCTGCATCGAGACTATCGCATTGGCATTCTGTCGTGGTGCAGCCGGTTTCTGGATCGGTTGGAGAATCTTTTTCTTGGGACATTGAGTACCAAGGTAAGGATGCGACAGGAAACCACAAATAATAAAGGTTATTGCGGCACCAGTAAGAAGAATACTGCAGAAAAGTACAGCAGATTTGGATTACATCTAAGAGACAATGGTTTATAGATACCTTAGCCACCTCTGGACATTTGCTCTGCTCAGCCAATCAGAGTTTGAACAGTGACATATCACCGATCACGTGTTACGCCCTACATCGAGGTACCAAGTATACACAGTGCGACCAGGTCCCATAATAATAATCTTGAAACCGACTTCAATAGACTCAATAGATTATTCCAGTGCCGTTCGTATTTAATCCAGTTAGCAAGCATGCGTCTATGGTTTCGACCCTGGCTCGCCGAGTAGTATGCCCTCAAACGTACAGAAATGCGCTGCACGGTAAAGACAACTATTAAAAATGGCCTGTCAGGGCAACACGATTTTGTACGCACATCCCTCAAAGCGGGAGATATACTGGGACAAGAGAAACAACAAGAAATGAAAGTTCATTCTGCTCCCCAGAGGGCACATAGG
The DNA here is from genome assembly GCF_023601865.1 of Aspergillus affinis. Lineage (NCBI taxonomy): Eukaryota > Fungi > Ascomycota > Eurotiomycetes > Eurotiales > Aspergillaceae > Aspergillus > Aspergillus affinis. Next base: position 176,445 of record NW_026515784.1, read on the forward strand.
CCAGCGGTTCGACAATGTTGTTGAAACACCATCCCATATCTACTAACTGCAGTGTAGTTAGTAAATGGAACGTCTTTTTGCTCCCTAGATGGTAGATAGTCCATCATCTTCTGGATCCTAGCCCTTCTGCAATGTTCTAATCACAGTTGACAGAGACCGGAGGGGGAGACTATTGAAACCGAGTGACGACAGTATGGATAAACGCACTAGGCTGCTAGCAAGAGATTATGAGAGAGGAAAATAAATGAAAATTAGAAACAAAAGCCGAGAAGCACGAAGAGCCGATGAGAAATAAAGCCGGCAAAAGAATAGAGTAGAAGACACCGAGCAATCCAGAATCAAAAGTGAAAACTACAGACCTTCCTTCTCTACGGCTAATCATCGGCAGTAAACAAGAGCTGTTAACGATGAAGAGGACCCTCGGGTCCATAGATTTTTTTTGACCGAGTACTACCCTCTATGTGCCAAATTCAGCTTAACTTTTCAATTGTTTTAATTTTTTTACCCCACAAGTGCGTAGTACATACTCCAGAATCCGGTCAGTAGAGGAGTATGGAGACTGGAGACGGGCGGAAACTGAAAGGGACAAAGACCCATCTATCTTAGTTCGTTAAATACGTGACTAGTATTACCGGGATCGGTCCGTAGGAGCAATGAGAAGATGGCAATGAAAGAAAATTCCCGAGGACGGTCGAAGACAGTACGGTGTTGATACACCAAGATTTGGATCGTGCGGTGCCAAGCCCAGGCCGAAACGAAGAAGTGACGTAGTTCCCCGCGGAGAAAAGATGGAGTAGTATCTAGTCTACGGAGTATGGGGGTCGGTGCGGTGGGCGGGCGAGCACCGGATCTGGGGCTAGCGGCTGGTTGGTGTGAGGAAAACAATCAGAGAAAGCCGGGGAGTGAGGTATTTATTAGTTAGTTTTTATTAATTTACTCTGTGGGAGGATAGTGTGGGGGTTGTCTCTTGGATATGCTTCTCCCCGATACTTTCTGTACATTGCTTCCCGATTTTATAGTCAGGCCACGGGATTGAATATGACCACTACATAATATTATTGCCGAGGCGCAATTACCAAAGCCCACTAATCATACAACTGGGAGAAATCTCGCGAATGCAGCAAGTCAGACACTACGTACTCCGGAGTAAAACTTCATATTACTTCACAGTCGCCCCGCGGAGGTTCCCCACAACCCCAAATTATTCGGACCATTCCCGGCATCGCCGAACATGAAGCGCTGTCTTCATAGTTCCTTCTGCGTGCAGTAAGTTGCTGAAGTCTGCAGGTATCGTGGCAAGAAGGAACCTAGCTTATAGGACATAGTCATTGGCACACGGATCCGGGGAAAGAGCAGTGGCACTTCTGTTCAAAACCGCAAACTCCACGAACGGAACCGATGCTTTTCTTTAATCCCGAGCTTCGCGAAAGGATTTCTAGCGGCTCGTAGACCACCCCACAGAGTAAGACCGAAGACCAAGAAGTAGAGAAGCCGCCGAAGGGCTTGGATGATCTAGGCAATATCAACGCCGATCTGCAGACCTCCACCCGATGCCGACGGACGGAGAGCACTCCGTGCCACTGTCTATCCACCATTGCCTGCCTCAGCGCTTCCAATTACTCCGTCATGCTTTGAGGGGGAAATTTGAACCCGCCCGTGTCGCCATGCCGAAATGAAGGAGAAGGAGCCCGCTCCTTGCAGCCCAAATATTCCCGAGCGACCCCGAAATTTGCGGCCCTTGCGGACGGTCCGCAAGGGCCGGCAGACACAGTCTAGCTATCCAAGACATCCATACTCCGTCTGCGGTCAGGCCATGCTGCAATTCGCTTGCCCTGACCGAGGAGGAGAATCTAGCTGCGGGGTATTACTGATTGCATCCGTCGAGTGAGACGGTAACATCATTGTTGTTGGCGACTTGTTTGTTTCTCTCGTCAATGCATCGATTAGTCAGCTCTATGGGAGCCTAAGGCCGCCTTCCCCGGAAACGGCAGTTGCGTATTGCCGTGTATCGTACTGCGTATCCAATAATCAGATTGATCATAAAGATTGAATTCAATATCTTCAATCGGGTTTCATACCAGAGCTCAGAATCCATGATCTAGAGCCGGCCAGGAATTCCGCATAGCCGATCGATCCTGTCCGATGCACTGTGGAGGAGCGCGTCGGAATGTATGGGACCTTACCTCCTGAGTGTATGGAGGGTGTAACAGGGTCTTTCCATTAGTTCCTCCTGCGCATCTTCAATTCCATCCCCAAACAACCTCGCCCTTTGCGGGGCTGGAGATGCCGCCAAGAGGAATGACTCTGCTCTCTCTGGTAGAGGCCAATGAAGGGCCGACTGCCTCGTTGCAGTTGGCCTGGATTCGCCCGGAGAACGTGTCGTGATCATAAGTCATAGCCATTATTCACCAGTACTACCTCATGGCCAACAAATGATGCCGTCGGATGCCTCAAACCGGTCACCACATGGAACCCATCCGCTGGTCTACTCGTCTGCTAGTTTGCTAGTCCATCCTGGCAGCCTGGCACTTGCTCGATCTGGCTCCCCCATGTCGATCACCATACCTACCGTTCCAAACTTCTCGCTGCCGGCGGGTCTTTCCTGCCTCCCTCGACATTAACTAGACTAACTAGACTATGCTGCATACTGTGGGGAACGCTGCCTGTAGTTCCACTGTTCCAGTGTACTCCCGTCGTACATACAAATGATCCGTCCGACTGTCTCGCGATGCACGTAAATTTCCCCCTTCGTTGGGTGGCGTTCCTGTTCTCCTGTTTTGTTATTAATATCGCCGCCCTCCCCTCCCTCGTCTCCCTTCTTTCCCCCTTATCGCTCCCATCCTTCTGCACCTGTTGCGCGGTTGATTGTTTCTCTTTCTACTTCCCCGCGACGATGAAGTTCGGTTGGTTCGAGGCGGCGGCTTTGACTGCTGCCTCGGTGGTCAGTGCTCAGGTACAGAGCCCCCCGCCTTTTCTCCTTTCGTCAGGTCAATTCTACCTGGATGCGGACGGTATCCTAATAACCTCGTATAGGATGACCTAGCTTCCTCTCCCCCTTACTACCCTTCCCCATGGGCCAATGGCCAGGGAGAGTGGGCCGAGTCCTACAAGCGCGCTGTCGACTTTGTGTCTCAGATGACGTTGGCCGAAAAGGTTAACCTCACGACGGGTTCTGGGTAGGTGATCAAGAAGTACTGCGGTGCCAATCTTGAAATGTAGAGCTGACAGACCCCCAGATGGCAGCTGGAGAAGTGTGTCGGTCAGACGGGAAGTGTGCCTAGGTGAGCATTCATCCAATCTGTTGTAAACTCCTGAAAGCTGACTTTGTATGGTAGACTCGGACTGTTGAGCCTGTGCTTGCAGGACAGCCCCCTGGGAATTCGATTTTGTAAGTTATATGGATATTGTTTGCTGTGGCATAGGTGTGAATAGCTAACCCTAACGGTTACAGCGGATTACAATTCCGCATTCCCCGCGGGTGTGAACGTCGCTGCGACCTGGGACAAGTCTCTTGCCTACCTGCGTGGTAAGGCAATGGGACAGGAATTTAGCGACAAGGGTATTGATGTGCAGCTGGGACCTGCCTCTGGCCCTCTCGGTAGACACGCTGATGGCGGCCGAAACTGGGAGGGTTTCTCTCCCGACCCAGCCCTCTCCGGTGTGCTCTTCGCAGAGACCATCAAGGGCATCCAGGATGCGGGTGTCATTGCAACCGCGAAGCACTTTATTGCCAACGAGCAGGAGCACTTCCGTCAGGTTCCCGAGGCTGCTGGCTACGGGTTCAACATTTCCGACACCGTAAGCTCAAACTTGGACGATAAGACCATGCACGAGTTGTACCTCTGGTGAGCATTCTCATTCATATCATTTGCCAATTCCAAGGCCTCCACGCTAACTTCTACAGGCCATTTGCCGATGCTGTGCGCGGTAAGCTATTTTTTTGGTTGATCTCAGAGAGTTTGCGTTGCTAATAATTCAATTGATAGCTGGCGTGGGTGCCGTCATGTGTTCCTACAATCAGATCAACAACAGCTATGGCTGTCAGAACAGCGAGACCCTGAACAAACTCCTGAAGGCCGAGCTTGGATTTCAGGGCTTCGTCATGACCGACTGGAGTGCACACCACAGCGGTGTCGGCTCTGCCTTGGCTGGTTTGGATATGTCGATGCCTGGCGATATTAGCTTCAACGACGGCACTTCGTTCTGGGGCACGAACCTGACAGTCGGAGTCCTCAACGGCACCATTCCCCAGTGGCGTGTGGATGACATGGCTGTCCGTATCATGGCTGCTTACTACAAGGTCGGCCGCGATCGTCTTCACACCCCTCCCAACTTCAGCTCCTGGACCAGAGACGAGTACGGATTCGAACACGACGCGGTTTCGGAGGGTGCTTACGAGAGAGTCAACCAATTTGTGGATGTGCAGCGTGACCATAAGGACATTATCCGTCGCGTGGGCGCTGACAGCATCGTCCTCTTGAAGAACAAGAACGCTCTTCCGCTGACCGGCAAGGAGAAGAAGGTTGCCATTATCGGAGAAGATGCCGGCTCCAATGCCTGGGGTGCTAACGGCTGCGACGACCGTGGTTGCGATAACGGAACCCTCGCCATGGCTTGGGGTAGCGGAACTGCGGAATTCCCTTATCTTGTGACCCCCGAGCAGGCTATCCAGAACAAGGTTCTCCAAGGTCGCGGTAACGTGTTCTCCATCACCCAGAACTGGGCTCTGGACAAGGTGGCTAAGCTCGCCTCACTGTCCAGGTGAGTGCCGAAAATGATCTAGTGATGCTATCCCGTGAGCGAGCACATAGCTAACATGCCACCATAGTGTTTCTCTTGTTTTCGTCAACGCCGATGCAGGTGAAGGGTTCATCAGCGTTGATGGAAACGAAGGAGATCGCAAGAACCTCACTCTCTGGAAGAACGGTGACAACTTGATCAAGACCGCGGCTCAGAACTGCAACAACACCGTCGTCGTCATCCACTCCGTTGGCCCCGTTCTGGTCGATGAATGGTACAACCACCCCAACGTCACCGGTATCCTCTGGGCTGGTCTGCCTGGCCAGGAGTCTGGAAACTCTCTGACCGACGTGCTCTACGGAGATGTCAACCCTGGCGGCAAGACCCCCTTCACCTGGGGCAAGAACCGCGAGTCGTACGGCGCTCCCTTGGTAACGAAGCCCAACAACGGCAATGGGCCGCCCCAGGAGAACTTCGAGGAGGGTGTGTTCATTGACTACCGCCACTTCGACAAGCGCAACGAGACTCCCATTTATGAGTTTGGATTTGGTCTCAGTTACACGAAGTTTGAGTACTCGGGCCTGCAGATTCAATCCTTGAATGCATCCAAGTACACCCCCACCTCTGGCAAGACGAAGGCCGCCCAAACTTTCGGTAGGACCGACGAGGCCTCGGAACTCGTCTACCCCGATGGGCACGAGAGAATCCACGAGTATATCTACCCGTGGCTTAACTCTACCGACCTGAAGGAGTCTTCGAGCGATCCCCACTACGGATGGAAGGACTCGCAGTACATCCCCGAGGACGCCACCGATGGCTCGCCTCAAGACCTTCTGCCCGCTAGTGGCGGTCCTGGAGGTAACCCCGGCCTGTACGAAGACCTGGTTCGGGTTTCGGTCAAGATTACCAACACTGGCCACGTTGCCGGCGACGAGGTACCTCAGCTGGTAAGTTAGATATGAATCTCTGAAATGACAGTGATCGGGGATAATCTTGAAGCTTACCGCTTGTTATCTATAGTATGTCTCTCTGGGTGGCCCCAACGAGCCCCGGAAGGTGCTCCGCAAGTTCGAGCGAGTTCGCCTGGGTGCTTCGCAGCAGGTTGTGTGGTCTACCACGCTCACCCGCCGTGATCTATCCAACTGGGACGTTGCAGCCCAGGACTGGGTGATCACCAAGTACCCCAAGAAGGTCTTCGTTGGAAGCTCTTCGCGGAAGCTGCCGCTGCAGGTTTCATTGCCCGTGGTGGCTTAGAGGAATAGACGAGACGAGACGATCTGTACAGGGTTTATGACTTGTGATGTACATGTTTTGAATAATGACTAGTATTTTAGATATTAGGGATTAGTGATTAATCAACTTACTTCGATATTACCATAAATTTTCTCGTTCTGTTTCTTGTTCTCTATAGATCATTGTATGATGTAGCCTTGTAGACGAAGTGGTAGGCGGTGAGCAGCGACGTCATTCTCTGGGCGCTTCCAAGTCTTCCTTTCGTCGTGCCTTTCGCTCTCTGTCCATCTCTTGTCCACCGGCGTTACAGACCATTGCCCTTAGCGAACCAATTGAAACATTGTCCTTTTATTCTCGCTTTAAAATTCTCAATAGAAGGAATTACAACACACTTATTGTCCACTGGGGTGTCACGACAGAGCAAAAAAGGAGGGAAAACGAGAAAAAATAAACATGTCCTCATCCGACAAACCCCCCACGACAACAACGCGACCCTATCAACCACCAGCGACGGCACTTCTTGTCTATCCAGTAACCTTGATTGTCGGCTCGCTATTCTCCGTCCTCTCTCCGACAGCCCAGGGCTCCCGGGATCATGCCATTGACCATACCGGCCCCTTGGCTCCTACGATCGCCGCTGACCTGAACCTGCCACAACCGCCTGTCAACTACTTTGCTCGCAAGGACAACATCTTCAACGTTTACTTCGTCAAGGTCGGATGGCTATGGACCACCCTGGCATTCTCTCTCCTACTCTTCACCCTCCCCTCTTACGCGGCCCCCTCGAGCCACCAACCGCGACGAATCGGCCAGGCCATCGCCCGATACGCCCTGGCCACCCTAGTCTGGTATCTGACGACGCAGTGGTTCTTCGGACCAGCTGTCATCGATCGCAGTTTCGTGTTCACGGGCGGGAAATGTGAGCGCGCGGTTCCGCTGGCCGAGGGCGAGAACTCGCCGACTCTCCATACGTTGTTCACGGCCGCGGCGTGCAAATCGGCCGGCGGATCTTGGCGAGGCGGTCACGACGTGAGCGGGCATGTGTTCATGCTGGTGTTGGCGACGTCGATGCTGGTTTTCGAAACACTCGGGGCGCTGGCGTCGGAGAATGGTGGAGTCAAGAAGGCTGACAATGGAGACGAGTCGTCTGTCGCGCTTAAGAAATTGTCGGTTCGGTTTGCGTGGGTGGTTTCTGGCTTGGGCTGGTGGATGCTTCTGATGACTGCTATCTGGTTCCATACGTGGTTTGAGAAGGTATTTATTTCTATTTTATCTTCTTTGCTGTGGGGAATTGCTCCCTTGGACTTGGCTAACTGTGAACTAGTTGACGGGACTCCTGATTGCCCTTGGAACCGTCTATACCATCTATATCCTCCCGCGACGAAATACCCCCTGGAGAGACGCGGTAGGCCTTCCGGGTGTATAACTAGCATATATATGATCTCATGGTCTTGCTCCCTGTCGGTTATAGAAGATTTCAGGAGTTCTTGTTCCCAGCATAGAGGTTCATGTGCTGAACGAATGATGCATATTGTAGAATACTATCATGAATTTATATACAGTTCTGTTTCATCTACGTTTCCCGATTAGGGACAGGCTCTGGACCTAAATATCCGTGGCGAAATGCTACGCAGTCTTAGCATTAGCTCACCATCTACAACAGGGCACACAACACAACTACTCACCTCCTGGCAGCAACGCCGATGCATACATGACCTTTGTTATGGGCCGCAGATCCTCCGGCGTCCCAAGTGACTGCTCCATGTATGGTTCCCAGAAGTCCAGAATGGAGTCGGCATGCGCCTTGAGATCCACGGCTCCCTCTTTCTCCGACAACTGCTCCGAAATGCACTGAAGACCCAAGCAGGTGCCGAATTCGCGGAATGCCAGACGAGACTTGATGCTCCGCTCGAAGTAGCGCTCGACTTCAAACAGATCGTCTATATTACACATTAGCTCCTACGATAATCACCTCACCACAGGACACCGGGCAGCGGATTCAACCTACCAACTCGCTCATCTGCCTGACCCGCCAATCTTGTCGCCCATTCCTCCTTCTCCACAAACCAATGGACCGTCCACATCGTCATCCCCAGATCCAGCGGATCCTCAGACACATAGTGCTCTCCCCTCCTGCGCATGATGCGCCTATAATCCACGATCTCATCCGCCAACACAATCCCTTCCCCTGCCTGCTTTGCCGCCGCCTGTAACAGCCTAAACACGACATATCCATCAACAGGGTCCAAATTCCCCTCCGAAACCACCATCGGCGCCGACAAATCCACCGCCATCTTCCACACCATGCGCGGCCGGGCGGATTCGCGACCCACAAAGAACCGCGGATGGATAACCTGTGCCAGCGCCACCGCTTGTCGATTGTATATCGGATCGCCCGTCGCCAGGGAGAGACGGTTCAGCGCAAACATCCACACCGTTAGATAGTGGTGATACTGGCCTTCGGCGTCCGGGCCTGTCGCGTCTGGCTTTCCGATACGAAGACCCCCGCCTAAAGGATTGGTGTCTGTTGCGCCGGGGAGTCGGTTGAGTCCGTCGCGCGTACGTCCGAGAATCTCGTGAACTGTCTCGACGAGGCGGCAGGCAAGGATAAGGTATCTGTCGTTTGGTACGGGGGAGGTCTGCTGCAATGCGGTCTCCCGGTGCAGTGTGAGGAAATTGATCACGCCAAATGCGTCGGTCCAGAGGTATCGGCCGCGATGGCCGCCTAAGTTCGGAGGCGGGGACCAGTGCCTGGGGTCCGAGATGGAATTGAAGTCGCCGTAGATGGATTCTTGCGCTTGCTGGAAGCGTCGGAGGCGGGGCGAGCTGTGAACGCTCATGGTACTTTTGCTGCTGCTACTATGGCTAGTCGTGCTATTCCAGCGGGGATGCAGCGGGAGATGGAAATGGATACGTGCAGGAATTAGTGGAGGGATTTTCGGGGTAGACTTGGTTGGGAGCATTGTAGAACTTGCTTTTACTTCTATAACTAGTATTTTGATTTTATTATCAAATCTGTCGTGCGGTTGAGTTGTGACGTGGGTGTTGACACCAGTGAAGTCATAATGATCGTGCTGCGAATGACTTCATCGCTACTAATGAAACTCCCCCATTCAGTAAGGTATTTAGGTACCTTCAGGTACACTAGAGATACGAACGTTCTGAAAGGCTTGTTAAGTGCGCTCACTCCTTTATCTCCATGCGTATGGCGTCAGAAAAGCTCCAGGGACTTCTCACCGCGGCAGCTCGTCCCTTGCCACCCATCGAGGACCCCGATTTCGCCTCGCATTTCGACGGCTTCGGCGACTATTCCGTCGTTCTTCTGGGCGACGGCAGCCATGGGACGTCGGAATTTTACTCTGCGCGAGCCGAGATCACGAAGCGGTTGATCGAGCATCACGGATTCACCATGGTTGCCGTCGAGGCCGACTGGCCGGACGCCGAAGTGATCGATCGCTACGTCCGACGACGACCCGGACCCCAGGCCTCCATCGGCAAACGCGCACCCGACTACGAGCCCTTCGGCAGATTTCCCACCTGGATGTGGCGCAATCGCGAGACGCAGACGCTCGTGGAATGGATGCGCAACCGCAACGCGCAGGTCCCGAAGGACCAGAACGCCGGCTTCTACGGTCTAGACATGTACAGCATAGGGGAATCGATGCACTCGGTGATCCGGTACCTGGACCGCGTGGACCCGGATGCCGCGAACACTGCACGTCTCCGCTACAGCTGTCTGGCGCCGTGGGTCGAGGATCCCGCCGCCTACGGACTCACAGCCATCCGGGGGATGCAGGACTGCGAGTCCGCGGTGGTGAAGATGCTGCGCGACCTGCTGGACAAGCGCGTGCAGTACGCTGCGAACCCCCACAACGGCGACGAGTACCTGAGCGGCGAGCAGAACGCGTACTTGGTGCGGGACGCCGAACGCTACTACAAGGCGATGTACTACAGCTCCACGGCGTCCTGGACGCTGCGCGACACCCATATGGTCGACGCCCTGCAGCGGCTCCGGCGCTCCAAGCCCGGGGCCAAGGTCGTGGTGTGGGCGCACAACTCGCACTGCGGCGACGCCCGGTATACGGGGATGGGTCGGCGGCGCGACGAGGTGAACCTGGGGCAGCTGTGTCGCGAGCAGTTCGGGCGCGAGAACGTCGCCCTGATAGGCTGCGGGACGCACACTGGTACCGTGGTGGCCGCGCACGCATGGGACGACGATATGCAGGTGATGACCGTGCGGCCGTCGCGGGCTGATAGCTGGGAGCGCGTGGCGCACGATACGGGGATTCCCAGCTTCTGGCTGGATCTGCGACCCGGCAAGATCGACCCGAAGCTGGCGGTGGCGATGGAGACCGATTCGGAGCGCCTGGAGCGGTTTATTGGGGTCATCTATCGGCCGGAGACGGAGAAGCTGTCGCATTACTCCCAGGCGGAGTTGCATAATCAGTTCGATGCTTATATCTGGTTCGATCAGACGGTGGCAGTCCAGTCGTTGGATACGGTGCAACCGAAAACGGCGTTGGGGAGTGAGGAGACGTATCCATTTGGAGAGTAGAGGATGTACGGAGTAATGGACGACATGTAATGGGAGGAGAGTACGGATAGTTAGTTAATGATAGTTAGTGATAGTTAATGAATTATGACGCATGAATAAGATGCACAACTGTGGGATGAATCAGCAACATAATGACGTCAACTCACCGCCCGGCATTATTTGTTTACCCTCGACTTTTGTTGTTTTCTCCCTTGCGCGCTCCTCTCTCCCTCTTTCCCTCCGTTTGCCTCGTTCACGCCACGTCCCGTCAATTGCGCTCTCATCCTCATTTTTAGAATCGACTCCATCCTCGCGTTCCATTCCATTTCTGTCCCCTCACAATGGTGGTTCGCCGATCTGCGCGTCTGCGCAGCCGTCAGGCTTCCTCCGAGGTAAGAAGGCGTTCGCCCACATTCCCCCCGGACAACCGCCAACCGCCAACCGCCAACCTCACTTTCGCCTCACCCACCCACCATCATCCCACCGCAGCGATTTATGCTTTCAGTTCTTCGCGGCCCTTGCATGACTCTTTACACCATGCTGATCTCGCTCCTTAATTTAGGAACCGCAGCTGCCTGTTGACCCCGTCAACAATAACAACAACAATCCCACTAGCAACGACGACCAGAACACTACTACTAATACCCACACCACACTCCCCGCCGTGATGGAGCGCGACGAGACCCCCGTTGTTGACGCTCCTCCCCAGCCCGAGCCCAAGGCTGCCACATCCTCTACTTCTTCTACCAATCTCCGCACTCCTCTCAAAGCAGCTCCTCCCCAGCCTAAGACCGCCACTACTCCTTCGGTTGCTGTGAATCGCGGGTCGCCTCTAAAAGCAACCCCCGCGCAGAAAACTCCCTCTCAAAAAACACCGTCTCAGAAGACTCCCTCCCAAAAGACCCCTGTGGCCCAGACCCCCACTAGCGTGCTCACTCGCCCGCCTCACCAGGAGATGCACCCCAGCAAAGTTCACCAGAGTACCACCAAACAGGCCGACTCGGGCTTGATCCTGGGCTTCAATCCTGTCAAGAAGGATGCAGAGGGCAAACCTGTGAAGGAGTCCCTGGGACAGGATACTCCCTCCAAGGCTCGACCTTCGCCCGCGTCCACCAGCTTCGGTACGCCCGGCTTCGAATTCAAATTCTCCTGCCATGAGTCGCAGCTCAGTGACGAAGCTAAGAAACTTATGGAGAGTGTGCGCGAGGATGTCGCCAAAATCAAGTCTCAGATGACCGTGGACCAGAAAGAGGCCGCTTCGCAGAAGGCCGACGACCAACAGGCCGGCGACCGAAGAATCGCGCACCCCAAGGGCAAAACCAATCGCTTCAGCAATGCTCACATGGCCGAGTTCAAGAAAATGGACTCGATTGCCGGCCACGCGTCCGCTTTCCGTGCTACCCCCGGACGCTTCCAGCCTGTCCAGAAGACTCTCAAGCGGACCAACTCCAAGGCACGTCTGGATGAGTCGGACAAGAAATCGCCCGCCAAGGCGACCCCGACCAAGCCTGCTGCCGTGCCCGCCGTGTCGGCCGTGTCGGCCAGCGCCAAACGCGTGAAACATGTTAAGACTGACGACACATCTACGCACCGGCCCACTGAAAGCGAGCCTCGTACTCCTAGCAAGCCCGCTCATGTCCGTCCACGGTCGGCTGTGCGCAACTCGCTGATGACCCCGACTGCGGCTTCTGCGGCGCGCGCCACCTACACGAGCATCAAGCCCCCTCGGGCGTCCATGATCCCCTCTCTAGCACGGTCTCCGTCGTTGAATCAGCCCACCGCTCCGCGCACGCCCAGAACCGATTTCAACCCCCGATTCAAGACCAACATCCCGTCCCTGTCCAACCTCAGATCGATTCTCCGCCGCAACCACCAGCCTCTGTTCTCCAAGGACCCTTCCAAGATTGCAGCTGGGACTCATGTGGCAGCGCCGGACTTCGAATCCAAGATGCTGGTGGGATCATCGCGGGACGCGTCGGAAGATCCTGTTCAGACTCCTTCGCCTAAGAAGCGCGTCGAGTTCTCAGCTAGCACTCGCTCCCCTGCGGCCGAAGCGTCTCCCTCCCCCTCTAAAACCCCCGCAGTGATGCCTCCGCCTATCTCGAATATCGTTTATCCCACTTTGCCAGTCTTGACTCCAGACCACGCGGTTTCCAAGTCAGCGAACGCCGAAGCCAAGCATTCTATCCGTCAGGTTAGCCCCTCAGATGCTGCTCCTGTTACTACCACTTCCGCCCCCGATGTCGCCGGCGTTCCTCACGGCATTAGAAACAAGAAACGGCACCGGGCCACCGAAGACGAGGCCGAGGCCGAGAACGTGCCGCCGGTCGAGTCTCCCTCCGGGGCTCGTAGCACCAAGAGAGTCAAGCTGAGCTCCCCGTCTCCCACCAAGATGCCCACTCCTAGTCCTACCAAGGCTCGGACTCACACCCCCATGCGGTCGTCCTCGAGTGTTAGTCGATCTGGGACCCCGGCCAGTGCTCGCCAGAGGAGTCGTGGCATTCTGAGCATGAGCCGTATGAATATGCTCTCTCGACCCAAGAACCGTCCTTGATTGTCCATCAATTCTCAGATGAACAAGATTGGGACATGACCAGCCCATATGCATTCACGAAAATTTTTTTTTCAGCTTCTTTTTAAACCGCACATAGCCATACCGCATTCCAAGATTTCTTTTTCTACCCCTTCGATTTTCCCAGTGAATGGTGTTTCTTTTTCATCCCGTACATTTTATCTCCATTGACCCGACAGTCTCCAGACTGACCCATGTACTTACTTCATCGGATTTGATATCTCTGGGATTGGGTCTTCGATTTGCTTTCTACTTCTCACGCAGGCGCTTGGATGCATCCGGAATGCAATATTCACTGGACGGCGTTGGATGCGTTTCCTTTTTTCTTCCAGTTAATTTGACTCTTTCTACTCCATGTTTGCCTTGTCTGGGTGAATCGGATGAAGGACTGCATGACATGGATTGACTTTTTTTTTCCTTTCTTAATTCGATGTTGGTGATTTGTTGACTTGGTAACGACCATCTTGTCCGTTTTGTCTTGTTTAATTTGCAATTTGCAATTTGTATCAAGAAATTGATTAACTTGTTCCATCTTCTTTTCTATCTATTCATGAGCATGAAACCAGCCATACAGATCTGATTACAGATAGATAACAGATGCAGTTCTTTGGTTTTTTCTTCCGAACTTGTTTGTGTGTTGGATGAATGAGCCGTTCTACATGGTTACCTGTCAGATTTGGTTCCATGTTGTCTTTTACATCTTCGTACTGAACTGAACTGAACTGAATCAATTGGTTTTTCTTTGTGTTTAGTAAGAGTTCGCAGTTCGTAGTTGTGTCCATCAATCTATCTACCTAGCTGCCCAACCTTACGGGGTTAAAAAAAAGGAATCCAAATGTATGAGAATATAAAAGCGGAGATTGAAACAGAAACACCAAAAAAAAAAAAAAAAGCACCAAGGCGATGCATGCTCCGAGACTACTCTAAACTCTAAAGATCAATAGATAGAGGAATGAATAGAAAGATAGATCGATAGGATGAAGAGGAAAGACAAAGGACGATCGATCGATACCAAATAACGAGAAGGGGAAAGGAACATCTGTGTGGTTCTAATCAACCGTGGAACTTGCTCATTTGGTTCTTGGTTTTTTTTTTTTTTTTCTTTTTTCTCTTCCTTTCTTGTGGATGTCCTTGTTTGCCCTCTATCTGTGATTTTCTTCGATGGGTGGTTGGATTAATTGGTACCAGTGTTGGTTGGGGTCTTGTTTTTTTATTTCTCCGTTCCAGGGTATGGTAGGTAATGCCACAAGTGTAACGTAATGAGTAAAATTACAGGAAGATATCAAGATGAAAAAAAGAAGAGAATACAGGATCATAAGATGAGAAAAGGGGGACAAAAACGCAAAACTCCCAGGCCATCCATATCTGTTTGTTGACGGAGATGATAACACAAGGAAAGCGGACATAAAATAGATAATAAGTATTAGACATAAAAAAACCGATGAAAAGAGAAAGCCAGCCACCAAGAAAAAAAAAATACATGAGTAGAAAGCAGAGCAGGAGAGAAAAAGAAAAAGAAAATCAGGTAATATCATCATCGTCATCCTTTCATCGAGGCCAAAAATGAATCCAGATTGTATTCCTCTTGGTATTGTCGATCGTCCCAGAGTTCTCCGAGATCGTCGAGCCAGCCCTTCTTGCCCTTTTCTTTGACTTCGCCGTCGATGTCGACCATGTCGACCTCGTTGCCTGTGGCGGTGTCACTGGGCTTCTCGGCATTGTCGGCCGTTTCGCCTAAATTGAAGAGATCCAGGAGTTGGTCTGTGTCCATGGTATTGAGACCGGCATTTTGTTGATTGACCACTGTGGATGCGACGTCGATTTTGAATCGTTGGAGACTAGAGGGGATTGTTAGTATCGAGAGAGAGAAAAAAAAGCTAGAAATCGAAAACTTACTTCAGAATCTTCTCCTCCAGCGTTCCCCGAGTGATCAATCGGTAGACATTGACTACCTTCTTTTGTCCGATACGATGGGCACGGTCCATGGCCTGAATATCCTTTTGCGGGTTCCAGTCATGTTCCACGAAAATAACCGTGTCGGCTCCCGTGAGGTTCAGACCCAATCCACCCACGCTGGTCGTAAGAAGCAAGACATCGTAACTGGGATCTGTGTTGAACCGATTGACAATGTCTTGACGCTTGGTTGCTTCGACGCCACCGTCCAGGCGAAGATACTGAACAGAAGGAAGAAGTTTCTTGAAAACTTCACTCTGTACAATGTCCAGCATCTCCTTCATCTGACAGAAGATCAGGGCTCGGTGTGGGCTAACGTAGCTGGCTCCGGTAGCCAAATCACCTTCGCTAGGTGGATCAACGCCGATACCGCAGTCGAGCATCAGGTCGCGCAGAGCGCTGAGCTTAGGGGCGTGGGAGATATCTCGGATGTAGGAATTCTTTTGGTTCAGATAGGTCTGGACCTCGTTGTATTGCTTGTGGCCTTCTTTGACGACAAGTGCCGGGGAGTTGCAAAGACGGCGCATGTATTGCAGCGCTTGGAAGATGTGCTCCTTGTCAGATTTTTCGGAGCTGCCCACCTTGTTTGTAAGGGCCTTTTGCTCCTTCTTGGTGAAATCCTCAAAGAGTCGCTTTTGGAGCTCACTGGGGTCACAGTAATAATTCTGGATGATCTTCGGAGGCAGGTCGTTAAGCACCTCCTCCTTCAGACGACGCAGCAAGAAGGGCAAGACCTGCTTGTGCAGAGCCTCGATCGCTAGTGCTCCAGCCTCTTGCTCCTTCGAGGAGGACTTGCTGAAACGACTAGCCGCGATCGGTTTGGCGAAGCGATCTAGGAAGACCTTTTCTGTACCGAGGAATCCAGGCATCAAGAAGTCGAAAAGAGACCACAGCTCCAGCACGTTGTTCTGAATAGGCGTACCAGAGAGGATCAACCGGTGGTTGCTGACGATGCGCTTGACCGCCAGAGTGACCTTCGCCTTGGGATTCTTGATCAAGTGACCTTCGTCCAGCACGCAGTAGTTCCAGCTGATGGGGTTGAGAATGTCGTTGTCGTTTCGACAAATGTCATACGAGGTCACAACGATATCCGCGTCCGCGAGAGCGCCTCTTAGTCGTGCACGTTCCACCGGCGGTCCAACGTATGCGACGCTTTTGAGGAATGGGGCATACTGTTTGATCTCTTGCTGCCAATGTCCAGACAGAGACGGTGGACAGACAATCAAAGACGGCAGCTTTCTAGAATCTGACGCCTGCGTTCGCGCGTATTCTTCGGCGCGCATATGATGATCGCTAGCAACAATACAAATGGTCTGAAGGGTTTTACCGAGACCCATGTCATCACAGAGAATTCCATGTAGATTGTAGCGGTTGAGGAAGGCAAGCCAATTGACACCCTCTTGCTGGTAAGGTCGAAGTTCGGCCTTGATGGAGACTGGTAGCTGGAATTCCTCTACCTTTCGCACGTCTAGCATCTGTGACATGAACTTCCTCTCTCGTTCACGACCCTTGAGCAGCTCCTCCGAGAGACCAGGGGGGTCTGGAATGCCGGCCTCCAGTGGGACAAGTTTGACTAATGTCGCGAAAGACGTCGTTGCCAGAAGTCTCACATCGTTATCAGAGTCGCTCATTCGTCCCAAGACAGGCACGACGAGGAAGATGACGTAAGGTAGGATGCCGTCTTCCATAACATGGATGAGATGATAGATACACTCAACGGCTCCCTGGCGGTGATGAACATCCAAGGCATTGTTGATAGTAGGTAGTACATTCTCGACCAGCATGGTCATGCCTTCCACCGTAATGACGCTGCATATCGTGGCGAAACATTTGGCAGCCGCGTAACGAATGACGGAGAGCTCGCATTGTAGGGCCTTGACGACGATTGGCATGAGACCAACCACCCAGGGGTAGAGACCAGGGTCGAACTTGGGAAGAATGGCACGAAGCGTTGACAATCCGTCCACAGCTTCCTGGCCCAGATCATTACCAATATCAAGAATGTCGGCGGGGAGGTCGCCAGAGAGCGCTTCTTTGAGCGGACGTTCGATCAGAGCCGCAAGATTGGGTACTTTCTCCATAAGGCCTGCGCCGAACTTGACGGCGAGTTGCTCGAGGGCATCCTTGGCACCACGACGCATGATTCTCGCATCCTTTGCCTCCTTCTCGAATTTCGCCGCATCCGGATGATCGCGCCGATCTTCCTCCTTACGAAGTGATAGGATCGATTTGTCGAGGCTGGCATTGTGGTGAAACTCGGGGGTCTCCGACGTGTCCACACAGCAGTACTTGACCAAGTTTCCAATGACTTTGTCGACGGGGCCTCTCTTGGCGGCATTCGTGTAGTACTCCACTAGTGTAACAACCGCGGTTGCAGAGCGTTGCTGAAGCTCGGCGTTTTCTTCCTTCTTGATATTGTCCATGATTCCCTTGATGAGATGGGTGGGCTTCTTGGGAATATCATGCAAAGCAACCAAGGCTCCGGCTGCCGCGGCTCGGACACGCATGTCTCGCTGCTCACGGACGTTTCGTGCCTCGGAGATTGCATTATCTGCCGTTGAGCGTGTATCGGTCAGTACCTGGGTGGCAGTCATCCGGTGCATGGGCGTCATGGTCTTATTTAGCCGGTCGAAGTCTTGCCCGATCACCTTTTCGGCATCGGACAGAGAGAACGCACTCGGGCCAGCCTCGGGGTCCCCTTGAACGATAACGGCTAAGACAGGCAATCTTGATCCGGCGACATGCCCATGGTCCCGGAAGGCATTCAGCAATGAATGACACTGTGCACGGGCGACATGGAGATAGCATGCAATATCGCTATACCACAGTGGACGGTCTCCTTCCACAATGGGGCGCAGCCTCTCACACAATTGAGCTGTGTACTTAGCGCCGGGACCGGCGAACCTGGCATATTCTTCGATAACCATGGCAGATGAGAGTTGCGAAGTCGATGCGGAGTGGTTGAGGCATTCAATAATAGAGGGCCAGAGATTTGAAAGTCCATGTTTGTCCCAGAAATGGAGGAATTCTCCAAGGGCTTTGGAGGCGTGGATCTTAGATCGTAACATCGTATCCGCGCCGACAAGGTCAATGTCACCCTGGAGCATGTGCCCATCAACGTTGTGAGCCGAGGGAGGTGGTGGAATTTCCTTCTTTTCGACCTTGCGCCCGCGTTTCTTGGCCCCGTCAGGTCCAGTGTTATTTGAGCTTGGAGAGGATCTCGCAGGAGCAGCAGCGCTGGTTGGGAACGGCAAGCCGGACGGTTTGATGAAAAGGGAGGCGTTCATGGGGATAGGATAACGGGGTACACCGAAAGGTGCCAAAGTCAATGTGATGAGGGGCTGGACATTGTTCAACAGTTCGGCCTCCAAATTGAATAATCCACGAGTTTCCAGGGCCTTCAGTAACTCCGACCACACCTGGAGAGACAGCTTCAGGACCCCTTCGTTCCGCTCCACCAACAAGTTCTGAAAGATGAGACGGAGCGCTTTGCCATTGACCCATTCGTTGGTACCCTCGCCCTCGAGTTTCAAGAATGTCATCAGGGCTCGGAGCACTGCAGAACGTACACTGGTAATCGTGTGTCGCAAGAAGGGGTAGAGGCGAGGGACGAGGTTGCCAAATGAGGACTCGGGATCGACGGCTGCGTTTGTTTTCATCGCTTCGAGCACTTCGCGGAACGTACAGAGTTTGGCTAGCAGATCCATCACCGACCCTGTACTGGCACTCAAATCGTCCTGCAGATTGGAGAGACAGTCCCATACGATGGTCATAAGAGGACCCAGCGTGCCCTGTCGAGAGGTGACGAATTCTTCCGCAATGGGGACCAACGTGGCAGCACTCACGGCACGGACATCGTCGTCATAGTCTCCCAAGCCTTTCATAACCGCCTCCAAGACACCATCCATAAGTTTAGCATCTTTCACGAGCAGGTCTTTTCGCACCGCTACAAGATAGCGAAGACCGATCATGCCACCATGGCAAACTTCCCAAATGGGACGGTCCAGGTCCAGGTCCTTTTGCATGATGATCCGGTAGAGACACTTGTAGACGGAAATCACTGTGCGCGTGCTGAGCTGGGACAGAAGGGCACCCAACGTTTGACCAACAGTCTCGCGAATTGGAGCAACAACATTATCGGAGATATAGTCTCCAAAGCGATCGAGCATGAGAACGCAGAGAAGACGGCATGCCAAATCATCCAACCATTTGCGATTGAGGGTATCATTCTCGGCTCGCGTCTTCCCTCGAACCCGACCGGCACCGGCACCTTGCACCCTAATGACTTCACGAAGAGCCATCGCCGCCCCGTGACGAACTTCCCAGTTCGGATCGAAGATGTCGATCATCAGGAAATCACACATGGGATCAAAGGGCCACATCGGACTAGGACCCTCGTCGACAAGCTCCGGCTGGATAATGGGCTTTGCGGGTGTAGTCTCCCCCTTGAATTCCGTGACAATTTTTGAGTCATCATCGGCGCTGGATCGATCGAGCGAGAAATAATCGGGTTTCGAGTCGCCATTCCGCTCCTCCCCATTCTCGGCCTTGATCGGGTGGGGCGTCGTTGTCGATGGTGTAGTAACGTTCTCGGATGGCCGTCGCGCGGAGATGTCTACCAAACGTACTTTGTTGGCACCCAGTTTCGCACTCTGTTTGTTTTTTCGTTTCAGCTGGTTCAATTGCCGCTTGCTCAGACCCGCCTCCTCACCGTTGGCAGCCTCACCGGGCGACGCTACCGCAGGATAGTTCATGCCGTGGTGGTTGTTACTGTTACTGTTGCTGTTTTCACGCGAAATGGGCGAAGGAACCTCTTTCGTCCCAGACGCCGGCTTATGAACCAGGTCATTGTCGTCGATCAATTCTTCTTCGATGTATTCCCCTGCGAGACCCAGTCTGGAGATTAGTGTTTTCTTCTGATGCTGTAACCGGGAGGCCGGATCTAGGGCGGCCAGCGAATATTCGTATTCTTTGCCGGCACTCCCCAGCAGCCGCTTGCCGAATCTGAGGATGGAGATCAGATCGAGGCGGTCAAGCTGGAGCAACGGCTCTTCCGCGGATGAGAGTTGCTCTTCCTCGGCCTTGATATCGACATCCAAATCGTCATCATCGTCTTCGGCCTTTTTGATCTGCAGACCGTCGTCCTCGTTCGGGTCAAAGACATCTGCATTGGTGACGATGAGACCGATAGCCTTGGCCGCGGCCGTGCGGGTATCCCACGATTTGGATCTGAGATACGGTAGAATGCGACCCAGTAGGTTGAAGAGCTCATCAGGGTGCTGCTTTTGAACATCAGCCAGTTGCTGGGCGGCCGTGTTACGGATAAGAGGCGTGCTGCCCGTCTCCAGCAATCTACAGAACACAATGATTAGTCAGATGCTCCCCGACGGGGGCTCGAATGTTAACAGATACTCACGTGACTAAGCGATCCAGTCTAGCGCGCAACACCGGTTAGCGTCGTGTCACACATGTACGGGTATTACCGTCTACCACTTTTTCTTCGCGTAGACACTAAGACTGTAGAGAAACTCACCTGGAAGTCATGGCTGGCAGATTCCCCTCTCACGGGGGGAGAGAAATGTGAGAAAAGGGTGAGAAGTGGAAAGTTCCACCAGAAACCAACTCGAGGCGAGCGAGTTTCGGGGTGAAATGCAAGTGAAAAGAGAGAGAATAACAGGTCGTGGGAATCGTCGTAGTCGTCGTAGTCGGAGCAGTGGCTGTAAGGTATAAAAGAATAATACAGCCGCGTTACACCGCCGTCACCGCCATCGAACAAGAAGAAGAAGAGTGGAGAGTGGATAGGTCCAATCACGAGACGCGCAGGGGAAATAAAGGGCGGCGCAATATGAGTTTACTACTGGGAGTCGCGAAGCCGGCAGTCATCGGGAGAGCAGAGAGAAGAATTTGGTGGTTGAGATGGAGATTCCCGCGATCATATAGTAGCTGAGGGCCGATGACGATGTAGATGAAAAATTGGAAAAATGGGGAAAAAAGGGTAAAGTAATAAAATAATACAATCAGAATCAAATAAAAAAAAAAATAAAAAAAGAGAAGAGAAAAAAAAAAATATTAAATTAGAACCGACTCTCAAAATGGAGAGTCGCAAAAGGTCCAGCGTCGTCGGGATGGCCGCAGAAAGCAACGGGCCAGAAAAGCGGAATCCGTCAGTCACCTCAGTAACTCAAGTATCAACAAGAGAGCGCTCGAGGTCACGCTGCCTGTTTATATCATTGGGGCTTCTTTCGCTGGGCGCGCCGACCCATGCTTGGGCCCTGCGCGCTAGTCTCTTTCCGGGTTAGCCGGACCCACGCCCGCAAAGGTTTTCGTGTGTCCACGTGACTCCCCAACCTCACGGGAGGACGCCTCTGCGCCTGGGCGCCTGAGGCTGCGTTGCGCCGCCGATGCCTCCCGTTTGGATGCACTACTGGCTCTGTACAGATTGTACCTAAGCCACTATCCGTAGTTCCGACGGAGGACTGCGTTCATTGCTCCCGGGGCGATCATACATTCCCCTTCCGATCCAATCCGGTCATTGGAAGCTTGTTTCGATCCCTCATCCAAATGCCAAGAAATGCCAGATTTCATCCCTCGTCCGCGTCGGCATAGAGACCCCTTCCGAGATCCCTGTGGTTCTGGTCTGGTTGGCCTGAGGCTCTCTCCTGCCGTCCTTGTTGCCTCAGGCTGCTTTCACCCGGATCCAATCAGCGGGCCTCGATTACAGTCGTGGAAATATATATCGGGATCGTCATCGGTCCTCTTTGTCTGTCTTTGTAGGCGTCTATATATAACCCGCTGTATGGGAAACAATCTGTCTTTTTTGATGAGACTGACATAACTGCCAACTTGGTTTTCTTAGATTCTTTGTCTCTATCATTGCTAAATATAGGATTGAGACTAAGGATCTGGACTACACTCTACGTAGCGCATCTCCTCTCAAGATGTCAAATAAACAGTCGATCTCCGAGATCCGAAGGTAAGCAATTCAGGCACAAGGGGAGAAAGAAAAATCCCAGAACCGAACGTGTCCATTTCTATACATTGAGGACTTCATCGTCGCAGGAACAAAACAGCATGACTTTGGTAGTAATAGTGAAACATCGAATTCCGCATCGCACCCTCTCAACGTAGTCCCATCTCTTCTCTAAGACTTTTCCAAAAAGGCAGTTGCCTGTTCTTCCTTCCCTAGCAATCCTAGACTGCGGATCTCTTCGGCCTTGGGCGCTTTCTCACGGGGGTTCGAGGCTTCGGCCTTCTGGTAGGCGTCCTGCATTCTCATCGTTCGGATAGCCTATTCCTCCGATTAGCCATGTATCCTCGCCAGGGGGGAATATAAGAACAGGGTCTCGAGCTCCGACATATCCGGTTTCCTCAGGAATCGACCTCGGAAGCTTGGGCTTCGGGGGAACAGGAAAAACGCACCTCCTTCTTGTGGTGCAGGCACTCGTGGTAATCCTCCAGAGCAGGCAAGCACTTCTTCTTGCCGGCCTCGCCTTCCCCGGCGTTGACAACGTAGCAGCCGAGCACTTCCTGCCAGAAGTTGAAGCAGCGGGACGGACCTGTGGAGGGGGCGCATTAGTCGCGGACGTCTGTCGGAAGGATCACGGCATTGGGACCGCAATCCCGGGGGAGATGCGAGGGAATGAGGACGTACCGCCGTTGAGACCAAAACCAGAAGCCATTGTGTAAGTGTGTGGTGGAGGAGGGGAGCGATATGGCGAGGCGTGAAGGGGCAGGAGAGGACGGATTGGCGATGCGAGGTTCGTTCTTTCCGCATGGCCCGTGCGCCCGGCGGTCTTGACGTCTGGCCGCGCTGCCTGCTCCCGAACACATCACCATCTTTCGACTTCCCTCGCCCTGCTCGCCATGGCAGTCTTCGCAGGGCTTTCCGGTGCTCATGCGATTCTTCTGGCCACTCACTGGTGCGCCACTGCAAACGTCTCCTATCTCCCGCAACTCCAGGCTCGATTTCCTGCCTGCCTTCCGTCCGAGAGACTCTTGCGCATCATCTTGACCTTCCTACCCGAGAGCACAGAGCCGCAGCGCTACACGTCCGTTGTCCAGGATATTGTGGACGGTAACTCAAACCGTTCGGACACGGAGGATATTGATGTTTCTGCCGTCAAAGGCCTGACCGAGGCGGTTGCGAGAAAACGTGTACGAAAACTCCGTCTACTGCCCCTCAAGTGTCCCGACGATGAAGATAGTCAGGATTTCGAGGGCCTCCTAGACCAATTCCTTATTCATCGAGCACATCGGATCGACGGCGAGACCTCGCTTCAACCGCTGATTCTCGAACTTCTCCTACCATTCTACGAACGGTCACCGTCGGTGCGAACCTGGCTCATCTCTACGCTACTCCCGCTACTGCGATTAAACTACGAATATTATCCGAGTCCGGACGAGACCTTTTCACTAGATACGTTGGAGTCTATGGATGATCATACGGCAATCAATGTCCTCCTTTCGATGACTGGTGCGGAACGAAACATGATGGATTTGGTCAATAACTTGCGGGGCTTGGTTGGTTCGTGGATGTACGGCAGCAATCGGTCGAAACGGCGGAGGCTGAGCCAAGCGACGCAGCAGAACTCGATCTCACTTCCTCCGGGAGAAACCCAGCCGCGCACGAGGAATGGCGCTGGATGGCACTATGTCAACGAGTGGTTGGTCTCGCGGAGCCTGGTGGATCTCGAGAGTGTTGTAAGCGCTTTTACCAAATGGGGTGGACCCGAAGATGTGGACTTAGGAGGCTATGATGGAGGAAACGGACAGATGCAGAGTGATGAGGTCGCGGATCTGCGAATCAGGTATGCTCAGTCAGGACTTGCCGTCATTTACGCGAACGCCGACATTAGCGGGCCCTCGTTGGATGGATCCAGTGAGGTCCTCGCTCGCGTTTCGAGGTTACTGGACTACAGAGATGCCTCCCTTCTCACGTCGGACGCCTCGGCACTTCCTTCAATTAAGTTTGATGCAAGCCATATATCATCGTCATCGCGAGTGTCTCTGTTGCAGAATGCCTTGCTTCTAGCCTCCAACCCCCTAACATACCCCTCGGCCTCTTCGATCTCATTTTTGAGCGCCATACTCCTATCTCTTCGGATCTTGAATGTACTGGGGTATCCTATCCCCTGCAGGACGGCCGCAAACCTTTGTCTCCACAGCAATGAGGACATGCAGCTCTTAGAACTGCGAAACGTGATGGCATCTGCTGTTAGACAGGCCCAATCTGGTCGGGACTGGAAGAAGACCCGCCAGCAGTTGCTTTGGCTTCGAGACTGGGGACTTGGTCAAGTGGGCCAAACAGAGGGCGAATTGAATTGCCATGGGCTCTTTTGGAGGGTTCCGCGGGACGTTGTCGAGGCCGAGGTTCTAAAAGCATTGTTAGATGCTAAAGGTGAGCGCCAGCAGCCTCCTGTAGTTTGCATTCAAGCGCTAACAACTATAGAATACAACCTGGCCGTCGAGCTTTACGTTAAGTCGAGTTCAACCGTTAACCTCTCTCAAGTGGAGGAGGCCGTCAAGGAGGCCATCTTTTCAGCATACGATAACGCAAGCAATGGCAACCGAACACGAGGCGGAATGAGAAAGGCGCATGAAATGTAAGTCATTGCACCACCGAAAACAGCCAGATAAGTTGACGTGCTAATCACAACGTTTGGCTTGAGTAGTCTACAAGCATTCCAACCACACATCCCCGATTCTACCTCTTTCAAACAGATCAAAGCTCTTATCTCCGCCACGCATGCTCTGTCTTTCTACTCTCTCACCCTGCAGCACGGAGTGCCGTTCCAACCTGTCAGCATCCGCGTTCATCCAGATCCCCTCTCCCTGATCGAAAAGGTCCTTGATCAGAACCCCAAAGCCTACACCAAACTGGACGACCTTCTCAGCATCGGCCGAAACCTAGTTGCCGCCGGGTTTGCGCCTCACTTGCCAGACGACGAAAGCATCCTCCCGTCAGATTCGGAAGATGCTGTCGTCACGGCTGAACGACGCATCATGTCTTTGGCCATCTCCTCGGCTCTCTCGGACGACGACTTCGGCACCGCCTATTCTTACATTCTCACCCGTCTCACCCCTCCCTCCCTCATATCCACATCGTCTCCCCTAACCAACCCGTCTGTGAAAGACGATATCTCCTGGCGTGCCGTGTACAATGTTGGACGTTACCGCTCGCAGACAGCATCCACAAGCCCGAACCTTCAATCCCAAATCACCCGACTGTCGCAGCGCATGGAGCTGCTCTCGTTGGCCCTGATCCTCGTACCTTCCCCCGACCCACTACCCGAGATCCTCGGCGCCTGGAGACGATGCGACGAGGAGATGACGGGGCTGCGGACGCGCGAGTCTGAAGAGGAAGAAATCTGGGATACCAAGGGCGACCGCCTCTCGATGGTGCCGGGAGGCTTTGGCCCCACCGACAGCGAGCAGGACGCTTTTGAAACGCAACAGCATCATGCCCGACGCGCCCGTGCCCAACAGCAACAGAGCCGTCTCAATCTTGAGGAAGCCCCGATGGGTCTCTTTGAAGTCGCCCGCGGCGCCGCCCTCGCCCTTCACAAAAATGCATTCCCCCTGCGCGGGGCCGCAGAAACCAATGCCGACGCAGATCACCCGTCTGACCAGCTGCATCACTCGGCGTCTCATGTGCGTGGACCCAGCGATGACGCCGACGAGCGAGTCCGCAAGCGCGACGTCGTTAGTAATATGGTTACGGGTGGATTGGCTAGCGGGATTGGATGGGTACTGGGTGCTCAGCCGGTGAATCGTTAAATTTTCTTTTCATTTTCCTCATTTCTTTCTATTTCTGACGATACTTATGACTTGATTGTTCGGTGGTGTTTTCTTTTTCTTGCGACAAAACCCCCGTCGATATCATGTAATGATGCATTGCAGGCGTATAACCTAGGCATTTCAATCTCATACCTTATTTACCGTATATTCTCAATATCATGAGTACCTATGGATGATCCCTATAGTATCTTCTTCCATCTACGGTGTACATACACATCAGCCCCATCCTTTCCGCCTAAATTTAATCCATACCTTAAAGTACGGCCTGGATGGACGGCATACCGCTTAGCTCCTAGAATGGAACCCAATAATCAGATTCCCAGAAACATCAAGCTGAAACGCGTCATGCGACAGGATTCAACACTTCGTAACCAAGGTATATACGGTATCCTAGCTTAGGTACAGAGTACATTACCTAGATACTTATAAATACCTACCTATAATACTTAACTACCTTTCTACCATGTACATATCTAAGGTAGAATCCAACTAACACAAGGCTCTCGGATGTAACATAACTCAATTAACCTAACCCAACCTAGGTTGACCCAGCCGTCTTACACTTAAAAATACATGTCTAGCTAGTTAACTATCTAGGTGGTACAGAAGTACGAAGTGCCAGATGAAACATGATCCTCGTGATATGATACAACCCAAATTGATTGATTCTGACTCTGCCATGAAAGAAACCAGATGACCAAGGATCGAATCATAAGATCGAGACTGTCCCACTCAAGATTACGACACTCTACTTGAATACGTGAGTCCATTCATGGCTTAGATGAACACACAAAAAAAGACTTGGCAATACAACCATTGACATATGTACCGGTTTCATTCATACCTGAGATAAACCTAAGGTAGTGGAGAGATGAACTCTGAAATAAAACAGATGAATAAAATATATGAAAACAATATCAACGGAACCAATAAGTAATAGATCACCCGTTTCGTCCGGTCCAAGAAAGCGGTGGAAATTCAAAGAAAACACACAAGGCGTCAGGCGTCAGCACCGCTGGCCGCTGGAGGCGATGTATTTTCGGAGGCAGAACCAGAAAAAAAAATCAATCTCAATGGAGCAAGAACGGAAAAATGGGACGGCGCAAAGACAACCGAGATGAAAGGGGATCGATGCAAAAGAAGGCAAAAATCAACGCTGGATCAGCGACACAAAAAAAGAAATCAAGGAAAGACATGATCATCAAGAACAGATATAAGAATCTCCCAACTCCATAAGGATAGAACAGGGCAAATGCGGGAATTCAAAGTAAAATGAGCGTCGTCAAATGATCACAATTCGTATGCTTTTCTTTTGACATCCTGGTCAAACCAAGGGCCAGCCACTTGTAAGCGTAAGGAGAGACCGTAATATATGCGATGCATTATAAGGGAGTTGATGATGCGGTGGTGACGATGGATATAAGGGAGGGAATCGAATCGAAATCATCGGTCGGTCGGCTGCACAGAAACGAGAGCATAAAAGGCGGAAGTCTACTCGTCCCAGCCCCATACTTGCCTCACGAAGTTTGCCATGTTGACTTTTTTGTTTTTCATGTCCAACACCCAAGGATGTTCCAGCATCCGCCATGGAGTGGCTCTTCGTGGAGGTTCTTTCTCGAGACTGGAGGGCTTTGTTAGTTTCGTGCTGCACCAGGAGACGAACAAATCAACATACCAGCATTCAATGAAGTATTTGAACTTATCGGACCAGCGAATGCCACTTTCGGGTTCATCTTTCAGCTTGGGAATCGGTTGGCGGACGATGTACGTAAGGAGGTCGATGAGTCCCGCGCGGGGCTGCATTTCAGTGCCGTCGGCGGGGAACGGGAAGCGATGCTGGGCGACTTCAAGTAGGGTCACTCCCAGAGACCAAACGTCGGACGTAATGGTGTACGATTGACCGGTGATTCGTTCGGGAGCCATGTAGTAGGATGTACCGATGAATGTGTTGGCGTCACCCTTGGTGCCGAACTCTCCACTGACACCGAAATCACAGAGTTTCACCTGTCCATCGCGGCATAGAAGAATATTCGATGGTTTAATGTCTGCAGTCACAAAAAGTAAGTATCAAAGCCCCTACAGTTTATACTCGTCGTAAAGAACACACGTACCTCGATGGATGATTTTTCGGCTGTGGAGATACGTCAACCCGTTCAGTACCCCTTCGGCCACCTTGCCCAACACCTTCTCTCCGGTTCGACCACCCAGTTTCTTCACTTCCTTGTATATGCTGTCCAGACTACCTCCTTCACAGAATTCCATTGCGATTGAGATCGTACCCGTCGACTTATCCATGAACGCGCCGTAGTAACGGCAGATATGGTCGGATGCACAGTCTTTGTTGAAATTAAGCTCGCGAACAATTTGCTTCTTCACGTCAGGGTTGGGGTCCGTTGTGATGATCTAGCGTCAATTAGCACCGTCAGAACCAGCTTCTCCACCGAGACATCTGCCTCTCCCACCAAAACCACTCACCTTGAGAGCGAAGACCGTCTTTCCTTCCTTCAGTTTGCATCGAGTGACCGCACCACCAGCACCTTCCCCTAAACTGCCTAGCTCCTCGATCTTCTTGGTTTCACTAGCGGCCAGCCAAGCTTCGTCATCCAGGTCGTCGACATCCAAGGGCCTGCCCTTCTCCAAGCTCAACTTGTCCAGATCCGGGATCAACCCGTTGACGCTGGTGTCTCGCTCCATGGGCACGGCGCCCTCCCGATCGGAGTAGACTGAACTGATGGCGGAAGAAGGATCGGGAGTGCTTCCGGGCGGTTGACGCAGCCCCATGGCGAATGATAGAGCCGAATAGTTGGAGGACGACGCCGACGCCGGTCCGCTCGCTTTTCCATCCAGATAGGTGAAACTACCCGATCGCGAATGTCCGTTCGGTTCGTTGAGGCCGTTGGTGGCCAGAGGCGGGGGTTTCGGTCGACCGTTGGATTGCGAGACATCCTGACTGCTGCCCATGGGGGTCGCTAGGCGGAGTTGAGGGGGTGCTGGTCGGCCGGACGGGCGCTGTAGCTGAGGAGGACCCTCGGGAGCGGGAGCTGGAGCATGAACAGGAGCAGGAGCGGGGGCGGGAGCGGGCGCCGGCACGCCATTTCCAGTGACGGGACGAGCGTTGGGGGACGGCGGAATTCCCAAGGTGAGTTTGGGAGGACGAGGACTGCTACCGTTGGCGGGGCTGACATTGTTCTTGTTGCGATTACCCGGGACGGGGGGTTTGAGGAGGGGGACGGCGGAGGATGACATGGCGAGATTGTTTTGCCTCTCACCAGGCAAAAACAACTCGTTCGGGTCCGCCAGGGTAGCCAGATCGGCGGCTTTTGAGGTAGACACTTTGAAAGAGTGGAACGGGGAAAGAGGGGAAAAGAGAGGATAGACGGCGACCAGGGGAGGCGAGACAGCGAACAAAGGAGGGCCGTGGGGCGTTTGGCTGGGCTTGTGGCGGTCGCAAATGTGAGGGATTATTATGAGGGGTAAGACCAGGCTCGATGCAAGAGAAAGACAATAAAAAAGTACGAGGTGGGAAAAGAGAGACAGAAGGGGAAGTTGACTAGTCCTCAGAGCGAGAGAGAAAGATGAGTGAGGGGGTGGCAGAGAAAATAAGAAACGGGGTTTTTGCCCTCTCTTATGAATGGGAGAAGGAGAAAAGCAAACAAGCGAATGTTGCGAGAAAGGAAGTGGACGAGAGTAAAACAAGGAAATCGAAGAGAGAGAGAGAGGGAGAAAAAAGAAAAGCGGACCGAATGGAAAGAGAGATGACTTTATTTGAATTGATCGATTGGGTTGAGGTGATTTAATGACGGACGGGGCCGTTGGATCGCTAAAAGGATGGAAGCTTTACACCTGGATCAAGTCAGGTCAAGAATAGCAACGGCGCCAATCATCGGGTGCGGGTGGAGGAAGGATTATGATGGCAGCGGCAGACGCAGATAGACAGACAGAGACAGACAGAGGGAGTTAGAGAGGAAAAGCGAAGGGAATTCAAACGAGGATGACGGATGAGAGAGCGAGTGGGGCGTTTCAAAAGGCGCCTAGAGAGGCTTCATCATTCGGTCTTGGGACGAGGGAGATACAGATAGATTGTCGTCGCAGGCCACTCTCGTTGGGGGAGAAGGATCACTGGGTGGTCCGGTTGCTTGTTTGATATTAAAACCCAACCCCATGTCCCGATCTCTGTTCTCTGTCTACATATTCTTGAATGTCAACAACTGCAATGCAATGCACCGGGGAAGTATGATATGACGCTGCCTGGAGAATCAGGCTGTCAGGCAAACAATTTTGCAGAATTTGCGCTTTCCCGATCGGGACAGAGGCAGCCCTACGAGCCGATTTGTCTTCGTTCAGTTGTTCACTACTGTAAGTGCACTAGTGAGCATGAGGAAGGACGATGACGCTATGATGCTATGAAAGCCTCATCTGAAACCCGATTAATTATAGAACACCCATTGGCCACTCAATCTATCTGTGGCGGTACACTCGCTGTCTTACCCACCGGAGGTTCTTGAGATCTACCGTCTGGCTGGTCGGGTTGCGATTTCCATGGAGATGGATGATCTTTGGGTATCGTCAAATCTTGATTCCCTACTCTCTAGACTTAGATGCTCCGATGTAGGATCAATTGATCATAGAAGGTACTGTATTCTGTATATGCCTACTCTATAGTACCTACAAGACGCGTCAGCCAGCGCAGCGCTTGGGCCCTGGCGGCACGTGCGGCTTCAGCCTTCTGGTGTCGCAACAAACATGCCATTATTATTTGTTCTTTCGTCTTTCGATCATGTCTGAATTGATTGTCATTGTCATTCCGTGAGTCTGACAGTCTGGTTCCATCCGTTCTCCATCCCAGGGGTTCCTGGACCTACTCCGTACGCATCTGACATCATCTTTCCCCAATGCTGGAACGCTCGCTCGGAATTGATTGAATCTGAACGCTAAACCTGACATCCGAATCTTCCTCATCTTCCATTCCGACCCACCGGTTTAAAATAGCACTGCGCCCCGTTTGCACCGCCATAATTCAGCGGGAAACCGGACTACGGCAGGGACGCAATCAAAATTGACCGGTTACTTAGTGCCTTAGTGCCATACTGGTCACTACTGAAGTGCTAATAATATCCGTAATTGAGGGAGGACCGAGCATTAATTAAGGGCACGCCATGGCCTGTTTCATCTCATTGGTAGGATCTTGGGCCGAAAGCCACCTGTGGCTTGCGAGGCTCGTCTGGCTGTCTCGGATCGGTTGCATGTTTCTCGCTGGATGAGGTCATGAAAGTTGACCATCGATGATGGCAGTCTTTGCTAGGTTTATTCTTGTGCACTACTCCGTACACAGTACTTTGTGCATCCGGCGCTGCAGTCTAATAATCCTCCTATCCTACCACCACTACTCATAGGTAGACGCGCGGCATGGACGATCCTCGCTTGGGTTGGACCCCACCAGATCATCCAACTGCCTGCGTGGATGGGAGTAGACAGGCACAACCAGACACGCAGTATGATGCTGATGCCCGAGGCATTCATCTGGCTGTCTGTAGTTCGCTTGACAGTTCCATGGCTAACCCAGCACTCCGTCTTCCGTATACCCAGATCCTTTCCTCTCGGCTGGCAGGAAGTTTGGGAACCCCTCAACTGAACCGCGAAATCGCGAAATCGCGAAACCAAGAACCCCTCCATCGACGCCACGGAGACAGCAACCATAGTAAAAACCCGGGGAAATCGAGTGGTTCCCTGTTCCTCCGTCGATTTGACCCTGAACTTGGTCCGGAGGATGGATACACACTACGGAGTAGGGAGTAAACGTATGCATGCTTTTTTTTCTATTCCTGGGTTTTTCCAGACCCAACTGTCTGCCGAACAAAAGAACTTCCTCTTTGCCCTTCCCCTGTTGATCGGTGGAGCAGGAAGCACACCTCGCTCGGACTTTTTCTTCCTTGGATTTTTGACTCTGTCGACATGACCTATGAAAAGGGTATGCTCATAAGACATACGTAGACAATCACCCCCCACTTGCTATTTACAAAAGATAAACTATTCTTGATGAGCCATTTCGAAAGCAACGGGAACCTATCAATTACTCCTTAACTAGCTCCAATGCTGCACCCCTGATGGACAGAGAGGGGGCACTTTCCATTTCCTTTTCTTCCGGTCAATCAATCAAGCGCGGCCTAAAAAAAGAAATCGTGCTGGCAGACAGACAGGCAGGCAGGCAGGCCGAACCTGGAGAACGGACCCTGATCAGGAAGACAGGAACCCTTCCGAGTGACTCCCACCCGGTCTTGAAGGAATCCGATTTCAATAGTTTTGTTGATCACAACCCATGGTGGGTTGTGTCCACAGCGCCCGGCTGGTTCTCCCGGGTCCAGATGTAAGTACTGTACGGAGTACAAAGTACCGCTGAGTATGTACATCTTGTTACCCCGATGGTACGGATATACCGTGAGATTTCGCCTACTGATATAGGAAGTTTGTTTACTTGACTATTTACGACTTTCCCAGCTAGGTAGGTACTAGGACGAAGCCACTTGCTGCTACTACCATGTTGATGGACTCCGTACCACTACCAAGACGGGGTAACGGAAACCCTGTCGTATGGCTTAAGCTTTAATTAAGCACTCAACGAGGCTAGCTACAAGCCAAGGGTCCTTTGCGGTCGATTATTGACGCCGCGACATTTCTAGACCGCTCTGGACGGCTCAGGTGTACAGGGTATATGACTACAGTACATGGTGTACAGCGTAGCGTGCGCTATCACCCACGCGCACTCCGTACTTCAGTGTACATGCCTGCGTGGACGCAGGTACACTACAGACCCAAGACTGCCCTGCAGATTCTGGCCCCCTCGCGAGACGCCCTCCTGCGTACGCCAACATAAGCAAGTGCCTCGCCCTCGACGCACTCTGTATGTATCGTATGCGCATACCGATACCTCACTTGGTGGGAGATTACAGGATGAAACGGATAGATTCTTACCGAGGGGAAGGTTGACAGGCGAGAAATTGTGCAATTTCGGCAGCGAATTGACACCGACACTAGGCCCAGACTGGGAAGGGGTTGATAAATTGATAATAGATTTCATATGAATATATAAAGTATATTAATTACCGCTCCATAGTTCATTATGTTTTGGATGGGATTACCCCGTGTGTTTTGAGCATTACCATTATTATGCCCACACCGAAAATGGGTTTTTCAAGAAAAAATATGGAACGAGAGACAGGGGGAGTGGGCCGGGTCCCCATCGGCTGTCGGGTCATTGGGCAGGCCCCGGGGCGCCGGAGCCACAGCGGGATGGTGGCAACCTCTGGGAGTGGGCCATGGCGTCAGGAACGGGCTGCCTGGCCCGGTGTGATTGGGCGGCGCCGAGAACCTGAAACAAAGCCTAACTGCCGTGGGGAGCACAACGTCCTGTGGCTTGGCATTTCACCCCCTGATGAAAATGGAGACTCGGGGCTGTTTGGTCCCAAGAACCTGCCGTGTTTCTGATGCGCCGTAGGGCGGGATATGCAGTGTGGATGGGATCTCCCTTTCCCACCACACACCGTCAATCTCGCGGGCAAACAGTTCTAACTTAATCGCTAGTGACGAGCAGTTTATAGGATATACTATCGAAAGTCGAAATGGACATTTTACACAGCGTAGGGCCGAGGATCCAATCAAACTAGTTGGATGACGCGGAATCCATCGATCCACAGCCACGATGACCTCTCAAGTTTCTGGTCCTTGTCTCAAAGCAGCAAGCGACCGACAGATCATCGGCGCGATACTTTGCCAACCCAGAGTCCCCGTAAGCAAGACAAGAAACTAAGCGCAAAACTAGTGCCCTCGCGACCGGTCTCGTCCACCAACCACGATGACCAAACCCCCAATTTCCACGAGGGGCCCTCGAGAGCGGCGGCCCCATCCGGTTGAATGGACTGCCTATGAGGGCAACAATCCTGAATACAACTCACCGTCTCGATCAATCACCGCTGCAGCGCACCGCCGGCTCCACCGGGCTTGCAGGTCTGAGTTGCTTCTCTCTCCCCTTTTTCGTCCCTGAGACGATCTCCAGCCTAATCTCCCGGGCCATACAAAGGCTCCAGCCTCTCCCTCCCTTCTCGACCTTCTGATTCTAATCCGTTCTTTCTTTCCCATCAAGTCCAACTTGTTTGAAGCATATACAAACTTGACTTCGGTCAGCCACTCTTTTCAAACCAACTATTAACACTCTCTTTCTTAATTCTAAACCCTTTATAAACGGTTCTTTTTAAGACCAAAAAATCCAATCCATCACAATGCGTTTCACTGCTGCCTCCATTGCTCTCTTCGCCGGCCTGGCCGTTGCTGCCCCCGAGGGTATTCACACCGTCTACCAGACCGAGGACGTGACCATCACCTCTTGCGCTCCCGATGTCACCGACTGCCCTGGCCGTCAGCCCCAGACCTCCACCCCCGAGGGTGTTGAGCCCGTGACCTCCCCTGCCGCTCCCCCCGTGGCCACCACCGAGGCTACTCAGGTTCCTCAGCCTACCACTGAGGCCCCCGAGGCTCCCCAGCCCACCACCGAGGCTTCTGAGGTCCCTCAGCCCACCACCGAGGCTGGTGTTGAGCCCACCACCGCTCCCGCCGGTGTCCCTACTCAGCCCGCCGGCCAGCCCAGCCAGCCCGCCCCCGGCACCAGCAACCCCGTCGTGCCCCCTCCTGCTCCCTCCAGCAGCTCCCCCGTTGTCCCCGGCAACCCCGGTGTCCCTAGCGGCCCTGCTGGCGGCAGCACCACCTCCGTCGTGGCTGTCACCACCTGCGTGCCCACCGTCACCTACTCCACCATCACCGTTCCCTCCGGTGTTGCTCCCACGGGCCAGGCTCCCAAGCCCTCCAACCCCGTCATCCCCACCCCCGGTGCTCCCGGCTCTCCCGGTAACGGTGCTGGCGTTGGCCCCAGCGGAAGCGCTACGTAAGTTTATATCCATCTGACACGGAAGATCTTCCAGACCCAAAGCTAACAATATCTTCCAGCCCCTCCACCTCCGCTCCTGGTGCTCTCTTCACCGGTGCTGCCAACACCGTCAGCAACTCCTTCGGCTTCGCCGGTGCCGCTGCTGCCGCCGCTTTCTTCCTGGCTTAAATTTATACCCTTTCTTGTGTATAGTGGTAACCACCTTCCGGGTCAAATCAATATGAGTCCGTGACTTTCTAAAGAACCCCCACAGGGATTGGAGGAAAGTATCTCCGGATGAATTTGAGAAATGTTTGAATTCGGGCGGTGTGTTTTGTCATTTAGAGAAACCTTGTGGATGATGTGTGTGTGTGTGTGAATACTTGTTGGTGGGAATGTGGAAGAGAGTAATATGACTTCCCCTTCTTGCGTCATCTTTTCATTTTTTGTGTCGCTGCTTTTTTCCCCTTCTCGTCTATATATCCTTTTTTCATATTTCTTTTATATTTTGCTTTCTTGGTCCATTGCTTCGGAGTTGTTTTTGTGAAGCACTTGGCTGGATACGATTTAATGTAAACCATGAACGCTTCAACTTGGTCAATTCGATTCCGAGCAGTAATTTTATTTTATTCTCTTGTGGTTTGTATTGAGTTACTTATTTTGTAGCTTTGTTTCTATGTAAGGCTATATGAAACACTCTGGACACATACGGTCTGGTCGTCCAGTCTGAATCATCATGATGAGCCTGTCTTTTGTCGGCCTCGATTTCACCCCCCTCAGTCACCGTAGGTACTCTCATTGTGTAGATATCTGGCCGCCTAAGATACAATCTGTCCTCTCATGAATGCAACATTTGAGAAGGCCTTTCTTCCTACAAAGATTAACAAACACCTGCATGGCTATCCTACTTAGTTAGATTCATTCGTTTCGGTCACCACATATGGCTAAGGTAAGCTAGGTAGCCTCCCTGCATTGGAAACCCTCTACACCAAAAACGATACCCCTATTTTACTTCAGTAAACTGGATGTCTACTTGAACGCTTTCTTTTCTCCTATTTCTCTTACGTTACTCTGTATGTGTGGACACTGTTCCCACTGTAATGTTACCTTGCTGGTTGAATCAGGTGGGTTATGTGTAAATGATCTTTTTCCATCGTTCGACAAAAGCCACCATGTCTCCATGAGAAATATACAAAATACATTTAAACATATAAACATGTTATTATCCAATCCGTGGCAGCCCCAGTGAGGACTAAATTGGTCACTGAATGCAGGGAAGACCGTAGCTGATCAATTGAATTAGTTAACCTACTTAATTGGAATAAGTATGTAATCTCGGAGAAGAAGTGAGCAATGTATATTCTATCGCACCCTGGCATTGAAGCATCCACATCGCGTATCTGTAGCTTCAATACAGGCTGCAGGTTAGCAGTTAAACCCACCCGCCAAGCACACCAGACTTAGGCACAGAGATATACAAAGGACCAACATGGTAGAAAGTCTAACTACCGCGTACTCCGTGGAGTCCTCAGAAGAAGAAAAAAAAAAAAAAAAAAAAAAAAAAAAAACCCCAGGACGGAGATATCCGACCGACGGGATCGACTAAACGAGTCCCCCGAGAAGGCTGAATCAGGCTGATCGCGCATCTCTTCCCGAGGAGAGAGGGGGCCAATCCCAGTGCCGGGCTCTCTTGAGATTAGATATTCACTCACAAGACATAATCCGTACGGAGGGCTAGTCAGCATGCGCAAGGCTAAGCAGAGCGTTTCGGATGAATGAAAGGAGGGGATCGGGAGTCGGGAGAACTCAGATCAGAGGGGTTTGAACCGTTTCATAGGGAGATTTGGAGTTTCGAGGCTGTCGATCCCGGTTTGAAGTTTTGGTGGTTGGTGTTTACTGTTTCTTTGATACTTGATTATTTAATTTTGTGTTTCGTTTGAAATTGTTGATTTTGGTTGATTTTGATGTGCT
The DNA here is from genome assembly GCF_023601865.1 of Aspergillus affinis. Taxonomy (NCBI): domain Eukaryota; kingdom Fungi; phylum Ascomycota; class Eurotiomycetes; order Eurotiales; family Aspergillaceae; genus Aspergillus; species Aspergillus affinis. The sequence continues at coordinate 213,159 of NW_026515784.1, forward strand.
TGGATTACTTCATATTTTGGAGTTAACTACCCGTTTGGGGAAACGACACGAGACTATTAGTCTGGTAAACATTGACTTGAGATGTACGCCGGTGTAGACTACTGGTAAATAAGGGGTGGGTAAATGACTTAATGCACAGTATATTAGAGATTAAGTCGAAGTATCTGACATGCTGCAGAAGCCATTCTACTAGGTACATCTCAGGGTGTACCTAGGTTCATAGTTCCTACATACATATACAAGAGACAGTTGAACAACAAAAACAAGCCCCAATCAATTGCCAGGAATTCTCGGCGTATAATATCCGTTCCATAACGAGCCAGTCAATAATGCATCGCGAAGGAATTGAGCGAGAGCGAGAGCGAATCGCAACGAACCCACCGAGAGGCCAAAGGTCGGGTTAGCGCCAAGGTGGCAGTGTCATCCCAAGGCTGTATCCTTAGCCCTTCCCAGTTGCCAACTTCCCAAGGGGAATCCGCGTGTCCACCCAACACCAAGAAGTTCCTTTCGTCCCATCCCACTGGTCCGCTAGTCGCGCCTCCACTGGGCCTTGTTCCCCCCGTCCCCGCCAGGGCTCACGATGGCGGATGCTCCGTCGGCGTCAGTGCCACCGCTATCCACGACCTTGTCCCTTGTCATCATTCGATTCTGACCGCAAAAAGTTGGTCAGGGCTCGTTATGATTCTATCATCCGAGGGTCTCGGACTTCCCTCTCCCTGGATTTTCCCCAATAGGGCAATAACCGGCCCTGTTCGCGCTTAACCGCCGCTGTTCAGGAGTTAAGGCGTCGTCCAATTTTTTTATGGAGCTCTTGTCCATAATGGATAATGATTAATGACCGGACCCCAAATCCTCTTCCCGACCCATCGGGCTGCTTTGGATCTAATATTCTCCCTTATTTTTCTGCCTATTTTCCCTTGTGTTTATGTTTACGGTGTATGTCTTGGGTCCTTGTCGTGCCCACTTGGATCTCTTGGGTCTTGGTCTTGAAAGTTCTGACCTAATCGTCTCATTTAGACCCTCTTTTTCTTTAACCCTTTACGGTGTATAAGGAGATCCTGCGGGGTTCGTTTGACGGCGTGCCCGATGGAAGGAAGGAGGCTCAGTTTCTAGTGGTTTTCTTTCTTGGGTCAAGTTCGTGTTGGACTTTGGGATCCTCCTGGTTCCGTTGTTGCGTGGGCAAGTGATTGTTGTCATTATGGACCCAAGGGAGGGGGTTAGTACTGAGTAGTCAGTAGTCAGTAGAAGATTTAGCCCTAGCAGATCTCCAGGATATGATGGGTTTCATTATTCCACTGGGAGGTGAGGGGGCACCGCCTCGCAGGGATTATTATAATAACTACTCCTTGCCCTATCGAATTGGATGCATCTGACTTGACGCGCCTTTTGATTGACTGCATGATCTCTCTCCCTCTCTCTTCCTCTCTTGTTCGCTGCCCCTGTTGCTCGTGTGGCGGTTTCTTTTAACACCCCTCGACCCTCCCCCTCTTTGCTCGCCCTGCCGTATTTAGTGTTTTTGTGATCTCGCTTTTATTTTTATCTCAGGTTCGTACCACTTCCTCGCTGTTTCGGACAAAGGAATCGACAAAGGAAATTTCCGACGCTGACGGCACGGACGGCCTGGTTTAGGAAGATAAAGAGTACAGACGACGACATAAAAGAGTTCCGTGGTCCTGATGTTTTGACAGCATTTGATCTGGCATCATCTGTTGTATCCCGCATCCTGATATCTATACCCGTCTCTACGGCATCAGCATCAGCATCATCAACACCACCACCACCCTATCCCCTCTATATCCCACATCAAACGACAACAACCAGAACAAATGGACCTCTCCTCGCTCGAAGGCCCTCCCATCCTCGGCCACTCCCCGGCCAGAGACCCTCCATCGATGCGTCTCGATGCCCTCCCCTCCTTAGGACTTCCTCCACGGCCCGCCTCCGCAGACGCCGTCTCACGCATCTACTCCCTGCAATCGGAACCGCAATCCCAGCCCCAATCGCAGACCTCCTCCTCGCACAGCTACTCACGCTCTCAATCCTATCTCGTCCCTTACCCGCAAGTCCCCTTCTACCCCACCTCCAACCCGGACAGCAACCTCTCGCCACACTACCGCCGCGCCCGCACCCCCAGCCCAACTCCCATGTCCTGGGCCTCCTCCTCGCCTGGTTCTACTTCTTCCAGCCCCAACAATACCAGAGCACGAAGGGATGCGTCCCCTCAACGGCTTGTCTGGCTCGACTCTGAGAAAAGCTGGGTCATTGTCTCCGGGTCTCAGATTTCGGTGTACACGCCTGCTTCTCATGGTTGTAACTGTGGTGGAGGTAGCATGGGCGCGAACATGTCTGCATCAAGCACGAATGCCATGCATCCACACTCCCACTCACATGGACATCCTCACCAACCAAACACAATGAGACTACCCACCATGAACATCAACCCAGCCGCGGACCTCTACCCACCTCCAATGGTGGACGCACCGCCGGCGTACGAGGACCACGTCTTCGACAAGCCGCTAGTGCAGGTTCACAGGCCCGGAAGTGGAAGTCGACGCAGACGGGGCGAGTCCGTTGCTGACTCGGCTTCTGGATCCGGTTCCGGGTCTGAGGGTGAGCAGTCGCGAGGTCGCCCGGGTGGTGGGTCAAGGTGGACGGCGGTGGCGAGACGGTTGAGGGCTTCGCCGGTTAGATGAGTGAGTGGAGTTTGGGCTTTGACTTCCCAAGGGTGGGTTTTGGGTTTTGGGCTTTGTCAAAGGTTGTGCTTATATGATGGGGTAAACACCGAAGTATGAAGTCGTGTGTACTGGGGTTACTTTTCTGGTATTGGCATGGATGGAAGAATGAAAAGAATGGATATCAATATCTTTTTTTGATATCTGTTACGTCGGGTCGCGGGTTCGGTAATCCTGCGATCTATTTCTCTGCCTACTTACCTGCCTACCTATCTATCTAGTCTTTTGCTGCGCAAAGGATGACAGGTACAGGTACAGAAAAGGCACAGACGGACCGAAGACTCGCGTCGCAGTGTATACTGCAATTGCAGAGTAAACACGACTGTCGATGCTCAAGGACTTAGTGTCCGTTTGCTTGGTCTACGAGGCATTGTATCGTGTCTTGGTTTACACTACTTGGCCGGTTGAGACCTGCATGGTTGGGTGCATACTTAGCTGGTGCTATGTATGTGTGGACCTGGTGGGAACTGGTTTTTGGCTACCTAGCTGGGCAACATGACTATGTACATGCATAGAAACGTGTATGGCTCTATTGAGAGCTACGGTGATGGAAAGACATGGAAGCATAGAAAGTTGAAGAGTTTCAGTGGACGGATAGAAGCAGGTGGTGGTTGTTATCGATCTTGTATAAATACTACATTTCTTTTGTATCTTTCATACCTACTCTACACTCCTTACTATAGACACCTATCTATTTCCTTATTCTTCATGAAGCTCAACACAGACATATCCATGATCTTAGCTAGTTCTATCTCCTACCATTCATCAACCTCTTGCTATTCTCCTACTCCATCACCTTGTCATACCTCATACTTCCACTTATTCTGACCACCTCTCCTTGTTTACCCGTTGTACTCTCTCCTTCATCTACTCTCATATTACCTTTGACTTTCCTACCTCTCATCCCCCCCACCTTACTTTACATATCACCACCACCTTACCACATACTTAGATCTCGTTCCTTCAACCTCACCTCTTCCTTTACTTCTACTTGCTCAGGTCATTTACTTCACCTCTTCTTACTACCCTCTCATTCTAGTACCTTCCCACTCTTTCTTCTCTCCTCTACCATCTTACCTCTGACCTACCTTTCACATCATACCTATCATCTCACCATCCTATACTCCCCATTCCCTGCTTATACTCTCACCATATCTTCCACCATCTCTCTATACCTTTCTCACAATCTTTCTTCCATCTTTCAACACCGCACCTCTTCTCTTCTTACCATCACACTTCTCCTGACTACAATCATCAGTTGCCATTACACCTGACCTCTCAAATCCAGCATTCCCTCCCCATCCCTCTTTCATTTCCCCTACCAAATACCACCAACCACCGTCTTTCAAGAATATACAATTTGTATATCCAACTTACCAATTCCAAAATGGATCTCGAAATCGACTACCTCGCCAAACTCCACTACATCGCCGAACAAACCGTCCGTCATGCGCGCCTCCAGGAAGGCCAAGGGCCAGGTAATCCTTCCTCCCAAAAAAAAAAAAAAAGTGTTATATCATAACTAACATCCAGACAATAGCACCATGCATGGCCCTGTCCCGATTTCGAAGTCGAGTGGGAGGGGGTAGACAAGGTCACTCGCGGCTGGTACATGCAACGCGCTCAGGATTTGGCGTTATCGGATTTGCAGCCAAGACCGGATTTCGACTACGAGGGGATCCTGAAACCCGTTTACAAGAAGTGCTATGCCGACATGGAGATGCCGACATGGAGCAGAATGAAGTGATGGGTATTTCCTCGATTGGACGTGAGTGGTTTTGTCCCGTTCCTAAACGTTGAGTTTCTGCTCTTAGGAAAGCCGTGTTACGTTTGGTACTGTAAGATTGAAGCAGGGGTCAGTTTACCAATCAAGTCTTTTTGATTGGAGTAGTGAGGCCAAAGTTTATTCAAAACCTTCTCCTTTGACTTGCACACTCAATTTCTTAGCCTTGACTCTTGTCCCAGGTTATATAGAAATTCAGCCTCCCGGAAGGTTTCGACCCCAATCATTGCTATGTGTTCAATCTCATATCCTAACTTGTATACAACAGCACCAGGTCCTATCCCAGAGACATATTTCCTAAATTGCTTCTTGTTTTTCGAAGTGATAAACGGATTCGCTTTGAAACCGAAGTAGTTCTTGTATTCTATCCAGTGGCATGAGTGTCCATTGACTAACACCGGCTCATGGAATCGAATGTCAGGTGTTGGGCTAAGTCGTGATTCTTTTTGCTCTCTCTCGGTCTGAAATTGATAGCCGAGATCTCTCATTTGGTCAATGAAAGATGTTTCTTGAATGAGCGCCCGCTCGCTCTTTTGCCGCATTCTTTCTTCCGCCTCGGCTCTACCATTGGGGGAGTTATCAGGTGGCAACAGCCGAAGGGCAGCTTCAATAAGCGCTGAGATGACCATAGTGTCTAACTGCGTATCGATACGTCTCAATAGCATATCGACGTCAGGTTTCATGAAACGGAGGCGGCATGCCATTTTAAAGACCGGCGTTACCGCAGTTCGAGGTATCCCAGTATAAGGGAGAATCAGATCATCCCCAATCGCTCCAATCATCAGCGCAGGTGGTCGATGATTTACTTCCGTGTAGTCTTGTGATAGCGTCTGCCGAAGCGCAGTTTTGACTACACCGCGACGGTTCGGCATGGAATGGTTCTTTGCGCTTCTTGTGTGTTGGCGCTTTGAGTCAACGGATTGGAAAGATTTGTTGCAAAGCTCGCAACGATGTTTGGAAGACTGGAGATGCTGTTCCAAGGCATGTTGAGAGGGAAATGGTTGGTTGCAGGGAACACAAATCACCATAGTGGATCTGTGAAAAATAGTACGAGAGCTAACAAATATTTTGAGTTACTTTCCATGACCGAAGCATGGGATCTAGAGCCTCTATATACTGCCTGCAGAGCATCCAGGAAGGTTCCTGGATGCCTACCGGAGGGTCCCTCGATCCTATACTAACTAACCGGAATGTTCCTCCGCACCGGGAAGTTCCCTGGTTTCAGGAGGTCACACCACGCAGGACCTTTGCCACGAAAAATATCACGCTTTCTCTTTGGCTGACGTGAGTTGGAAAATCTCTGGCGTCTCCAGGATGGCGAAGAGCCGAAAATTGAACGTTTACTTCATTCAACTCCTGGGCCATGAACTAAGCAGTTGGCGATTGGCTCATCACTACAGCCTCAAGTTTGCAGATATTGCAAAATTGAAGTCTGATAAATGTAAGATTGACCGTATAGAGGTGGGAGGGGAAACGACGGTGATGCTCATGCATGCAAGTGCAGGGTTGTTTGCGACGTGTTAGTGAGTTTGTGGTAGTCAACAACACGATATATGGCAAGCAGATGCACAATGTCCAAGATATGACGTGTTATTTTGACCATGGTTGCATCACTGAGGCTGCTGCAAACTTCGTATAGTTGACCATGAGGTTCTCCAGGACAATCGCACACTGCTGAGGAGGTGTAAGACCACCACCGAATCGAAGGTCACTGTGGGTACCCACCCCTCTAGCCCATCTGACAAGCCAATGAAGCCAGCCCTCACTAGCATCACGTCGGTGTCCGCCCTGAACCCCTCTCGACTATCTCATGGTCGGTAGGGCATCGTGCTTTCCTGAATATGAGGTTGATGAATTGACAGGAGGCACAGTGAAGGCTTTCTTTCTATGGCACCAGCTTTGAGGCCAACAAGCTGAGCCTCATTAGGAGGAGTAGGAACAATGATGCGGTTTATGCATGCAAGTGCAGTATACATTGCAACGTGTCCGTGGGTTTGTGGTTTTGGTGTACGCGAGTCATATCATGCAAATGTCGAATATTCAAACTCCTACGTGTCATGCTGAACATGGGGGAGTGCCATTCACTGCATCGCCTTCTTGTCATGACTCTTCGCTTTCTTCTATAGGCCCCTCAGGTATATACCCAGACTCAAAACGCACTTGATGAGTCGTTAAGAGCCAACCCTTTCTCCTTCACCACTATTTTCCTCGTCGAGCGAGTATGTCAATTTGGGAGATTTATCGACAAACAGGATTCCGGAGGAAGTCTCTTTGACAAAAATGGGACCGACGAAGATTGAATCTGGAGAAAGAATGGCATCGATACAGCAAGCTGTGCAGTGCGAGGTGGACGTTTGCCTAGGCATTCGTATTCGAGACACAGGGCGCGCGTCTTCACTTTTTCAGCGGACAGATCTGGCTTCTGGGTTTTCTTGTCCTCTAAGCTTGTATGTTGCTATAGTATGTGAATAGAGGCTATATAGGTTTCTCAGAACGACTGTGGAATCACGTTCACGGGTTGGGCATCATTAGTAGCACGACATGATTGGTCCTACACTACTCCTTGCCCCACTTTGGAGAAGCATAGAAGCATAACCCTGCCCTGTCCCTTAAGAATTCTTCATGCACGCGCTAGGATCTGAGTATGAAAGCTTCCGCGATCATATATTTAGGCAGATGGACCTTGTTAATGAAAGGGACCAAAATGGAAACATCACCAAAGCGGCGCCCACATTCGACTACATTGAAAACAAGGCAATTGAAGAAGAGCATAGAAAGGGACAGCTGCGCAAACACCAACAGAAGTGCAGGCACTCCCTGCTCTCGCTATAATCCGAGGACCGGGTGACAAGAAAGTCATCCCGTCATCCGACGGAACGACATGTCGAATCGAGATCGATAACGTTCCATATTGCTCATTCTGCCGGAAACCTTATCACGTTGACTCTGAATGCTTCAGCAAGAACCCAAGACTAAAGGATCAAAAGAAACACGGAAAGAGCCACAAGTCAAATCCAGGCAACTCACATCCTGGCAGACGCAAGCCGTTGAAGAGGCGGCCCTCCACGGATGACGAAGATGACGATATCGGTGGTCCAAGAGATCCAAAGAAGCCCACCTTCATGGCGACAAAAGCCTCCGGAGAAGATGTCAATAAAGCATTCGGAAAGGACGTCGAAGGCAACTTCGCCCTGCGGTGCTAGAACAGCGCTATACCCGATGTAGCGGACGCAGCGATCCCTTCCAAGTATAGAATGGCCAAGTCTCGGACTATATAATGCCTGATGTGTTTCTCCTCCGTGTATCTTCCTCCTAGAACTCCCATGCCACGCGACGAACAAGGACAAAATGCCACTCCACTTCATTGAAAAACATAACCCCGGATACCTGCTTGGGGGAAAACTCGATTGAATGTTTATCTCCTTTCCGAATGGGAAAAACCTCACCCAGACTCCTCAGTCTCCAATGAGTCCCCCGCCGACCGTCGCAAAAGGCTTTTACGCCAATTTCTCGCATTGTGATGCGAAGGAAGACAGGTGAATACCCTCTATACCTCGTAAAAGACCACAACATTGAACTAACCGAATATCAACTTATTAGCCTTATCGACCAGGCAATTCACCACCCTCTCCTATTCAAGCTCATATAGATGATATTCTTCGGCCTGCAAGGCCTGAAGCACTGCATGTCTACGGTCATAACACCACTGCTGACAATGGCTGCTGGCTTCGTCTCTGCTACACGAATGAAGAGGGTCATAATGCTCTATGGTCTGCCAATGAACTCGCAGAATGGGTTACTTATGATGGGGTTGTCCTTGACGATGAAAGTATCTTCGGTGGCCTGGATTTGGCAGCTGCCCTGGAAATATTTCCTGAGCGTGTCGCAAATGAGCGGATCGATTTTGAGATCAGAGAGGAGAGCCTTAGGGACGCGATAGAGGATGCCGAAGAAGGCGACTGGGATGAAAATCCTCTTAGCCATACGCTCTGTATCAGGGAGAGTGTGTTGTTACCCATATGTATGTGGAGGATGATGTTGCGGTGAATGGCGGGGGTTTGTTGCATATGTTTTTGGACGACTGTGGGAATGTGGTCAGGCAATGGCGGGTGCAGGATGATGGATCGGAGAGTAATTATTATGGCGCTTGGTTTGAGCGTGTTTGGAAAGGGGACTTTGAAGGTGAGCGTGGAGAAGTCGGTCCTGCTTATCAGGAGGGTGGAAGCCGAGGTCCCCCATATACTCTTTGAAGACGTGAGACTGTGAGCTAGTACATGTAGATATAAAGCCAGTCATTCTCGTCTGGTGAAGGAGGCTCCCTGAAAAATACTCCGCGTGCTAGAGAAAAGAAAATTGTATAAAATGAATTGGAAGAAACATAAGAGACATAATAAGGAAAGGTCTATTGTACTCAAGCCAGTATATTACTTTTCCGTTGGTTTACGTATTACAGGCCATTGACTGGACCTACATCTTTTATGGACTCAACTATCAACTCGGAGCTATTTTACTTGCAGCTTCACCTCGGTGGTACCTATATCAAGCACTCGGCTCAAACTTCTGCTGGATACTTCCTTGGGCGATCGTTGTGACTGTTCTCTCTTTACCGAATTCACTGGCCTGGACATACTATGCAATCATTTTTGGAGGCGCACTCGTGTTTGATTTTCTTGATGTTGGAGTGACGCTACTCATTTGGATTTACAGGCTTTCTAGAGGGAAAGTAAGAGCTGGCTCGCCCGTTGGCTACCCTTGACCTACGACTGATCGATGCCTTCTCATCAAGTGTACGTGAGTTAACTTCACTCTAAGATATAGTTTTCAAGGTCGTTTAGGCTTCTCCACTTGCTGTCTCCAGTTGGGCTATTTTTCATAGCAGTACAGTCGATTTCGAAAACAAATAAGGCCGTGGACACTCAGGCTTTGTTTCTCGGCTCGTATGAGAGACAGCGCTACCTCTGCCAATTCCTTTCTCCAGTTCCGAATTCCATTGTCAGCCAACCCCATCAATAAATACAGAAGCCTGTGCAGCCACTTGAAATCCTCCGAGGAACCTTTAACAAATCTGTTCTTCGCTAATGCGAGAAGGCGCCAAGGCAATACAGCCCTTCCCTGATGTCTTAGGATTTACTTATACCTTTATGCCCGAAGAATCAGGTGTCAATATTCACGTGTTTGGTGTCATCGCAGGGTGGAAAGATGAGACCAATCTCTAGTGAAAGAAAATTCTAACCTCGGACTTTTCATTCTCGAGGGAGAAATTCTGTGAGGACCCTGCATATAGTTATTGGTAGATACCGTCTCAAGGAGAACCAGCGATATAAGAAACTAAAGTTGACTCTAGATACATTAGATCAATACTGTGCTCCAATCTCAAAAGCCTTAGAAAGGCAAAATCATTGAGCCCGCAATCGCTTTGATCGACGCAGTAGGGGCGCTTTGGGAGCTTTCATGCCGCCCGACTTCTTGTTCCCTCGTTTCTCAGGCAAATGCTCTTTTGCTTGTAGATTTCTCTGGGATGAACGCTTCCGATTTTGAGTTGTCCACTCTGGTTCAGGAGCAGATGTGACACCTGTCAGCTTTGCAGTACCCCTCGTCGATCGCCTAATCGGAACTTCGAATTTAGTATCTCGGCCTAACTCTTTGAGTGCTTGCCGACTTGATTCATAAGTCATCGATAAAGACTTATGGAGTTCATAACCATACGGAGTGCGCTCAAAACGTCGAAGAATGGGCGTGTTGAGAACTTCGGGTCTCCACCGGAAGGGAAGAGACGAACTGTGTTTGGGAACTCGTAGCCGCCAGATAAGCTCCGGCGTGAGCTCCGTATTGACAAAAGCTCCATCACGGAAAGCGAACGAGATTATCTGAGCGATCGGGCAATATGCCAGTTGCTAGTCACCGTGCATGAAAAACTTGGTTCTGAAAGTAAAAACAAGCGCCAAATCAATTAAATATGAATTTGAGGTACAGTTGCATCTTTACCCATCGGCGCCTTCCGGTCAACCCTTGAGATTGCGGAACTCTATGATGGCGCAGAGAACGTCACCTTTGCTTTAAGGATCTTTCAAGTAGAAAATTTCAATATCACGATAGCAAACTGAATCCGGAAGGTCTTTTGACGAAATATGCTTCGGAAGATCACGACGTAGATGAGCCCAAGACTCCAGTGACTAATCAGTTGACGGAAAAACTCCAAGATCTGAAAGCTCAACGAAAGAAGCTTGTTTCCCAGAGACGGCCCATGAGTCAGAATATCAAATCTAAAGAAATTGAGATTGACGAGTTTCAAACGGCGACTCGCAATATGAAGCTAGATGTTCATCGAAAATGCATTCAAGCTCGCAACAAATACTCCAGGGACGAGATCAAGCGCGACTTCGCGCGCGGATTTCAAGACCTCGACGAGGAATCCAGCGAGGAACCGGACGAGACCACAGCTAAAGGGACCAAACACAGAATGACCCAAGATTACCAGAAGCTGGCAAGAGATCTCCCTGTCTTCTGTGTATCGGCACGAGCGTATCAAAAATTGCGCGGTCGGATGCGCAAGGAAGCCACTGTAGAGGGATTCACATACTACGAAGAGACAGGCATCTTGCAGTTACAGCGCCATTGCATAACGTTGACGGAGGAAGCAAGAAAAAAGGGTGCAAGACGCTTCTTGACCCATCTTCAGCGATTGCTTCGTTCAATGACTGTATGGACATTATCAGCTAGTCCAACAACTGTCTTCGTGTCGGCGAACAAGAGAAGTGAGATAGAGGCTGACTTCCAAAAGACACGCCAAGCTTTTCTTTCTGTATGCGGCCCCTTCCTTTCTACATGGGTAGTTTTCTGATTTCCGAAGTCAGCAAAAGAAGCGTGGAGAATGTTTTTGATAAAGGTCCAAAAGGCTTTCTACCAGGACGTAGTGAACAAGTTGAGTAAGTTCCTGGAGAATTTGTGCGCAACAAAAGGCTAACCAATCTAGACCAAGCTTCAGTCACAGTATGCGAGGATTTTTCTAGCACGGTCTCCGAATGGCATGCCTCTCGAAACAATGGAGGGGTCCATTGGCAAACCTATCGTGCTACTTGCAGTCGTGATGGGATGTATCGCAAGATCGATTAGAATGGGGATTTGTGAGTACTTCAAAAATTGCTGTCCTCTTTTCACTTAGATATTGACCACTATCGACAGGGCATATCATTTATGGAAAACAATCCATCATAATTGGGGAGAAACCTTTGCATATTTCATTAAGTGGGGGTTCAAAGATTTGGGCCGAGTACTTCAAAAGGCCCTGACAGATTTTCACTGGGCTGCTATTCGTTCTGCTAAGCATGAGCTCACAGATGAGCATATGGACATGCTGAGTGCGGCACTTCATAGCCACAGCCAAACTTTGGAGGTTGACCTCAAAGCTATAGAGGACAATACCAAAGCGGCACAGAGGGAGATAAGCTGCGTTTTCCCCGCTACAATTCGAGAGAAATTGGCGTCGACATATGAAGCGTGCGCAAAGGAAAGAGCTAGGTTATCAACGAGAATGAATGCGACTGATTCCAATGAACTAACCGAAAAACTCCACAGGAAAAGGCACTTACCGTCGAATGAAAGATACCGTGACCCAGACGGTAGCAGAAAACGCAGACCACATCGTTCACGAATGTACCGAGCGAGTCCGGAAAAGCCTAGACGAGTTAGAGAGGGATACAGAGGACAACCTCCAAGAAATCATGACCGTGATAATGAATTCCATGAAAAACGACTACTACATAGCGCTTATTGAACCTCAGATCCGTCAGTTCACAACCAAACAGATCAAGGTCCGAGGTTATTTGGGTGGAATTGTCAAGGAAATGATATCAGACTTGCAGTTGGGCCAGCTTCTCAACCAGGAATAGAGCGACAGACATTGTCTCCATGGCAAGTTGTGCTGGAGGCTATCGAGGGGGACGGAGCAAAATGGAAGATTGCCGTTTAAGGAAAGACCAGACTGGGACCCCCAGGCATGAGCAGTGGGAGGGACATGAGCAGGGAGCAGCAGATGCAGATGAATAATGGGTTGCTAGGGACTTTGGAGCGTTATCCAGTCAGGACCAATTGGAGTTGGAAGGATAGTCGTTTGTGGGTATGGAGGAGATGGACTAATGGCCACCGGTGTCTTTGGACTTGGGAGCGATAGGGGAAAAAAGGAAAAACCAAAAAAAAAAAAAAAAAAACCGAAAAAAATAGTGCTGGCAGCTAAGCCTCTGGACTGGGTGAATGAAATTGATTGATTGATAAATTGACAGGACGGAGGAGAGACATGAAACCAGTTAGGAGGACAGACAGCCAAAGTACGTAAGGAGCCAGAAGCGCCCATCCGGAGGGAAAGCTCGATGGGATTCGACGGCTGCACGCTAAGGGCGTTCGTCACCCATCACCAGCCTCCAAGATTTTCACAAGTGGAGGAGCAGATCGGTCGTCCAGGACAAACAAGTCTCGGAGGAGAAAAGGTCATATAATCCACGAGGGAATCACCGGCATGCACCGGGGCTACTAGTATTTCTCTTCTTCAACGTTTCGTTTTCCGCGTTGTCTTCTTGTCTTGTCTTACTCATTCCGATTGCTCGGCGATAGAAGGATTGATCTTATTATCTTGGAGAGGTGATACTATTGACACGTTACTGAATTGCTGCATTGCGTTCTCTCGTCCATTTTGATCGAAGTGCGACGCATTATGACGGAGTAGGATTGAGCCGTTGAACCAGACGCCCGCCGTGACCGACCGAGAGAGAAAGAGAGAGAGCGAGAGAAGCGGCGGAAAGAAACCGGAGAGAGAGAGAAAGAAAGATTCCACCGCCTTCGCCGCCCTTCGATCGGACCCGCCAATCAGCGGCATCAAATCCTCAGGAAATTCAAAGAAAAGATTGGAAAAAAAGGGAAAAAAAAAAGAGGAAATGGTTCTTCCGCAACTTTTCTCTCGCAACAAGTCAAAGAAGAGATCTTCCAAGCCTTTGTCTGCTTCTGAACCGCCACCTCGGGATTCTTCTGTCGACCCGTATACTTCCTCCTCTTCCACTTCCACTTCTTCCTCGTCTCTTCCTCCCCATCCTCATCCTCATCCTCACTCTCAACGTCCTCCGCCTCCTCCCTACACTAATTCTAACCTCCCTCCCACCCCTCCGACCAATCACCCTCTTCCGCGCAAACCCTCGTCTCGTCCCTCTCACAGTCGGACTTCATCGACGCCGTCTAAATCTTCTTCTTCCCCCTCAACTTCTCGCCATTCCACGTCGGCCACTGCGAGATTCAGTTTCTCCGCCTCTCGTTCCTCTCGCTCCGCCGGTCGCCGGTCCTCGCACGACCCCAACTCTCACCCGCTAAATCTTCCGCCCGACGAGCTCCGTCGACTCACAGCCATGGCCGCTGCTGCTGATCGAAGCTCGATGGACATCGATAGCAATGATCCTCGTTTGCAATCTCCCTCTGCTGCTGCCAATGGAGTCAACGGCACGCAGAACGAGCGTAGCCCTACCCCGCCGCCTCACACGTCCAACGGCACTACGGCTGAGGCCGACTCTTTCAAACTGGCCGGAAATAAATTTTTCAAAGATGGAAACTTTGCCAGAGCGATCGAGGAATTCAACAAGGGTGTGTGCTTTCTGTCTTGACATCTGTCGCTGAATCAAATTTTTCTAACTGTGATCGCCAGCCGTGGAAATTAACCCTAACTCCTCCGTCTACCTGTCCAACCGTGCGGCAGCCCACATATCCGCTCATCAATACCTGAATGCCCTGGAAGATGCTGAGCGAGCGCTCGAGCTCGACCCCTCCAATTCCAAGATCATGTACCGTCTCGCGCGGATCCTGACCAGTCTGGGTCGCCCGTCTGAGGCTCTCGAGGTCCTTGATCGGATTGACCCCCCTGCGTCTGCGACCGATCGTGCCCTCGCTGAGAAGATGCAGCGCTTTCTTATTCAGGCGGAGGAGACTCTGTCGCAAGATCGGGGAGTGTCCATGGTCGTTTTCTGTCTGGACCAGGCTAAGCAGCTCTTGGGCCAGGGTGTCAAGGAGCCCCGCAAGTGGACTTTGCTGGCCGCTGAGGCCCAGCTGAAGATGGGCAACGATAACTCGCTCGGAAAGGCCCAGGACATTGCCATCGGTATGCTCCGAGAGAACAGCCAGGACCCCGATGCGCTGATGATCCGTGCTCGTGCCTTCTACGGAATGGGAGAGACCGAGCAGGCGTTGAAGCTGTTGAAGATGTGTCTTGGTCTGGACCCGGATATGAAACAGGCCATCAAGCTCCTTCGCACGGTGCAGAAGCTGGTCCGTACCAAGGAGGAAGGAAATGCTGCTTTCAAGGCCAAGGACTACCGCAAGGCCATTGACCTCTGGACTCAGGCCGTGGCGGTTGACCCCAGCAACAAGGATATGAACGCGAAGATCCTGCAGAACCGTGCTCAGGCCCATATTAACCTGAAGGAATACGACAACGCAGTCAACGACTGCAACGAGGCCCTGCGCTTGGACCCGTCGTACATCAAAGCGCAGAAGATGCGTGCCAAGGCCCACGGTGGAGCCGGCAACTGGGAAGAAGCCGTGCGCGACTACAAGGCCGTGGCCGAAACCAACCCCACCGAGAAGGGCATCCAGGAAGACATTCGCAAGGCCGAGTTCGAGCTCAAGAAGGCCGCCCGGAAGGACTACTACAAGATCCTTGAAGTCAGCAAGGACGCCACGGACCACGAGATCAAGAAGGCGTACCGCAAGTTGGCCATCAAGTACCACCCGGACAAGAACCGCGATGGAGAGGCCGGCGACGAGAAGTTCAAGGAAATCGGAGAGGCCTACGAAACTCTGATTGACCCTCAGTAAGTTAATTCCCTTAACCTATGTTCACCTTTTGTCAGCGCTCTAACCAGGCAATAGGAAGCGTGCTTCTTACGACAACGGTGACGACTTGGTCGACCCCTCCGACATGTTCTCCGGTGGCGGCTTCGGCGGCATGGGAGGCATGAGCGGTATGGGTGGAATGGGAGGCATGGGTGGCATGGGCGGCATGGGCGGTACCCATATCAACATCGATCCCAACATCCTGTTCAACATGATGAACGGCGGTGGTGGTGGCGGCGGTGGATTCGCCCAAGCCGGTGGCAGCCCATTCGGTGGTGGACAGTCTCGTGGCGGCGGCTTCCCCGGAGGATTCCCGTTCTAGACGATTTGACCAACGCCACAGAACGACCAAGAAAAAGTCTTCTTCTCGAGAGCGATGATTTTATTCAACACGACAGTACAGAACCAGACGAACTGCAGTGCAATGGTCAACGGTTTGATTTGACTTTGGGCTGCATCCCGCACATTCTGTGGACACCTTTCCTACCTTTTTTTTTCTCGATTGCATCTGCTATGGCTGCCTATACATGGTCTTTTCGATTATTCCCCGGAGTGCGTTGCATGATTTGAGACTGAAACCGACACGATAGACTTGATGTCTTTTTTCTCTTTCTGATTGTTTCTTTTTTTTTTTTGGCTTTTCCCATTTTTCCATTTCCATTTTTCTTTTTCATTTCAACCCTTCACATAGATGGGACGTGTTTTATTGTGATATTTGCAACAACCACCTGCCACGATCAGGATGGGTATGATGAGCAAGGGAGAGAGATCCCAGCCATTCTGGCGTTATATACTCTTGGGTCATGTTATTGCTAATTTATGCCGGCTATGTCGGGATTCCCATGGATTTTATGTTCCTTGGGTATCTGATGAATGAATACGTTGATGATATGTTATTTCACTGTCCGTAACACAAAGTTCCTCATGAACAATCTTACAATAATCATCCTAAGTAGTAGAACTAGCCAGGCCCCAGCCCCAGGCACACAGGCACCCAGGCACCGCAGCGATGCCCTACCCAATCAGGAAAGTTCAATTACGTCAGCGAACCCAACTCCTCAGCCAATCAGCATCCCCTGCAACGGATTGCACTAGTCCATAACCAGAAAAACCAAAACAAACAAAATGGACTGCAGAGAACAAAGACGCTCCACTCCATAAGGCACTTTTGTTACCTACTTTTCCTTAAAACCTCCACGGAGTAACACTTGATTAACGGTAGGAATCATTATTCAAGAGCAGTGAATACCAAATACCTAAGAGCATTGGAATAAGCTTCGTTACAGCCTCCATTTCTCCCGATCCCGGGTCCCCTAGTTAGGTTAGGTAGTTGGAGGCTTCCCGTGAGATTCGCGGAGGTATGTTGCGTCTGTCTAATTTGGACTCCGTGCTCCGTGCATGCTTGATTAAATTGGATTACGGATGTAATGGAAATGGAGGGTCTCTTCAATTCGAAATAATTGAGTCAAACAATCTATCCAAGTCACCTTCCATCTAAATAAGACCACCTCAAGGACCCCGTAGAGCAAATAGCAACCCCCCGCAAACAAAATCAAAACAAACAACAACCTATCGAGACCGCAAGACCGCATGGAAATGCCAGCGCATCAACTCCAGTAATCGCCTATTCTAGCTCTATAGATAGCTAGATACCAATGCTATCGCCGGATCTAATCCCGCTCCAGTTACACAGCCTACTTGTCTGCCTGTAGTGCTTTTTAAACCCGGCCGTCGACCGGGATTATTGGGCCAACCGTTGCGGCCTGCTGCAGGTTTTAACTCTGGTGCGATCATCACGCCGTCGCTTGCCGCCTAGCTTTTTTTTTTTCTGTTTCTCTTTTTTTTTCCTTTCTCTCCCGTCCCTCTTCTGCATCCCACTTCTTGCTCCCTCGCATCTGTATCTTCCTTGACTCTGGGTGGATCGAACTCGGATTGCTATTCCTGTTTCCTGGTGGGGTATCCATTATCGGGTTCAGTTCTTCGGCAAAAAGGTATGTCCTCCGTAATACTGTACTCCCAGAGCCGTGATGGTCTCAGACACTGACTCTTCTGGCTTCCTGACAGAAACAAGCGCTGAGTGGCACGACCGCAGCGTCAAATCAAATGTTGTTATGAACATGTTCTTTCCGTCGCTTTTTACGTCTCAGTTCCATTTGCAACAGCTATAGCAAGTGAGGGACTGCAATAGGGAGCCCAGACGGTTTCCTTGTGCAACGACCGACTCAACGTATCCGAGATACCCCCCCGCGTCCATCTAACGACTTCCTTTTTCCTTTTTTCTCCCGTCTCTTTCTTATTCTCTGGTCAATAATTCCACAACATCATGGATGGCCCTCCGCCCCCGCCTCCGCCTCACGGTGAAAAACCAAACACCACCCAAGGCGAATATCGGAAGTCGTCAGATCTCCCGACGGGGAACTACGATATTTTTATTATCCCGCCCCACTCGTCGGGCTCCGGATTCCTATACCTTCCTTCGCTACAATGCCATCGAAATAGCTTCATCGCTGGATCGGTATGCACACTGTTTGTGGTTCTGTTATGGGTGACGCTGGCGCCGCTTGTCAAGACGTGGTACGTCGCCACGATCGCGAGTGGGAGCGGTACAGGAATGGCCGTTCTGGCCATCGGAGTCGGCATTGCCGGATGGGCTTTTGGTGTATCTCAATCGGACTCTGGCGCCGGTGGCTCTCAACAAGGTGGTCGTCCAGGACCCGGAGGCTTCGGGTCTGGTGGATTTGGATCTGGGGGCGCTGGCGCCGGCGCCGGTGCAGGCTCTCATCAATCCTCAGGGGCCGGTGGAAATTACTCGAGAGGTGGTAACTTTAATAATCAGTCTGGAGGACAGCAGGGCAACTTTGGTGGGAACTATGGTGGCCCTCCTCCTGGGAACCAGTACGCCGGTAATCAGTATGGCGCTGGTGCTCCTCCGCCTCAACCCCAGTCGCCGCCTCCCCCCAAGGCCGATCCCCCACCTAGCGATAGTGGTTCGACCTCGAACAAGAAGGAGAGCAAGCCTCAGAGTGGAGAGGATTGGGAGAAAGCCCGAGAGGAAACAAGAAGAAAGGAAGAGCTTCGCCGCAAGATGGAAGAGTTCAAACGAAAACGGGAAGCTGAAGCGCGCGAAAAGCAACAGAAGCGGGAGCGGGAAGCCATGGAGCGAGAGCTTCGTGAGCGTCGAGAGCAGCTCGAGAAAGAGATGGCTGCCGCTAAGGAAAAGGCTGAAAGGGAGGCCCGCGAGAAGGCTGAGAGGGAAGCGGCAGAAGCTCGCGCAAAGGCTGAAAAGGAGGCCGCAGAGCGTAAAGCGAAAGCCGAAAGGGAAGCTGCAGAGGCCAAAGAAAAAGCCGACAGAGAAGCCGCGGAAGCAAAAGCAAAGGCTGAACGCGAAGCCAAGGAGGCAAAGGAGAGAAGGGAGAGAGTCGCTGCGGTACTCAAGGCAAAGGCTGAGCGTGAAGCTGCGGAAGCAAAGGCAAAAGCAGAGAAGGAAGCAGCTGAGAAGGAGGCCGCCGAGAAAGCTGCCGCCAAAAAGGAAGCCGATGCCAAGTTTGCCGCTCTCAAAGAGGCCGCGGCGAAGAAATACGCCGAGAAGAAGGCCAAAGACGCTCAGGAAGCGGCAGCCAAGGAAGCTGCATCCGCAAAGGAAGCCGCATCCAAGGCCTCCAGCCAAAAATCAGCAACGGCAGGTGCGCCACCTCCACGCACTCCGTCGCCCAAGAAGCCGCCCTTTCCCAATGCACGGACTGCCACATCAACGACCGAAGACGATGCCTACTCCTTTCGGCCCTACGACCGACCTAGGCGGCCGTACGGTGCTGAGTCCAGATCATCCGTATATTCAGAGTCTTCGTATACTCCTTCTCAATCAACAGCCCGAACCACGCCGCCTCCGTCGATCCGAGGCGGGTACTCGACCAAAGACCCCGACAAAATTGTTATTCGCGGCGTGTTCGCCTTTAACAACGCCTTTCCTCGGACTCCAGTGGCGCAGTTAGTGTCCGGTCAAGGAATGGTGACGGACGGGTTGGTCCTTCGCATCACTACCGAAGGGCTGTTCATCGACGACGATGTGCGAGGAGTGCCTCAGCGGGAGTGGGATGTCAAGGCCTGGACCATGAAATTGGCCGAGGTGTGGTGTCCCCAGTACGGCGGACAAAAGAACCCGCAGGCTCCCAAGCCCAGCAATCTATTCTTCCGTCGAGGCACCGGAGAGCCCACTTCAGAAGAGTCGGATGCCTATTTGAACAGTTTGTTGAAGGTTTGCAAGAATACCTGCCGACTTGCTACCCCGGGAGGCTCCAGTCGGAACGGCAGCGCCGTTGGCAGCGAGACGCAGAGCTTGCACGTCTTGCGGGCTAGCATCCGCGACCAGGAAGGCAAAAGATATGTCTTCGTTCTGCAAGAGACGGAAGGATGGAAGGTCGGCATTGGCCTGCAGCGGCTACGGAAAGGCACGCAAGTGCGCGCCCTCGGGGTGACGAACATGGCGGCTAACGAGAGCCGTACGATTCTCGGAGGCCTTAGTTACGCATGACTATATGGTTGTTGGAGATACTTGAGCGTTGCATAGACTCATACTCATTGGCGAGGAGTTGGTTTCGAGTTTTCCAAATCTTGCATGGGTGTTTGTTATGCTTAGACATTCATTTGCACAGAGATTCCCCACTTGTTTTTTCTTGATTGATCATACAGCCTATATGATGTTGACGTTTGATGATGATTGTTTGTTTTGACATTTTTTTTGTGGCATATAGTGTACATAATTTTTGCACATACTGCTTTGTACACAGGATATTTGATCATACCCTATGGGTAAGACTATAATGATGCGTTGCACATATCAGACAACGACAGATTTGCGGATTTAATAGCTTTCATGTTGAATAGTTTTGGGACTGCCTATTCTTGAGAAGACAGGGCACTCTCGTTGTTCATGACCCTACAATTTTATGAATTTCTATCTTCTCTTCAGCAACCTCGTATGTCTCTCTACGCTTTCTGACCAAGTTCTCATAGGATGTCGAAGGCCACAATACCAACCAGTTCAGCACAGCGAGAATCCAAAGCCAAGAGTGTCCTGACTCGCTCACGTTCCCAGCGATATCCGTGCCCATCCGAGCTCTGTTCTCGACTTCTCGTCCTTCTGATCTCTGCCTAGCCCCGTAGATCCAAGTCGTCTTTCCCACCATTCAGAGCGCATAAATCTGAGTGTGTTTCTGGGAGTCCGATTGCCTAGACAGCTGGTTGCCAGGTAGAGGGTTGGTCGGCGTGAGGGTGGAGTTTTGTGATATTTCCACAGTGCTCGGGTCCACCGTTCAGGAGACTCGAGAACCGGGATCGGAGGGGAGAAAACACTCAGGAATGAGGGCTGCGGAAAGGCTATTTGATATTAATTGAGTTTGATTGGGATATTGCTGTAGAGCGGTCTTGTTTTGCCTTGCCCTGGGACCGTCTCTCACCCACGAAGTATGAGTATACAAAGTATTATATCTAGGGGAGGAACCACGGGTTTATTCTCGACGAGAAGCTCCTGCATTTACATCTGTATGCTGTAGGATCACTCGTAGTTGCCTTCTTGATGCGTCCACCGATCTACAATTTCATCTCGAGGGCCGGGTGGATCTCGGCATATCGCTTAACTATCTCGGTAGTCTCGTGTCGATCACAGCAACTATTGAAGATGATCGGGTTGAAGGCCATTGTGCATCGTCAGGACCAAGATTGAGCAGGTTAGGATCCACGGATCATAGATGGCTATCAAATCACAAATGGAATCGTAATTGTGTGCAGAAGAGTGGATATAAATAACCCCCCTGGGGACATGTTGGGTTCCTTGCTTTCTATCTCTCATATCGATATCTTCTAAACTCTATCCTCCTTGATTGGAACCATATTTCCTCTCTCTTAATCTTTACCACCTATACTACAAGTATGTCTTTCTCAATTCATGAACCAACCTCAAACTAATCAAACACCCCTCTAGAATGCAGCTCAAATCCCTTCTCGTCCTTGCCGCCTCCTTCTCCATGGCCACGGCCAACTACTACGTCGGCAACTGCGGCCAGGCCACCGACTCGACCAAGGAAGCCCCTACTAAGAGCGCCTGCAACACCGTCGAGGGCACCCTCTGCACCGGCACCGGCATCACCCGCTGCGTCGTCGACACCGGCAAGTGGAGTGACTTCACCTCGGCTTGCAAGGAGGAGGGCTACAACAAGGTTTACCAGCGACCTGGATCGGTGGACGACCTGTCCACAGCGAAGAGCCTTGCTGCCTGCCCTCGGGTTTAGTTTTGCTAAGACATGAAGATAAGGGATGGGGTGTCTCGTTGTGAACGGAGTAATGTTCAAGTTGTACATACATGAAGCATACATAAACTCGGGTGATGCGCAGGGATCTCGTGACCGGACCTGTTCCTGATGATCAGTTGGAATGATGAAAGGATTCTCTCCTTTTATTTCCCTTCCCCCCTTTAGAAAACAGCCCTCGGAGATGGTTGATGCAAGCGTCTCCTTCCCCTAAATAGAATAATAAGGATTGACCTCCTGTCAATGCAGATCGGCCAGCCTGACTAAGCCGGAGAGGGCCAAACTGACCGCCAACGAGAATCACCGGAAAGCGAGTCTTGGTCGGGGATTCTCTTCCATTCATCTTCTTCCTGGCCTCCATTCCTCTGCTGCTGCTGGTCAGTTGAGGCTCTCTCCTGCCCCAAGTCGTGGGTCGGTCCTCTCCATCGCTCCCTGTCCAGCTCTATACTTCTTCCTCCCCCTCTCCAACCTGTCAGGTCCGACCAAGTCAGGCACCGACTTGTCTCCCTCCCATCTCCTCTCCTCTCCTCTCCTCCCCGCCGCCCGCCAACTGTCCTCTGAGCGTCGCCCTTCCCTGTCTTTTCTTACCACACCCCACGACGTGGTCTCTATGCAGCGACGGTAACCAAATCGCTCAGTCCGACAATCTTCCATCTTGCCCCTCGAGGGCGCGTTCTCTTCCCTCCTTTCCATCTATTATGTCCTTCAACTCCACGCAGTCCTATCAAAGCCACGCCGCCTCCCATCGTCCAGTCGCCGCTTTTAACCCCATGGCTGCAGTGAACGCTCCCGCGGGGACATTCCTGCCGGGAACCAAGGTCCAGGTGGGAGGTCATCGAGTTGTGGTGGATAAGTACCTCTCCGAAGGTGGATTTGCCCACGTCTACGTCGTCCGTCTGCCGCAACCCATCGATGGAGTAGACCGAGCCGTCCTGAAGCGGGTTGCCGTCCCCGACAAGGCAGCCCTCGCCAACATGCGGACGGAAGTCGAGACGATGAAGAAACTGAAGGGACACAAGCACATCGTCAAGTACATCGATTCCCATGCATCTCAGCTGCAAGGGGGCGGATTCGAGGTCTTCCTGCTCATGGAGTTCTGTTCGGGCGGAGGTCTGATCGATTTCATGAACACGCGCTTGCAGAACCGTCTGACGGAGCCGGAGATCATCCAGATCTTCTCCGACGTCGCGGAGGGGGTCGCCTGCATGCACTACCTCAAACCGCCTCTGTTGCATCGGGATCTGAAGGTCGAGAACGTGCTCATCTCCCGCCAGGGGAAATCATCGATCTACAAGCTGTGCGATTTCGGCTCGACCGCGCCTCCTCGTCCCGCCGCTACCTCCGCCGCCGAGGGCCGTCTGATCGAGGACGATGTGCAAAGGCACACGACGCTGCAGTACCGCAGTCCGGAAATGATCGACGTCTACCGGAAGCAGCCCATCGACGAGAAGAGTGATATCTGGGCCCTGGGGGTCCTGCTGTACAAACTGTGTTATTACACCACTCCGTTCGAAGAGGTTGGGCAGATGGCCATCCTGAATGCCAGCTTCAAATTCCCTCCCTACCCGATGTTCTCGGATCGTCTGCGGATGCTCATCTGTAAGTTACTCTGGTGCTACTTCTATCCTTCCGTCATACTGACCGATCATTTCTAGCCTGGATGTTGAAAGAGAACCCGCAGAAGCGGCCTAATATCTACGAAGTTTTGCGCGAATCCTGCCACATGCAAGGGAAGGATGTCCCTATCCGCGACGTGAGCATCCCCCGCATTCCCTGCTTGCTCACGAGATATCTAATACTCCGGTAGATCTATGCCACTCGTTCCACGTCGGAAGCGCGCCGGTACCAGGAACTACCACCTTCTCCCACCGACGCCCCCCAAGTGGGTGCCGTGATCTCTCCTCCGATTCAAGAGACCCAGACCAGTATCCCCGAGATTGCGCCGATGCGACGAGGACGCCCGACTCGACCGACGAGCACCTCCCAGCACAATTCTGCGAAGCCGAGCCCTTCGCCGTTCCGTGGTGGGCCTTCTTCCACCGACCCCTTTGCCGTTCTGGATTCAGGAAGTGGCCATAAGTCTCGGAATTCCACCGACGAGTTCACGAATCGATTCCCGTCCCTGGATCATTTCAATATCCTGCACGAGAAAGGAGGAAAGTTTGACTTCGAGCCCAACGCGGCGGACGCTCCGCAGGAGGATGAGGACCTCTCACGGCGACTGACCAACGCCCTTGCTGACGACGCTTTTGCCAAACGCCCTGCGTCGGAGAAGGAGCTCCCCGAACCCCCGGTCCAGAGGCGTCCTCAGCCGCCTCCTCTGAAGACCAGACCGACCGAATCCTCCAAGGAGGAGCCTATTCGCCCGCAGGTGCCACTGCATCAGCCTGTTCCCCAGAAGCCTGCAATGGTTTCTACGGGTACCATGACCTCGCCTCCTTCCACGCCGGGGGTGTCTGAAGCGAAGCCATCTAGCCGTCCGATGTACAAGTTCTCGTCTGATCATCAACGTCGTCCGTCCAGCCAGCCTTGGTCCGGTGACAGCGAGCAACGGCCGCACCGGCCAAGCAAGGCCCCTTCACCCACGCGATCATACTCGAACCTCGGGCCCAACCCTCGGGTTTCTGCCGACCGGATCTCGGATCTTTCGTCCTCGTCGCGACCATCCTTGGAGGGGTTGCGACCGACGAACTTGGACGTTGAAGACCCCGTGGGCCGGTCCAAGTCGGCCAACGGCAAATCTCGGCCGGTGTCGATGCACGCGGGCGCCAAGTTCGAGTCGGGCCGCGGCTCCGAAAGCGCGCGCTCTTCGCTCGACCTGCCCCGACCCTCGTATGAGATGGGGGTGCCCTTGCAGCATGCACGCACGGAGGCGGATCAAAACTTCGACCGGGCCAACATCTCGTCCGACATCGACTACCTGCGGGCGCGCGAAGAGGAGAGCAACCGGAAGCGCGAGAAGCGGTATAGCGGAAGCTCAAGCTCGAAGCACACGAAACGGTCCAGTCTTTCTACGTTGTCGCTGTCGGGCACCAAGAACCGGTTTGCCGGCCGATTCGGCGAGGCGTTCCGTCGATTCGAGCAGACTAACTCCGACAGCAAACCCCAGTCTCCAGCGACCGAGGAAAGCCCCAAGCCATTCATGGCGGTGACCGCCTCTGAGGTGGTCGAGCCTCCGGCCGAGATCAGCGACGACGAGAACGACGATATCTCGCCCGAGATGCGCCGGGAACTCGAGCGGCGGCGTCTGTCGCAGGAAGAGAAGCGGGTCGCCAGCGCGGCCGCGGAGTACCGTCGCCAGGTGGCGGAAGGGGGTGGTCGCGGCGATACGCCGCGATCGTCTGCGATCCAGGGACGCGTGAAGAATCTGCTGGCCGAAGGCAACAAGCCTGCGCCGCCTCCGAAGACCGCGACGGGCTACGGGCGGTACACGGACGAGTCGACCAGCGCTTTGCAGGCAAAGCAGCCCGAGGCGCGTCCCAAGCCTCGATTGAACACGCGGAATGTCGCCCCGGCCGCGTACGGGTCGCCGCAGACTCAGCCCTCGCCGGGGGCGGATCGATGGGAGAGCCCGTCGAATCTTCCCCGGCAAGAGACGGCTCGCACGGGCACGGCGCGACCAGCGGCTCCGCCGAAACCGAAGAACCTGCGGGCACTGGGACAGGAGGCCGTGGGCGGCAGTGATGATCGCAGTCCCATCATGCAGGAAGCGCTCGCGACTCCGGGGGAGGACTGGGAGGCCAACTTCAGCCGTCGATACCCTAGTCTGTCGGGACTCGAGATGGTGGAGACGGAGATAGAGGCGCCCAAATTCCCTAGCCTACGGACCAGGGAAGTGTAATATTTTTTCAGCTCTGTGTGTATCGTCATAATGCTTTCTTGGGTTGGAAGTAAAGCGGAACGATTTTGGTAGAAGGATGGTAAGAGTCATAAAGTGAAAGGGTTTATAGAGTTGAGGACATAATCTTCTTCTATACATACGGGTATATATACATATATCGATCTATACATATTTTTCTAGACATCGGCGAATCAACAATCATCAAGTTTACTTTGTTTAATGTTTACACTGTACGGAGTACTTCCAAGCCAAAGCGACAAGAACCCGGCGCACCTTCCCGAAGAGGCTAGACCGCCCCAGACTGCGGTGCGGCTCAAAGAAACCTTGCGATGGAGAAGGAGATTGAGCTTCTTATCGCGATCGTCCTCTTCCATCCAAGTGCTGCAGTCCCTCCCCATGGCGCCCGTCACCCTCGGCACGGTCGACAGTAAGTCTTCCTTCCCTCCACCCCTCTCGGTTACCAGAATCACCAGAATCTAACCCCCGGGCTCGTCACCCGTCTTAGACGACCTGAAAGACGTCATCCAGCAGCTCTTCGAAATCCAATCCGCCGTCCACGGCTACCTAGGTCCGGAGACGCAACAAGAGCTCGTTCGAAAGATGTACTCTCCCCTCCCTCCCTTATCCATTCCCCTCCAAACACAATAAACCTGCAATCTAACGATGACAATCAAAAAATAGAAAAACCCTCACCCAAGGCCTCTCCACCCTCTCCACACACACACGCGATCCCCCTACCACGACCACCTCCCTCGAACAATCCCGCACAACAAACCCCTCCGACCTCCCGATCAATACCATCCAACTTCCTCCCGAGATCATCGACTACGTAGACGCGGCGCGGAACCCGGATATCTACACGCGCGAGTTTGTGGAGCTGGTGCAGCGCGGGAATCAAGATCTGAAGGGGAAACAGGAGGCGTTTGCGAGTTTTCGGGATGTGTTGGCGAGGGAGATGAGGAGTGCTATGCCGGAGTGTCGGGGGGAGGTGGAGAGGGTAGTTAGAGCGACGAGTTTTGGGGAGGGGGATGAGAACGAAGGTAAAGCCGAGAGTGAGGCGAAGGGTGGTGGTGGGAACTAGGGATGGGATGGGATGGGAGATTATTGAGGATGGTAATAATTAAAAGGGGAAGGGGATGGTGGTTTGGGAGATAGGATGAACTTACCAGGGACTTGGGTGCTTGGGTAATTTCGTACTTTGGACAGTGCTTCCTATGTTTATTTTGCGTGCATGCTTGGAGACAGACATACGGGGTGCATGCATAGCTCGGGATTGGAAGAAAGGCAGGAGAGAGACAGAGAGAGGGGGGACTGATGGACTCATCTAGACGGCGATCGCCAGATCGGAGGGTATGTCTGTTTTTTTTCTTTTTCAGTCGCTTGGGATTTCTTTTTTTACATCGGGGCGTTTGTGACGGATATGTATGGGAGTTTGATTCATTTCAGCTGGGTTATTAGGGACAAGGATCAGATCAGGGACTGGCCAGACCCAACCCAACCAGGAGCAATCAGAATCGATCGACGGAGGGAACTATTTTTGGGATCCATCAGTCGGGATCACTCGATCTCCCGTCGTTGCGTTGTCCTTACACAGCAGACGGGCGGAGTATTGCTCAGGATGAAATTGATTTTGTGTTCCTGTCTGTGTCTGTGTCTGTGTCTGTGTCTGTCTTTGTCCTTGTGTACTACGGAGTACAGAGGATGTACATACTGTCTGTGCCTGTGTGCCTGCGTGGCAAGTGGTCCGTTGCCCTGGATGAGACCGGGACCAGGGCTCACGGTGGTCCGTTCTATTTTCTCGTCCGGTGGCGTGGTGGATTTGATACCTATCAACTACGGTACTACTTAGTAGTTACCTCCCAACCCGAGCGAGAGGAACGATCAACCTCAACGAACGCATCCCCTTGCGCCCACACGTGTAAAGGGCCTGAGGGATCAGGCACGTGGGGAGGTAAGCGGTATCCTTTATACTCATCGATAGTCCGGATGGATACTTTCGTCCAGCGTACAGAGTAAGGACCGTCGGTTAATGACGTTTGTGACTCCGCCGAAATTCCCCGCATCGAATCCATCGCGGCTTGGCGATCAGGCTCCGGTCTACATGCACTAGGACTAGGAGACTGTAAGAAAATGAAGTCCCCCAGAATCTCCGCCCCGGACGGGCCTGTTGGCTCACCTGACATCGGCTCATCCTTCGTTTTCTGATCTCATACCTTTCGTTTCTTTTCTCTTTTCCCTAGCGTCTCTTGTCTTTCCTCTTCTTACTTCTCTCCTCGCTCTCCTCTCTCCACCGTTCAATCCCGGTGTTTTGGCTCACTCCGATCTGCTCAGCCGTCTCGCTTGTTTGCTACCCTGAACACCCCAGCCTAGTTCACCCTCATTTTTCACCCCATTCTTTCTCCCTCTCTCTTCCTCTTCCTCTTTCTTCCTCTTCTTGCCTTCCCTTCCTTCTTTCCTTCCTTTCTTTCCTATCCTTTTCCCTCCTCCCCCTCCATCTGTTTCCCTTCAATTCCCCTCCATCATGCCTCGTATTCCTCCGCCTTTACTTCATCCGTAATTGTTCCGTCTCTCGCTCTCGCTCGCCCGGCCAGCCTCGTCCAATTTCGGACCTCGCCGCCGTCTCTCGACATGAGCATGGGCAGCGGTAGTCAATCCCCTGGCGATGGCATCACCGGCGGTTACACGGGAGACAGTTTGGCCCTCAAGGTGGCCATTGCCACCCTGGCCGGCATCACCTGGTACAATGCCATCGAGCTCATCATTCTCGTCTTCGTCACCTTCAGCCAGTTCTCCGGCCTGTACTTCTGGTCCCTCTTCATCTCCTCGTCCGTCGGCCTGGTTCCTTACTCCATCGGTTTCCTGCTCAAGTTCTTCAACCTCACCGACCAGACCTGGCTCTCCGTCACCTTCATCACCGTCGGCTGGTACTGCATGGTCACCGGTCAGTCCATCGTGCTGTACTCACGCCTGCACCTGCTGCTCCCCAATCACCGCATCCTGCGCCGCGTCCTGACCATGATCCTCGTCAACGTTGTCATCCTACACTTCCCCACCACCGTCCTGACCTACGGCTCCAACCTGGTCCCCGACAACCTGGCCTACCGCCGCGGCTACAACGTCATGGAGAAGATCCAGATGACCGGCTTCTGCATCCAGGAGTTCGTGCTGTCCGCCCTCTACATCTGGGAGACCACCCGCATGCTGCGCCTCGACCCGGACCGCGGCAAGCGCAAGATCATGTACCAGCTGGTGGCCATCAACCTGATCATCATCCTGCTGGACATTGGCCTGCTCGTCATCGAATACCGCGACCTCTACATCATGGAGACCATGATCAAGGGCGTCGTCTACAGCATCAAGCTGAAGCTGGAGTTCGCCGTGCTGGGCAAGCTGGTCCATCTCGTCCGCAGCCACGTCTGGAAGACTGAGTCTGCCTCGCGCAACCGTGCCTCCGACTTCCCTGACTTCGTCGATGCCACCCGCCTGACGTCCGACCTGACGCACGCCGCGCCCACCGGCCGCCGCCGATCGCACCCCTGGATGGACTCGGATGACGTCTCTATCGCCATGTTCGAACATGCGGGTTCTGCCTCGGGTCCGACCATTCGTGACCAAGAGACTGGGCACTCGGAAGTGTCCCACTCGTGGAGCGGCGAAACCCACACCAATAATAGTCAGGGCGATCAAGAACCTAGTCCGGTGGATTTTACGGATCCCTGGCATAAAAAGAAACACATCATCCCAATCAAACGATATGATCATCCGGGGTGACAGAAGCTGAAAAACCAGACCCCCCCCCCCCAAAACACAATCCATATACCCTTCGAGATACCCCTTTTTTTTTTTTTTTTTTTTTTTTTTTTTTTTTGCGAAAGAATTGGCCCCAATTCTTTTCTGTCAGTATATTGCATACATTACATCATATTAGCGTCATGCATCTGGAGCGATCCAAGATTGAACCTATATATCATCGAACGAAGATAACGACTTACGACATCATGCCATGTATGGAGCCGTCGTGTACGTTGTTTGATTTTTACCGTTTCACGTGGTCCGTGATGGGAGAGGACGGAAACAACCGAACCAGAACCAGAAAACCAGAACCACCCGGTGACTGACCACGTCAGGGGCCGGATCTCGATCGGGAATCTGGACTTGAAACAGAGTTCAGGGGACAAAGAGGGACGGGAAGAAAAAGACAATGAAAGTTTCTCAGACTTGATCCTCCGAGCCTCCACTTTCTTCCCAACGGCTCCCAGCACGACCGGGGTTCCGCCCGGTTTCAATGGTCAGTTGACAGTCCAAAATAAAATTCGGAAAGAAAGGATCTTGAACTGGGAACAAAGAAACGCGATCAAAAGGAAAATAACGGTCGCCTCCTCCCGAATATCCGTGCCGGGTTCGGTTTAGTTCTGGTTAACTTTCCCTTCTTTTTAGGGGATGGGAAAGCAGATGGTCGGTAATAGTTCATCGGTCTAACCTGCGCCACCTGAGTCAATCTCCATCCAATCTAGATTGAATCGGGGAAGGAGGACTACCTAAACTATACTATATCGTCGCTGTTATTTCCTCCGAGGTCCGAGTAGGTTGGCCATCCCTCCTGGCTTCGGCCGGCAGATATTCCCTCTTCCCAGGACCAGGACGAAGTGCATACGGTGTACATACCTCTAGGCCGCCTGTTTATTGATTGATTGCTTGATTGTATATACCCCTTTCGTATCTACCATGTCTTATCTATATTTACTAGTTAATACAGAGCTAAATCGAATCAATTCACAAGAATTATTCTACAGTCTATACCAAAAATATTCTTCCTCATAACTACCATGGATCCAAACAAACATCGGATAATTAATTTGATTAACAGGGAGAAGACTAGACGCTTTGAAACTGAAATTACAATCAGCCTAAATCAAATAAGCCAAGAGTTTGCGAGGTTGATCTATCTATCCACTTATTCATCCAAAATCCAGATATGATTGTCTATCTATTGTTGATCACGATCTATCTATCTAGTAATCAATTAATCAATCAACCAATACACTAATTACCATGGATACCTCCTGTAGGTAAGGTAGGTAGATTGTTTGGGTAAATCTATGTGCGGGGATGTACGGAGTAGGAGGTACATACATACATACGTACCTACATGCGTATGGAGGTGTAGGTAGGCATGCAAATACCTTGGTACCTACATCTACGTTCCCTCCCCTTGCCTGATCTATTTGAATCATGTGTCATGTGTTCATTGTGTTGTTTGCTGTTGTGTTAGATCCCTCCCTTCCTAGGTAGGTAGATCACGCCTTAGATCCTGGTTGTTAACACTATTGTACAGTATGTACCGTACTCTTTACTAGGTATGTAGCCCAACATACTGTAAGCAGGCTAAATAATTATGTACTTTGGTCAATAGCTCAATACCTCAGTAAGTCAGCAGGTAGACAGGCAGGCATACATGCAGGCACAAGTAACTAGGCCAATGGAGATATGTAGAAGTAGAAGTAAAACTAGACGTTAGACCGCTACTCACGCACAACAATCTAATTGAAAACAGATGGCTGATTCATACCTAATTAACTATTCCGTATACGTACCTAAGCAAACGGGCGAGTAAGTACCTAACTACCTACCTAAAAAGCACCTTGAACTCGTCTTGGACAAGGCACGACAGAAACGAATCAAAAGGCAAAAGAAAAGCTATCTACTCTGTAGAGCTGGAACAAGAATAGAGCTGCCAGATAAGACCGAAAGAGAAAGAAAGAAACACCTAATATAACACCCTACTAGCTAACTGAATCATCCATATTCATGAGCCATCAAAGAAAAAGAAAAAGAAAAAAAAAAAAAACAATCATCCCCCACGCTCAAAAGCCAACGCATTGTTAAAAAATTAAATGCTAAACGCCCGACTTCCCTCCACCAATCCATCCGTCAGTTTACTCACCGCTACCCACACCGGCGCGAACTGCATGATTTCATCCAGGGCGGGAATCAGCCCGACCTGGTTGTGATCGCTCCAGAGGCACACGACCCGTCCGCTGAGATCCTGGTCTACTGCATCCCGCTCGTCCGTCCATTCGATGTCGACGTGCCAGGACCGGTCCCAGGTGCGGCTCCAGAGCCGGACCTCCTTGATGCCTGTGGAGGAGGTGTGCGGGAAGCGAGGATCGACGGCGCCGTTGTCGACGTGGAAGCCGGAGATGGGCCGGTCAAAGACGATTTTGCAGGCGCGCGTATTTAGTCCCGACACCTCGAAGCGGGCCCGCGAGTCATTGGTCGACCGGGAGATGTTGAACGAGACCCAGTCGGCCATTGGTGGTTGGCGTTCGTCGGGGTGCTGCGCCGTGACCAGGGGAGTCAGCCCGGCCCAGGCGCACTTGCTGCGATTGCCAAGCCACGCGCAGCTGACATTTTGGCCGGCGGCACTGGGGAGATCCTTGGCCACGTCCTCCACAAAGGGCGGCATGCCCGTCAGCGACGCCCGGTTGCTGCCATTGTCCAGGTCGACCTCCTGCATGAAGTAGAGTTTCACACGGTTGCTCTCCGAGAAGGGGAACGCAACCAAATTGTACACCAACGTGCCCAGTAGCACCAACAGCAAGAACATCGGCAGGTGGTAGGTGTAACGGTGGATGAAGGGAAGGAGCGGCAATAAGAGGAGCGTAGTCAAGACGGCCACGGCGATGTATACGAACAGGCGAGGGCTGCCGTCCTGCCCCGTCTGGTGGAGCGCACTGGTAAGCAGTAGCGCAAGAGGGCCTACCAAAATCAGGACGATCGGCGCGATGAGGAGGAACTGCAAGACCCACGTCCATTTGGGCAGGTGCAAGCTCCAGGCCTGCTCGCGACCGTAGACCTGAGGGTTTTCGTCTTCTCCATCTCGATCCGTGTAATACCCATTCTCGCCGGCCACCCGCACGTAGTTGGCAAAAGTCGTCCGTTGTCCACCGCCCAGCAGGGACGTCGACTCCGTCGGCTCCTCCTCGGCATCTGGATCGGTTTCGTCTTCCTCTCCCCCCTCATTCTCCTCCAGCCCATCGTCGCGTTGGCTGTGTGTCGTGCCCAGTCGACTCCCGTAGCTGCTAGGACGCCTCGAAACCGGCCGAACCTGATTGGCATACTCCGTCTTCCGCGGCAGGGAGAAGAGCTCCAGGTATGAGATCCAGGTGGCGAGGAAGACGCCGGAATACAAGAAGAAGATGAAATATCCTCCCGCTAGTCCTCTCTGGTGTTCGTAGACGGTGGCAATGACCTGCAGAACCCACGCCACGACAAATAGCCACGTGAGGGTGTAAACGCGGTGCAAAGCCGACGGTCGAGCGAAGTCGGCCACCCGGGAGACGAACCAAGCCAGGAACACCCAGGCCGAGATCATCATGCTCCAGACGGAATACTCACTGCCGTGAACGATGAAGGGGTTCACTTTCGTCACCAGGTAAGCCAGCCCCACGGTGACGCCGGTCGGGATCACAAACAGCGACGGGAACCGGAAGAAGCCACGAAGACCTTGCAACGAGACCGTCTCGAGACCATCCTCCGACTTGGCCGACGACCGGAACAGGTACATCTTGTCGGCTCGCGTGAGGGCGATGCTCGTGAAGAGCAGGGTCAGAGGCGCCACGATGAGCAGCGTCACTGACAAGGCAAACAGCGTGTGCAGACGGAACACGACGAAGGTACTGCCGAACAGGTCGAACCAGACAGCTTTCGACCCGGTCCCGCTGGAGATCTTGTCTTGAGGCTTAGACGGTGGGCCGTCAAACTGATCGCTCGCGTCGGATACCAGTTCCGTCGTGGTGGCCACCGCGGCCGAGAGCATATGCCAAAGCGAGTCCTTGCTCGTGTGTCGCGCGTCATCCTGGTTCGTGTGATACCTGGCTCGCGGCTCAATGAACGCCACATCCAGTCCCCGCAGCCCCAGGTCGCCGTTGAAAACCACATAGTCAGTCTGACTGCTGATCAAATGCATGTCGAACCCGTTAGCCGCCAGCACCGAGCCGAACGGGTGCGGCGATTGCAGATACGGCCGGGTCACCTCGGTGTCGGTGCTGCGGAAGAGGGCCGCGCGACCGCCGGCGCCGGCGCCCTCCAGGTTCAAGAAAGTATGAGGCAAGCGGGAGATCGGATGTTGGCTGTACACGCGCGCTCCGTTCAGGAAGTCCTCCTCGCCATTGTTGAACAACACCACCAAGCCCCGTCGCGGGGCATTTCCCGGCGACGTAAAGTATTTGATCAGCTGCAGGCAGGTAACGACGCCTACCCCGTCATCGGTGGCTCCGAATCCCGTCGAGACGCTGTCGTAATGGGAATTCACTAGCACCCCTCCGGGGGCCCTCGGCGTTCCGTTTGGGTCCTCCCACCACTGGTCCGGATTATCGCCCGGGCGCCGAATGTAGACGATGATGTTGGTGCCTTCGAAATAGACCCCTAGCTCGGCGGCGGTGATCGTGCTGCCGGTGAATGTCAGGTTCGAGCGGTCGTCGTCGAAAACAAACACGTCGGGTTTCTCGTCGTTAGGCAATCCCGGGGAAGCGGCGTTTACGATCTCGTCGATCCGGGTGAGCAGCCAATCATGGACGACATCGTTGCGGCGGGAGTTGTATGGATGGAAACTGCTGGAGAGAACCTGAAGATCGGCCCAGGCTTCGGTGAGGTTCAATCCGCTCGGGTCGGAGCTAGGAGCTGACGGCACGACGTGATGGATGACGAGTAGAGGGATTACCAGGGCCAGATACACAGTCGCGGTGACAAGAGTGACCGGCCAGGGAGTAAATGCCAGCGGGTTAACCCGCGACAGTTTGGGAGGAGCCATGAACAAGCTCGTTTTGTCGAAGGGAGAAGACGGAGGCGAGAAGGAATGCAGTGAGGAGAAGATGCGGAGGGAAAGAAATGATGCAAGAAAGCGGAAGGCGGAAGAGACTAAGAGCGGGGAGGCTTGACAGGTGACCCGCGCGGGATCTGCTCCCGCGTACCTCTGCCGCCAAATTTGTATGAATGGGTACTTTAGAGCAGGAATTGTCCAAGTTACTCTTGAAACTCAATTGTGGATATGTGAATGTATGTAGTCTCTGGCTATGAAAATATCAACAAACAGTATGCGCAATATGAACACAGAGACCGCACCAGCCCCAACGCCATTTTCATTTTCCATGCAAAAGTATCCATTAGGAAATAGTGGGAGATGCAACGGTGCCCCGTACGTATATAAACCCCTTCGATGGGATCTATCCTGGATTGGTGCTGGTGGAATCTCCGCCAGCGGTGCTGTTGGTCCCATCCATGCCGTCTCTACTTGCTACCACACCTCGTTGGTTGGCACCCTGGTTCCAATAGTGTTCTCGAATATGCCTAAACCCGAACAATCATCCCACGGGGATCATAATAATAAACAGAAGCAGAACACCCTCCCGAGTGGTAGACCGCTACCAATGCACTTGCCAGCCGATGAACTGGCGAACAAATCCGAACCTTTGTCGAGGCCTCGGCCAAGATCATTTGATAAGGGAGAGCTAGACAAAAAAGGAAATAAACACAGCCGAACATATGGGTAGGAAAAGAAGGAAAGTGATAGGAAGAGATAGATATCAAAGAAGAAGAAAATAGGAAATCAGGTAAAGGCTGGTGAATAGGGCTAGAAATGGTCGAAAACAGACACGCTCAAGTGGAAGGGAAAAGAGAGGACAAGAGAGGGGTATCATCAGGCTTGAGGATGTCCGATGTCAATGTAATCGTCGTCGTTAATAGCAGTCGCATGCATCAGGCCGGTCACTTGGCCCTCTTCTTCGTCTAATTCATCGTCGTCGTCATACATGGTAACCTCGGTCAGATCCCGCTGAGGAGTTACGTTTCGGTTGAGGTAGTCCCGGAGTCGACACACTCCGTCGCCACTGAACACGCAAAAGACATCGCGTTGCTGATGAGTGAAC
The DNA here is from genome assembly GCF_023601865.1 of Aspergillus affinis. Lineage (NCBI taxonomy): Eukaryota > Fungi > Ascomycota > Eurotiomycetes > Eurotiales > Aspergillaceae > Aspergillus > Aspergillus affinis. Next base: position 248,612 of record NW_026515784.1, read on the forward strand.
TCTGAAGGTGCTTCGCGACAGAACATGGTGAGTTCCGGCCGCAGGAACTCCTGCACGCCGGTAAGACTGAGGTGGGTAAGTCGAGGACAATTATTAAGCAACGCATGAATTCCCTACTCAGGTCAGTATTTCCATTGACTTTCCCAGCACGGCTTAGGAAGATAACTTACATCCATGCTCAACCTGATGCAGTAGCTTAGATGGACTCGCTCCAAGCAACTCACCCCAACGGAAACCTTGGGTCGTGCCAAAGCCAGGATACTGTCGTCGGTAATCAACTGACACTTGACCAGTCCGATCCGTCTTAGTTTCGGTAACGTCGCGAGCTGCTGAACACTCGCATTCGTCAAGCGGTTGCAACAGGCCAGGTCGATATACCGGATCCGGTTGCAGGACTTCACTAACTGGATCACCGCGGCATCGGTGATGTTTGAGCAGTGACCCAGGTGGACATAATGCAAATTCTTCCCGAGTTTGCAAATGGCCCACACCGCACGGTCGGTGATAAATCGACATTTCGCCAGGACCAAGTTTCGTAGACGAGGGGCCGACTGAATGATACGTTCCACAGATTCATCGCGAACACTCTCACAGGCCGTCAGGTCCAGTATGCGCAGACTGTCCATGGAATGATGCCTTGGTAGATCTAGGAATGCCATATCGTCTATCGAAGTGCAATGAGCGAGTCGGAGCTCGCGGAGGTTAGGCAGCGTAGCCATGAGAGAAGTAACGGAGGAACTATTGACAAGGTTGCAGTTGTGAAGGTCGATCTCGAGAATAGCCGGACAGTTCTGGGCGAAGGACAGAATGGCTCGACCCGTAACTTGGGCGACGCCGTTGAGTTTCAACTGTACCGAGGTTAGACACAAAGCATGCATACACACCTAGGGAGATTTCACTCACTCTTTTGATCTGCCGACAATTTTGCGACACGACGATCAACGAGTCGTCCGTAACCTTGATGCATCCGGTGATATTCAGCCCTTGAAGGCGAGGGCAATTCCGAGCCACGGCGTACAGGGTGTGATCTGTCAAGGAACGCAACTCCGACACGTCCAACGCTTGTAGATACCGGTTGCCTTCCACCACATCCGACACACCCTTGTCCGTCAACTTGGAGCAATTTGTCAACGTGAGACGCTCGATCCGTTTGCACTGCGCGAAGGGAATCACAGTGCCATCGCTGACATCCGCCGTGAGGGCCGAAAGATTGAGTCTCCTGATGAGCTCCGAGTAGGGAAAGAAAGCGTTGGCGGCGCCGACGGATCCCGTGATGCTTTTCATGTTGGTCCAGTTATTACAGGATGGCCGGTGCCATAGTATCCCAACGCAGTTCGCGGCCCATCCTCGACACACCATCATGCAACTTAGCATATCCCTTGGCGCACTGAGTTTCGAGAAGATGGCGATCAGGATCTCGGGGGGCAGGCGTCCGATCGGCGGGAGCATCGCTTCATGATCGATGTGGCCGTTCAGGTCCCGAACGGTGCCGAGCCCGACCGACGATTGCGAGTCATTTGCCTGGGACGTGAAGAAGTCGGTATCGTCGTCAACGGTTCGGTCCGGGGAGGTCGAGTTCGAGGACTCGGAGGGGGCTTCACTCGAGAATCGAGCGGGTTGCCGTGAGCGGGGCATGAGGGATGCCGTCGAGGATCGAATCTCCAAAAAGATCGGTTTTCTGTTCCAGATAACGCTGCGATGTGTCTATCTCACCAACGGAGGAAGACTGGACGGCATAGACGGGAATATCCTCAGAAAACCATAGAGAAAGAAGGCCGACCGAAGAGGAGGGGAGAGGGGGGTGTAAGCCGGGCGGAGCTGTGAATTTGCGATCGCCCCTTCAACCTAATACGGAGTAAGGTTGGGTGGACGCGGATGCGGGTGAAGGTGACGGATCAGAAAGCTGCCTGACCTTGTCCAGGATGTCTAAAATTAGAAAGCTTGGTCAAGGATGAGGCAAGAGAGTTGAAGGCGCTTAGGGGGGGAACAGCGCGCGTCGGGTGCTGAAGGAAGGAAGGCCAAAGGGCGACGGTCCAGAAATGGCGGGGGTAAGAGGAGAAAAGAAGGAAGAATGGGAAGAATGGGAAGAAGAGTCCCAGGAAAGGGAATAGAATTCTCCGTGGGGAGCACCTCAGCTGTTGAGATCCCTGGGGGGAGGAGCAGAAGGGCAATAAATAGAATCAGCAGGGTTGAGAGGAATTGTGAAGGCGATCGGGCGGCTGTGACGACGTGAGAACTGCAAGGGAAGGGAAGGGCGGATAAGCCCTGCTGACTGTGCAATGCCAGACGTCGCTGAAGAATTCCTGTAGTTTTTCCACAGTTTCTATCCTGCGTTTGAGTCTATTGGGAACTATCAATATTCCTATTTTCTGTTTTCCCTTTCGTTTTGAACAGCCTGGATCCCCTTCGTAGCCCCGGTCCAGTGCCTCCCTTCCCAACCGGGAGACGATGGTCTTGCGATCAATCGATCTATATATCCTGACTCCGCCCAGATCCTTCATATCCACCCTCAATCGCGATCCTCAACATGGCAACCTCTCATGTTCGACTTCCCCCCTTTGCCCACTCCCGGAGCACATTTTTCCTCAACTTCCCGGTACTGGTCTTGGGTAGTTCCGCCACTACCTCCACCTCCCGCGGGATCATAAACTTACTGATTCCGCTGACATTCCGGGCCCACTCGATGACCTCCTGGCCCTGTAGTTGTTGCCCCGGTTTCACCGTAACGAACGCCTTGGGTCGCTCGCCCCAGTGGGTATCTGGCACGGACACCACGCCGGCTTCTAGAATTTCGGGATGCGTGACCAGCATAGACTCCAGCGCGACCGAGGATATATTTTCTCCGCCTGACTCCCCCAATAACGTATTAGTAACTAATGCTCAATCTTATCGCGACCTGAACTAGAGGGGAGGACTTACCGCTGATGATAATGTCTTTGGCTCGGTCCAGGATCTGGATCGCTCCGTCGGGATGCCAAACGGCCAAATCTCCCGAATGGAGGACCCCTCCGGCGAAGAGCTTCCGTGTAGCCTCCGGGTCCTTGTAGTAGCCCCGTGCGGTGATATTCCCGACGAACACGACCTCGCCGATCTCCGACCCGTCGCGGGAGACGTCGACGATGGTGCCTTCGGGGACGTCGGTTCTGATGACGCGCACCGGGAGACTGGTAACGAAACCATGTCCCTGTCGCGCCATCCGCTTGTACTTCTCCTTCGGGGGTAAATGGTCCCATGACGGCATGTGATAGCCCTTGGTAATGGGTCCGTAGGTCTCCGTCATCCCGTACACATGGACAGGATGCAGGTTCAGATTGGTCATCTGTTCGAAGAGATGAGGTGTGGGAGGACTGGCTGCCACCGTTACCTGCACGGGCGATGCAAGACGCTCGGCCTCGCTGGCATTGCAGAGGAGCGTATTCACCGTCGGCGCCGCATTGAAATGAGTGATGTCCTCTTCCTTCAGCAATTTCCAGATCTGAGGGTAGTCAATCTTCCGTAGACAGTAGTGAGTCCCGCGGACTGCTGTGACGGCCCAGGGAAATGACCAGCCTGAGAAGAATCAGCAAAATAGATCGAACTCCTCAAGACCCCGAGGGGAAAGGGCTACTGTACCCATCGCATGGAACATCGGTAAAGTCCATAAATAACCACAGCGGCCATAATGAGTATTGAGACCAGACTCGATCACGTTACCCAAGGCGGCAAGATAGCAACCCCGATGAGTGTATTCGACACCTTTGGGTCGGGCCGTGGTGCCACTGGTGTAGGCTAGGGCAACGATGTCGTCTTCGGAGGCTGCTTGGCTCTCGAGCCCGGCCCATCCCTTGGCACCGGTGTCCGCGTCATACTTCAAGCCATCCAGAACCGCGTCGTCAAAAGGGCCAGACACTTGGCCTTCTGTGGCGTCCGTGTCGGTATCAACGACGATGGAGATATTTGGATTCGACTTTCTATACGACTCAAGAAGGGGAAGGTACTCTTCGTCTACAATAATTGCTTCGACATCCGAGTGCGTGAAGATATACTCGATATCATCAGGCTTGAGGCGGTAGTTCACAGCTAAAGCCGAGTGTAGACATCCCTTTGTCAGCGTATAGACCTTAAGAAACCAATTGATATTAGAAGAGCTCCCTTACCAACATTGACAGCTCCCGCAGCGGCAATCCCGAAGATCGACTCCAGGAAAGCGGGCGTATTAGGGCAAAGAATGCCGACTCTCTTCCACCCCCGTTTCTTCAGATAGTACGCAAGACCTCGAGCTCGATCAGCCGTCTCGAGATATGTTCTCCGTAGGATTTGGCTATTGGCCGTGATGTGAACAATTGCCTCCGCCTACATTGACCGAAGCGTCATAGATTACCCTCGTTAGATCATCACCGGCACCACAAACTAGCTTAGCACTGTTGAATTGAGCAGTGACTCACCTCTGGCTCGATAGCCGCCGCCCGAGGCAGGAAGGTCGTCGGCGAGAGGGTATGGAAATTGAGCGAGTGTTCAAATGGTGCGGGCGATGCGGTAGGGCCCTTGCTTTGAGCAGGGATCAAATGCCCTAACAGGCTCGACAAACGGGATTTCGCAGCTGACATGATGACTCCAATCAAGGAGGGGGAACAGAGGAGATGACAGGAGCAAAGGGGCATGAAGCCATGAGAGAATCAGGGCACAAGCGAGGGTGCGCGAGAGAGTCGGTAGGGAAAGTTGGAGAACGCCAGACAATGCGGGGAAGCGCTTTTTCTCGGGCCGCGGAGAAGCGGAGGTCGGGAGTCGCATTCCGCCCTTCAGATTATGGAGTAACTGTAGGAGTAGCTACGTCTACTGATGGACAGGATCATCCATGATCGAGGAAACTCAAAGTTGAACTAAATCGAGTCATCGGTTGTCACAAGGAACGCTGGTCAGGCGGGTGATCTTGGCCCCGAATGATCAGTGATCACTACGGGATCTCGTCACAGTCATCACATGCAGCTCCACACTCGCACGGCGGCTAGAGATGATCCAGAAGGGTATCGATTAGAGGTTTGGTGATTTTGGTATCGCATTATTTCTCTTTACATTCTCTCCTCGAAAAGAGATTGTCGCATGGGGTTACCGTGATGGGTTTGCAGGGTCCTGGATCATGTCGGGTGAACGGAGAGAATGGCAGCAGCCAAGGAAGTAGAGGCGAATAAGCCTAAGTGAAGAATGAGAACAGAAGGAAAAGTTGTAACAGTCCAAGTCGTAAAGAGTCATTTTTTTGTTTTGAACTCTGAAAGAAAAATTCTTTGGATTAAACCGCCACGGCGCGAAATAACGGTCAGCTATTTTGAACAACCTTTCATCCCAAGCGACTCCGTAGTTTTTTTATAAACAGAAATCGGTTTCCCCAAACCCCCCATGTGCGTCACAACATGAGTTATTGTGGATTTTCATGACAGGGTAGGGACGGTGAGAAAAAGGTCGATCGGTTCGCCGTCCACCACTCCGCTGAAAGAAAACCGCTCGCGATCCCAACCCATCCCATCACAGACACAAGCAACCGGCCGCGCAACTAGGTATCTAATATCCGTACTCAGCGAGCTGGCTCTTGGTCTTCTCGTTAACACCCGCCGACTTCTGAGCGTGGGTGAGTTGGCGGCGAGCGGCCTTCTTGCGCTCGTAGTATGCACTGCTCTTGACCTTTCTGCGCTCCTCGAGTCTGTAGTAGTAATTCCCGTTAGCCATCGCCCATCCTGAACTTCTTCCAACTCGAAACGTCCCATCCAACCTGGGACTCCAATGGTATACGCACCTAGCAACAACATCCTGGTACTTCCAGCCAACCTCGTGGCTGAGACGGCCGACGGTGCAGTACTTGCGGCCGGGGCGGAGGCGGAGGACACGCAGAGCCTGGGGAACGACGACGCGCTTCTTCTTGTCGTAGGGAGGGGGGACACCCTCGAAGACCTTCAGCCTCTCCATGGCGGCGGTACCACGGGCGGTCTTGTGGGGAATCATGCCACGGACGGCCTTGTAGAAGATGCGAGAGGGGGCACGGAAGTGGAAGGGACCTGAGTTCACGATTAACGTCTGTCCCGGTTGTGACCATTTTTTCTCGGGGTTGTGTCGACTTACCTCCGCGGGTAGGGTTGAAACGGGTCATCTTGCGAAGGTAGGCGTGGTACTTCACTGTATTCCGGAATCCCAAGTCAGTCGTCTGCAATAAACCCAGTTGTAGCACAATATCCAAATTCTCCCATCGCTTCGTTGCGCATGATGCCGTTTGCTGTCCATCCATATATCCTTGATATTCTGATCCCTAACATTGGCGCCACCAGCAAAAACCCCAGACAAGAAAAATAGATTGTGCGTAGCCAAACAAAAAGAAAAAGACCGGGTTTTGATCACGTACACTTCGCGCGGAAGAACTCGCCGGAGATGTTGAGGGCTTCACATCTCACAACGACGATCTTCTGGCCGTTGAGCAGCTGCTTAGCAACAGTGCTGGCCAGGCGACCAAGGAGATGTCCCTTGCCGTCAATGACGACCTATTAAAAACGATCCAACACAAGTCAGCGATTCTGATCTCTCAATCCAAAGATTGTCTGTCATTCGATGAACGCCATTTCCCATTGATCATATTCTCCTTGCTCTTCCTCATCTTCCTTCCGACATCTTCTAGATATCACGGGGGCCCATGGCGTCGGGATGCATGTGAAGGGGGAGCAGATGGGTGGTGGTACGCACGACTGGCTCTTGGGTGGACATCCTGCTCTGTCGTCTCTTAAGGAAAATATCCGGCGAAAAGAAGAGCACGGCTCTAGGATACTCCCTTGGGATGTATGTTGTCGGCGGTTGTTGTCGTTGTGGGCAGGTTCAACGCTCACCACGAAGTCGGATGGTTCGCACTGTCGTGAGGGTCGCTTAAGCGAGGCTCCCTTTGTGGAAGATCGAGGGCCCCAGCCCTAATGCCCGGCCAATCCCGTGCCGTTCGGTCACGTGGCCCCGCCCGGTCCAGCCTGGGCCTTCCACTCTTTCCCTTGAACTTCAGTCCTTAGCATGGCCTTTAAACTGGGCAGAGTGATCCACCGGTCTTTAAATTAGAGCAGTTGTCGACTCTTCCCTTCCGACTCTGATGTCAAAAGGTTGGCGCTACGCGGCTACTCTGTAACCCCCATCCCCGCAATATCGATCCTCCCCGATAGGTAGCCTCCGGAGTTTGATGAACAGAGCCACTGTAACCCAAGACGCCCAATTTGAATAATTAATTAGCTGGACTAGTAGTATGATTCCTTTGTTCATCCTGCAGCCTCTTGATTGTGAATGTATTACTTCTTGGTTTCCCTTCTTCGCTCACCGAATAGTCTTGAACTTGTCTTCATGCACGGGAAAATGGTCTTGTATTCCTTATTTTATATTCTTGTATATATTATTACAATTAAATAATTGATCCTCCTAGTGAGGTATATAGACATAGTCACATGGTATTCACAATATATGCCGGTTCAACAAACGAATGTAAGAAGAGAAAAAAAGAGCATTGGCGCCATCACAGCATCAAGTGGGTCATAGACCGTTCATATCGTATTCCTTTTTCAATACAAGGGCAGGTTTGCGTCTCGCGTGCCCCGTTCAATGACCTCCTGCAGAGTCCAGCGAGGAGGTTCAATCGCTTTCCGACCCCCTCTCTCCGAGTCCGCGGAGAGAGGTTCCCTCAGCCCGCCTGCAATTCCGGTCGAGTACTTCAGGCGCAAAGCGTTGCCAACCTCGTCACACACCATCAACAGGCGGTCGAGATCATCTTTGGTGTGTGCTGCGGATAGACAGAAACGCACACGGGAGAGCTCTAGCGGCGTAGCAGGGTAGGTCACTACCACCACCGAGATCTTGCGTTTGAGCATTTCGTGCGAAAATGCCGACATTTTGGCGGGATTGTACAGCATCAGCGGTACGATAGGCGAGTCGTCGTGGCCGTACACGATAAATCCAAGTCTTTTGAGTCCTAGCCGGAGATAACGCGAGTTGAAGGCAAGCCGTTGCACCCGCTCGCGGCCCTCGCCCGGATGCAGGGGGTCCTCATCAGCGATCAGGCGAAACGAGGAATGAATCTGAGCGAGGACCGATGGTGCGGGAGCTTCACCATATATTTGACCGGCGTTGGTGCAGCGAATTTTGTCAATGATCGCTTTGTCCGCGGCGACATAGCCGCCATTGGCACCAAAGGATTTGGTGAAAGTGCCCATCAGAATGTCGACCTCAGCAGGGTCAATCTTGAAGTAATCACACACGCCACGGCCACGGGGACCGACAGCACCAATCGAATGAGCTTCGTCGATAAAGAGATGGAATTTGTATCTCTTCTTGAGTTCGAGAATCCGAGGGAGGTTGCACATAGTGCCTTCCATGGAGAATAAGCCTTCCACCGTGACGAGAATCTTCTTCCACGGTCGGTGGGTACGGGGCTGGCCCTGGGAGATTGCTTCTCTCAATCGCTTCTCAAGATCAGCCATGTTGTTGTGCGCAAACACCTGGATGGCAGCTCCCGAGAGACGCGCACCAAACCGGATGGACGCATGGTTGAGCTCATCGGACAAGATCAAACATCCTTTCTCCATGATCGCGGGAAAGATAGTCGCGTTCGTAACAAATCCCATAGAGAAGATAACGGCATCCTCCTTCCCCACGAAACGCGCCACTTGGTTTTCCACCTCGACGTGGAGCTTCGACGTCGATGCGTCACCGCAGCTGCCTGACATGCTGATACCATCCTGCCGAATAACTTCTTCGGCGTTATCGGAACAGGGCCCTTCAGACTGGGCAAAGCCAAGATAGTTGTACGAGCTCAAGTTCAGCGTGTCTGTGGTTGTCCCAGTCAACTGGAAATTCAGATTGTCATCATATGATCGCCGGTCGAGTAAGGTAATATATCTTCCGGGAACACCAGTCGTGGGCCGTTCAAAACAGTCGTTGATTCTTTGCTTCAATCGACGCGTATAGAAGCTCTCGAAATCACTGTACAGCGAGGCATAGCCGTTGCGCGGCCTCAAGTGTCGATACGTGTGGGATCGGGTCCACTTCGCAACGCCATCATGGAAGTGACCGAGGAAAATTAGAACCAGGAAGCTGATATAAGTGGTTAACGCGATGAAATAAGGCGGTTCATCAAGAATCGGGTCGGGGATCTCGCCGCCAGGATGTTCACTGGTGTAGAGATGGGAGGGATCGCCTAGGGGACCAAATTCGGCATGCTGCTTCGCGAGCCTTTGAGCTGCCGTAGGGTTAGGAAGAGTCTGGTTCGTGGGAGAGGTCGTAGTCTTCGTCGAATCAGGAGAGCCAACAGACACTGCACGAAGAGAAGCGACGGCTGTCGAGTCAATTTTCGGGGCTGGGGAACCCTGGAAGCTCTCGGCCAAGGCAGCAAAATTGTTGCGCGTGGTTATTGTATCTTCATCGGATCGAGATTTATCTTTGCGTCTCCATCGCGGCATTATCAAGGACTGACTTGGTCGATGACCCTATTGAATTGGATGAGAGATTTAATTGACAGTTTGAAGGGTCAGTCGAGGGTGAGCTGCGAGGACCTGGGCTGATCAGGAGAAGAGGAAGGAGAGAGACTCGGCTTACTCCGTACTACTTTCTAGACGCGGTGCGGTCATCACCTTACCGTTTAGGACTAGCGCTGGACCCCACCCGGAAACTCCGGCCTTGTTACGGATTTGCAGTGGGTCTTGGCATTGACGGGATCGGATGATGTAAGCGGGGTTCCAGAAGGTCCATCCTTTTTCTATAGCATATTTGACTGTCATTCCTTCCCTATCACCTTGCACGGTAGCATTCATGGATCTGGCAGATGCAATTCTTACCTGGGATGCAGCAGAATAATTAACTTACAGTCGCAAGTCTTGTGGCAACTTCAACTCTTTGACTTAGCCCCCAGAGGAACCGACTCACGTTTTCGATCTGTGCACTGAATCTACGAAGTGTTTTGAAGCGATACCACCCCAATTTTTCATGGCAGATATCCGACAGAAAGAAATGAAAATGACCCAGAGAACACGATTTGTGTGCCTCTCAGATACACATGCCTATACACCATCCGAGGCAGGCTTCAAACTGCCCGCCGGCGACGTCTTGATCCATGCCGGGGATTTGACCAACCACGGGAGCAAATCCGAGCTTCGCAAAACGATGAACTGGATTGCAGCGGCCGACTTCGAAGTCAAAATCGTCATTTGTGGTCAGTCATATCGACTCGAAAGTTGCCTCTGATGCTGAAGTCGGACGCGGATATCAGGGAATCACGACATCACTTTAGACGCGGCCTTCTATGCCGAGCACGGGTCAAAATTCCACGGTCAGCATCCAGAAGATCACCAGGAATGCATGGAAATCGTGACCACGGCATCGCCATCGATCGTGCTTCTCAGGCATCAGTCAGCACTAATCCGCTTGACCCGGCCTAACGGTCCAAACACTGTGTTCAAGGTCTTTGGTTCACCCTTCTCCCAATCCCCCGGAACCTGGGCCTATGGATACGAATCCGCTCATGCGGCTGCACTCTGGGATCAAATCCCATTGGATGCGGATCTTGTCGTCACCCACACGCCGCCTCATTCCCTTTGCGACAGCCGAGCAGTGGGCGCGGTTGGGTGCAAGGCCCTGCGTCAGGCGTTAAGTAGGGTCCGACCGTTGCTCGCGGTGTGCGGCCATGTCCATGAGTCGCGAGGCTTCGAGCGAGTACGATGGTCGCAGAGTTCAGCGTCGTCATCCATCTCGTCGAATGCGAGGCCCGAAGCGAGCGATAACCAAGACCAAGTAGTTAAAGGGGAGTTGCCTGTTCCAGGAAGTAAAAAACAAAGCCTTGTCGATCTGACGGGTAGGAAGGCACAGCGCCTCGACAATCATGGCTGTGCGATGGTTAAGGCTAAGATGCCATCGTCTCAAGACACCTTGTACCCCTCATGCCCTATGGACGATCAGCCACTCCCACGGCCTCGCGCCCCCGGGCAAAAACAACATTCGCCGTCATCGTGTCCGCAGTCCGCCAAGCAGACGACACCCCGACCGCTACGACGCGAAACGTGCATCGTCAACGCGGCGATCCTGGCAACCAGCTGGCCACACCGCGGAGGGAAACGCTTCCACGCCCCGATCGTGGTCGACCTGGAGTTGCCGACTTGGACGAAACCACCAGGACCTGCGCCACTGCAGAAGTCTGGTCCGGGGGAAGTGTGATCTCATTTTCCCGACAACGCAATGATTGGATTCCGACGATGGAATTCTAGCCCGGCCTGCAGCAGATAGCTTGAGCTTTGACCCGGGCAGGGTTGACGTATGGTTCGCCCGATGACCGATGCATGGCTGCCTTGGAAGAGAAGAGGTGTGGGGGAACAACAGAAAGGATAGCGACAGGATCCGTCACCTTATACACTGGCCCAGTTGGTTGCTTTGCCTTTTTTAGATTTGAAGAATAAAAATAAATAAATAAATAAAAAAAGTGAAAGGGTGTTGTTAGTGCTTTGAATTTAGTGGGAAAGAATAACACGGGGGGGGGTTATTACATCATGGGAGTCAATCAAAACCAACAATCCTCTGCAGGAGTTGCGGCAAGGTGTGTTCATAGGTGACGAGATGTCGATTGAGTCTCCGTATTTCGGCACTGTTTCAGATCGATGATGTACGACATTGCAACAAACGGGCGCAAAGGGAGAGAACGATCCCTTGGAAACCAGAGGACAACAAGTCATCATGTCATTTTATACTGAAACAAAATGCCGTCTACCTATGTAGTTGGTCCTGCGCTCTTTCTTCATCATGATCATGTGTCGATCCGGACATTTTCCACCACCTACCCGACCTGGATCATGACATGATCATTCCGAAATTTTCTCATGGGAATCCGCATCAGGCCAACATCATTCAAAAGTACGATGCAATGCTGTAAGCGCCCGAGAGAGAGAGGAGAGAGCATGACCGACAACGGCTTAGGATCTAGTTCTGTAGGTATATGTGTACACTGTTAGCGGGGCGGTTAATTCTCTCATTCTTCCCCACCGTATTCACTATCCAGTATCCAGCTGTCTATGTACCATTCATAATTCCCCTCCTTAGGTACTTTGGTCCTCAGTAGGACTAAGGAGATGAATGTTGGATGTTGGATAAGTAGGTAGGTGTAGAACTGAGTATGTAAGAAACTTTACTGTACATAACTACTCCGTGGTATGCACAAGTAAAAATGACATTAACTTTCCCCTCGATTTACTTTCCCACCCGCAGCTAAAAAGAACCGCCCCCTTACCTATAGCCATGTCGTACCTGAAGAAGAAAAAATAATACTGTTAAAAAAAAGGCACACGTTGAACAAGGACAAGGGTGGACAGTGGGAGACAAAGAAAAAGAGAGAGAAAAGGCATGGGTTGCACAAAAACACTCAGCTGAGTCGAGAGGGGCCGCGGCGCTCGCTCTCCATCTCTATTCCTGGACTCCAAGTCTCCAAACCGGAAAAGAGTTGTGTAACATACCTTACATGACCGGTAACCTACCTAAGGTATGTATGTACCTAAGCTAAGACCCAAGAGGGGCATCAGCCATCAGCATCTGCGCGGGCTGACTGGGGCTTTATCTTTTTTTTTGGGGCTGCTGGGCTGGGCGGGCAGGCGCGTTAACCTGAAATATTAAGTAAGCTTTGTCGGGTTAATTGGGGTTACTACTGGTTGATGAGGGGGTAAACTACGACACATAGTTACTACTAACTCACTATAACAGTGCACAGTAGGTAGTCATCTCGGGGTGGGGAGGTTAATTATCTTAGTTAGTTACTCAATTACGGAGTAGAGAGTGTTAGAATGGCAGACTAAGTAAGTCACTGGATGGTCTAATGGAACCTAACTGTAGTCGAGTCCTCGTTCTTCCATACTGGATCCCAGATCCACAGATGGGCGGGGTGTTGTTGTTCAGGAATCAGGTGTTGTGTAACATGGGCTTTACCTGTTCTCTCTAGTCTTATACGTCCTACATGCTCTGTATACTCCATTGCCAGATCACTAGATCTCATGTACTCCGTTCCCCCCGGGGAAGATTAAGGATAATTGACTGGGGAATGAATACATACTATCCGAAGGAAGTACCAAGCATAGAGTTGTGAAGAGAAAGTATATACGAGCGAATCGACGTTAAGTCCAGTTTGACGCTGTGGCTGGGGTAGGTACGTACTCCGTACATCAAGCTTACCCACCTAGAGTGATGACAAGTTAGGCTCTGGGCGTATGAAGTAAAATTTTCCGCACTACGAGGAAACAAGTGTGAACACAGTCGTGTCGGACTTTGTAGTACGAACACTACTCCATAGTCCATACGGAGTACAAATCCACTGATATCCCACCCCCACATCAAGGGCTGAGGTGAGCCAGCAAGGTACGAGGCCGATCAGCCAAACGCAAGAAACCAATGACGAAGGAATGATCCATCAATTCCCTGTTGCCTAGACAGGCAAATGAGCGTCGCGGGTCACATCAAGGACCAACCGGTCAGATGTACAGGACACCACGACAACCCCATCTCGGTCAACCTCGAGGCTCTATGAAACCAGACTAAGATGATTCCGGATGCACAACGCACATCCCTAGGCATGGCATGTTCGGCTGGCCTCGTCGACTCGGTAGCTAGAAACGGCCTCGATCCGCCGGAGAAGGGGTGCTTCATATGATGACAGATGATACGAGATGAACACGGGATTCGGGATGATGAAGAAAAGACAGACTAGACTAGATCGACTGATCGAGCTTCTCGCCTTCTCCCCTGCTTATACCTCTTCTTCTCTGTTCTCCCTCGCGTTGAACATATGTATGGGACGATTTAAACTTCTCAGTATAGTTTCTCGCATCACTCCCCAACGCTTTTTCCATTGTTCGAGACAAATCACAGAATCGTGCCTCATCTTTGCTCAGTTCCCGACCGCCAGAGCCTATGATTGGCGACAGGAGACCCGGAAGGTGCAGCACTAACTAAACGATGCAGTCTAATGCCGGGACAATCATTGCATGGCGCGGATGGTTGGCCCTGTTCGTGGAACGGGCCCCCATGTGCAGATGACTTCGACCAGGGCCCAATTATGGCTTCGAGAAAGATCGGTTTGACGGAGAAGGGTCACGGATGACGATGGACAGTGGCTCAACGCGGTGGGACAGGCAAGAGGGGAGGTTTCTTAAGGTCGATCTTCGGTCGGATATCAGAGAGGGAGGGAGGTGACTCGTTCATGCCTTGATCCTCTTACCTTTGTAGTGGGACATAGCTGTCACTGCCTACTTGCCTACCTTGACAGGATGATTATGATTTCTGACAGACCCCGGTTGGCCACGGTCTCGGTTGATAGTTGCTCAGAGGCGCCAGACAATGAGGAAACGAAAAAAGAAAAATCGCTCTCGTACTCCGTAGAGAATCCAGAGAGACCATCCGGTCTGGACGTTAGCCGACCGAGGTGATAGATCGACGTGATTCGAAGCCCTCTTCTCCCTCCGACCGCGACTCGCGAGAAAATGTGATGAAAGGCAACCTTGTGACAGTGATAGCCGCCCGGAGAATTTGGACGGCATGTTCCAAACTGGGGACAACCAGGCACGCTGTCTATATCAACCCGGCAACGGAACCGGCCGGGACTGATCCATGGGACTGTTGCACGCGAGTCGGGGCCTGATCGCAATATGGCTGTTTACTGTTTAGCCGTACCAGACCTGTCGATAACTTCCTTTTGATCTTTCCCCTCCTCCTCAGGAGGAGACCAGGCACATCAAACATGCACCGGCGTTTCTGGAGAAGTGTGGTGGTGGTCCTGCGTGATGGACGATTCCAATTAATTCGACATCACTGCGCAACGCTTACTGAGTAGTTGGTAGGGTGGAGTGGAGAGGGGTAAAGGGCTAGGTAAAGTACTCAGAGAGTCGACAGCCAATTCCAGCCTGCAGAACCTGCAGCATCATCCCTGGGTGAGGCGACCATATGGAGACGCACAGGCAACCGGAGGGAGGAGTGGATCCTTGTGATATTGGAGAATGGAGAATGGAGAATGGATAGAGTAAAAGACTAAAGATAAAATTAAATAAAAGAAAAAGAAAAGTAAAAAAGCCACGATTGGAGGACACTTCCCAATCGGGGAAAGGCAGAACATGACGAGGCCCCCGTCAGCCTATGAGAGGAGGCGAAAAGGCCCCTCCGTCCCCTCCCTGGTGGGAGCGTTGCAGTCAGTCACAGCCAGCAGCAGCGAAGCCAGTGCGGGGTTTTCTTTTTCTTTTCTTTTTCTCTTACGGGAATCGGAAATCACTGCTCACGGGCCAAACAGACGAATCTCATTAGCTGATCCTGGGGGATATTCCAATTCGGCGAGGGAGCAATCAGAATGCATTCCCGCGGGGCCAGAAAAGATCATGGTGGGCTGGTGACGGCCGTCGTGCTGCTCATCTGCTCGCAACATGGACCGTTTGGGAGGTAAGGATGATGACCAGCAGGAGGGTCACTCCTGCAGATATCCTTTCCCTTTCCAGGTCAGGGTTTGAGGCGAGCCGAGGGGAGGCTTGCTGGCCAAGCACCCCCTTCTAAGCTGATGGCCTTGATACTGGCTAATCCCGACTGTCGGAGGGTGTGCCATACACCGTTACTCCCATCATCCTCGTTCGCGTCCTCGTCCCAACAGCACCCCGGGTATTTGTATCTCATCCGTTCCTGATTCAATCCGTGCCGCTGCATGCTCCGTTGGGAGTTCCCATCTAGATAGATGCATGAATCTCGTTTCTACCTCCTCGACATTCAACATTGGACCAGCCCTTCATTGATTGATCTCTCCAAGACTGAAACCGATCCATACTTCTTTATCCATTGTTGTGGCCAACAAATCAATGATTGACCGCTCTTTACCTTCCTTTGCTCTCTGCCCATTCTTCTTCTGACTCGCTGTCATTCCTTTGTTACCGAACGATCGAACGGCATCCTTGCTGTAAAACTAAAAGGGTCTCTCCATCGCGGGTTTCATCCAGGGCTCCATCCAGTTGCTCCGCTCGTCAATCATTCACCGCTGCTTGGGAGGGCTCAGGCAAGAACGGGCCCGAAAAGGTGGACCGCCATAATAATTCTATTTTATTCTACTCCCTTCAAATTCGATTTCGATTTTGATTTCAATTAGTCGATTCTATTATTACCTTATTCTCATTGATTCTCGTTCACTGCGATCATTATTATCTCATTTTTGCCTGACAGCCCAAACCTTACCTCTACCTCCTGGGTATCCCTACGATCAGTTCTGCCGTGGCATCATCGAGCGTCTTCCAACTTGTTCGTTGGGGGACTGCCTGATATATTACGGAGTACTCACGACCAGCGACTGGGGGGGAGTGATTTCATTTTCTTATTCATCCATTGATCATCCAAATCTTTTTGAAACCATCAACGTGGTGCCACTTCATCTCATCTGTTGTTCTACTTTTAACTTAGTGCCTGTTCCCAGCGTGGCAGTGTGCTCGTTTTTATTATTTAATATTTCTTTTTTTTTTGCCCCTCGGTTTGTCCGCCTGTCCCGTAAAGAATAATAATTATTCCAATTATTATCATTTACCGCCCAGGCATCCATACCGCAGCGAGAGCGCCAACCAGAATCGTCGACCGACCCCCCTCCAGGTACCAAACACCTCAAGTCCCTCAGCCACGACCCAATCACCGCCCCCGTGCTCCAATCTCCCGTTGCTGGGCCGGACAGCCCGCTCGCTTTGCCTCTTCCGTGCACTGCTTCTGTTTGCCTTCCACGGCCTTCCCCTGGCTGTGCTGCCCATTTATCATCGTCCTCCATTTCCCTCCGGCGACTTCCTCGCGACTTACTGCATGATCTCCTAATCCCCCCTGGCCATCTGGGGTTGGAACTCGATTTTTCCCTCCTATTTTCGCCGACGTTCTTCATGAATAAGGCGTTTCTCTGGCTTGGAATCTCTGCCATGAACTGATCGATGGTCACGGGATCCCACGTCACCGTCACCCCATTAGCCCCCCTCCCGGCCAGTCAATCTGAACCATCCTGATTCATTCTTTCGCCCTGCCCGTCGCTTTCGCCTCCCTTCTCTCTCCTTCTATTTCTCTCTCATATATTAATTTTCCTCGCTCTCTCTTGAAATTCACGCCACCAATTCCGTCGGATTATTCACCCTCACAATCTTTTGGATGGTGAATATATGTTGTCTAGCCGTTTGAACTATACCTCCCACCATGTCATCCCCACCCGATATCGATCCGTATGCCGTGTTAGGGGTCCAGAAAGATGCGACATTACCCGAAATCAAGACCGCCCATCGAAAGCTCGTGCTGAAATGTCATCCCGATAAGATCAAGGACGAGTCCCTGCGAAGTAAGGCCCAGGATGAATTCCAGAAGGTGCAGCAAGCCTACGAACTTTTATCCGACGATACCCGAAGAACCAAATATGACCAAAAGGTTCGCCTGGCTGAGCTCAAGCGCGAGATGATGGCCCGAGGAGGAGGGCCGTACTCGTCCGCGCGGGCGTCAGGCAGCGCTCGAGAGTATCGCGACGGGCGCATCTACGAAGAAAGAACCCCCGCCGAACCCTTCGAAGAGGAGATACACTTTACCGAGGCGCCGCGCACCACGTCCCGCAAATACGAAGAGTATGGCAAGCGCCGGAGTGCGAAGCCCGCCGAAGAGAAGAAGAAGACGACCAAGAGCGTCCCTGTCAATAACGCTCGTCCCGCAAAGGATACTACCGCTCGCGACAGCGCGAAAGCGACCCACTCCAATCGGGCCAAGTACCGTACCAAGGAACGGCGACGGGAAGTCTACGAGAAGAACTATGAGCGGGTCTATGGGGATTCTGACGATGATGGCGCTTCCGACTCATCGGCCTCGTCTGTCTACGTGCGTGTCAAACGTCCTTCGGGCCGAAGCCGGGAATCGTCTTCTCGAAACCCCAAACCCGCCGAACCTGCTCGTCGGAGTAGTCCTCGCTATCAAGAAGAGGTCAAACCCGCAGAATCTGCTCGTCGAAGTAGTCCTCGCTATGATGAGGAAGACTATGCCGAGTGGGAGTCCAAGCACAAAACCGCTCACGAGTACATCCTCCGCTCCAAAGGCAGAGCCCCCGTTGAAACCGATGCACGCCACCGCTCTTCCCGCTCGCCTCTTCGCCACCGCGACCACGAGTCCGCTGAACCGGAATCGTCCTCTTCCCGTCGCTCTGGCCGATCGGCGCGATCATGCAAGGAAACCATGCGCGGGACCTCCCACCAGGGCTCGTACGAGCATCTCGAACCTCAAGCCCGGTCCTACGAGCAGAAGGTCCCAAGTATGCCAACGGCCGCCACCTCGCCTGGGATCAAGGCCTCTTCCTCTTCTCGGCCTTCTCTTTACTCTTCGCGATCCGCCACCACTCATTCTCACCCTCGATTGAAGCGCGAGGGCACGAGTCGATCGGACCAGCTCCATAACATGGTTTATCCAGATGCTCCACCTCGAGCCTCTAAGCTAAGAGGAGGGGACCGATATGATTCGGGCTACTCCAGCCCGGGGACTCCGGAAATGCCAGCCGGGGACAGCCCATCCAAGACTTCCACCCGCTACAAGATTGTCACCGAGCCCGAGACTGTCGTGGTTGAACCGAGCATGCAGTCCCCTCCTCATCCTTCTCCCAGACGTACGAGAACATATTCTCCTCCGCGTCAAGAACGCCCGACCCGGCCGACTGTCAAGCCGGTTCGGAGTAGCACGAGCTACAGCTACAAGCCGGACGGACTCAATCGCTTCGAAAGCGTCCGCGAGAGCGTCCGGCCTACCCCCTCCCGACAATCCTCATCTCGACCCCTCTTCGGCGAGGTAGATCAAGGTGCGCGCAAAGATAAAGATGTGAAGTATGCTCGCGAAGTCGGTCCCGAACATGGCAAATATTCTACACGTGACACCCGTGACACCCGAGAACCCCGGGATTCTCGCGATGCCTATCCCCGGCACCACTACGACGATTACCGCAATCCACCTATGGGACGACGACAATCAACTTACGCGTAATGACTACATGATAACGACAGTTTATTTGATCTCCCATGGCCACAGACATGAAACTACACCATTTTACCATATTGTGATTTTAGTATCTTTTGAATATCCTATTTATTTTTCTTTATATATCCTTGTCCTTTTGTTTTGCATGATTACTTGGACCCCTGATTTTTCATCGATTGATTCATCTAGATGAAGCTCGATGGCGCTGCAATGCAACCTCCATCTGAGTAATCGCATCTACCGGCGTCGGAATTCATTCAAGACTGGCATCTTTGATTTGTGATTTTGTGTCTTATGTCATCGTCCGCTCTTCCCGGGAAATTTGCTCCTTCTCTGATTTCTCGGATCCTGATCCGTATCATCTTTTCTCTATCCGTATCCTCCTTTATTCATATCCAATTCGCCCCCCTCCACAGGGTGTGCAGCTTTCAAATTTGATGTTTTTATTATAACCCCCTCATGAAACCCCCCTTTCTTGTGATTATTACCCCCGACTGGCGCCTGGTTGGAGCAATTTGATGGAACTTTGACGTGAACTTGGAGTAGATGTTTTGAACTCTGAATCATCTGATCTTTTGATCTTTTTATATAGTACCCAATAAAATGTATGGTTGATCATCTTGGATAGATCAAACATTTGTCATATCTATGAATTTCTACCGTTTTATCTATAACTAAATGAAACGTACTTGAAACCACGTAGGCACTGTTAGGTAGTTACGTTCGGTCTCTAGTATAGTTAGAGTAGAGAATATAAGAAAACACCCCTTTTCTATCCAATCCACATACATATACTGCATTTTATACAATATCAAGGTCGCCCAGTACAAGAAAGCAACGAAAATTCATATAAAGAAACATGCAAGCCAGACAAATACTGTTCTATAGCTAGCTAGATAGATAGATATACATACAGGGGAGGAGTAGAAGACGAATGATCCATCCTTCTTCAAGTATAAGCCGAAGACACAATACACACACAATTTTAAGGTTCATTCGTAAAAGAGGAGAATTGACAACCAAAAAAAGCAGGAAGAAATATTTTCTTTTTTGGTTGCTAACTGAACTAACTAACTGGCTTCCTACCTAAAACCTGGGTCGTTCGTCTACCATAAGATACGCTAAGGGATTCATCCATGAAGTAAATATAAGGTAAGAAGACAGGGACAAGAACGAAACGAAACCAAATACCAAGTTGTAAAAAAAAGAATTGAAAGGTTGAAAATTGGAAATGGGGCATGCAATATCTAACAAGTTGATGGGTTGTTTGGTTTGGGGACAAAGGTGGTAAAGTATAGTGTGTAGTGGCGTAGGTAAGCGGGAGCCATGTGTAAATGAATATTAGAGGGAGAGGTGGAAAGAACATGGAAGTTTTGTTATGTTCAAAAGAAAAAAGGTATAATTGAATGGATGGGATATTTCTTCCCCGCGCCCCTTCCCACCTATGGTCGTTCTGTTCTCGCTTCTGATTCCACTTGTTTTCTTTTTTTAAGGCTCTGACCAGTCGACTTGTTCTGTTACAGGGTCAGACCCATCCTTTGCGTATGAGATACGGAGACGCAGGCGGAGTTTAGGAGGGAGAGCCTTATATAAGTTGTTAATACGCTTTCTGTAGTGAAAAATAAGGGGGAAAGGCTTACCCCGTTGAGACAGGCGACTTTCAGCATTTGAATGCCTTCCTCACCGGCATCTAGTTCGGCCTTGTTGATGGCGCTGAGTTGAAGCCGCTGGCTCTTAGGCACCGCGGCTTGGAGTCCGACGTTGGCGAAGCGGTTGAAGCCCGACAGGTTACGGAAGCGAGCCTGGATCTGTGCGGTAGATGGGTTACTCCGTTGCACTGCCAGAGTGAGACTGAGGTCGTTCTTATTGAACGCGGCATGTGCAGCGGGTGCCGAGGGCGGGGGAGTGGGAGCTGGAGATGTGCTCGATCCGAGGCTTCCTCCGAGGAGATCGAGGGAAGAACTGGCGGGCTCGGCGGGGCGGGGTGAGGGGGTGTTGTTGCCGTTAGAGCCGAAGAGATCCATGATAGCACTGGTGTTGGTCTGCGCCGGTTGGTGGGGGGCAGGAGGTGGGGAGGAGAGTCCCGAGTCGCCGCCCAGGAGGTCTGCAAGCAGGTCGGCCGTATTCTGCGACGATCCGTTACCAGTCGGGCTGGTCACCGGGGCATCGGAGCCACCCATAAGGTCAAGCAGCATATCCTGCTCGGCCTGCTTGGCAGGCTTCTGCGTCTTCGCCTTGAGGATTTTGCTCTGGCGCTTCTTGGTGGGAGCTCCCAGCACTCTCTGCTCCTCGCGGATCTCGGGTGGCGGCATCCGTTCAAGAACACCACGCCGGATCTGATCGTAGCCGAACAGGTTGTTGTACTCGACAGCCCGCTGTTGAATTTCGACGCTCAGGTCAGCCGTGCGGCTGTTCAGGAAGCGACGCAGACGCTCGACTTGTGAGGGGTCGGTCATGCGCACGGTCAACTTCATCGAGGCGGTGGTGATATATTCAATCACGGTGGGGGTGGCATATGTGCTGTTGAGAATGTTGTTGAATAGATCGACGATGTCGCTGTCCTTGATCTCCTTGACCAGCTCCTCTTCCTCGTACTGACCACCCTCAAGGAGGTTGTCGGCATACTCGCCAATGACCCAAGTAGCGGCAAGTGTAAGCCCCTCCTGCGAGATGTCCTCCTTCAGTGACAGATACAGCTTCTGCACAGAGTAGGTCTGCAATTCCGGGGTTGTGGCAATGAGACGAACAAACGACGACAGGATCTGCTCCTTGACGTAGGCACCAGCCAGTTTAAGGACGCGGAGGATCGTGTCGACGTGCCAGCGCTTGTTTGGTGCGAAGCGGTCGGCCGCGATTCCGATCTGGGTTGTCATCGCCGGCTTGAATTCGTTATCGGCCACTTCCAAGAAGGCGAGCAGCTCTCTAACGAGAATCCGCACGTTGCTCTCATTGACCAACATGAAACTGAGGTCAAGAGCGCGCCGTCTGATACTAATGTCGGGGTCGCGCAGACATTCCAGAATGGTGTTGCGGTGTCGCTGAACGGCGTTGGGCTCGATCGCGACAACCTTGTTCAGCGTGTTGAGGGCGACGTAACGGATGTTGTTGTCCTTATTCGTGAGGAATTTTCCGAGGATGTTGACACCCAGAACCCGCAAGCCGGAATCAGCCTCAATGTCGAGAATCGTGAGGACGGCTTCATAAAGAATAGCGTTGCCGACGTTCTTGGTTGAATCGGTGTTGGTGGCCACCTGGGCCAAAATATCATTGATCAACTCACTAGTCGCCGCATCGCCTCTTCCCAGCACCCGAAGCAGACGCAAGATCTTAACTTGAACGAAAGGATCCGTGATCCCGGAGACGTCGTGCTCCGGGGCGTATCCGGACGTCGTCAGCCCCTTCAAGGCACGGACGAGACCTCCGGCGAGGGGCCGGAACATTTCGATGACGCCCTCCTGACCTTCCTCCGCTTCCTCCGCCTCGCACATGTCGATTACCAGTGTCAACCCGCACAGCAATACACCATGGTTCCGGTCCGACAAGAGCGTCTTCGCCTTCTCAAAGAAATGCTCCTGCAGGTCGGGGACCTTGCGACATATACGCATGGCACAAATTGCGGCCTTTCGTCGAATGTAGGGGTTGGCGGTAGACAGGAGGTTTTCAACTTCGGGGAACAAGTCTCGGGACATCTCGACGGAGGCGATATTACCCAGGGCACACAAAGCGAGCCCGACGATATATTGGTTCGAATGGTTGAGATCACTTCACATGCGGTCAGTCCGCTGTATGACGACACGGAGGGGGTTCATGGGGGGAGTAGCTCACTTTTTTAGTGAATTGGTGACCAGCGTTAATACTTCTTGATTTTCATCCAACAACAGCATTGTACCCAGGTAACCCAACCGCTTGTCGGCGAAACGGTGGGACGCCAGCAGTTTCAGACATTCGATCTGGCCAAAGTGCGTCCGTTCTCCGAGCGTAAATAGGTACAGCAGCTTGGCCACATTGTTTCTCCTGTCCACAAGCATGAGAATCTGGTTTCGGAGGACCATTGAAATGATGGGTGTGGGTGGAATGCTGACCGGATACCCGAATCATGACTTTCTTCCCGGAACGAGGCACGGATGGCGGCACTCTCTTTTTGAATGACGGCGCGCTCGTCGGCGATGGTCTTGGCCGAGCGAACATTTCGAATGAATTGTTTGACTGTTCCATTGCGATGGCAGAGAGGACAAGGCCGACGGTTAGTTGGAGGGCCAGGCGATAGGGGTTGGACAGTGTGGGGGGGAAGACAGAGAGAATGTCAACACGTACGGGATGCCATGGCGGTCACAAGGACCCCCAACGGGGAGACTGAGGGGAAGAAGAGGGGGCAAGGGAGAGGGAAGCGGTAATGAGCGACGCAGGGTCGGAGGCGAAGCAGAGGAGAGCGTCGGCGAGATTGGCAGGTAGGCGGAGATGGCAGAGGCAGATACGTCGTTTACTTGCTTCTCCTTGAGCCTCGTCCGTTGCGACCTGGCCGTCTTGGCATCGGGCCCATTGCGGACTAGCGGCCCCTCGTGCCCAGCCCGAGCGTCTGACACGTGATCCTGATTCACGGCCTGACGCGTCAGGCTGCAAGTGGTGTCGTACTCGTATAGTTTACCCATGCGGGGTCTCCCCTTTTATGGAGTACATACAGTGTATCACTCTAATAATGCTGTAACATAGATGGACGGAGATTTAAAAATAGTAGTCAGAATTTGATAACTACTCAAATGCAAGTCCACCCTTGGAGGGGGGTGGAAAAACAAAAAAGAAATGCTCACACTCGGATTCGAACCGAGGATCTCATGATTACTAGTCATGCGCTTTACCAACTAAGCCATGCGAGCGATTGTGGAAGAACGGCTTTTATTTTGACTTTATGAGGCTAACTCTAAACACCAGGCCATGTTACTCAATCGTCCAATACGACAATAAATCAAGACTCGATCCTCAACCTCCATCGTCCCTCTGGAAACTTCGTATACAGATTACCCATCCCCACCCCTCAAATCGCATCCGCCCCGGTCCGGCGACGGCGCCTCGGCGAGTCGGCGGTTCCGTGTCCGGCATCATGTGCGCCCCATGACGTGGGGAGCGGCTGCTTGTTTACCTTTCGAGAAACCTCCTCGGAGTCTTGACTGGCACTGGCCGAGCCCCTTGGGTTAGACGGGCTGTACGGCAGATCGCCTGCTGCGAAACGTGTCAACCGATATGTCCGCTTCTCCTGCGCCTCTGACAACCTTCCAATCGCATTGTTCCCGCCCAGCTTGGTCATCCCTCATCAGCCTTGTAGGGGTCCACATAGGCGGCACTATTTCCATCCACTTTCCGTCTGTTTCCCCTTGAATGCTGTGCATGCCGAGACAAGCTTTGCCATATATAGCCTTTCTGCTTTCCCCTCCACTTGGTGGGAATCCTCCGATAGGAAATTTTTTTCTTCTGAGGGATCAATGTGAAAACTAAATCTCCCCCGTTCTGGTGCTCTTGACTCTTCGTCGACAGTATGTCTTCTTCAGCCGTCTCGCAACCAAATGGCTCCCCGGCGTTACGACCCCGTACTCTCCTAGCGAGCAAGACCCCCGAAGATGCCACCAACCTACAAACTCTGGAAAAGGTCGGCATGGACTCGAGGTAAGCAAGTTAAACTGTCCTCTCGCAGAGGCAACCACGCAGTCGGTGGCTAACCAACGTTGGGGTGTGTGCCAGTGGTCGCTCGACTCCTATCTCCGAAGATGCCCCCCCTTCTCAGCATTCGCTGTCGACTGCGCGAAAACAAGCCCGCGCTCGCAATCGCCTTTTCTACTCCATCGAATATGTTCCCCGAGTATCTCACTTTGACCCGCAAAGCGATTATCACAACTTCCGCGGGTTCTTCACCCTCTTTTGGATCGCGTTGTTCATCATGGTGGTGACTACGGGACTTCGGAATATCAAGGACACGGGATATCCGCTGAGAGTGAGGGTGTGGAGTATATTATCGGCGAACATCTGGTCCATGGGGTTTAGCGACCTTGCCATGGTGGTCACAAGTATGTTGGTGCTGCCTCTTCATCGGCTGTTCCGGGCCAGTAGCGGCTGGCTGCGCTGGTCGAAAGGTGGCATCGTGGTGCAGAGTATCTTCGAGATGGCCTGGCTTTCCCTCTGGATCAAGTGAGTTTGGATCGTTCCTATTTCTGTCCGGTGTACGGAGCACTAACTGACTCGTGCGTCAGCTGGCCGTTCATGATGCAATGGACCTGGACGGCGCAGGTCTTCTTCACCCTCCACACCTTGACATTCCTCATGAAGATTCACTCGTACGGTTTCTACAATGGACATCTCAGCGAAACGGAGCGCCGGCTTTCGTCGCTCGACCAGCCAGGATCGGTCTCGATGGATGCCGCCGTTCGCTATCCGGAACCAACGACCCGTCGACCCATCACCCGCCGACCAAGCAACCACTCGCGATCTCAGTCCATCGTAGAGCTGCGCGAGGATCTCGCTACCGAGCTGACCTCGCCTCTCGGCCGCGTCACCTACCCTCAGAACCTCACTCTCCCGAATTATATAGACTATATGTTCTGTCCCACTCTTTGCTACGAGCTGGAATACCCGCGGAGCAAGCAGCGGCGATGGACCGAGATTGGATTCAAGACGCTCGCTGTTTTTGGATGCATCTTCTTGCTGACGCTCGTCAGCGAGGAATTTATTCTTCCGGTGCTGAGCGAGGCCAATGTCCAGCTGCACGCCGTGAGCAATGTCACGGAGCAGGCATTGATCCTCGCCGAGTCCATCAGCATGCTGCTATTCCCCTTCATGATCACCTTCCTGCTAGTCTTCTTGGTCATCTTCGAGTACCTGCTGGGCGCATTTGCGGAGATCACTTGTTTCGCCGATCGTCACTTCTACTCCGATTGGTGGAACTCCTGTGACTGGTAAGTCCTACGATGGTTGACCCGCATCGTTGCGAACTGTCTTACTCACATATGCTCTCATCAGGCTTGAATTCTCTCGCGAGTGGAATGTCCCCGTCCACCACTTTCTCCGTCGACATGTCTACTTCAGCTCTCTCTCGCGCTTCTCCAAGCCCGTCGCCATGTTCATCACCTTCCTGGTGAGCTCCGTTGCTCACGAACTGGTCATGAGCTGCATCACCAAGAAGCTCCGTGGCTACGGATTCATCGCCATGATGCTCCAGCTTCCCATCGTAGCCGTGCAGAAGTCCAAATTCTTCCGAGGAAAGACCACTCTTAACGTATGAATCCACTCCCCCCCTCACCCTTTTTCTCACTTCCCACTTAGCATCATCACTAACCTTTCCATCTATGTACTCTACAGAACGTCTTCTTCTGGCTATCTATGATCTTCGGTCTTTCTTGCGTAAGCGGCCCCTTTCATTCCACCCCCCATCTCCATCTATAGTCCATACCCTAACTTTACCTGCTCAGATGTGTGCTCTATACGTTCTCGTCTAGAAAAATCGACAAGAAAACTCTCTACATCGCCACATTGAACTAGACTTTCTGATCCCGTCTTTACTTTATCTTAATCCTGGCTCTCTGTACTATATTACACTCGTCTGTTTTACCTACTTATCTTCCCACTACCTAACATATATATACTTATACCCCCTCCCTGTCCTACTGTGTAGATCACGTTGGATTAGTTTGCTGAGGTGCGGATTACTCGTTTTTCATTGATTGGGAGAGATCGTTCTGCTTGATTTAGATAATATGTGGTTTGTTGGTTGGTTGTTGGAGTTATTTTGGATTTTATGAAATTTTTTTTGAGTTAATTTTGTTTCTTACTGCTTCGGTAGTCTAATATTTTTCTTTTTTTTTTTTATATATATCTATTTCGAGGGTTGTTCTGTATAACTATACGGGAAGACATGACTTACTATGGTTCTTGTCGGTGGTTTCCATTACACTTCATATATATAGTTCGGATGATGCGCACGGGCCCGAATTTACGCCTATAAACTGGCTCTACATGAAGAAAGTAAAAAGAAACAAATGAGACATTTGCCGTGCTTTATACAGACAGAGAACGAAAGACGAACATGCTCTATTCAGTTCAATTTATGTATAACCCTGAGTCAAGTAATATCCAATGGAAAACAAAGTACTGTAGAAAGACCCTGAAGCCAACAGCCATTCATATGCATAGTACGAAAGAGCCTTGCGCCATACCAAACTATGAAAAGATAAAAAAAAAATAACCAAATGAGTCAACATGCCTTGACCTAAGGACCAGAACACAAGGTCCAATAAGGGGGACCGATCTAAAAGCTAAGAGTTGTTGTACGGGTATATCCCTGTTTCTATACAGGTCTCTTACCATCGCTCCAGGTTTCCTTAAATCTAAATGTGCTCGATGGGCTCCTCGGGCAAGAGGACCTCCCGTTCTCTTCTCTGCTGAGGCAGACAGGCCTTCAGAGGGGGGCGAATGATGTCGTTGAACAGGAAAGTTCCGTACACGAGGAGGGCGAAACCGGCAACTTGGAGCCATTTGAAGGATTCCCATCCCAAAGCCAGCGAGACGAGCCAGATGAAGAGAGTCCGGCAGGTATCGATGGTGCTGCGAGACGTGGCCGAGACAGTTCGGGTGACAGACAACCCGAAGAAGTTGAATCCACTGAGAACCAAGTTAGTTTCTGGTGGTTGACACGATGGGGAGAAGAAGAGACAGGGTATACCCAATGCTGATCATGATTAAAATACTGGAGACAGTAACGGCGCGGTTGTTAATCATCTGGTGCCATCCCTCCTTCGCATCGAAGTAGCCATAGCGACCGGCCGGGGTTTGTCCAACGGAGAAATATAAGACAATCATTCCGGCCACGGTCACACAGAACCCGAAGATACCTTCCCATCCAACAACCTGCAGGGGGTCCATCTCATAGTTTTCCAAAATCCATTCCTCCAGAACGAATTGGGATGCGGTGAATATCTGGGCTGCCGCGATCATAAGCACTCCGATGATGGCCTGCACCGCCTCGGGAGTTCGAGCAGCGGCCCGCGCTTGAAGAGCAGCATTCATGACGACATTTTCCTGTGTAACGTCGTGCTCCTGATTATCGAAGAGCGCGCCCGCAAGTCCGACCAGCGCGACACCAAGAACCACCACGCAAAGCGAAAGCCACTGGTAAAGATACAATTTTCGGCGAAGAAAGATAACGCTGAAAAGACCCACGAAGAGCACCAGTGCTCCTCGGGTCATCTGATAGATACTAGCGGCAACAAAGAGCAGACCAACGTTCATCAGAGTCGTAGCGGTAATATCGCAGCAGGCAGGCGCTGCAAGCATAAAGATCCTGCGACCATTTAGGGGGATGCGTTGTTCATCTAAGTGATCCGGCTTGGAGGGATCGTCGGAGTAACGGGCTCCATTGACCGTACCGTCCTCATCGTCCTCATCAATGCCATCGTTCGCACCGACAGGGTGATATCCTCCTGCCAAAAGAGGTGACGAGCTATTGCGGGATAATCGAGGAGAGATGTAGCGTTGGTAGAGGACGTTGAGAAGGACAACTATCCAGCTCCCCATTTCACCGACAAACATCTGCGCTCTAATATAGGCGGACACCAGGAGCAGTCAGCGAGAATGCACTAATCGAAGAATCCGTTAGAGTATGGCAGGGCAAAACCTACGTCTGAATCACAGGCTGCTCGAACGTGTGACGCTCCTTGGGGTCTGGGGAGTCGCAGTTTCGGACGCATTGCATGTCCTTTCCAGGGGTTAACAATTTCGGTGAACGCCAGGGAGGACAGTTTGAATCTAACCTGATATTTATTGAGAATTGTATTGCACACTCCGGTCACGAGCATCATCGTGACCAGGAAGGGAATCAACGCCTTGTTCGCCATGGTCGAGTCGCTCGGAATGGATAAGAATAAGATAGTTGAGATAAGACAGACTGCGGTCTACCTGATCCTTCACGGAGTCCAGGTCGGATATTGAGCAATGAAGAAGAAGAAAAAAAGAACAGATAGACAGAAAAGAAAAAGTCTACTTAGTATAAGATCGAGGGGGGTTCTATTGAGAGCCCATCGCGGACAAAGAGGACGGGAGAGGGGAAAGTCAGGAAGGAGACGGGGAAACTCTCCAACGGGACTGGGGCGAGCTTATCAGCAGCTGATCGGATCACCCGCGGCTTGGCGTGTTTGGGCGGTATGACTATTGACTAGCGTGACTCCCGTTCTATAGAGTGATCTACGTGTTCAGTGTAAGGTGTACTCCGTAGGGAAGGTCTTTTGAGTTGTTCCAACCAGGATGAGACGCGAACTTCAAAACCTTGTACGGAGTTTACTTTCAATCACCCCTGGATCCCAGAACTCAGAAACTCAGAAGAACGCCTACATGGTACTCGATACATCCGAGGTACACTGACACAGTATACAGTACATACTCCGTACACAGAGACAAGTCACGTCAATGACGCCATAACCATTGATTAGTTTGTGGCTACCATTCCTTCAACGCTCCGTCTTCCTTTCGCCTTGCCCCATAAAACGCCGCGGCTAATCCAACGAGATCGACTGAAAATCACGGAAACCAAGCCACAATAGTAGTGGGTCAAAAATTAGAGGGAAAAAAGTAATGAGCACCAATCCTAGTAACGGAGGAGCAGGCCATCCGCACTCGTCTGACTGGGCCAGATCTTTAATATACATGAATTCATTATTGCATATATATGTTTCACAACACGCCGTGCGCCCGCTGAGAGAGATAGATCATTCAAACAGTCGCCAGGAAAATCGCCTCGCAAATATTGGCCCTTCCTTTTTGTTACATAGCACAGATAGCAATTCCGCTGTCGTCCACATTCATAGATGTGTCTTTGCGATCAAATGTGTCCCAATCGATTTCCTCCCACGAGTCATTCATCAGAAGCCCGTCTTCGAATCGCCCGGGCAGATTGAACCAATCCACAGGAATCCAATTGTCATCGGCACCCTCACCGCTTTTGGCATTCATGTCGTCGGTGGTAGGTATGTCGCCATCCTTGGGGGTTTGCGTGACAACCGCAGTTTCAATCGAATCCGGGGTGTCCTTAGACTGGGTGTTGGTAAACATGTCGGGATTGAGGAATTCGTCCATCGCGCCGAACCCGAGCCCGCCGTCATCGCCAAACGTGAATGTGTCATGAATAGTTTCGAGAGAAATGGCGCTGTTTGCCCACGGGTCTTGCACTTGCACGGGCGGCTCTTGCTCTGCAGATTTGCTGAGATCCTTCTTATCGTCCTTGCCTTTGGCAGGCTTAGCCGTCGATGCAGATGTCTTTGTCGAACCCCCGCGGGGCGTGAGGTGCTGGTTCGAGGCCGGCGAAGCAGCCTTAGGACCAAACTGGCTTGGTACTCGTCCCATCGGGGTGGTACCCGCCGTGATGGGCGTGGTTCCTTCCAACTTCGGCACCTGCGGAGCCTCCATTGTAGCCCCCTTTTGAGCGCCCTGGGCCCCGGATTTGTCCTCGTTTGTGATGAGGGTGCTACGGAAGCTTTCCAGAGCAAACTCAAGAGGGTTTTCAATCGACTCTTCAACCTTATGACTCTCTTCCACGTGCTTGTCCAGCGCAATCTGATTAGGAAATCCATGGTAGTGATACTGGCATTCGGCAACACTGCATTTGAAGGCACCAAGTAAAGCAGCTGTTGTGGGTTTGGCCGCCTCGACTCCGGCCTGTTTGCCCGTCGCAGCCTTGGCACCCGGCGTGCCAGTGGTGGGAGTGGCGCCGGCATGCGACTGCTTTCTCTTTTTCGGTGGAGGTAGCTTGAGTTCTTGCGGTGGTATACTTCCGGGTCCATACGCATGTGGAACGCCCTGTGGAGATGGCGCTCCAAATGGCGCCGGCGGAACCACAGAGGTAGCCGAAACGGCAGTCTGGCTCGAGGCCCTTCGCGCTCGCTGGAGAGCCTCTTGTTCTTGCTGAAGCTGCTGGAGATTGTTTGCATTCAAGGCAGGCATGTTCGGGGCGGCCGCTTGTCCATTCGGAGGACTCTGCGATGCGCCGGATCGTTGCTGTTGGCTTACGTGGGTGATCATACCTTGGAACAACCTCTTCACGTATTGGATGCTCTTGTTGAGGTTCTCGGGAGAAAGGGTAAAATGGTCGGCCACAGCCCAATGAGGCCCACTCTTGAATTGTCGCATTAATTGTATACGCTGCAGGTTTGATTGGTTAGATTATGAGCTGGAGGGCTTGCTTTGTTAGACTTACCATGACCAGTAAGCTTCGCACACATTTTTCCTGGCCAGGAACCTTCATGAACCACTGGACTAAGGCATCCATTCTTCCCAGCATATCGGTACATTCACGGAGTTGCTGGGTCATGGCGGCCTTCTGTTCCGGCGTAACGGCCACAGGATCCGCAATGGGTGCTTGTCTCACCGCTTCATTATACAACTGTCGGAGCTTCTCTGGTAGGTTGTTCCATGCTTCGTCGGCGGCCGCTCTGGTGATGGGGACACGACCTTGTCCTTGCTGTCGGCGCAAGTGTGCCTCTAATTGGGCGCGTTGCTGCGGCGTCATGGCAGCCATCTGCTCCCGAGTAAGTGACATATTGGGTCTAGCTGGTGCGGGTGCCGGCACCCCTTGGGTAGCTGGCGGCTGTGTCGATGTTTGCGCTGCGGGGTTTTGCGGTTCCGTAGATTCCTCTTGCTGCATTTTCCTCTTGGGCGGCGGTTTAGCGACAGGCCCTTTTGCGCCCTTGCCAGGGGCTGCCGTCGGAGCTTTGATCGGCTGGGCTGGTTGGGCTGGCTGAGACGTCGGTTGTGGTGCTTGGGGCTCCTGTTTTATCTTGGGGGTGGACATGGGTGCGGTGATAGGGGGTTGCTGGGCTGGCTGATTCTGTTGACCTTGTTGTTGGCCTTGTTGGCCTTGTTGGCCCTGTTGGTTGGCGAGAGCACGCGCCTGAGCCACCTGAATGTATTGCTTTTGCCTATTTCTATGGAGTAGCTCTCGAAGTTGATCGTCGTTGAAGCCCGCGACTTGTTGACCTAATCTCTGGCGAGCCATCTGGATATCTGCAGCGGTCACCGGTCGAATAGGAGGCATGTTATTTCCAGCCTGTTGCTGGCCAGCTGGGAACGGCTGAGGGTTCCCGAACGGCTGCGGCTGCCCTTGGAAAGGCGCCGGCGGCATCCATGCGCCCTGACCACCTTGATTCGGATTTCGTCCACCGTCTCTGTTTTGACTTTGGGACATTATCTGAGCCAAGTGAAATTTTTGCATTGTCATCAATTTTGCAAGGTCCATTCCTCCGAGAGCCTGATGATTGGCGGCTGCCCACTGCTTAAGTTGGCCCCAGGTCTTTATGTGCTTGGGAACCGGCGAAACCATGTTCGGGTTGTTGCTGAAGAGCGCTGGGGGGAAGTGTAGGCGGTCCATCTCCTTGACTTGGTCGGGCGACATTTCTATTCCTCCACTTTGTTGACGAAGAAGTTGTAGTTTATAAAGCTCCTGCTGACGTTGTTGTTGCTGGCGCTGCTGAACAGACATCTGTTGCCCCTGCATCATTTGGTTCGGCTGCGGCTGAGCGCCACCCATTCCGGCAAGTTGCTGCTGCAAATTTAAAGACGCCCTCATGTTCTGATTGTTACTCATCTGACCGTTGGTCATTTGCTGACCCTGACCGGACTGCGACATATTTGGCTGCATGGGCATCCCTTGTTGTGTAGCGCCTGCCCGAGCCATTGCTTGAGCACGACGTTGTTGATTGACAAAATTATTGATCTGTTCTGGGCTCATTTGAGACAAGTGCTCTTGAAGCCCCTGCGGAAGATTAGCGGGAAGTTGCGGCCGGCCCTGCATCGTTGGTTGCCCCCCCGAAGGCTGGACACCATTCGGTTGCTGTCCCATTCCAGGAGTGCGCGACGGAGGCCGAACCTGAGCAGCCACTTGAGCGGGCGACATTTGACCCGGGGCCATAGGGCGGTTTAACATTGGCATGGCAGAATTTTGTGACATCTGCTGCTGCATGTGTGGGTTGGCTTGTCCAGCCTGCGATATGGCTATCTGCGCCTTCTGGGCGGCTTGCGCGCGCGCTTGGGCCTGCGTCTGAGCCTGCGTCTGAGGGGGGAATTGAGGAGCCTGTTGGGTTCGGTCCGGCTGAACGGCTTGGGAATTCTGTAGTTGTTGTTGTTGTTGTTGTGAGAAGAATTGTTGCGGATTCATCCCTCCCCCATTCATGTTGTTCTGTCCATTTTGACCCAATTGCTGGAACATGTTCTGGGGAGTAAAGAGCTGCTGGTTCATCTGAGAAGAGCTGGCCGGAACCACTAACTGGCCGGCTTCCTGCGAGCGTAACCCATCCGCCTGTTGTCCTTGAATATTCTCAACATTGCCGATGAACGACGATGGGTCTAGATGTTGTTGGTTGTTGGCCATGTTGAACGCCGAATTGCGCTGAAGATTCATCATGTTTTGCAGCGCTTGGCGCTGCTGATTGTTCACCATCGGATCGTTCATCATCGCAGCTGGGTCGACACCGGCATTCTGCGCGCGATTCAACTCCATCCGATGGCGCTTGTGTCGCCTCAACTGTGTCAAGGCCTGCGAGCGGAAGAAATAGGTGACCGGGTCAATGTCTTTCCTTAACAGGTATGTTTTCTGCTCGGGAGTCATGTTCTGCAAGTTCATCTTGATTTTTTCTATATCCTCCGGAGATGTCTTTGTAATAATTTGGTCGGCAATCCGGCATACATGGTCAAATTCTTGGGCATTGAGAGAGTTGAGGTCATCCGTTAGCGAAGTAGACCCGTTAGGCCTTTGCTGTTGTCTTTGCTGCTGCTGCTGCTGTTGTTGTTGCTGTTGTAGCATGGCTTGCTGCTGCGGCTGCGGCTGCGAGGGTTGACGAGACTGCATCGACACCTGCTGTGTTGGATCGTTCATATTCATGGACATCTGCTGCTGTCCAGCCATCGGAGAGGCCTGTACCTGGCGATTCATCTGTTGAGGGAATGGAGACTGTCCGACTCCAGGCATCCCGGCGCCCGGTCCCGCTTGAGGGATCATCCCATTCTGCATGACGGCGGCCTGCCGAGCACGCGTGTCGCGAATATGTATGAGCTTCTCGTTACACTCCTTGTCGTAATCGACCTGAAGGAAAGCTGAGGTCAGATTGAATTCGTCCGTACGCCACCCGAAAGCCGACGCCTACCTTTTCCCGGGCTTCTTTGAAGGCCTTTTGCTCGAAACTTAAAGCCGCCTGGGCTGCGTTCTGGAGATCGACACGCGGTTGAATTAAACGAAGGGAAGTGAGCCTGAAGGGTTGAAACCGGTGTCAGTTGGGTGTGGTGGTGAAGAAAGGGAGCAGAGAAAAACCGGAGACAAAGAGGTTCAAGGTAAGACCAAAGCGGTCAACTACCCGGGAACCTTAAGACGGGGGCCACTCACATTTGATATACCTTGACGGCCCGATCCTTCACAGGAACTTCGGACCTCCATCCAGTGAATGGACCTTGAGACTGTAATGCCTGGGCGACGTAATTCATCATCGCCTGGCTATTGTTGTCGTTCTTCTGCGGCGCTTGCATCTGTCCATGCGCCTTGGCGCCACCCAACGCCCCCCCACCATTGTTGTAAGTTGCGGGATTCATGTCAACAACCCCCCGCGCTCAATGGGGATCGAGGAGCAGTCCGCGCAAGCTTCCTTTGAGGGTCAGCATTCGCTGATGGGAATGCTAACCTTCGACCCGTCCCAGTGCGTGATCGTCGAAGGGGGGGAACGAGAGTGCAACAGGTCTGCGTTCTGCCCTGTCTCTTGCTTTCTTTTTTCCTTCGCAGGGTGTCCTGAATGACGTGGCGGGGAAAGAGCGAAAATCAAAAAATGACAAGTGACGGCGGACGATAAACGGAAGGGGAGGAAATAGGTACTAGTGCAGACGAGGTCGTCAAGTAAATCGCGATAAGACCCGGGGCGGGGACGAGGTCAAGTCTTGCGGAGACGCAGGAGACTCCAGCGAGTACAATGTAGGAGATAGTATGGAAGAGAGATGGGCAAGGGGGAGAGAAAGCGGAAGGGGAAAAGCAAAGCGTATGGGAGACCAACGCAGCAGGGAAAACAAGGCGTTCGGGCACCAGAGTGCAATCAAGGCGGTTTCGTTGGCAGAGGAGCCGGAGGAGTGGCTTGGGGGGAGACTAAGCAGGAGGGTCGCGGCGAAGGTTGGATCAGTAACAGGGATGTTGCAACTGACGCCAGTCACGCTGATCCAGTGATTTGCAGAAAACGGTCGAATCGACGATGGGGTCTCGGGGGCGATGGCGATGCCAGATCGGAGAATGGAGGTGGGAACGAGAAAGGTTCAAAGAAAAGGAAATGGGGGAGGGAACGGAAAGGAAAGGAACGAAAGTCAAAAAAAGGGAAAACAGGAAAAGAAAATCTGCGAGTGTTGAAATTCTTTGGGTTAGAGCAATTTCACGATGTGGATGCGATTTGATCCGTGCGGGAAACGGTAGGGGGAGTAATTAGAAAATAGAAAATAGAAAATACTAAATAAAATACCAGGTCACGATGGACCGGTTTTCGCGGCAGTATTATCCGCGACACTAGTGGTGAATTGCAGGGGGAGGGGAACAGAAGGGAATGAAGGAAGATAAGATGGAGAGGTGGTTGAGGTGTGTGCTTACCAAACAAGTTAATGAGCGCAGAGACTCTTTTCGGGGAAGAAAGGAGGGAGAGGAAAGAGGATGGTGGAGGTGGAGTGAAAGTCAAGGGTTAAGGAGGGGGAGAGAGAGAAGGAAAGAGAGAAAGAGAAAGAGAGAGAGAGAGAGAGGACGGAATGGAATGGTCAGAGAGAACGAGAGACTAAGAAGATGAGACCGGGCGAAAATGAGGAGGTTCCAAGGAAGAGTAAGAATTGGAATAAATTCAACCCAAAATCCAATAATAATAATAATAATAATAATAATAATAATAATAATAAAATATTAATGAAGTGGTGGATGGGGATTGACTTGGTCAAAGGGAGTGGGAAAAAAGAAAAAGAGAGAAAAAAAGAAAAAGGATGGAATCCAAAATTAAAAATCTAAGAATAATAAAATCGATACAAAAGAAAAACTGACTTGAGACCTGAAAAGTGAGCCAGAGATCATAACAACAACAATAATAATTAAGAAGGATAAATGGTACGGAAGTAATAATAAATAATAGCGACAGGCCAAACAAGGGGAGCAAGTTCAAGCAACCACTCGATTCCACAGGGGAAAGGAAGTAATAACGGCGACAAAAGAAAGAGAACCGCAATGAATAATAAGGGCAAATGGTGATGGAGATTTCCGATTTTCATTCCTGATGAAATAACAGGACGAAACGAGAGACTCCAGAAGGTGAAGATCCCGGCGGGAGGCGGGCACAGAAAAGGCGAGGACGGAGGAACAGAAAAGGTGGGCGACCTTTTTTTTCTTTTTTTTCTTTTTTCTTGCTGAATCGACCTGTTGGTCGTCGTCAGTCTAAGTTAGTGACGGGAGCGGATGGAGACCAAAGCGGGCCATCGTCAGGTTACTGGAGGTTTAGTCTTTAGACCTTGACGGTCTTGACCTCTCTGCCTACCTACGGAGTACTTGCCTAGTAGTACCTACTGCTACTCCGTCTGCGACTGAGTGAAGACCGTCTACAGTCTATCCAGTGTACTCCTTACACAGTACGGTCGACTGACAGACCCTCGGGTCCAGCTAGCCGACTAGTCGCGGCGTCGTGTACCTTTCGAGCCCTCCGCGCTGAACTAAAGTCCTACTAGTCACCGTCTTTTGCGATGATTATTGGCTTGGAGGGGAGGAAGGGGACGCAAGGTCTTGCAGGCCAAGACCCGAGTGGT
This sequence comes from Aspergillus affinis, assembly GCF_023601865.1. NCBI lineage: Eukaryota > Fungi > Ascomycota > Eurotiomycetes > Eurotiales > Aspergillaceae > Aspergillus > Aspergillus affinis. The sequence goes on from NW_026515784.1 coordinate 285,434, forward strand.
TTCGCAGGATAACCTCAAATCGTTCATACACAGTACCTAACATACTCCATACATACCTGAGAACCTGACCTGGCCTGGCCTGAACCGACGGAATCCCCTCCGTACCAACTTCTGGGATTCTGGCTGGTGCCGGATTTAGAGTTCTCCGGCACTTGGACGGGACTGGGATTTGAGGACGCAGCATGACTCAGACTTACGGTACCGTCCGCCATGATTAATGGATTCTCTCCCCAGCACTCGGAGTGTATCGAGGAGATCCCAAAGATCGAATCGAATCAAATCCAATCACTCCCTATACAATCAGAAAAATAATATAACAGCATGACGGCCCCCTCTTAAGGCGGACTAGGGATGGACCATTTGGGGATATTGATCTATTTCTAACTCTAATGAGTATGACGATCCTTTCTGCTTTCCCTGGTTGGAGGGAAGTAAGACACTTTCGACCCAATCAGCGTCCCTCTGGCGCACTAAACGGCCTTGGAAAGATCCACAGGGTTCTAGATACAGCGACGTACTTTTTTGAGGTGGTGTCACCCCCCCTCCTCAAGGAACCGTATTCACTTATTCACCCTGTCCCTTCCACCTGGTGGTGTACTCCCGGGCTGCGATGCTTCGGTTCTGATCCGCCTAGGAAAATCCGGGAAAGCAGCGAGGTCCGAGGAATGGAGGGCGAGCGATTGTCAGGCACTCGGAATCTTTCTCAATGACACCTACTGTACTAGTAAGTCTAGGTGGTAGGTAGTCGGTACCTGCTGAGTACTTCCAACTCTACCTAGAGTCCTACCTAGAGTCCTAGACTCTCTATCGTAGGGAGTTTTAGTGCGACCGTACTAGTGGTATTTGCGTTACCCGCCCACAGTACATCGACCCGCGCCTCCCTCGTCTCCCTCTCGCTCGCTCTTTCCCTCTCTCTCTTTCTCTGGACAATTCCAGAAGTTCACTCGGTTAGGCAGTGGACATTCAGAGACCTTGAGAAATTAATCACAAGGAATTAAAATAGAGTCCACAGGAATAAGGGGGACAATTAACAAACAAATCAAAGGAGATCATTCTAGCTTTAACTCCGTCAAGATGATCGCTCTCCAGGGCATCTAATTAGACAGCTTGGCAAGCGTCGAGTTTATTTTCCTGGCCACAGCCAGGACTTTCCCCATCCACACGGGCGGAATCCAATCCCATCCTGCAGCTCCTCATGACTCTCTACACTGTACGAAGTACGCGGACGGTTGTTGCTTGTATAATAGGGCTCTTGATTCTTGTATTTCTGCTGCCGGACTGTTGCGCCCTGCTGCAAGCCCCGTTCCCCGCCTGCTACCCTTTCCAAGTTAAGATCTAAGGATAGTGTTGTACGTACCAAGTACGGAGTGTCGGAGTACCAACCCTTACCATCTGCTGTGGAGCCCTCATTTCGTACTTGATGTTGAGCGCCAAGAACGCGACCCCATACTAAAGGCAGCTCTACGCGTTGTTAGACAGAATCGGCGGACAGCGGTCAAGCCATTTTTAAATTCGCTTGATCCGTTCCACAGCCTCGGTCCTCTTCTTCTTTGCTTTTTCTTCTTTCTTTTATTTTTTCTCTTAATTTTTGGTCCTCGTTCAGGTGGCGTGATTCAGATTCGTTGCGGCAAAGTAGGTACATGTTCAATACTTAATGGCTGGGTTTCCTGCCACCAGGAAGGTATGTATTGAAGGTTAACGGCTGGCAAGGAAACCTACCGAGGGCGGATGCTTGAATCATGATTTATGAAAAGTCGGTGGGCCGATTTCAGACTACCTGGAGGCTCCTTGGACACACGGTTCCACCGCTTCTAACGATGATGATCGCAATCAGGCCCGATCGTTTATAGGTAGCTTTGCCCGGTAATTCTCCCTAATGCCTAACCCCCAACTGAAACGAACACTGGTCACCAAAGTTATTGTTCCTGTCACTAGCCGATTGCCTTCTTTGATGAAAGAGCAACAGCGATAGACAAGTGCCCTTGTCCCTCGTGTCTGGGGGGTGGTTAGTCAATGGCGGGAATACACGGCTGGCATGTCACAGGAAAACCGGCGCCAACATGGCCAGTGTCCAGAATCCCGCGATTGGATAAATAAGCCCTCGTACGATTTGGACGGACAGCAAACAGAAAGCTAGACAATCTATCGTCCAGTCCGATAGAGCTCCGGGAACCATAATGTCGCCGTCTAGTGCCCTATAAGTCTGGGTGCTGTTCCCTCTCCGCTTTGCTACGTGTGATTCCATATTATCAACTGTCATGTGGTGGAAGATGTCGCGCATCGGCCAAGCGGGATGGGTACACCAGCATAACCAAACAACAACCTGCGCATGAAGGGCTTGTTAACAAGCTCAAATAAACAACCCGCTCCCCTCCCGAAAGGAAAAGATGATAACGGCTGTTAAGCATATCCTTGACAGGCTTGATGGTTTGCTAGCCATACGTGGTGGCTTTTAACTTTGTGGCTAGCATGCGCCTCGTAGGAAATGAATTGAATCTATAAAAAGCTTCTCAGATAGTTGAGCGAGGTATTCAATGTCAAGGGATCGATCTCGAAGCGACCCCGGGCAGCGTTCAAACCTACAAACCCCCCTCGACAGAACCAATACGAGACATTTCTTCATGTTGGTTGTCTATTTTTTACGTGTAGGTAGTATGCGCGTAAATCATCGGCCAATGCCCTAAGTGCAAACACGTCGGTATATTGCGCTGATCCCGCTCGGTAGAATGAGAATCGCATTGCCTGATCAAGTGTGGTTCCTGCCACTTGCATATGCTGTAGACCTCATATAAGGTTGCATGTCGTTGGTCCTGTTTCATCCCAGTGTGCGACATGGGTTGAATGGCTTCGGCAAGAATTCCAATCAAGGGCCTGTTGTTTTTGCAGTGGTTAAATATAGAACATGGCTGGTCATGAGGGCGCATAATCTATTTCGGAACCATTGGGAATTTTCTAGTAGGGAAGGCATTTTCAGCGCAGTGGCTTAGTATTATTGAAGAGAAGATGAAGAACGGTCGCAATGTAAATCTTCTAATACGAAGGGGATGAGCCAGGGACAACAAGTGAAACTTGTTGGTGGTACATACTGTACAAAGTACAAACACCAATTTAACCTAGGGTGGTTATTTGGAAGGGTTCATATTTCGACAAGGATTTATTGCAAGATCGTCGGATCATTGGCCCTTAAGAGTCTGATCTAGGTGCATAGTACCTAGTTGCTGCTACGATCACTAGTAAGTAGTAGCGAATACCGCCCGGATGGTAGTGCTCGCCAGGGTTTGCGGTGCCAAGCGCCCCCCGAGCCTTGCTGCAATCTGGAGAAGCGACGCTGGAGGGCTATTCCGCTTCGGGCAATCCTTCTTGCGACACGTGGGGCCAGGCTAGCAGCATGCCGCCCTGCACTCCGGTCTGGCCCTCTGGCCCTCTGGCCCTCTAGCTAGCCGCTGACTACTCCGAACGAAGCAGTCATTTAATTATTTAACTAATGGACTAGCTCTCTCGATAGAATCCCAAGTTGACGTTAACGGGTACATATGAATGGAACCGATCGACGACAACGAAGCTGAAACGGCGCGGGTCAATCAAGGCCTCGAAAACGAGAGCGTCGCAAGTCGCCAGCCGCAAATGAGTTCCTGACAATCACTGTCCTGGTCTCCCCCCCACCCTAAACCCGACGGGGGCAAGGCTGACTGTTTCTTTTTCTGGAACCGGCAGCCCATCACGTGGTATCACCTGACGCGGCTGCTGTCGTCACCAGGACCCTTGCGGTCCCGTTATCTCCTGTCACGGAATGGACCAAGTTCCAAGTCCTCGCCTTCGATAAATTGCCCTCCAACGCAATCTGCGGATCCCAGTCCCGTTTCTACGCATCGTCGACATCGCCCGCTCTATCCTTCTCCATCTCTCTCTCTCTCTCTCTCTCTTTCCTCCTCTCCCTCTCCCTCTCCTCTTCTCTCCCTCCCTCTCTTTAACGGAGTATCCGGCAGATTTCTCTCTCCCCGTCATGATCACTCTGGACCGATCCGGACCCTGAATTTCTCTTGCGCTCGCTCAATCTCCACCTCCCGGTCAATCCCCAGCCATACCACCCCGACCGCTATGGTTTCAGCATCGCCTATTCCCGTTGGATCTAGCATCTTCTTCTCTTTTACGCTCTTCACGATCTCCGTCCTCGTATTATTACTGCTTCGACGCTTCTTAACGCTGCGGGCCACCCCGGCTTACCTGATCACCCCCGTTTTTCTCGCCCTTGCGCTTCCTGCGAGTGTCGTGCTTCTGGTCCCCATTGACTTGGCTTCAAGCTCGCGTGATGGTGAGGGGCCTCGTGCGATTTGGCTCCCCGATCGGTTGATTTTGGTGTCCTGGCGCATTGCCTACTGGCTGATTTTCGTGCTAACATGGTGAGTTCGCGCGATCGGATGGCTGTTTTCGGTCACGCCTTTCCACACCAGAGGACTAATCAGTTTCGTTTTCTTCAATCTCAATAGGGCCATCCTTCCGTTGCTCGGAGAATACATCGATTCGGGTTATCGCGATGCCAAGGGTCGCATTCAGTATTCGATTCGATCTAACGCCCGCTACCAATTGCTTGTTCTGGGCTGTGCCCTGGTCGGGTTGATCTACATTTCCATTCAGAATGGCTTTGAATTCCGATCAATCAAGACGCTTGTCATGGCCCTTGCTTACGTCTGGGGTTTGGTTCTCGCCATCTACTTGATGGGCCACGGCCTCGTTTCCATACCTCGCACGTTATTCCGTAATGCCAGCGTCAGCGGTCGGCTACGGAGACTGCAGTCCCATGCTCCACGACTGCATGACCGTCTTATGGATGCGGTCAATGAACTTGAAAGCCTTGAATCGCAGGTGAAACAGCTACAACGTCGCAAAACCGGATCTGCGCGCGACTTCCAAGAATGGATCGAAGAGCTGGGCGAGGGATCCAGTTCCCCGGAAGCACAGGCTCTTCTCCAACCCGCAGAAGGATCAGATTCGGTGCCAGCCGTCATCACGGAGCGTTACATGGCCGACTTGACCCGACGCCTGCAGCGCGCTCGACACCAGAAGGCTCGCTTTGTTGACGAGTGGGATCGTCTGGTGCTGTCCGCGGCAGATTTGCAAGCAATCATCAATTCTTCTGCGTCGAAGAAGTTGGAGTTTAATCATTCCACCAACCGCGCGTCGTTCCTCCCCCGCGTGAAACTCTTGACTCCTTATCTGCGGTATCATGCCTACGTCCACATTGTCCCCAATATCCGGCTTTTTCTGGGAGCGTTGTTCTCGGCCGCGTCCATCTGTATCGTCTGGTCTGAGTGCATCAAGTCTATAGCCCCCCGACTATCGATCGTGACACTCTCAGTAGTCTCATACCACGAAAACCCGGCGCCTGTCAATTTCTGGCGGCAGGTGGCTGCCTCAGTATGGCTGCTGTACATGTGTTGGGCGGCACTGGTGGGAGTCAATGATGCCAAAGTGTGGGGAAACCGGGCGTTGGTGCGGCGCAACACCTACGGCGAGAGTGCCTGCTGGTACGCCGGCCTGGTCGCTCGGCTCACGGTGCCTATCGCCTACAACTTCCTGACATTCCTTCCCGAGGTGGTCCGTGTTGAGACTACATTCTATAAACTCCTCGGCCAGTACATCGACCTCACGCCGCTCGGAAAAGGATTTGACTACTTCTTCCCAGTCTTTATTCTGCTCCCCATCTGCGCCACGCTGTTCAACCTCTACGGCCGCGTAAAGAACGTCTGCGGATTTGGCCTGTTGGAGGAGGACGAGGAAGACCTCGAGAACAACCCTGGCGGCTACGGCATCGGCGGATGGCGTGAAGGGCGTGACCTAATCGACCGCGAGCTAAACGGCCTCGGATCGCTCACTCTGTCCACCCGCAGTGGTCAGTCGCCCCGACCCACGAACCGCGTGGAGGAAGGTACCCGGGGGTTCTCGTCCTCGCGCACCTCTGGAAGCGAAGCGATCCGCCCCTCTCGGTCTCCGCGAGGAACGGCCCCCGCGACAGCTGCTCTGGAAGAGAACGAGGACGAGGAGAACTTTTTCCAATCGTTCGCCCATCGGGTACGGAACACCTTCGAAACAGCCAGTAAGCCGGAATGGCTGCAGGGCGACGCCTTTCGACTGCCTAGATGGATGGGCAACGAAGCCAACGAAGCCAACGGGGGCCTTGCCCGGTGGTTTGGAGGTCGACCCGAGCCTGGTGGAGTCAGACTTTAGATGATTATTTTCTTTTTTCTTCCCTCAGGCTCTGGGTGATGCATGACTGAAAGGCGCTTTGCTTTCTTCCTTTTTGACGAATAGATATGTGATAATTCACTTTGTATGATATAACACCACCACTAGGATAATCGGTATATAAACACCACACCTGGTTTACAGCGAGAGTTGTGGGATGATCTGCGTAGAGTTAGATCGGATGAAAGCATTCGGAGCCTTGGAGGAGGAAGTGATTACTGCCTTTCACGCAGGCAGACAGCCAAGCCGCATAGTTATGCGTCTTGCCTGCGCCAGGACAAGAACTTTCTTTCATGCCAGCCAGTAGGATATCTTAAAGTAAAGCAAAAGAAAAGAAAGTAAAATCAAACTAAAGAAAAGGAAAGTCACGTAGACCGCTAGAAGGTGTTGGCCGTAAGCCACTCCCCGCCAATTGCTCCGTAGTTCTCGTCCCATCGAGGGATTTCCAGATGGTCCACCCCAAGTGAAGTGGCGGTCTCTCCTCCGTACGGAGTAGGCATTCTTTTAGTCACTGGAAGCCGGAAGGAGGCTCTCTCCGCCTTGTTTGCCCCCGTCCGTTGCGGCCAGCGTTTCCATGACCTCAGCAGAAAAAAAAAAAAAAAAGGAACCTCCGCAGTTCGGATCCCATTTTCTTCTCCCTTCCTTTCTTTTCTTTTTATTCCCCCCCAACCACCCATCCCTCCTCTTCCTCTCCCTTCCCCAAATCCATGACCCATTTATTAACACAGGTCTCGCAGTCCTCTCTGGGCGAGACGTGTGCCTTCTATTTGGATTACATTACTGGCAACGTGCCCCCGTCCCTACGCTCGCTGCAGCACAAATTTGTCACCAACACTCTAACCTTGCGCGCCCTTGCTCCCCGCCCGCACTGGATCGCGGATCTTCATCACGTCTTCGCCGCTGACCAACAGCGCACTACTACTACCCTCGTCGCCGTCACTCTTGTTCTCGCTGCTGCGATCGCCGTTGTGATCATCATGTCTTGGCGCAGCCGCTTCACCAATCTCTGGCCGCCTCGGTCCCCTTACTACTCGGGCGTCTCGAACCCGCCGCACGTCAGCGAAAGCGACTACAGCTACATCTCGCCGGATCAGATTGTCGAGCCGCCCTCTCGCACCTACGACGACCAGGACAACGAGCCCGATATCCTGCTGCTTAAACATCGCAAGAACACCTACGAGCTGCGGTTCCCCGCGTACGCGATCAATGACGGCGTGCTCAGCGTGGGCCAGCTGAGACGACGGGCCGCGGAAGTGACGCAGGCCCCGGACCCGAAACGAATCAAATTGCTCTACAAGGGAAAGCTGCTGGACGACGATTCGCTGCCCTGCCGCGCGGAGGGACTCAAGCAGGATTCCGAAGTGTTCTGCGTCGTGTCGGAGGTGCGCCCGGGTGAGAGCACGCCCAGCGACGTGTCTGACGCCGAGATCGAGAAGTCGTCACCGGCGGGAGGCGCCGAGAAGAGGAAGCGCAATCGCACTAGGAATAAGAACAAGAAGGGCAAGGGCAAGAACAAGGATAAGCGTGCCGACGAGTCCGGCCCCGTTCCCCCGCCCGCTGTCGACCGGCCGAAACCGACGTCCGCGGGCATGCCCGCTCCGGCTCCCAACTTGAAGACCCTCCCTACCTCGATCGAGCAGGTCTCGGCGCTGGCCGGGTACTTCTACACGGAGCTGGCTCCCCTGTGCGAGGCCTACATTGCCAGCCCGCCGACGGACCCCAAGGCGCGCGATTTCGAGCACAAGAAGCTGAGCGAAACCATCATGGCGCAAGTGTTGTTGAAGGCGGACGGCATTGAGCCCGACGGGCAGGAAGAGACTCGCAATGCGCGCAAGGCGCTGATCAAGGAAACGCAATCGGTCCTCGGAAGACTTGATCAGGCGGTGAAATCATAAACATCAACGGGACCATAATATGATAGACCTATTGACATGAAACCGATATCTTTGGTATCATGTGTCCACTGTACATTTCCAAAGAATATATGCCTGGAGTTCTTTTGCTCTTCCTTTGCGTTTATCCTGTTTGTAATACTGAGAGAAAGCGACTTGCATTTCAGCAAAAGATAACACGGAGTCTTCGCGTTGGGAGTCTTATTGTATTCAAGACATTGACAGTGGCTGATTCACACGTGGCAGAACGCACATCCATCACCGATCCACGGGTCCTGTCAACCAAAGCATGGTCACGGCGTCCAGCATCTGTTCTGTACCCGCGATCTGCTGCATGAGCTCTGGGGGGACGTCGCACAGTATTACGTAGATCGGTTTCACGCCAGCTGGTATCGAAATATGGGCCGATCTGGGAGTTTGACATGATGGCGTGGACTGTCGACGTAGTCATATAATTACTCTCTGCGCATAGAACTACATATACATACAGAGTCTGCTGTGCTCTGTATGTAGTTAGATAACTAATTCATGCCCTGCATGACATGTACACCTACAATATGAATAGTGAATCCTTAAGCTCCAAAAATGGCAAAAACAAGAGGGTCGGAGTGGGTCCTTAGGTAGGTAATTAAGTTCGAACGGAAATGTCCAGGGGAACGAAGACTGGGTGATATATCCAATCCAATGTAGTACATATAATTCAATCGTTTCAGCGGATTGAAGAGAAAATAGGTCCAGGTTAGTTTTAAATGAGCATTGCCGAGGCAGGAGCACTGTACGGCTGATGGACAGATCACATCGGCCATGAGGCGGAGGAGAAGCGACTCATGTCATTTTGGACGGATCGACCGGCGTTGGACGAAATCGTCATGCAGGAATCGGCGCCCAAGCGATGGGCAGGGCTTAGATGGCCTAGCTGGGCAATGAGCGGCAGTCCAGACTCCAGGGGGAGATGGGAGGTGCTGTGAGACATAATGGCACATCGTGTATGGTGTAAGCTCTGCGTGTACACACATAGTAGGAGTACTCCGTAAGTAAGTAGTACGTTAGTGACTACTACTAACCACTCACTAGAAGTAGGGTCATTCGGTGAGAAGCGAGGAATGACGACGAGGTAGAACCGGGAAAAGCGTTCTAGGCTGTCCCCACCACTAGTGCTGCTGTCTAACTGAGATCGCGGAAAACTAGCGGCGCCCCCGTGTCTCTCTCTGGCTTCTCGGTTTCTTCCCTTTTCTTCCCTCTCTTCCTTTCCCTTTCCTTTTCATCCTTTTCCCTTCCACCCTCAACAGAGAGAGGAAAACTCCGCGAGAGACAGGAGACGGGACTGATTCATTGGATTAATTGATTGATTTACTCGATTGAATCTCTTTTTCCTCGAATCGTTTTAGCCCGTCTCTGACCCGACCAGCGTCTATTTCTTCCTGTTCCACTCCTTTTTTCTCTCCAATTTTCTCTTCCCCTCTTCTTCTTCACCCTCCCCTTTATCTCCGTCACTCTCTTAATTCTTCTAATTTAGTCTGTACCCTTTGTTCTCTTCTCGTCCCCCCTCTAACCGCTTATTATTTCTTTCCCCCCCCCTTTTTATCCCAAAACTACCATCGGCTATTGAGGTCCTCTCCACCTTTCACTTTCTAGTGCCTAGCCCCAGACACTCCCCTGCTAGGTAAAACGTCTGCCGGACCTGAAGCACATCCACGGTACCGTGTCCGCGACTGAACCAAGAACCCTTTCGCGCACCGCCAGCAAACCGCAATAATCCTAAATCAACAGCTGCCGGAACCAAAACAAGCTAATCTCCACTTGGTTCCTATTTACAATTTACTCTTTCGGGCCGACCTCACGTCCTTGCTTCCCTCCACCCCTTTTCTTTCCGACAATAAAGCTCCGCCGACTATCGTCAGAGAATTCTCTCCCCCCCCCCCCTCTCTACCTCCCTTGGGTCCTGACCTCGACACCTTTTCGCCTATACCGCCGATTTAATTTCCTGCTCAGTGACAGACAAGACAAAAAAAATTGCTGGGTGGTCCGTAGTGCCCTGCTGGGATGGCCTGATCGGCAAGATCTCTAGTCAATCTATTTTCCCTAAAAAATTTTGCCCTTCACCATCCCCTCCGCCAACCAACGGCCTCTAACCGTCATTACATTCGACCAAAGGTTTCAGCTGGACTGACCTTGACTTTCGCTGAATCATCGTTACGCACGCTGGAATGGCGGGGACAACAACTGCAGCGTATACCGCAGATCTTTGGACGTCGCCCAGTACTGTAGACGGGAGCCAGAACCAGTGGGAATATGCCGTCCCAGTTAGACAGAATGTAAGTTTCTCTCGCCCGATGCTCTTCCCTGCCTTGTCCGGATTGATGGAGTATGGTGACGGTGCTCCGCCCTGTTTGCCTGGTGCCGTGGAATTGAGTAGGTGGAGGACAACTCAATACCGGTGATTGTGCTGACAGGTTGCTTGCTGTAGAGTTCCGTTCGTCGCCCCAAATCTCGATCGTCTCACGATCCTGCCCACGCTCGCTCACGAGGATCTCGTAGCTCGTCCATGTCTAGACATGCCTACGCACATGACACAACGTATTCGAATTATCGTGGTCGACACGACCCGAGCCTGAGTCGCCATGGAAGTGAAGCGGGGAGCCTGCGGGCCAACTATAGCTCGGGAAACCTGAGAGGGTCGGCAAATGCGTCTCACGATGCCCTGGGACGGGGTGACATGAAGGATGGAATTGGACCCTACATGAATGGATTCGAGCATGAGAATTGGATCCACAGAGACAAGCTGGCCAAGATCGAAAGCGAGGAGCTGCAGCAAGCTGCGATCTTCTTCCAACGCCGAGGAGGACTGGAGCACAGCCGATCACAACGTGGAAGGAATCATGATTCGAATCACACCCCTCGTGGCGGGTCTACTGTGACCACGCCGCCGACGAATGAGTCAATGGAACCTTGGCCGACAATGCAGGACGACTCGCGGGATATCACGAGCTCTCCGACTTCTTTTGTGCAGGGTACCGGGGAAGATCGCCATAATTGGGACCTCCGTCGACCGGAGGAGATTGCCGCCGATACCAATGCCGCGAATTTCTACCAGAATCCCGGGGGGCGCAAGAGCTCGTCTCGGATACCCATCCCGACCTCTAGTCCGGCTCCCATTTCACCGGACCAACTTGGTCGCGAGTTCCCCAGGCAACGCGCGCGGGGGCTTACCAATGGAGAGGACGAGGCGTTGGCATATGGCAAACCGCGCAGGGCCAGCGAGCCTATCACCGTGGAAAATTTGGAGGGCTCTACTCCCCCAGGTGCCAGCAGTCGACCTGGGAGTCGTGGGTTCCCAAGCGGGCAAAATACGGGCAGGAAAACCACCGGTAAAGGTGCGACAGCAACAGGTACCCGAAAGTCGTCTGCGCCTCCCGCCACGCGTAAGACAACCCCGCGGAGTCGAGCTACGTCCGGAAATCAGCGTCCGACTACACGATCGGGCGAAGGTCGTGCCCCTCACCCCGTCAACCGCCCCGAGGGTGATCCGCCATGGCTGGCAACCATGTATAAGCCGGACCCGCGTCTTCCTCCGGAGGAGCAGATGCTTCCGACCCACGCCCGACGGATCCAGCAACAGATGTGGGAGCAAGAGGGTCGGACGCCGACGATGTATGATCGCCAATTTGCACCGCTAGCCGTTGGCCCCGACGGTGGCCCACGTCCGGTTGAAGTGAAGAAAGAAGAGCCGCCGAAACAGCCCCCGTCACCAGTATCGCCGCTACCGCCGCCGCAGCCTTCGCCAAAACCGGAGATTCGAGCCCCAGAGATCTTGCCCACGCCCAAGAGTCCCGATCCCAGCACTCGACCCAGTACGGGAACCGGCTACAGCACCATGCCCAAGGTGCAGCAGGAACCTCCTTCTGCGGGACTGACACCCAAGTGGAGCCCACCGGTTGTCACTGCGCAGGAGCCCCCTAAAAAGGAAAAGGGATGCGGATGCTGCATTGTTATGTGATTTTGTTCTTCTTCACTGGTCGAGTATATGTCTCGAATTTGATATCGCATTTCGTTTATCGGTCATTTGAAAGATACCTATCCCGAACTTCTACTTTGCGACGTCGACCCCTTTCTTTTCTCTCTCTCTCTATTTCTGTCTATCTCTGTCTACCTCTTGTCTCTTCCTTTCTTGCACGCTCACTCTTTCCACCATTTCTTTTACTATCATATCCCATTTTATTATTGGCTTGTTTATTCAGCGTGCCAGGTTGGCTGGCTTGGTGTTTGTGATCTTGATAACTTTCTTAGGAAATTCTTAATTCTGTCATTTATTTCTAGTTCATTCAATCCGTCGCATTTGTTTGGCTTGTTGAATTTCCTTGCAGTCGTGGCAATTTGTCGTTCCTTGCAAGATTCCCCTACATTGAACATTGCCAATTTCTTATCCACTGTTGCTTTGATCCCTTCTTTTTTTTCTTCCCCCAAGACTGGTCGAATTAATTTGGCTCCCAGACACCTGATCGGGTCCAAGATGGCATATCGCTGCTGAGTAGCAGTGGCTGGGGGACCAACTTTACGACTTTCACGATGTACTTTCTTCGCGATCCTCTTATCGATCTTGGTTGACTTGTTGTCTGGGTTGCATGTGATCTTTAAAGGACGGAAGTAAGATTGATGTCAGCGGATTTATATAAGCAGTTTCATATAGCATATCGCGAAGCAATGAAGTATTAGACTTCCACTTAGCACAGGCTGTACCTGGACCATAGTTCACTGTACCTAGTCCACTAGTATTAGATATGACGTCATTTCAATCACCGAGCAACGTTACTAAGCCAGATCACATGACATCATCACGTCAACCTCCGGCCGGCTTTTGACATTCGCCGTCCGTCCCCTCCTTTTGTCCCACCACCCTATTCATTTCCCCCCGATTTCCTTCTTTTCTTTCTTCTTCTTCTTTCCTCCGCCAGGAGCCCCGTTGCCCATCATAGCTTCCATCTTCCGCCGTCTCTTCGGGTCGTTTGCCCCTCCCACCGCCGTCGAAATGTCTGCCGCAAAGACCAAGGCTCAGTCCTACATCAACGAGAATGGCGTTGGTGAGTTTGCGATTCTCGAGCTTGCTTACTAGCCCAAGATTCTTCCAAGATCTTAGGGGAAGTCGCAATGAAATGAAATGAATATCGGCTTATACATTGAATTTTCTAGTCGTCTTTTCGAAATCTTACTGCCCTTACTGCCACGCCAGCAAGAAGTTGTTGAATGAGCTCGGCGCGAAGTTCGCGGTCGTCGAGTTGAACGAGTTGTGTATGTCTTCTTCCTCCCTTATCCCCTTATTTCCGTCTTATATCTATACATGCTGGTATACGTGCCGGTTGAATACGACCCTCTCACTACATGTATACACCGTTGTATTCAAAAGAACAAACACTAACTTTATGTGACTAAATAACAGCCGACGGCTCCGCCATCCAAGACGCCCTCGAGGAAATCAGCAGCCAGCGCACCGTTCCGAACATCTTCATCCAGCAGAAGCATTTGGGTGGAAACTCGGATCTGCAGGCCAAGAAGGCCCAGTTGCCGCAGTTGTTGAAGGATGCTGGTGCTTTGTAAACTGGCGCGTGCGCGCGTGTGGATAACTATGGATATATGACTTGTTTATTAAGATAGGGTTGGGGGTTGAGAGATAATATAATGCATATTTCTTTGCATGGTCTTTATCTTTTGGTAAAGGGGAATAGCTATGTTTAAGGGATATGATTATGTGAGAGTGAGAGAGATGCCCCGCAACGAAGTAAGCATGGAGGAGCGTGCGTTCTCTGATTTGATTGATTAATTGATTGGACGGAGATGTAGGTGTCTCAGTCTACTGAAGAAGCCAATCATGCTTACATCCTATGTGTAGTTGCAAGAATGGCAGTATTTGTCTGTAGAGTAAAGTACATTCTTATATTCATACATATACTATATTAAAACAATCAAACCACCTTCTGCACCACCGTGCCCACCGGTCGTTCCACAATGCCCATCACCCCGTCCACCACGCTCTGCCGCGCTCCCTCGCTCGACACGTTCTTCCCCGCCAGATAGTTCAACCACACCAGCCGGCTGATGCGCTCGTCCTGCACCCGGCCTAGGAACCGCGCCGGCTTCTTCGCCTCCGGGTAGAACAGCGCATCCAGCTGCCCTTGCGCGTTCCGCACCAGAAGAAGCGTCTGCCCCTTGGGCACATTCTTGCGCTGTCCACCGCCAAACAGACCCTTGAACTCGTTCATCGCCGCGCCGAAGGTCTCGTCCTCGAATTCGCCCGGCTTCTGCTGCGTCTTCTGGCCCCCTTGTTGCTGCTGCTGTTGCTGCTGGGCCTCGCGCGCCTTCGCGCTCGCCTGCTGCGCCCGGCCCGTGATGCCGCGCACCCATCCATCCCGCAGGTGCAGGAAGTCAGTGTTGCGCGTGGGCACGATCCGGAACGCCGTGCGCAGACCGTCCGTCTTCAAGATGGCATCCCACGCAGCGTCACCACGCTCGGGGTCCAGCAACAACTCGCGCAGCTGCTGCCGTTCCGTCGAAACCAGCGACGTGGCGGACGTAGCGCCAGGGACATCAATGATCTGGGCCTCGCCGGGCGGCTTCACAGCCGTCTTTACCAATCGCTGCTGCAACTCCGGCAGATCCGACGTCGCCACATACATGCCCACCACGTACACCTGAATCCGCAGGAACGACACCGTCCGGATCCCCAGCCCAAGCAGCTGATACGTCTCTTCCCCTTTCTCCTCCTCCGCGCCGTCGTCCGCGATAACGGGCGTGCCCTCCACGGGAACCTCATCGCCGGGTTTCAGCGCCTTCGCATCCAGCCTCTTCGGCAACCGAATCGTGCTTGGGAACTGCGGTACAGAACTCGTCCCCGTCTCGACCTGCTCTACTCCATCTTGTCCCTGGATCCGGATCACCGATGGAGTACCCGTGAATCCATCCGGTCCGTCGAGCTTCATGGCTCCAGATTGTGTCTGCGTCTGCGTCTGCGTTTCCCCCTCCTGCCCCGATCCGTCTACCGCTCCCACCCCGAACAAGTCCAGCTGGATGACACCGTACATGGCGACCGCGCACGCGGCGATCCCGGCTGCTGAGAGCGTCATCGATCGTCGGGCCTGCGTGAACTGTTCCTTTTGCATGGGACCGGGCCCGGCGCTGCGGAGGGGGTTGGGCTTTGCGGCGGCATTGCGGAGAGGTCGGGCGGTGCTGAGGAAGCGGGTTACGGTTGTCGTCGGCCGGAGGGTGGTTCGGCGCATTGTGCATTGTCCGCAGCTACGCCGGGATAGATGCATCGTGCGCTGGATTGTAGGTGGTAATGTCATGTTGTTTTGTTCTTTTTGCTGACGATTGGGTTCGGTTTGGTTGGTTGGTGGTGGATTGGAGTGGATGGAGTTGGCCGGGCGGGAAAGCTGGGATGGGATGGGATGATGTTCCGGTGGAGCTCCGTGCACGTGATCGGATCTGCCCTGGTTCTTTTTGGTTTACTTTTGGCTGATCGTTTGGGGAGTAATTATGGGGTTTATTATTTCTAGAGGTGGTGCTATTGTTGGAGGTTTGCTAGGGTTGGATAATTGGATTGCTTATTGTGAGGGCTAAGATTGGCTGATGAACTAGTACTTTCTGACGTGCCTAACGGTATAGGACCGTGTTTACTCCGTACTAGGTGACTAGATTTGAATCCGACAAGGATTGAAAAGAATTGGACTCTTTTGTACGGAAGACGATAACGACCGTGAGTATCTAAGTGTAAGTATTAATTCACCACCACCTTATGCGATCCACCTCCACTTACTCGAACAGACGCCGTGCCATCCGTATAGTTCACACCCCTCGAGACATCATTCCCATCGATCGTGATCGACGGTCTCTCACCACGTCTGACAAACGGCAGCGCCAGATCCCCGCGGGTGCCCTCCGGCACCGAGAAATGCAGCGTATACTCATCCGGCTTCCGCTTCCACGCCACCTGGAACTTGCCGAGCGAGGTGCTGAACCCGCCCTCCACCGTGCTCAGGTCGCCGAAATGCGGCGCAATCTTCCACGTCAGACCCAACGGCGACGTGATGCTGAGACCGAGAACGTAGTTCGTCAGCGCGGACGTCGGGCCCGCGGACCATCCGTGCGCATGCGACACGTACGACTCGTCGTGCGAGTACCCCCGATCAGACCGGTACCCAAACGTGCCGTCCGCCAGGTATCCCTCGATCACGGTGCTCTCGGTGTCGTTGGGATTGTTCAGGTACCAGCCCCAGCTGCGGCGGATGAGTTCCAAGGCTCGATCGGAGCGATCGGCTTCGAAATGGCCCTGGATCTCAAACGACGAGATGAATGGGGAGATGTTCCCGGGCAGCTCGGGCGTGACAGCCCCGATGGGAGTCCAGTTCTTCGTGAGTCGGTTCGAGATCTTCTCTGCGCGCTCCTGGTTGGTGATTCTGTAGAGTAGTGCCATGCTGTTGGCGTCTTGTGGGTAGAGGCTCGTATCCGTGGCGTTGTCCTTGAAGGCGCCGTACCCGTCATCCCAGCAGTGCTTGTTGATTGCTTTCCGTAGGTCGTCGGCCTGATCGTTCCATTTGGTGGCGAGAGGTGTCGAGTTCGCTGCCCAATAGGCAACCTGTGCGCCGGTCTTCAAGGTATGGTACAAACTGCCTCGGAGTTAGTATAAGTGAAGGCAGATCCATGATGCACTCGCACTCACATCATCTGTGCCTGAGTGTTGTTGTATCCCTGCTGCCATCGGGCCCAATCGCGCGTGCCAGTCACGTTCAGCAGGCCGCTGGATTTGTCCACCTTCTTGTAGACATAGTCCATGGCCTTCTGGTATCCCTCCCAGTTGTCTAACAGGAATTCGGTGTCGTTCGTGTAGAGAAAGTAATTGTATGTTCCGATCATCGACCACATGTGGTAGGTGTCCGAGTTCTTCTGGCTCAGGGGTGGGCCGGATTCGTCGAACGCCCCATTGCTCGCCTATATTGACGATCAGATCGCTGTACTCAGATCGATATGCCCAAAGAACTTACCTGCTTATCGTACATCACCTGCAGCGCATTCTTCACGCTCTCCAGATCTCCCGTGCTGACGAACGAGGCGGGCACGGCAATGCCCATATCACCTGGCCACACGGCACGGTCTCGCTTCGCCCCGTCCATGAGAATGGTATCGCCCGGTCCCATGGTGGCATTATTGGCCCAGCCTTCTTTAAGCATGGGAACTTGACGACCGGTCTTCACGGGTGCCGCATTGGTTTGCAGGGTATAGGCGCCGCTGTACCAGATCCGATTGAGGAGCTCGTCATCTGAGTGGAAATACCCCTGGTAGGCTTGAAGATTCGCCCACGTAGGCTGGAACCCTATCTCCAGGCTCACATCCTCAATATTGACAGTGGAGTCGTCCTCCGCGAGTAGAAAAACGGTCAAATATCGGAACCCTCCGCGGAGGTACTTATCGGGCATGACGTAGGAATCATTTCCGGGGTTAGAGAAGGAGGCATAGAGCGCGCCATCGGGACCTTGGAAGGCGCCATCCGATGAATCAGACCATTCCCCGATCCATTTCTTGGATTCGGTGAAGGCCAATCCCAGGATACCTTTGTCCGACGACGAATAATTCAGAGTGACAATGCCGCCGACCTCGATACCGAAATCGAAAACAACGCTCGAGCCATTCCCCGACAAAGAGAACGGGATGGAATCGTTGTACTTGGTGGACTTGGTTGGCGTGGATACCGACAGGACTTTTTTGGGGCTGACGGTTCGCGATGACGGCGCATAGATGTTTTTCTCCCAGGGGCCGGAAAAAGCACTGTTTTTGGGACCAGAACAAACGGTATTTCTCCAGCAGGTCTGCGCCGACGACAAAGAGACCAGAGCGAGGAGGCTCACAAAGCCAAAAAGCCAACTTGGGATCGCCATTTGCCAACCAGGTACGCACGCTCGCGGGAGGGGCACCCGGAGAAGGAACGCATCGTCACATCTGGCGTTAGCTGTCTATATAGCTGCTTCGGCATGACTAGTGCGGGAGCCAATGATAGCCTGTGTCAGGTTGGTGTAGGAAGGGAGCCAAAGAGGGGTCGGTTTGTTAGTTTATTTTATTAAATTTTTTCCTTGTGCTCACGCCGGACTTCTCGGGGGTCGCCCACGATGCTTGTCCGGCCACCAACGGCGTCATTCGGGCGATGTTTAGACGAGGTGACAGGGGGACATTAGGCCCACTTGGAAAGCCCAACGGCGCAAGGGAAATGGTCAAATAGAATTCCCTAGTCGATACGCCAAGTTTTTAAATTGTTCACGCCAATTGAGGGGCCCGGTCAGAAGGGCAAACGGGTCGGGAAACTGGAAACTTGGAAACCGCAGGAACCTGCACAGCACGAGAAATCAATAGTGCTGAAGAAGAGGATACTCCGAACTGAAACGATGTGGGCTACTGGAGCAGCGAGCACCATTGGCGGGAATTTTCACCCAAGCATTCCCTTTAGACCGCCCCATAAGGCAGCGATTGGCAGTACGGAGTATGGTTGTCTTCTTGTCATCACTCAACCGGATCAAGTCCTCGAGCCCCTTTATTTTCCTCCAGGGTGCTGTGAGGTATGAAGACGGAAGCATTGTGAAGTAGATCTCGGTCAAATTGCTACCGAAGGATGGCTCTTTGCGAAGATCGGTAAAATGCGTATCGGGTATTAATCAAATATAAGCTAGACGGATTTTGGATGTCTGAAATCTTAAAAGGGTGTTAGAAATACTTCTCACTAAGAAAAGACCAGGACTATGCACAGACGCTGGTTGGATCTTTTGGCATCCCATCAATGTCGCAGTGGAGGGGAAATTCTCTTTTCAGCGGACTAGTTATACTGAATTGCAGCGAGGTTGAATTCAATGTTGCATGATGGGTCGATTCAATGAGGGAAAGGAACGATGGAAATGAACGACGAGGCTTCCTTTCCTGAAGGTTTCCAGTTCTCGGACGACCTGAACTAGTACTGGCGTAGTTTATCTTAATATGTACTGACTCCGCCACTTGGAGCGTGCGGTATACAGGTGAAGCAGACAAATTTCTACCGGGTAAGTCTCTGCGCCTAGTACCTCAAAGTGGATCGATCTATCTGGGCTACGATCGGTAGTATACCGAGGCAAATCTGGTAGGATGCCGGTGAAACGACTTGATTGGTATGTAGCAATCTTTTCATTAGCAACATATCTTCGAGATGTGCAACACATAGCATCCAGCAATGATGACTGATTTGCAATAAGAAGCATTATCGCCTAATTAGCTAATCGTGCTGCAGAAACTACAACCTGTGCGCTGGGCGTCAATGGCGCGAACCATGATGTCGGAATATTCTAAACGCACCGTTGGCTGCTGCACAATGAGGACCAGAGCCAATATTGATGCGAGCCACTCTTCCTGGCTTCCCTGACCATTCTTTCAATCTCCAGCATATGGCTTGGAGAAAGGTATCAAAGGAACCATAATCACAACGCTGACTTGATCATCATTGTCGGTTAACCGCCAGCGTGCAGTATTGTGGAGACTCTGGATGCTTTGACTTTTCCGCATTCAATATTCAAGGGTGTCTAGTCGGAAATCAACCGATATTAGAGGATCGGCTTATGCGCAGGGTCACTTCGTTTCGATTTTGAATCACCACGCTTCATCAGACTGCCCATCGGTTGAATACTATCTGCCGGGGCTTGCCATATTTCGAAGCACAACCCTTGGTGGGCTCCAGGGGCATTGGCTTTGTAACCAGCCTTTTACTTTCTGCGTCATAGGAAAGCGGATACCTAAATAGTACATTTTTATCAATGAACTCGAAAACATCTTCTAGTACACCCATTATATTGAAATACTGGCAAAGATATGTCCGTTTGTGCGCTTTTTTTTTCTCTCCCAAACTGTCTAGATCTCGTGATTTTTCGTTAAAATGCCAAACATTGGACTCTGGGGTACAATGACGGAGAGAGTGATTGATGTTGCGTTAGTTCAATCAGATACATTGAGACTCTGATATAGCTATGGGTTGAATATCACACCTAGATTTTTCCTGTTAAATGCCAATCATTCTCAGCCCTACAAATATTCTTTCACCAGCCAACTCTCTTCTATCTAAGCAGATTTACGCAAAAGCAATAAATCGGGAAAGCAGCGTACGGGGTCTAGAGGGTTTAGGGCTAGGATTTGTGCAGATCATGCGTGGAGGATATAGACTGATGATTTTATAGTTCCACCTACGTATCCCAATTCTTTGATTCTTTGGCAGAAGAATCATTATTATAGGCCATTAAGTATAACGATAGCCTTGTGTGGATCGTTCTGGAGCGCAGGCATCTAAAACACAAGCACATATGCCGTACTAATTATTTAGCTCAATTGTCACCCGAAGGGCGCGAATGGAATTCGCCACGTGGGGAAGATAACAACTATTTAAGCTGTCAAAAAACGCATTGTACTTGAGTTAAGCAGTCTCGACTATATTTTTTGCTTGGAACAAATTAATAGACATACTGCCATTACACTCACTTCCCTCTGTTACTTTGGATATTCTCGATTTAGACCACCATGAGGAATCCTTGGATCGAAACCCCCTTGATCGAATCCGCGGCTTTATCGAAGACAGCCGGATGGTACGGAAACTGATTTGTTTCCCCGAGTCATCTAAAGCTAATTGCATCTCTGTAGTAAAGTCTTCTTGAAACTAGAACTTCTACAACCATCGGGGTCTTTCAAATCGAGGTAATTCCGCCGAAACATAGAGCATGACGAACGACATCGCTAACGCACCCATAGAGGAATCGGTTTTCTGATCCTCCACAGCCGTCTTGACCCAGAAAACGATGGCAAGGACCTCCACTTCTACATCGCTTCAGGAGGCAACGCAGGACTCGCGGCCGTCCTCGCAGCTCGAGACATCGAAGTTCCATGCACGGTGGTCGTACCGCATAGCACAAAACCGGCCATGATCACCAAGCTGCGTGCGATCGGCGCTACGGACGTGCTTCAGCACGGTAGTAGCTGGTTCGAGGCCGACACCTACTTACGACAAAATTTCATCGACAACCAAGATCGACAGCCCGACGCGGCAAAGCGAAAGAACATCCACCTGCCGCCTTTCGATCACCCGAAGGTCTGGGAGGGTGCGGCGACCATGGTGGAGGAAATTGCACGCCAATTGCCCCCGCCTGAAGACTCTACGAGCGAAGCCTTCCCGGCCGATGCCATTGTGTGTAGTGTGGGCGGCGGGGGTTTGTTTAATGGCGTCGTCGGAGGGCTGGAAACGTGTTTGCAGTCTCGGAAGACGGCGGCGGGGAAAGATGTCTACGTTGTGGCCACCGAGACCGAGGGGGCCCATTCCCTGGCGCATTCGATCCAACACAGAAGCCTGCAGTCGCTCCCGGCAATCACATCCCAAGCCACCTCGCTAGGGGCGTTGTGCGTAGCTCCCCGAACCTTGCAGTATGCGCAGGCACCGCCGGCCGGCGTGAAGGTTGTCAGCGCCGTGGGGTCGGACGCCGACGCTGCGCAAGGCGTGGTGCGTTTAGCGGATGAGCACCGATTGCAGGTGGAGTTGGCGTGCGGGATCAGTGTCCATATTGGCGCCATGGGGAGAATGCGAGAGCTGGTGCCGGATCTGAGGCCGGAGAGTCGCGTGGTGGTGGTTGTCTGCGGGGGGAGCAACGTGACGGCGGAGACGATTGCGGAGTATCGGCGACAGCTGAGTGCGGGATGGACATAACTAACTAGTTAGTTATGCATGGTTATATAATTATACAGAAAAGATGACTCAGTCACACGGACCAACGACGGGCCGGGCGGGACGACGATTTCTCTGCTGCGTTCACATCATTCCGGACTCGAGAATACACGGCGGTCCCCGAAGTGCCCTCACCAGCGCCTGAACATTACGATTTTCCAAGGTAAGAGGATTATTAAGAGGGAAGAAGGAAGCCTGCAGATGCCCTGTTTGTTCTCTTTAGGGTTGCTCTCCTGTACAAATGAATGAATGAATGTCTCGTAGACGGGCCTCAGCCCCCGTTGTCCCCTTCTCCGCCCATTTTCTCTCGCTTTCGCTCTCCCCTTCCATGCTGGTCCGCCCGTTGCGCAGTGTGACTAATATGGCAAACAGTCTCGTGACCGGCGCTGCCCGGCTTAGGGCTTCACTATGCCCGCTGTCCATGAGGATCTGGCCTCCGCGGTATTCCCTACCGACACGGACTTTTCCCCGGAGATCTTTCCTCGCCAGGTTACCCTGAGGGATCGTGTCACCGTCGCGACCCTGGTGCCCATCTCGCCATGTGACGACATCCCCCGGTCCCTGCTGGCCTACCTATCCGACCAACTGAACAAGGAAATCGAGAAAGGCGACACCTATGCCATGATCGATGCCATCCCCTTGAGTCAGTTCCAATCCTATTGGTTCTCCAACTTCGGTGCCATCATGCTGCTGGGCGACTTCAAGAGCGTCCTGGACATCCAGGCCATGGATCGAGCCGGCGCCAATTGGACCAAGATCTGCCTGGGGAGTTTCAACGTGAGACCCAATTACCCCGGCCGCAGTAGTCATGTATGCAATGGCATGTTCCTGGTGACCGATGCGGCCCGAAATCGAGGTGTGGGTAGATTGATGGGTGAAGGGTATTTGGACTGGGCCCCGAGATTGGTCAGTATCCATCCTACCTTGCGTGGTGGCGTTTTCGAGTTCCTTTGTGATGCATGGCCCTTGTTGCACAGGGCGACGTGGAGGGGATGAGGGGCTGTTGCAAGCTTCGAACCAACCGCGCAGATCATGTTCAATGCGGCTCTCTAACTTTCCCCGTAGGGTTATACGTACGCGGTCTTCAACCTGGTCTACGAGAGCAACGTTGCTTCTTGTCGTATCTGGGATGCTCTAGGGTTCAAGAGAATCGGCAAAGTTCCGGGAGGAGGCCGACTTCTATCAAATCCGGGGCAATATGTCGACGCGATCATCTACGGGCGGGATCTTGGTCCCGAGGGAGAAGATTCCGTCACGCAAGATCGCTTCGACAAGATCCGATATTATTTGAAACACTCTAAATACCCCAGAGGAGCTGATCGCGCCGAGAAGAGTCGGCTGCGGAGTGCAGCAACGCATTACAAGCTGATCGGAGGCAATGATGGGGATAACGAGAAATTGATGTTGAAAGACAAGGAGGTGGTGTCAGACCCTCAGCAGCAATATGAAATCGCGCGAGATATGCACGTTCAGCAGCATGCGGGAATCAACAAGACCACTGCGGCCATCGCCGTGAAATATCATTGGGTCAGGATCAAGGAAACCGTCAGTCGAGTCATCAGAGATTGTCCCCAGTGCAAGGAGACGCTCAAGTCACCTTTGGCCAACGGCCTTTTCCGGACGGAAGACCAACTGGACAATGATGATCAGCCCGGCACTCACGAGAGTGACATGAGCAACGACAACGACATGGATCAAGAGGGCCTGAGCCACGACATCGAGCACGACATCAACCATGACATCAGTCATGACTTAAACCACGAGATAAGCCATAGTATGAATCATGACTTGAGCCATGAGAGTGACATGAACCACGCCGGCGATCTGAACCATGACGCCGACCTGAATCTGGCGTCCAGCGCAGCCATGAGCACCAATCCGCTATTGGACCATAGCTCGCTGGACGTTCACCAGGGTCACAATTCATTATTCACCCCCCATCCGTCCGTCGTGCAAGGGTCTTTGGATGCCATCGGCGACTACACGACCATACCTCTGGACCCTCAAATCATTGACATTCATCATCAACTCCCTCGATTCCAGCCCCACGATGCCATGGCCGACCCATATGCACATGATACTCATGGATTGTCAAGTACAAACTTCGACGACGACGTACGACATCATGCAGCCCATGATTACCATATGATGGTAGATGATACAACGGACCCGGGAGGGACGCTGCATCAGGACGCGCTGGGGCTGGTGCATTCGCAAGCCAGCGACGTACATCACGAGCAAATACTAGCCAAATATCAATATGTCGGACCGACAGATGATGATTTGGACTTTACATAGATTTGCTTCTTTTTCTTTTCTTTTCTCTCTCTTATTTTTCCAGCATGACGGGCGTTGAGCGTTTCGGGTTATGCCTGCATTACTACCTATTACCTAGTCTTAAATGGTGGAGGGAGGGCCTGTGTAATTTATACTGCAGACACATATAGAAGGAATATGCTTGTAGACCAAGCATACCAATACAGACGCATAATCATTACTCAGAATATTAAAATAAATGGTGGACTGTCAAGAGCATAGGCAGTAGTAACTGAAGTAAGAGGGGCTGAAATGTAGGGTTGCGGAGGGCGGCATGATTGGTCACCGCCCGGTGCTTTGGCGACATGAAGAGAAGCTCCGGGAAATTTTGGTTTGGTCCGCCAGCGTTACTGAACTCCTGGACTGTCAGGGCCATCCATCTCCGTTCCAGTTCTCCCATCTAGTCGGGACTATCGCCCTCGTTCTTCTTGTTATTTCTTTCCCCTCTCTATCTTAATTAATCAAAATGGCCTTCGCCGGCCAAACCCCCACCATCATTGTGCTCAAAGAGGGTCCGCAACCCGCCCGCATTCTGAATCCCCCTCTCCCCGTCTGTGTGTTGTCAGGAGAAATCTGTTGGCTGACACTGTCTCTCGATGATTTGTAGGCACGGATGCTTCTCAAGGAAAGGGTCAGATCATTTCCAACATCAATGCCTGCGTGGCTGTCCAATCCACGATCAAGAGCACTCTCGGTCCGTATGGAGGGGACTTAATGCTGGTCGACGCCAACGGCAGGCAGACTATCACGAACGATGGAGCCACGGTCATGAAAGTACGTGAGACATTTTAGGCCAATCAGGTTCTCTCGACACAAAAAAAGTTCGAATACTGATTGTGTCGTTCACAACGATTTTAGCTCCTCGATATCGTCCACCCCGCCGCCCGCATTCTCACCGATATCGCCCGGTCTCAAGATGCCGAAGTGGGAGACGGCACAACGTCGGTCGTGGTTCTCGCCGGTGAGATCCTGAAGGAAGTCCGGGAATTGGTCGAGCAGGGAGTCAGCGCACAGACGATCATCAAGGGTCTACGGAGGGGCAGCGCCATGGCCGTCAACAAGGTGAAGGAAATCGCCGCCGACATAATCCAGGCGGGAGAGAGCGAGGAGAAGAAGGTGGAAACGCTACGACGATTGGCAGGAACCGCCATGAACAGCAAGCTGATCAAGCGTAACTCCGACTTCTTCACCAAGAGTAAGCAAAACCGGTCTTCTCTGTTTCTCTGCGGAGATGGTGTTTTTTTCTTTTTTTTTTTTTTTTTTCTTTTCATGATACTGATCCCGGGTTGATTTTGTTTAGTGGTTGTCGACGCCGTGCTGTCGCTTGACCAGGACGACCTGAACGAGAAATTGATCGGCGTCAAGAAGGTGACCGGTGGTGGTCTCCAGGATTCCCTGTTCGTCAACGGTGTCGCTTTCAAGAAGACCTTCTCCTACGCCGGTTTCGAACAGCAGCCCAAGTCGTTCAAGGACCCCAAGATCGTTTGCTTGAACGTGGAGTTGGAGTTGAAGAGCGAGAAGGACAATGCGGAGGTTCGCGTTGAGCATGTGTCCGAGTACCAGGCCATCGTCGATGCCGAGTGGCAGATCATCTACAACAAGCTCGAGGCCATCTACAAGACGGGTGCCAAGGTTGTTCTCAGCAAGCTGCCTATTGGTGACTTGGCTACGCAGTATGTTCTTTCCGAGTGGTCTGGGTCTGTTTTAATCATGCTTGCTAATCGCTCGTTCGCAGGTACTTCGCGGACCGTGACATCTTCTGTGCCGGCCGTGTCTCGTCGGACGATATGGACCGCGTGTGCCAGGCCACCGGCGCGGCGACGCAATCGACATGCAGTGACATCCAGGAACGTCACCTGGGTACCTGCGGTTCGTTCGAGGAGAGCCAGATCGGTGGAGAGCGGTTCAACCTGTTCGCCGAATGCCCCGGCGCCAAGACGTGTACTCTGGTGCTGCGTGGCGGTGCCGAGCAGTTCATTGCCGAGGTCGAGCGTAGTCTGCACGACGCGATCATGATCGTCAAGCGTGCTCTGCGCAACACCACCATCGTCGCGGGCGGTGGTGCCACCGAGATGGAGCTGTCCAGCTTCATGCACGGCTTCGCCGACCGCAACGTGCCTCACAAGCAGCAGGCGGTCGTCAAGGCGTTCGCCAAGGCCCTGGAGGTGATCCCCCGACAGCTGTGCGACAACGCCGGCTTCGACGCCACGGACATTCTGAACCGTCTGCGCGTGGAGCACCGCAAGGGTAACGTGTGGGCCGGTGTCGACTTCGACCACGAGGGCGTCCGGGACAACATGGCGGCGTTTGTGTGGGAACCAAGTCTGGTCAAGGTCAATGCCATCCAGGCGGCCGTCGAGGCGGCCTGCTTGATCCTGAGTGTGGACGAGACGATCAGTGAGTTCCCCTGCCTCTAGGATATGGTATTTATGAAGTGACAATGCTAATGCAAGCCATCAACAGAGAACGAAGAGTCGGCTGGGCCTCAGGCACCGGGCCGTGGACTTCCTCCCGGCGCGGCCCAGCGAGCTCTTGGGGGCGGCCGCGGACGCGGTATGCCTCGCCGGGGTCGGTAAACGATAGATGTCATTTTCATGTGAGGGATGGGACGGTCCAAACACCAATTATACAGAAAAGCAATTGTTACGTAGTACAATTCTACTATTTTGGTGGTCTTTTTTTTTTTTTTTAGAACAGTTATGTAAGGGTTTATATTTTCTAGAACATACGTGGACGGTGGAAGTATGCAAGTGATGCGGATGACAAGAAGGAAAGGGGTGCAGCAAGAAGAATCGTAAGTAATAAGGCTGAGCAACGAGAGTCCGACGATCTCCGGGGGTACGAGGATGCGTGCCCGACCGCGGCCTTAGCGAGAGAGAGCGAGAAGGCTGGCTGAGCTCGTTCATGCCTCATGCCTGCTCGTGCAGTCGGCGTCCCCGACGGGCTGTTCTGCAGAATTTTCACGATCTTCGTAGATATCATATTAAAATAAAATTAAAAAAATAAGAAATCAATAGACAAACCTGAATCTGAAACTCATGATAAAGAAGAAATCTTCTAGAACTGTTCTCCTTCATCAGGATAGAAATCCCGCTCCGACCCACCGGATCTCGGGCATTTCGTAGGCTGCCTCGTTCTTCGCCCTCTCTTTCGTTGTTTTCCCCCAGAGTGACTCTCACCACTTGCACTTGCCCGTCTTGTCTGACCCTGGGCTCCTTTGATTTGTTTATTCTGGGTTTTACCTTTTCTATTTGAGCTCTCTCGTGCCCCTCTAACCGCCATGTCCTACTACCCCCCTTACTCGGGCCCGCCCGGTTATCCCCCGCAACAGTATTCCTATCCTCCTCAGCAGCCGTCCTACGGCGCTCCGCCTTATCAGCAGTAAGATCGCCGCTTCTCTTTTGTCTCCTCTGCGGTGACCCTGCCATATACACATACTTCTACATCACTTCTACATCTACATATACGAAAAAAAAAAAGGAACTTCCGTCGACTGATCTCTCGCCAGACCCATGCAGCATCATCATCACCACCAGTCGTCCTACGGCGGCGGCGGCGGCGGCGGGTATCCCGGTCAAGCCTATCGCCAACAGGCTCCTCCCAGCAACCCCTATCCTTCGTACGGTCAGCCGTCGCCCCAGCCTTACGGATCGCATCCCCCTCAGGGCGGATATGGCGTATGTTAAACCTGCCTTGGAGAGTTGAATTTCGCGACGATCGCGACAGTTGACATGGAATCTTGATCTCTAGGGCGGTCCGCCGTCGGGCTACAACAGCCCGGCACCCAACGGTGGCATGTACCAGGGACACAGACAACAAGGCACGCTTCCTCCCCTTTGCGCATTCGGCCTCGCTCCTCCGCGCACCAAAAAGCCGCCTCTTCACTCGCGCAGTTGCTAATCGCGCAACAGGTGCTCCTAATCCCTACCAGAACTCCTACGGCCAGGGTGGCCAGGGTGGCCACGGCGGCCCAGCTCCTCCTCCCAGCGACCCCGTCGCCTTCGGTCATGGCGCTCCCCAGGGATACAACTTCCAGTACTCCCGCTGCACCGGCAAGAGAAAGGCGCTTCTGATCGGTATAAACTACTTCAATCAGAAGGGTCAACTGCGCGGCTGTATCAACGATGTCAAGAACATGTCCTCGTACCTCCACCAGCACTTCGGCTACGCTCGCGAAGATATGGTGCTGCTGACGGATGACCAACAAAACCCTATGAGCCAGCCGACCAAGGCCAACATCCTCCGCGCCATGCACTGGCTGGTCAAGGACGCCCGTCCCAACGATTCGCTCTTCTTCCACTACTCGGGTAAGTCCTAGATTCCAGAATCAGTGTTTTGTTGGGACTCATTCTGACGAGAAGCGCAGGTCACGGTGGTCAGACCCCCGATTTGGACGGCGACGAGGACGACGGATACGACGAAGTGATTTACCCCGTTGATTTCCGCCAGGCGGGCCACATTGTCGACGACGAGATGCACCGGATCATGGTGAAGTCTCTGCAGCCAGGCGTGCGACTGACGGCCATCTTCGACTCCTGCCACTCCGGCTCCGCTCTGGACCTGCCCTACGTCTACTCCACCCAAGGTGTCCTCAAGGAACCCAACTTGGCCAAGGAAGCTGGCCAGGGTCTCCTGGGTGTGGTGTCGGCCTACGCCCGCGGCGACATGGGCAGCATGATGTCGACGGCGGTCGGCTTCCTCAAGAAGGCCACCAAGGGCGACGAGGTGTACGAGCGCAACAAGGTGACCAAGACGAGCCCGGCAGATGTCATCATGTGGTCCGGCAGCAAAGACGACCAGACCAGTCAAGACGCCCAGATCGCCGGCCAGGCCACGGGTGCCATGTCGTGGGCCTTCATCAGCGCCATGCGCAAGAACCCGCAGCAGAGCTACGTGCAGCTGCTGAACAGCATCCGAGACGAGCTTTCGAGCAAGTACTCGCAGAAGCCGCAGCTAAGCTGCAGTCACCCCTTAGGTAAGTGAAAGAAACAGACTCAAGGCTGGAGGAATTATGTCGTCGAACACAGACTCTGACCGAGTATAGATGTGAACTTGCTCTATGTGATGTAAATAAGTGGGGTTTTGGCTTGGGGGTTTTCTTTTCAACGGATACGGATTCTTGCATTGGGATTTCATTGCACGCGAAAAGGTTCTTTGCGCTTGTCTTTTTTTCTTATTTTCGCAGCTTTATCTCTTATTTCTTATTCTTAATCTAAGCATGGTTGTATTGCCTTTCTTATGGTCGCTTGCTTCTCTGGTTTTTTACGAGATAGGATGCCACTAGACGATGAAACACGAAGATAGGTCTGGTGGGAACTTAATGATCGTCTTGTTTGCACTCTATTTTAAGCATTTATTGTCCACTATTTAGTGGTTTATTTACTTCGCGGACAGAATTCCTAGATCTCGAACATCTGTTGCTCTCCGATTTAGGCAAGACCTATAAAGTTCAAACCATTCAAAGAGCTACGCAATTTCTTCTAGACCTAAAAAATTCTAGACAAGCGATCCAGCAGTTGAACCAAAAACATGGGTGTGGAGGGAAAAAGGTATGGTAGGTTTAGGCTGGGTGCTCTCGAAGCTCATCCTTCGGTGGATAGCTGGTGACTGAGGAGCGAGGGGGTGAAATTAGTATGCTACAAATTTACTTCTGAGCAGTCAAATTACCCCATATGAGTTGTCAACTTTTGTTTTTCTTTTTCCAGCAAATCAATCACGTGGGTTGTATTCGTTAAGAGCCACTTCGGCGGCTGCAGATTTCAAGTTTCGCATGTTCCTCGTCGTTAACTTTACTCTGACTACTTGGTGGATGTGGATTGTTTTTTTTAGAGCTTTAGCTTCAACGAGAGAAAGTCAATTCAGACCACTATTTTCTATAAGCCACAGACCTACCTGCCAACCTACCTAGTAAGTAAGTTAGCTTCTACGCTCCCAGAAAGCGTCAAGCTTCCAGTCCAGTTCAGACAGACTAGACCCATGGAGATTTTTCATTCCTGATTTCCCCACCGGGACTGGGTCGATTGAACTACGATTCTATCCCTTCCCATTATATCCTCTTGCAGCTAGAGTCTACCTAGCGGAGCCCCAAAGTATCTACATACACCTAACACATGGTACATACAAACAAACTACGCGAGAAAACAAATGACTAACCAACAAGCCACATACCCAGGGCTAGGGGAGGAAGGTACCCAGTAGCCATCTATGGCTTCCATCTTCCGTCTAGACCGCCGAAGCGGCCAGACCTACTTTGAAACTGAGATGACTCCGATTCATCCCCACGGTCCGGCCTGGGTGCACGAGACCCCCTACCTACCGGAAGGGTGGGAGTCGACGAGCAGAGTCGGCGCCCCGACGCTGAAACACTCCGCCATGATACAGACCCTCTCGAACCAGCGGAATCTCGTGCCCGGATTGTTTGTGAACGTTCCCTGGCCGATCGCGAGTTATTTGTGGGATTGTCTTGGGAGGAGGTATGTTTTCTTTTCTCTTTTTTTCTTTACCCTGGAGTGTGGGAAGGGGAGAGCGTTAGAGATGGAAGTTGGATGTGTAAGTAGAAGAGCTGATTCAGAATGGTCCTACATCATATAGTCGGAAACGGACCCTGTATATGTGGAAGGTGTTTGCTACCGCGTATCCCGAGGAGTTCGCGCGGGTCGCGCACTATCGGTCCATGAAGATCGGAGGTCTGAGGCTCTCGCTCCGGGATTACCTGGGCATGGCGAAGAGCGAGACGCTGAAATGGCGCGCCGTCCTGACGCTGGGGTCGTTGTTCGCGACGATCCCAGAGCTGGTGGAGATCTCGGACGTCAGGAACCTGGTGGCTCTGGAGGTTGCGACTCAGACTCAGGTGGGCGCGATACGTCTCGCGGATGGTCCCGACGCCGACATAGAAGAGACGCAGGGGACAGCGCTGAATGATCGCATCGTGCGGACTTGGAGCGAGAGGGCGCGCACGACGGGGGCGTTGGCCCATCTGCGCGTCCTGCGCGTCTACTACCAGGCGGATCTGTCGAGGGCAGCGCTGCGCT
Organism: Aspergillus affinis; assembly: GCF_023601865.1. NCBI lineage: Eukaryota > Fungi > Ascomycota > Eurotiomycetes > Eurotiales > Aspergillaceae > Aspergillus > Aspergillus affinis. The sequence goes on from NW_026515784.1 coordinate 316,672, forward strand.
ATCTGGCGCAATTGCCGGCCCTGCGGTTCATCGTCGCCTACGAGTGTTCGGGGCTTTTGGGTTGTATGCGCGAAGGCGAGGTCGTAGATGGCTGGGAAAAGAGTTCCTTTGAGCCATTCCTCTCGAAAGATCTCTACTCGTCGTACCAGGCTAGTCTGTCTGGCGACGTGGATAGCGAGCCGTCCACCGTGGGACCGAATTGTCCTGTGTTGGATTTCCAGCTGGGAGGCAGGATGGATGCGTTGCCGTTGACGAGTGCTCGGGGTCGGGCCAAGATGCTGTGTTTACGACGCACCAGGGCAGAGGCTGGACCCGCCACGAAAAGGTTAAAAGTGACACGCCCTGTTGAAGCTGGACCCCGGAAACCAGTGATGAAGGATCGTCGGGCCAAGGATCTCAGCGATGTGCTGGGGAATTTTCTTGGGGGAATGTAGTCGGGGATTGGGCGGTGATATGTGCCTTGCAGCGGAGACCAGCGGATGACATCTGCATGATGCTCCATCTGGCAGAGTGCACAGTGTTCCTGCAGGAGGCTCGATATACTCCGTACATGAACACTTCTCGAGAGACTGTCTCAACAGTCAGCACACATACAAACCAAGCAAACCAGACAAACGAGACAAACACGATGACGCCGTCATGACAGGCGCCACCCGCTGATTGGCTGTGGGGCCACCACCAACCAGACACCGCCGATTCCCCGCAACGCCGCGTGATTGGCATTTGGCACCGCAATGGATATCGTTCCATTTCATCTCTCTCGCTTCATCCTGCGCCAGGAATGTGTGTTTCTCAGTAACTACATCGTGGTATCGAACCCTCCTTAGTCACTGTCGTCCCTTTCCGATCGAGGACCCTGTCCTCTACCCCATTCCACTATCCATCATGACGGACCGAGTCCCGGCCGAAGCGGTGGCCGATACCTCCAACGGATCGGCTATAGCATCCCCCCGATCCAGCACCGATTCTCGCTCCTCCCCCTCCGTGCGCAACCAGTCCCTCCGCCTCTCTCAGGGCTCGTCTAACCACCAACACCGTCACAGTCTGAGCGAGACTCTCCGCGGGGCGCCCGGGTCCCCGCGCTCCCGCCGACAACCGTCGCTGAACCAGTCGGCCATCCAGAGCCTGATTGACAACCCTCCGGCCCCGAACCACGCCGACCCCGCATTCGCCGGCAGAGACTGGAGAGAAATCTCCATCGGGGAGCTCGTCAGTCCGGAGGATTTGAAATTCGTCGAGATTGACACCGGGATTGAAGAAGCGACCAACGTGGGTTCAATGACGGGTTGACGGTTAAATCCGGATGACGGAAAAGCTGACGAGTCTGTTTTTTCTTTGTTCCTCATCAGGTTTTAATTGATACGGGCGCCCCGGTGCTCTTGATCCGTGAGGACCGCCAGCAGAGGTCGGCCGTGGGCACGTTCGATTACTCGGATCTGAATGCGTACCTCCTACTCGCCGCGGGGCTGACGCGCCCGGATGAGGCGATGCTCGCATCTTATGAAGAACTGGCTCGCAAAGCCCGGGACGGACTCACAATACCGCTGCGCGACGTCAAGGATCTGGGCCGGAAGGAACCGATGACGACACTGCCGGCCTCGGCCAGCGTGATGGCAGCGGTCGAGACGTTTGGCGGAGGCGTGCATCGCGTCGTAGTGGTGAACGAACACGATGACAATGAGGTGCTGGGAATTTTCAGCCAGTTCCGACTAGTCAAATTCTTGTGGGAAAATGGGCGCAGCTTCCCGGTGATCGACCAGCTGTATCCGCTGGCGCTGTGGGAGCTGCGGATTGGATCGCGCGATGTGGTGTCCATCAAGTGCGTTGTCTTTATCTCTGTCGCCCTATCGATAAATGGGGACATGGTCTGACAATATCTGCAGTGGAGACAAACCTCTCAGCGAGGCGCTGGGAATTATGAACGACGAAGGCATGTCATCCATCGCCGTAGTGGATAATCAGTTCAACGTGGTGGGCAATATCTCCACGACGGACGTGAAGGTGAGTTAACGGAAACATATGAAAGGGAGGCAAAGATAGATTCCAGACTGATTGAGCAGCTTCTTACGCGATCCTCCTCGTTACCCTTGCTGCACAACACCTGCGCCCATTTCATCTCGGTGATTTTATCCACGCGCGGCCTGATTGACGGCAAAGACTCGTTCCCTGTTTTCCATGTGAATCCCGGATCGACGCTGGCGCACACCGTTGCCAAGGTGGTGGCCACGAAATCCCATCGGTGAGTTCTCTTCTCAGGTAGCAGAGATTCCCTGCTGTAGCCCTGCAATTGGATGATTATGAGATGCTCATGCAGGGTGCTACGATCTTAGGTTGTGGGTGACCGATCCCCTGTCTCCTTCATCCTCAGGGCCCCCCACGCCCTCGCAGTCCTCGGGACATATTCCCTTACCCCCAGCTGTATCGCAGCAACCTCCACCGTCACCCCCGGCTGTCAACGCGGCACCCCTGCCTCCAGCCCTGGGCAGCCAGACGCATCCCACCATGCCACACACACCCACGGCAGCCATGGGGCCGTCGATCCCGGTGTCCTCGCTCCCGGGCGCACGGCTATCGGGACGGTTAGTGGGTGTAGTCAGTCTGACGGACATATTGAATCTGCACGCGCGGGCCAATGGCTTAAGTCCGGCGGATCCAGCCGAAAGCCGAAGTCGACGACGACGCAGCAGCAGTTCGAGTATCAGTGTGCGTCGAAGCGGTGAGATTGGTCGGGAGTTACTCGGTCGATAGACTTGGTTTTTTTTTTTTTTTTTTTTTCTTCATTTGTTTGTATCTTTGGTCATTGCCCTTGCTCTCATTTCTTTGCCTTCATTTTTGTGTCCATGCTTACGCACGTCCCGTACAAAGTTCCTTAAGCCCTATCTGCTTATTTTCCAGTACAGTTTAGTCTAGTTTAGTTTAGCTAGAGCCATCAGAGGTACAGTCTGAATGTGAAAGTGAATGCAAATCGCCACTTGATTGATAGTGTGGAAATCCAATGACCATCCAGCAGGGACATACCGCATTCCGACCTGATCGGCCCTGTCACTCTGGTTCTGGGTAAGGGTTCGACAGGATAAATGGAGCATTAATTCGCCGATCCTAAGCGTAACCTAATATCCATACTTTAACTGACAAATCCACAGCTAGAAGTGTACTTACAGTGTGAGAGGAAGAGGGTGACTGTCGATCTCCAACACCCACCCATCCATTAGACGTGGTCAATTGGCTCCCAAGGAGTGCTGTGGACCGAGCAAACCCTATCAATCAGCGAGTCAAATTCCATTTCCAATCAGCTAGACCAGACCAGACAGACAGCCAGGGAGAGAGGGAATAGACGTAATCCCACACACGCAAACCAAACCAACTCAACCCAATAGAATAGCCTCCTAGTGCTAGTACCACCACTACCAGCTAAACCCCCCAATCCCTTCCCACAACAACCGCCAGCCAGGTAGCTAGCTAGCTAGGTCTAGTTACTGGTCTCGGGTGGCACTCACAGCCACTTAACCTATCCGTAGAGTCCCATGGATATCACCTAGGGCTAGGTTCCCTGGGACAGAACTAACCGAGAGCACCAATGACCTTGCAAGATTTGTCCGTCCGTTCGAGGATTCTTGTCTAGGAAAGATCAGCCAGATCAAATGAAGATATTCGCCTTTCTTGGCGGGGAGGGCTGAATTTGAGCTACCTACTTCTTATGCCTTACTAACTACTTAGTAACGGAACATTAACTATTAACTCATTGTGTGGATTGGGAATTGACATGTCGGTTGGACCTTCTCCTCCTCGGGGACGCGTTGGCATCGCTTGCTGGGAAAGGGCTAGTGAGTTTGGAGGTTCGGGGTTGGGTTACTAGTTCGGTAGGTGGATAGACGTAGCAAAACTTCAACAGGTCAGGTCCAGCCATCTCGAATGCTAATAATAAAGTTCCCCATAGAGGTGGACATGAGACGCTGCATGCGGAAAAGTTGATTACCTCACATGGTTCCGACGTATCGTGTGCCCTCTTGCCTTTCACTGGGGTATGGTATATGGTTTGATTTGAGTTCATTTGATATGCTAACAAATGAAATAGAATAGAATGATTAGTTTTATCCAGGAAGAGCTAGATGTTAGGCATAGGATACGTTGATTAATGTGTAGGATGTATTTACTAGAGTCCTATCTACAGTAGAGAAATTGGGATATAGTGTACTTGATTTTCTGTCATTTTAATGAGGGTGTCTGGATATGTATACCATGTTCTAACTACAGAATGATTGGATCATGTTAAACAGTCTACTTCATGTCTATACCCAAGTATGAAGTACACCTTAATCAATTATACTAGGGGGCCAGATCTTGCCGATTCCCTTTCCCGAGGTCTCCCAAATCAGAAACAACCTTCAACAGACACAAACAGACAGACAAACAGAACAGAGACACCTCCACCTCTAAAGTCAATTCCTTTCAAAGCAACCAAATCCCCCAACTCACTGGACCCTGAAAACAGACCCCGTATTCCTCCTGAAGAGCAAGCAAGGAGGGGTAGGTTAAAAAACCCCTCAGTTAGACAGACAGCAGATAGATCCACTCCATTCTAGGGCAGCACATACCTTGATGATCTGAGTGCATTAACTATCCAACCACCCTAGCTATCCAATTTTCGAACATCTAATGTCCACGCAAGATGTCAGCTCAGCTCTAAGCCTCCTAATCTAGTTAGTTAGTTATGGGGACCCCTTGGTAAGACCCCCAGAGCTAGTTAACTAACTAGTCAGTTCAGTCTAGATAGCCGAGCTGACTAGCCGACAACCACTGATCTTCTCCGCGGAGTAACTTAATTGTCCTCAGTTCCTAGGTTCCGGATCTTGCTATAGTGGGGCCAAGATACCGCAGGTAGGTCCTAGAGAGGAGAACCTGTTGGCTGGATCGACCGCTTGACTGGATCAGGCTTGGGGAATTTTACTGGGTGGTTTGTGACGGTACAACTTTGGGCATTTTTCATGCCTCTATCCCTAAGACAGTACTTAGGTAGGTAGTGTTTAGGTAGGACAGATTAGGTTCCCCCTCGGAGACCGATACTGTATTGTTATCTATTCTAAGGAGAACTATACCTCATTCAGAAGACCCACACAAGCTGCAGGACTAGTCCCGGTCTGGAGGGTCTGGTTTTGGTCCGTGCGTGCAGCGTCGATCATATCCGTCGAGTCGGGTCGTAGCTATCTTTATCTAGATGAATAGAGGAGATGTGGGAGGAGTTAGGGTACATTGGTTGACAAGGTGATTCTAAGCATGAAGTTATTTATGACTACGAATAGTAGAGCTACATCTCTCTCCTAGGTTTCAGGAATAAATACTTAGATAGAAACACCTCAATCAACGAACAATTAGCAGTTAAAAAATGTGTAGTTCTAATTTCCCCAGGCCCACACAAAGGCTACCACTATTCAGTATTCACTAACCAAACCAAGCATGCAAGGTCCGGACCGTCAAATCTGACAAACTCTGCACTTGCAGTTGTAACTCGTAACTAGTTAGTTAGGCTGCAGATAACCAGCCAACTAATAAACCGACTCTGTTGTCAGAATGTAATCAGCCAAGGAACCCCCCCACCCCCATCACAGTGACTGTGTGACCCCAGTTTTCTCCCTACCCAGGTTTCTGGTTTGAGGAATGGAAAACCCAAAAAAACTCTATCGTTGTGATGTTGCAGCGTTGTGCGGTTTTTCCCCTGCTGTTTGCGGAATCTTGGCTCCGCTGGATGGAGCCTTGTAAGCTTTCCCTCCCCCTTTGCAAGTTGCAACCCTACCGTACCTACGGGCTTTGTTGTTGAGTCATTTCTGAGATGAGATGGGAGGAGGTAGGTGGTACGGTGTCCACTTATTTTACTTCTTCCTTGTTTCTATTGCGCTTTTTGTTGCTGATGCGTAGGAATGAGTACGGTTTACTGAGGTGGACTGGGGGGTGTCGGGTCCTCCCCACTCCACCCCACCAACCTGTCTTCCCCTGTCAAAAGCTCAGAACCCAGGGAAATGGATCGTGAATCCAACTCGAGGAATCCAAGTAGAAAAGGAAAGGAAATGATAAAATAGAAAAAGTTAAAATTATCTATCCGTGGAAATACAGCAACGAAGAGAAAGAAAGAAAGAAAGAAAAAAATGTTCAGCTTGGAGCTCCAAACTATCGTACACCCGTATACCCAATCAATCAATCGTAATCCATGTCCGATTCCTTACAAGGCAAGGAGAAGGAAAAGAGCAAGAAAAAAAAAAAAGAAAAGGAAAGAAAGATGAAAAACGCCAACGATCCCTGGGTATTGTCCCTTGACCGAGTTCCCTCTCACCTGCGACCTGAACGTAACCCCGCGGAGTTTTTGCGTGTTACATTTGCCGGAAAAATAACCCACCCACACCCACACACGATAACTGAAACAAAGAGAAGGAAAAGAAAGAAAAAGAAAAAAAGCAAAAGTTTTCGCAGTGTAGCAAAGTGTGAGCCAAGAAAGTGTAAAAATAGAATGAATCCCCGTTGATTACCACTCCAGAAATAGAAGAGAGAAAAACTCTCATGCGGTGATGGGGAAATCATCGAATGCAACCAAATCTTCGAATTTGAAGTCCCCCTCGGTCATGGGCGGAGTGTTGGTCAAGGTAAATGCAAACTGGCTGAAATCGGCATAATCCGGATCGATTCCGTCGTGCGAAAAGGGGATACCTCCCTCGTCCTCCTTGCCCAGGGTCTCGAGCCCCATCATGTCCGGGTTCCGGTTGGTAGAGGTGGGCGAGTGAGGAGTGCTGGGGGTGGGACAGAGATCAGGGGTCGGGAGAGGTTCGGTGCCCACCAGCTCAACCTGGGGCGACGTCGTCCCGGATGGGAATCGTTGGGGTTCGGATCGGACACGAGTATGTTGGGACATAGGTCTGGGCCCCGGCTGGAGGGACGCCGAGGGCAACCCATGCACGGGGATGACGGGCGCTGAGCCCATACGATCCCTGAACTGCTGCCGAACGGGCATCCCCATGTCCCCTGTCAGAGACGGCATCGGGGAGGGTTGGAAACCTGCCCAGGGGGACCGGAATGAGGGCGGGCCGAAGGCTTGCGCCTGCCATACGGCGGGCCCCGGTTGAGGCGTAGCAGCGGCGATGTAGGATGGGATCTGGCCCGTCGAGCCAGGGACCACCTCGGGATACGACGGCGAGTTACTCCCGTCGTATGTGGGGGACATCATGTAGCTATTATTGTTGCTTTGGCTGTGGCTTACCACGACGGGGCTGGTGGCAGGGCTCCCGTTCATGCCCTCCGAGATGGACGAGCGCATGCTAGAGAGATCCAGACTCATCTTGCGGATGCCGCCGCCCATCGAGGCGCGGGGAGTCATGTTGGCAGCTCGACGTTGCTGAATGCCCTGCTGTGACGGACGAGCGGCCAGCGCCGCGAGGACGTGATGATGGAATTGGTCTTGGATCTGCATGTTCTGTGCCTGAAGCATGCGGTTGATTTTCTCTTGGTAGCGGTCATCCACTTCTTCGTACATCGCTTCCTTCTCGACGATCTCTCGGGTGATGAGAAGACCTTTGCCGGTGCGCTGCTTGTGCAGAGCAGAAGCCCGGTTGGCCGACTCCACCCGAGCGTCGAGACTGCGATCTTTGCGTCTAGACGCCGCAATAAAAGCCCTGCAAGATCGCTCGATTAGACAAGGGAGTAGATCAGAAGGTGATAGAAATTTCGTGCTCACCGTTCTTGATTCTCCTCTCGCGTACGAGGGTTGGGAGAGACCTCCAGATCGATCGAGGGAGAGGCCATTGCAGCCAACTTTTTTGCGATGGGCTAGAAAAAGAAATTTTTAGAATGTGGGAAGATCTGACCGGTGAGTCAGGCTAATAGGAATGTCCGAGAGAGTTCAAGATGTGTCAGTTCATTTCAAGAGGGAGCTCGCAATATTTGATGATCTCAAGAATAATGCAAGTCCAAATAAGCAGCCAACACGAAGGAGACTGTAGAGGGGAAAAGGGCAGAAGGGACGATATTAAATAGCGAGATAGCAAAGGTCACGGACAGGAGGGGCGCTATCCACTCGGACCCAGCAGTATAAGGTTTGCATTAGCACCGATAGCTAGCTATCAGGCATGGAACCCCCCGACATTGGCAGTAGTAGCAGCCGCCCGGCATCCAGCGAGGTAGCGAGGTCTAGACGAGCCATGGGGCAGGCTAGAGAGGATGAACCGGGCCAGTCGGCGCGTTTGTGGCCGACGAAAGTCTCGCTGTGGCGGATCCATGGTTCCGGGTTTCGCCCAGAGTTGTCTCGACGCCGGTATCCTGAGGGCAGGGTGGCCATGGATCCCAGTCCTGCCCGTGGTAAGGCTTTTTCTTTTTTTTTTTTTTCTGTTCTTCTGCATTTGCAGACAAAATGGAAGTAGAGGATATTGGTTGCAGAGCGAGTGAAGAAAGCCGACAGAACCCGGAACCATTTTCAAGGGGCAACGGAAGCGAATCAATTGCGTTGAATTCTACCTCGGACTGGTATTTTGGAGGGGGAGGGGGGGGTTTTCCAGTCTGCTCCATGGAACGGATTTAGTCAGGGATGACCGAGCAGCTGTAGTTGGGTGGACAGAGTGCTACTGCAGTCCCGGTGCAGTGGTAGTGCTTCTACTACTACTACTTGTTGATAGAAGTAGTAGTGGTCGTGGTGGTAGTAGAAGAAGTAGTAGTAGTAAGAGAAACCCAAGAGACTAGCGCAGAGAGCGTCGTAGCTGACCCTGAACCCTGTATGTTATGTCTTCTCATACTAACTCGAGCAAGACCGGATCGACTGGAAGGGAAAATCCGGGGAAACCCTGAGGCCTGAGGCCGCCATACAAACCTTCGCGCCTGCCGGGCTGAGTCAGCCAGCATCGATCGATCGGGGCACGGACCCGGTGTCGTAAGCGGTGCAGTTCGGGGATCGACGGCGTGGGAACTTGTCTGATGGAGAGATCGTCGTGGGGGTTTAGATCTGCTATCTCGCTCGGACATCTCCGTCCTGATCTTGATTTCTTGTCCTGCTGGTCGATGTCCTTTTTTTGAGACCTCCAAGGAACGGACAAAATACTTTCAACTCCGTGTTGACGACTCTACGGAGTATAGGTAGTATTCAATTTCAGGCAGATCGGAATATTTGCCACCGCTCAATCGGGGAATCTGCACGTCCTTAGCGCCTTCCCTCCCAGACGCCCCGGGGACTCGCCTAGACTGCGCTGGCCGTTGACGCTAGACCGTTTGTTTCTCTAGAGGAACGGGGGGAAGAGGATCCTAAACTCAACCTTTCCCCCTCCAATGATCAACCAGAAATCCTAATTCCAGACTGATTTGGAATGACTCGAGGGTTGACCTTCACTCGTGAATGTGATAACGTTAAGGTACCACCATCCCATTCTCTCCTTCTCGTATAGACTTCCGCCAATCCGGTTTTTCGGTTCCTCGTGTCTCTCGCCATTCCCTCCTCGCCCGAGGGTCAAGGGCCATCTCAAGCCCTGGCGCCCAATCCCCTGCCCACTCTCGCCTGCCACCCTCGCCGCCACGTCTCCTCCCCAACAGGGCAGGGCATGGTACCTCGAATCCCCTTTCAATTCGGCCGTTGAATCATGCGGTCGGGAAATTTTATGTTGATGGGTGGGAAGGAGGGAGGATCCTGGAAGCAAGATAATCTAGTAGGAGACTTCTTCCAAGCCATGGCGTCCCTTTTCCTTATCTTCCTGATGCGGGGTAATCCCTCGAAGGACATGCGATGAGGGGATAAACAGCCATGGCGGGGAGTATGGAGTATATTCTCTTTCCTCATTCCTTTCAAAAGGAGGTTGGACATTCCCAACTGGGAAGGATTGTAACCTTTTTCGATTGAAACTCGTCGACAAACTCATTCTAGACTATCTCGACTGATTCTAGTAGGAGCTGTCTGTCTGTCCAGTCTATGGCGTGTGGCTGTGGTGTATACCTATACCATCTTATCATTTTCAGAACGACCTCGCTCACCTTCGGAGTTCACTGCAGCCCAGCCCAGCCCAGCCCGCTGGTTAGGTAGGTTCCAACCAACGGAGTGTACCGCTCCTGCAGCACGCTACTGTAAGGTCCAGTACTCGGGGACACGGGGGTGATCCGTCCGACAACAAACAATCTCCTGTATCTGCTGTCAGTTTGCCACTCCCCCATCCCTCTATCTCCCTTCCCTCGGCCTAGGCGGGCCCAGCCGTCTCCAGATGGCCGACGTCCGATGTCCGACTATCACCGTCGCACTCTCTCCTTCTTGCCTTCTTGCTGATGAATCGGTCCGCTGACTTCATATCTGCGCAATCACGTATCCGATTGCCAGCGAGTCTCCCCATACACAGTACTGTATTCTGCTTCCATCATCATCCGCTTGACCTGGGTCCACGTCTCGTAGGTTAAAGGGCCCGATGCGGAGCTCGACCCATAGAGAGACAGAACATTTGTAGGAACTAACTCTAGTTAGTAACTCCAGAATCCAGTGAACCCTAAGGTAGTAAGTAAATATGGTGTACACCAGTAAGTCTATTTCCAGACAGCCTCGAGGGAATCCATGTTTCGGCCGAACGCCACGGACAACGCCACTCCGGTGTGTCTTGTTCGGGCAATTCTCGCCCATATTTCGATCTTCACAGGTGAAGAATGCTAAGAGGGGATAAGCTTCCCTGATGAGGGTTTTTCTGTTATTTTGTTTTTTTCCGTGCCAATGTCTGGTATCCTTTTTTACAGATCAATGGGGTTAGGTTCTGTTGATTGAGGAATGAGGAATGCAGACAGAGTTAAGGTTGGAGGTCCGGATCGGGAAATACCCTAAACCCTTAAACCCTCTCCAGTACCTTTACTTTCTTTACTTCAAGGTCGAAATGGTTGCGACAGTGGCGCATGGGAAGGGAAGGAATGCATTCCGGGCAAATTCAATTGCAAATGCAGTTTTTTTTTTTCTCTCCTATCGCTCAAGAAAGTATAAACATGTCCATGTTGATAGCAAGAAATTGGTGGGGGAGAAAAAAAAAAGAAACACATGAAAAAAACAAATCAGGTATAAGCAGGTAGAAAAGAGAAGAAAAGAAAAAGAAAAATGCAGGGCTGTTCGAAAAAACTAACACACAGAAAAAAAATCCGTAGTGACGTTTGTATACTTCTCCTTTGGCTTTCTTTCCCCTTGTTTCACTCATGCAATCCCCAGCGAGGGCACCATTCCCTGCTCCTCTTTCCGTTCGTTGCCCATCCGGTACGATACCTTGAATCGCATCTTGATCGAGTTGCCCTTGCCCGTCTCAACTCCGTCAACGAGCATCTCCTGCTGCACTCCGTTGGTCTGCTGGGGGGCGACGTCCCGTCCCGTTTGGGGTCGCAGTTGCAATGTGTATGACTATCAAAGAGTTTTAGCAGTTGATCAAAATAGGGAAAGACAAATAGGGGAAGGGAGGGATACCTTCTCAACGGCCACTTGGAAGTGGAGCTCGTTCAATGGCTGGGACGTGGCGTTGGAGAACAAGGCCACTACATGGATCAATCGAGGCTGTTGCGGGTGTCGTCGCGCCACGAATTCAATCCGCAACAAGGTGTTCAACACTTGCACCCGGTTCACGCTGGGCAGGGCGCTCGTTTCCGGCAGCGACGAGGCGAAATTCCATTCGTCGTCTTCCTTCGTGGCGCTATTGGCCGGGTCCGTGGTCGAAGCACCCGCCAAATCAAGAAGGGAGGACCTTGCCGGTGAGGGTTGCGCCGGCTTGGGACTCTGGGACGGGAACGGGCTGGCGTGACGGGGACTGGCCGACACCAGTGATGCAAAGGGGTCGACCGCGGCCGGTGGCGGTGGAGTGGCCGTGGTGCTCTGGGACTGGGACAGCGACGGTCCTGGTCGGGGCGACGATGACTGCGAGATTGGTTGCGATGAGTTCAACGAGGACAGAATATCGTAGTTGGGTTGGAACCCGGCGGGAGCCTGTTGGACGGGTGGCGTGGCAGAGGCCGCTGGCGGGTTGGCTTGCAAATTACATAGGTTAGCGACAAACAGATCAGAACATCAGACCCCGAGGGTGATTTTCCAGGAGTCCACTTACAGGGTCCAAGAGAGATCCCTCCGCCCATGGGCGCGGGCTCATCTATCGAAAGCCCGAGCAGGTCATTCTCCAAGGAGCTGCCACCGGCGGCCGCCTGCGAGGCATTGCCGTTGGAGCTGGGTTCGGGGTCGAAATCGATCAAAGACAGCTCGTTGTTGGCGTTCTTCGACACACCGGTCGTCGTGCCCAGCGTACCCTTGGGGATCCGCAACGCAGCCTCGTGGTCACCCTTCTTGACAAGCTTGTATCGTTCAATGGTGCGGTGTATGCTATCGTTGATTTCCAACAGTTTGCTCACGGCTTCCGGGTCATCCGATTCTTCCTCGCACATCTTCTGAATTTTCGGGTGTGCGCTTTGCAGTGCGTTGGCGAGTTCCTATGCCGCACCATCAGTAAGCCGAGTCTTGTGCGCGCGAATACCTCAGACCCTGTGTATGCCTTACCTCGAACACGTCTCCCTCGGCAACCTGCTCGCCCGGCTGGTGACTTTGTAGCATCTCCTCCAGGATCTTGGCTTTCTGTTGCACCCTGGACACTTCTTCCGCGGCTTTGGCTCGGTAGTCAGTCTTGTGACGGTTGTCGAACCCGGCCATTACCTTCATCAACCGGTTGGCCTCCTGTAGATCGGCCGGTGTGCCTCGTCGGATAAGTTCCTGCAACTTGGCCGATTGCGCCTCCTTCTCCTCCTCCTCCATTTCCTCTGCCGATCGGAGATTCTAGGGATGGTCAGTCAGGCATCTTGTGGTTGGCGCAAAGGGAAGAAACACGGGCGGGACGAGACATACGTCGCTAGGATTCAAGACAGCGGCATCCTCCAAGCGAATCTCCGGGAAGACGTAGCCCTTGTAGAGGAGAAGACGGTGCATGTCCCGAATAAAGCCCAAATCCTCCTTGTATCTCGACGTCTGGCAGATGGTCTGTCGCCATTCTTCGATCGACTCCAGGATGCGATGTTGAACCCTCGAGGGACGCAAAGCCGGCCTCTCGGGAAACCGGCGCACCAACTCATTCAGGAATTCCTTTGTGCTGATTTGGAGTTGAAAGGGGTATCCGCAATTCTTGACGCAGATATCGAGTAGCTACCGTGGCATCCATCAAACGTCAGCCCCGCATCCGACCAGATTGCTTTCCGAGATTCGGGCCTCCCAAACACCTACCGATAACGCCAGCAGCGCGACATTCTGATTCCGCGAGTTGATCAGACGGACGATTTCGAGTGCGGCCTCACGGGGACTGTAAAAAGAAAGTCAGAAAGGCCCCCCTTCCCCTCTTCCTCAGCCAAGAACCGGATCCGCGACTCACGCATTGCCTTTTTTGGAGTTGACCAAGTCCGCAACTTCGAGGTTCAGGGCGAGGTTCGGTTCGTAGTGGGAGATGTCGCAGGCATTTCCTGAAGAGATGCGAAAATGGTTAGCCAATGGACCATGCGGATTGCGTCCCCTGCCGAAGAATTGTCCCGACGTACGAATAGCTCGTTGCAGTGGTGTCAGGCCCAGGTCAGCGTAGACACCACCAAAGCGGTCCCTAGCTGCCATGCGTGCTGAAGCGGCCTCCAGGGTGACGACGGAGGAGAGACGGGGTTAGAAAAACAAGAGAGAGAGAAAGAAATAAACCAAAACTCCCCGGCTAGGAATCCAGCACCGAGGGGTATATAGCAAAGACGATAAACTTGTGGGAGGAAAGAGATGGGGAGAGGTTAGTGCCAGCGTTAGGAGATGCCTTAGCAACTTGGTTTAGTCTTCCACGTGTGGCGGTTCCGTCGCCGGCCTTAAGCCGATCACCACTTTTCCTCTCCGTCTCTCTCTCTCTCTCTCTCTTTTTCTGTTCTACTCTTCCCCCGACAAGATACCACGTCGAATTTAACGCAGACAGTCGCTGGATTCTCACCTCCAACGACGGATTTCTCTCACCATGGTTCGACACAAGAAGGACAACTTTTCACGAGGAGGAAAGAAATTCTCCAACCCCCGCCCACGCCCAGTACCCCGCGGTGACGGTGAAGCCTCCTCCAGACTGCCCTTCAAGGCCGCCTGTTGGGATTTGGGTCACTGCGACCCTAAAAGATGCTCGGGGAAACGATTGATGCAGCATGGGTTAATGCGAGAATTATCGATTGGCCAAAAATTCCCCGGAGTCATTGTCTCGTAAGTGGTCGCGATGTTTTGCGTCTTTTTCTTTCTCTTCTAAGTCTTGTCGCGACGACTCCCTACACTCAACTAACACGGTCGCTACAGTCCGAATGCGAAAAAGATTTTGTCCCCGGCCGATAGCGAACTCCTGGAACAATTTGGTGCCGCTGTAGTGGAATGCTCCTGGGTGAGGGTGAAGGAAGTCCCGTGGTCACGTATCGGCGGGAGATGTGAAAGACTCTGTATGGAGGAATCGGACAATTTCAATATGCGTGCGATGTATACTGACTGAATTCAGTGCCCTACTTGATTGCCGCCAACACAGTTAACTACGGGAAACCCTGGCGACTCAACTGCGTCGAAGCGCTCGCAGCTTGTTTCTGTATCTGCGGACACGAAGACTGGGCTCGCGAGGTCCTCCAACACTTTCCCTACGGCGAAGCATTCCTTGAGATCAACCATAAGCTTCTGAAGCGATATGCCGCTTGCAAGACCGAGGAGGATATCAAGCGGACAGAGGAGGAGTGGCTGGCTAAGATCGAGAAGGAATATGAAGACAGCCGCGCCGAAGGAGGTGCCGACGATATGTGGACCGTCGGAAACACGAATCGGAAAGCCGTGATAGATTCCGATTCGGATGAGAATGACGACGACGATGAAAAGAGCGACAAGGATGGGGATGAGGAAGAAGAAGAGGACAAGGACCCCTTCGCTATTTCGGACGACTCAGAGGAGGAAGAGCAAATGGCCGAAATCCGTCGCAAAATCCTCGAGTCGAAATCGTTTCAGAATCCTTCGATTCCCGACAAACCGCAGCCCGAAAAGATCGCGCATCCGGAACCAAAGCCGGCTGAGGACTCAGATGCCGAGTCTGGGTCTGCCGAGGGCAGTGATGATGAAGCATTCGACAATATCATCAACGCGACGCCCGTAACGGATCGAACGGGAATCATCGCCGCGTCGCAGAAGAAGAAGAAAGAGACCTACAGTGCGTCGTTTTCGCGTACCACGATCGATGCCCCGAAGAGGTGGTAGATGATGAACTCTATACCCCGACGAGGTGCTGCGTTTAAAAGTCTCTCCACAATGATTTCCTGCACTTTATTGTTCGAAAACCATCGGCGTGGGCGGCCATGCAGCGGGTCCTAGTCGCGGGATCAGATTTACGAGAAAAGATTTTGTTATGTATAGTACCACGAATGGAATGAGCCAATCTAGGACAGATTATGCCATGAAGCTTGAATGAAATTAATGACCGGCTATTCTTGATGGTGCCTTAAGGCCGCCATGGGCACCGCCTCCGCTGTCTCCTTCCTTCCTCTTTCTTCCTCACTTCGCCTACTCACCTCACCCCCATCGAAGCATGAGTCAACCGTTGTTACATTTCTTGATTGGTGCATATGATTCAATCGATACCTTACAGTCACATGCAGTTTCTTATCGAACAACACCCTCTCACACCGAGGAAACAGGGCGGAGGTAGTACACCTGACAGGAGCGTCGCCTCGCTCAACCTACTTTCTACGATATCTTCAGGTACCATCGCCGATTACATACCCACACATCCCTTTTCTTACGCAAGATATTATATTCTGCAGATACGGTTACATCATATTCTTTAAATAGGATGCAAGACATCAGAGGCAGCAACAATTCCCTGCCATGCTATGAGTAATAATAGAGCCGAGTTCACGTTCACTGACCAGTCTGACCACGTTCCTGCAGGGATTATTTCACATTCCAGCGACTGATTCGATCAGATCTCACATCGTCCCCTTGGGAGGGTCAGGTGCCGGGCGAGGAACCGACTGATCTGATAGGATCACAAGCATCGCCGGGCTGACTGGGGGAACTCGGGCGCCAAGCGGCAAAACGCAACCTCCCTCGAAGTGCATGCTTGCATGCTTCATTCGTCGCGAACGCTTGATCGTCAACTCTCCACAATCATCCTCAGCCTTAATCCCTCCATAGTTCGCCTGACTGTCCCTGATGATGACTCAGGCCAAACGACGGCGGCAAAGTCACTGCCTCGTGGCTTGGAGGTGTATGCAGCGGGGATGTCCATGTCTACATCGATCACAAGGCCGAGTGGCCTCCACGGTTTCTTGCTTATAAGAATGGATCAAGAAATTCTGGGCATTTGGCAGCCATTTATTACTGCTTTTCTCTCCTCATTTCTTTTGATCTTTCTTCCTTTTTCACCTAAGACGGAGGCAAACATCTAACCATCTGATCATTCGAGTTTTCGATTTATTGCACCAGACCATGAAACGCCCTGCAGTCGTTGAAAGGGCAGGTTCGTCCAATTCACGAACCAAAAATTCTCAAGTAATTAAACAACTTGAGCGACTTGGAGGCCGCCCTTGGAAGCGCGAATGGAGCATGCTCAATCTCGTTACCTCTTTCCTTTGGAAACAACCATCAATACAGGCGGCCGACGTCCATCAGCACACGGTGTGGTTATTCGACAACACTGCTTATCAGCGCATTACGCCGAAACCCGCCGGACAAAGACGATGGCATGCTGAGGTCGTCGCTTGTATATTTCGGAAGGATAGCCGCAAAGACATCAGCAAAATCGTCGCAATGATCGCAGATATAATCGGTCTTGATGGAGAAATAGGCACCCAAAGAGAGACACGCCATCGGATGGCAGAACGACTACGACCATTCTTGCATCACGTTGCATCAGCACACTTGATGATGCTCGAAACGCCTCTGCCAAACAACACTGCACTCATTCGACAGATCGGGCCTACGGACGGAAGTGGCATCACCAGCCAAGATGTAACAATAAGCAACAAACAGATCACTGATGGGACCTCGCTACCATCATACCTCCGAGGCTGGGCGGGCAATGTGTCCATGAACACTGTCTTCGCGGGTCCGGAAGGCTGGCTCGTCATATCCGACATCGACGATACGATCAAATACACGAAAACATCCGAGTCGACCGGGATCCTTCGCACGACCTTTGCAGAGGAACCTACTCCCATTGCTGGAATGCCCGAACTTTACTACCGCATCCACAGAGAGCTCACACCAGCATGGTTCTACCTATCAGCATCTCCTTATAATCTGTACCCCTTTTTACGAGGGTTTATCCAGGAGCATTTCAACCCTGGCACGCTGATCCTTCGGGATTCGTCATGGATGGATATCAGTGAGTTGGTCAAATCCTTCACCGTCAACACCATGGAATACAAAATGGACCGTATCAAAAAGATCCGACGCTGGTTCCCTCAGCGCCAGGTTCTCTGCATTGGCGACTCGACCCAGAAAGATCCAGAAGCCTACGCCGAGATTTACAGGAAACATCCGAACTGGATCCAGGCCATCTGGATTCGAAAGGTCACCGATGTTCCCCATTTAGAGGAACAGAACTCCCCAGAGCGGTTTGGGGCGGCCTTTGAAGGTATCCCAGATAATGTCTGGGAGGTATTCGAACAGCCTGATGAAGTGGCGAACCTTCTGGGTGAGCTGAAGATCAACAACACAACCTAGGTTCCACATGCCATGTTAGTCGCGGGGTAGCACATTTTCCTAATTTTTCATGCTTTCTGTTTTCCGGCACCAAATGATTATGGACGAAAGATAAGGTCCTCCAACCACAAAGCATGGTTTTGGTCCACGAATGGTGCATTTAAGCATGCATAACGGCCGTTACGTCAATATGAGGGCATGTCGTCATCGAAGTCACTGTCAACAGCGATAACCACCCAGAGTTATCTCAAACCCCTCTCGTTGGATGAACCTCTCCACTAGACATGGGCCAGACTTTCCTTCTGGAAACGACGATCTTCCAAGTTGTCCCTCCGGGTTCGAATACTTGATAGTATGACCAGGAGGCAAACAGTCTTCTCCGGCGAGAAATAAAGTAGGACGCACCACCCATTTCTCAAGCCTCATCAGACTTAAGCCAACATCCCAACTAAACCGGCGCAATCTGTGGAATCTTCGATGGTCCATTATTTACATTGGCTCACACAGTCTGATCCGGAACGCCATGAAGCCTGCCAAACCACACTCAACTACAATGGACGAGCAAACATTTGTCCCCGGAACCATGCGAGCACTCTACCACTGCCCACCTTCGACAGCTAGTACAACCACGGAGCCTTCGGGACTTCCTCGCGAGGATTCGGGGATGATCTTCGACACTGACTTCCCGACACCCAGACCAGCCGCGAACCAATATCTCATCAAAGTCCGAACAGCAGCCTTCTCCCACGACGGGCTCAGACTTGCGCGCGCCCTCAACCCCTCCAAGTCTATCCCCCAGATTCCCCTCCACAACTTCTGCGGTACCGTCATCAGCACGCCCTCAGAGGATCACTACCGTCCCGACGGCCCCCGTTTCAAGGTCGACGACGTCGTCTTCGGTCTGATCAGCCATACCCGCGACGGCGCCGCGGCCGATTACACCCTAGCCACCGAGGATGAAATCGCCCTGAAACCCAAAAACATCAGCGCGGCTGAAGCCTCCACCATCCCTCTCCCGTCCCTCACCGGATGGCAAGCGCTCTTCACCTACGGGCGCCTGAACTCCCCCGACACCGACACCCCTCGGCGCAGCCTGCGCGTCCTGGTCACCAACGCGCGCAACAACGAAGTCGCCACGCAAATGCTACAGCTCCTCCGCTCTCCATCCCTCTTCCCGCACTACGAGCCCTGGATCTGCGCTACCTGCTCTCCCATCGAGGCCGACTACCTGCGCACCGAAGCCCAAGTTGACGAGATCATCGAAGCCCCGCTACCTGTGCCCCAGGAATTCGACCTCGCGGGCATCTTCCGCTCCCGGGCCTGGGACCCGGTGGACCTGGTGCTGGACTGCGCCGGTACGCAGACCTTCCGACAGGCGCACTCGCCCGCCGTTGTGAAAGACAATGGCGTCGTGTTAACGGCTGTCGACACCGGTCCCGTCCACAACCACACCCCGCACGAAGACGCCCAGTCCCATCAGCGCGGGCTTCTGAGTCGCTTCATCGCCGTCCAGCCGGACGGGGAGGCCCTCGCCGCGATCGCCAAATTAGTTGAGGCGGATTCGGTACGTGGCCGTGTCGCCGGCATCTCGGACTTTGTGAACGGGGCTGATGTTCTTGCCTCTGGGGCCGCGGGTGTTGGTGGAGGGAGAAGAGGTGGGATGATGGTGTTTCGGGTGAATATCTGATTATGATTTTTACATTTATGTTTGTTTTTTGGTCTGGGAACTGCTATTTATACATAGGTTTTGGGTGTTAAATCTTGTGGGTATGTCATCATGAGCGGTAATTATTTTATCTTATCTGTACAAACAAGTCTATATATAGACTTTGTTTTGTTTTGTTTTACTTTCACTAGTTATCAATGTAAATATCTATTCATTTACTTATCTAACATCTAACGAGTGTGCTCGGTTCATGCGTAACTCAGGTAACTACTGTAGAACATTAGCATCGATAGATAAGTGAATTGAACGCTTATAAAAAAATAAATAGATATAGTATTTGCGAATAAGTAACAACAAGGATGAATGGAAGGAAGAGAAAAAAAAGAGTAACAGACAGACAGACACGAACGCTTAGAAAAGATCATCAGCTGATTGAAAGGACGAACTCGAAGAGGGCATATGAACAGAGCAAACAAAGAGGACCCACGCAGAACACGGCAATAGACCCCCGGTATAATACACGCGCATACACACCTATGTAAGGTAGTTTGAAAGGGGAAGAATAGGGAGAAGGAAGGAAGAAAGAAAAAGACACAAATCAAGCATTCACAAGAAATAGAAAACAAAGACAGTAAAAGTAATGGATTGAATTAGAAAAAAGGGGTGGAAGATATAAAGTATGTTAGGTACCCCATAAACAAGAAGATAAGAAGGGATACTAGAAGGATAAAAGAAAAAGGTCATGAATTAAAAGCTCGCTCCTCCGCTTATTTTTTTAGGTCTCCTCTCGTCTTCGGCTTCCTTTTTTCGCCAGCTTTCCTCGTCTTCTCCTTTCTTGGTGGGTCTGTCGTGTCCTTATTCTATGTTCTCTTCGGCGATGCCGCAATCCAGCTGGGCTTCGTGATCAGGTATGGCTGGCGTGGATGAGAAAGTCTCCTCTCCCGTGTCCTTAGTTGGTATCAAGCGAGGTCAATCACCTGCATCGTGCACACTCTAGGAAATACACTTACCCCTGGCGAGAAACGGTATGAAATGTGGGTAGAAAAGTCGACGGAGGCAAACGACGAAAACAAGCAGGCGGCAGACAACAGACAATAAACAAACGATCAGAAAGATAAGAAACACCTCATACAAAAATGCATTGGACCGCATTCGGCGGCTAGTTCATACAATGTAACTCCGCTCAAGTCCACCAGATGCCAGGACAACTACTGCGCAAGTAGCCAAAAACCGCCCGTCTCGTTTTCCAGAAGCGAAAAAAGAAGGGATATCATGATCAGACGAGAAAAGCGAACAAAAAAAAAAGGAAGTAGGGCATATAAGATAGCGCAAGGACTGCGAGATGAGAAAAAAAAACAGAGGTCAATCTCCGCTTAGAGTAGGGAGTCAAGTCTAGTAAAAACGCTCAAACATGCTGCAACGATCTGTGTAAGAGGGAAAGGTTAGCACAAACAACGTCTGGTGCCAAAGCGGGGCGACATTTTGCGAACGTACCTCCAACTGAAGCTCTTTGTCTTTACCCGAGTTCACTTCGTCATTAATGGCCTGAGCCAAATTGGCACCGATGGCCTGAGAGCCACCCGGCCTCCGCGCAAACGGGAACTGCGAGTACTCGGCCAACAGCTCATCCACCTGGGCAAATGCTCTCTCGCGAGCCTCGTGGCTCATCGTCACGAGCGCATTCTCCAGCACGTTGGCCGCATAGGCGGCGCACACCATCGAGATTGTCCGTAGGTACCGGAATTCAATGTCTTCAGGGAGCCAGGCGTTGGGGGGTAGGATCACGGTGCGGTTGCTGCAGATGTTGCGGACTCGACGGTGGATGTCATCTTTAGCGCCGCCGTCGGCGACGGGGTGGGTAGCCATGTCGAACAAGAGGAAGTTGCGCTTTTCGGTGCGCAATATTCCTTTGTCGACGAGACCCTTTGCGAGACGTTCGCGCACTTGTTTCAGTTGGTAGCCAATCTTCATCAGATTCCACGTTTCACCTGCAGACACGTTCCCGAAAATTAGCCAGGGAGTTTGGGGAAGATCTCGATAGATCACATCTAGCCGTTACGTACCGCTCATTAGATCGATCCACGAGTTCACGCTCATCTTCTCGCTCGACTTCATCATTTTCAATGCCTCGTCCAGCAAGACCTCCCCAGTCAGAGTATCGTCGATGACTTCGATCACGCGATCGGCCAGGGGGAAGCGTCGCCGAGAGGAATCCTTCTGCATGCTGATCCGACCGCGGAGGGCCAACTCGATGACGATGCATCCACGCAAGGCGTAGGAAATGTTCTCGTTCCAAAACGACAGGTACCCCTACAGAAACGAATTGAAACCGACAGGTCAGCGATCAGGCCACCCGCACCACAGCATTGCACCGGAAACCCACCTGTTTGTCTTTCAGCCCCAGCAGCAAGACTTCCTCCATCAGCGTCAGCTTGGGTTGTTTGTTCCGCTCCTCGGTTTCACTGATATCTCTCGGATCGAAGGCGATCTTATGTCCATTTTCGGTGCTGGTAAACGAGGTCTCCGGAACACGGTTGTCGAGAGCGGAGCCATTGCGAGACACGGGCGAAGACACTCTGCTGTCGTCATTCTCGTCCGGGCCAGTGGCTCGACCGCCACCTCTTCGGCGAGTCAAGCCCCCGGCTGAGGCCATTAGGAAATCTGAGGTCGGAGGTCGGGAACGGGGAGGAGCTGGTCCAGCGAAAGGAAAGTCGGGGATTCAAGCGATCGGATTTATACCACTAGCGCGTGCGACATAGAATATTGGAGGGGTGACAAAGGGGGGTAAGAGGAGGGGGAGGACAAATGGGGTGGAAGGAAGAAGGAAGAAGGAATGAGAAGGGGTGAACGGAGAGGGAGAGAGAAGAAAAAATCGGTGTCAAAGAGGGAAGATTATGCCGAAACGGAGGGAAATTATCAGGGGCGGAAAGAGGAAAAAAGTCGAGAAGATCCTCGTGGAGAACGAGAGACCGAGAGAGGGAGGAAGACAGAGAGAGACAGAGGCAGAGGGAGAGTGGTAAGAAATGAGGGCGAGAGAAATGGACGTCGGCCAGAGAGAGAGTTAAATTAGCGGATGGGTCTAATCAATCAATCAATCAATCAATCAATCAAGGAGACCTGCAGTAGAACGAGGGCCGATAGTCAACCCCGGCGATTTCAATGGACGATGTTTCCCAGCGAGAAAAATCCCAGATTACAATGCACGGAGAGAAAAGAAAAGGAAGATGAGCCTGTCCAGGATCCCGTGTCGCTAAGGCTATCTGGTCTTTAGCGCTGTTTCCGCTGCTGCTGCTTCTTCTTTCCCCCTCAGAAACACGAGCCACGCGATATCAACCACCGTCCACTTCTTCGGCTTCATCCTCCTGTCGTGCTGACCTGGAATGTTCCCTCGTAACTCGTTCTTACCCACCGGCGCCGATCCCTCCAAATCAATAGTTGCTTAAAATCTCCGTATCCTCAACTCATCAGCCCCTGGTGCCTCTCTATACTATCCAGTATCCGCTCCACGTCATCCACCCAAAGGGCCACTCCACTCTGACGAATAACTCCGGGGAGGCTCAGTCCGACGCCCACGCCCTCGTAGATGCACCGGTGAAATCATCTCACCTGCTCTTGTGCTACAGTCCTCCCGGTCGCCTCCGTCAGACAACCCGAAGCTCCTCCTCGCCGCGGCCCGGTGGCGGGAAGAATACGTCCGATGCGATCAAGAGAAAGAAAAACACTGCATTGAGATGATATACACGATATAGTAAGGTGAAAAAGCACCGGCATGTATCAGCATACAACGGAGCGCCAACGACTCCCCGGACGGTCTCCGCTGGGAGTAGTATACGCCAACATCCCTTTTCTTTTTCTATCTAACCCTCCATCCTATTTCCGACCTCTCGTATTACGTATTTAGTGGGCTAGCACTCGGTCAGCGACGGCCTCGCGGGTCATACTGGTTATCAAAGAGGGAATGACATACCATCGGGCTGAGCAAGGATGTACTCAACAGCCTTGTCAACTGTTTCAATCAAAGGGATGAGCATATAGTCTTCCAGGTTCCCGGTTCCACGTTTCACGACACCTCGATTCCGAGTGTATGCATGAAACAAAAACAGATCGAGCAGAAAAAACTTACCGCTGTGGATGGCATCGGCCTCCTTGTCGGGGATCTCGATGCTGAATTCCTGCAGAGAAGAAATCCCGTCAGTCAAATTGTCCATCGGCGACGCGAGCAGATTCAAACAAAATCATTCCATACCTCCTCAATGGCCATCACAACCTCAACGGTATCCAAGCTGTCCAGACCGAGGTCATTCGAGAAGTGAGAGACGCCGTTGATCTGTAGTATGCGCAAATCTTTTTAGTAAACCACACTTTGCCGAGGAGTTCGGTCGGGAGACGATCGCGCCCGCGGAAAGAGTCAATGGCGACGGACCTTGCTAGCATCGGTGACCTAGACATCATCCAGCAGGTTAGTAACGATATGCGAGAAGCTGGCTTTCCGAGCCGTCATGCGGGCCAGGGACGCAATTCCGAATCCACCGTGACGCACCTTGTCAAAGTTCTTCAACAGGTTGACTATCCGGCCCTCAACCTCAGTCTTGTCGAGTCCGGCAGGGGCGGAGTAGAGGCGGACGCCCTGGTAGGCGAAGCGAGGGGCGAATTGGGCCGGACGAGCGATGGGAGAGCTACGGATCTGGGAAGCAACCGGGGTTCTGATGGCACGAGGCACGGAAGCCCTCAAAGAGCGGACGATGGCGGAGCGGAACATGATGGCGGTAGAAAAGGGAGAAGAAAATGCAGGCGCAAAGGCGAGAGTAAAAAGGGGGGAGATAAAATCGGAAGGATGAGAGGAGTGGGGGGGAAGAGTGTGGGTGACAGTGGAAAGGGAAGAAAGAGAGAGAGAGAAAGAAAGGTAAGGGAAGTGATGTTGAAGACGGATGAGATTCTCTTCTGCCGGCTCGGGCCAATCAGGGTGGACGGGAAGCAGGTGAGGTAAGCCGGGCTCGTTGAACCTCGCAAAAGTGACTTTCCTCCTCTCTCCCCTCCTGCTTGCTTTCCCCCATTGCCTCCTCCCCCCCAATTGATCTCTCCTCTCCATCCTTTCGTCGCTATCCTCCTTCCCCCCACCTCGCAGAGATGGCCTCCTCTCCCTCGGTCGCGAGGCTCATCGCCTACCGCCGACCTACGCCGACCTCGATTCTGACCTCGTCATTCCGTCCCTTGGCCTCAACCGCAAACTTCTCCTCCTCGGTGTGCCGGGCGGCCACTCCTGCCGGTCCCCCCCAGCCGGGCTTCCGTCTGCCCCCTCCTCAGAAATGGGACCAGGGCGCCGAGTCGTCTCTGGACAAGGCCTCCAAATACTTCCTCATGGCCGAGATTTTCCGCGGCATGTACGTCGTGCTAGAGCAGTTCTTCAGACCGCCGTAAGTGACCCTCTCTTCCTCTCGTTCCCCCACTCCTCGCGATCCGGACCCCATTGGATCAACATCAATTGGATTGGATCTTCGTGGAAGATGTCATCGCGGCATGCATTGGGTCCTCTTGCGCAACGCCCACCCGGGAAACGAATATGGATTGAGCTTCGAAAACTGACGTGATGCTCGCGACTCACCAGTTACACGATCTTCTACCCCTTCGAGAAGGGTCCCATCTCGCCTCGCTTCCGTGGCGAGCACGCCCTGCGACGTTACCCTACCGGTGAGGAGCGCTGCATTGCTTGCAAGCTCTGCGAGGCCATCTGCCCGGCCCAGGCCATCACCATCGAAGCGGAGGAGCGTGAGGACGGTAGCCGTCGGACGACCCGTTATGATATCGATATGACCAAGTGTATCTACTGTGGCTACTGCCAGGAGAGTTGCCCCGTCGACGCCATTGTCGAAAGTAAGTTGTGGACATCCTTTCCCCTTGTGTATGTGTGTATATGTGGAAAGGAACTCCCAAAGAGCTAACCCGCACAAGCTTCCAACGCTGAATACGCCACCGAGACCCGCGAAGAATTGCTGTACAACAAGGAGAAGCTTCTGTCCAACGGTGACAAGTGGGAGCCCGAAATCGCCGCGGCTGCCCGTGCCGATGCTCCCTACCGATAAACAAAAAAGTCGTCTCGAAAAACGCAACGGCTCCGGTTCATCGCACCAAGGGCACTTTTTTATTAGACTTTGTATAATAACAGTGCCATATCTGTTTTCTGTGCAATCCGAGGGCAACGTCGCTCTGGGATTGTTTTAGAAATCGAGAGAGAAAGAGAAGGGGAAAAGAATGCTTTTTTTTTTTCTCATCCACATCAAAGATATCTTGAGGGATTTGTTTGTTTGGTTTTATTTCTTGCGGTGGTTGAATCTCCGCATCTTTCCAACTTTTGTGTATGTACATAACTAACGCTTAGCCTGCCTTATTACCACATGTACTTGTCGAGTTTCTGTGGGAGTCTTGTTCTATACGGCTTCCGGGGCTCTGGTCTTGTCTGTCTGTTTTTCCTTTTTCTTTTTCTTTTTCTGTTCTGATTGTTGGAGGGGATCCTACTGGGTTTGAATTCACTTTTTCTATGTCTTGTTAGGGAATAAACTTTGAGAATCAACCTATTGTCTCCTTTGTCTAACATGTTTGCCACAAGAACAATAGGGAAGAAGAGGAGGGGTATACTCATAAGGTACTAGAAGAGTCTACACTGGACAATGTTGGACATGGACAAATTCCTTCCTATTTGTATGAACAGGTAAAATCGCTGCCTATGCACAGATGCACAAATAAACAAATGACCCTCCAATAGAACCTGAACACCAGTTCTCCTGCAGCTCCGTCACTCCACAATTTTTGTGTCTCCCTTTTTTTGGTTTCTTTTTTGGTCTTTGGATCCCTCTGGTGGTTTATTATCCAGCTTTGATATATCGGTTGAGGGAAGACCCGTGAGATCAGGTAGGTAGGTAGTTACCATCCTTCTAGCCATTTACAAACAACAGTTCGAATATTACAAATCATTCCCTAAAAGGAACGTTCCTTCCTTCTCATTTTTTTTATTTCTTCTTGCCGACACCCTTCGATCCCTCGAAGCCGGGTCTGGCCTTCTTCTTGCCTCCGGCGGGTTTCTTGTTCTTGCCGCCACCGCCGCTGCCTTTCTCGTCGCGTCGCTTGCGCAGGTTCTCTTCGCGCTTGTTCTGCTTGTGGTCCTTGCCGCGCTTGACGGCCTCGAGGCGGTCCTTCCACTCACGCTCGGACTTCTTCTTGGCGGTCTCCTTGCGCTTGAGCGCCTTCTTGAGAAGGGAGGTATCGTCGCGGACCCGTTCGCCGTGGGCGCGCTTCTTGGCGTTCAGCCACATGTCTTTCTCCTCGATGTCAGTCCGCTTCTCCTCGTCGAGTCCTGCGAGGCGGGCCTTCTTAGCCTCGGCGGCCTTGAGGGCGGCAGCGGGATCGTGGGGGCCGCTGCGCTTGTGGGCGTCCCGAGCAGACGACAGGGTAGGGTCGGCGACGTTACCGTCCGCGAAGACCACGCGGCCGAAGGAGAAGTTGTTGTTCGAGCCGACGGAGTCGGCAGGCGAGCGGGGTGAGGCGAGGAGCGATCCTGAGCCGCCGGGCGAGAAGCGGCGAGCCATGGCCTCGTCGTTGGCCCGCTGCTCCTCTTCCCGGGCCTTCTGTCGCAGCTCCTTCTTGTGAGCCTTGCGCTGTTCGGCTTTTTGTCGGCGCGCTTCGATTAGCTCTTGGCGGTTTCGAGCGGGCTTGCCGTTGAGACCATCGGCGTGGCGCTTGGCCCGTAGCTCGTCGAGCCGTTTCTGTAACCGTTGCTTGAGTTCATCGGGTGTGGGCTTAAGAGGCTTGGGTTCGGTGGATGAGGTTTTGGAAGCATCATTAGGGTCGGAAGGAGGGACGATGGAAGATATAGAAGAGCTACCCGATTGGGGATTCGACGTGTCGAAGTCTGGGGAGTTTGGCGATGACGAGCCCGAGGGCTCTGTCGGCTCGGGGTTGAACTCGAGGGAAAGCCCCTCGGCGACGGCATCTCCGTCGACGTCGTCGTCGCTATCATCTGCTTCCTGGCCGGCAGTTTGCTTCTGCTTCGGCTCTGGTTTTTGCACGGCTTCGGCCGCAGGGGTCTTGGTGTCCTTCTTCTGCTGCTCAGCTTGCTTTTCTTTTCTAGCAGTATCTTTGGCCTTCTTCTTTTCCTTCTGGTTGGCCTTCTTCTGCGCCAGCTTCTCCTCCTTCAGCTTCTTGCGGGCCTCGGCATCCTCATTAGACTTCGCTGAAGCCTTATCCGAGCGTTCCGACTTTTCAGTCTGCTTCTGCTTCTTGGAGTTGGCGTCGCCTCTGTTGAGCCCCTCTTTGGGAATTTCCGAGCCCAGCTCTTCGGCATCGGACGAGCCAGACTCATTCTGTTCTTCTTCCCGCTTACGTTTCCGAGCGTTCTCGTCCATCACGTCTTTGGCGGTTTTGGCAGAGTCCGGGTCCAATTTGGCTCGCTTAGCCTCGCGGGCTTCCTCTTTGGTCTGCTTCTTGCGTTGCCATTGGTCCTATTCAAGGATTTCATGGTCAGCCGTGCTTGGGGGCAGAACGGGCTAGGAGAGGGGGAGAAGACAGGAAAAAAAAAAAAGGCAGGCCGTTTGGCGCTAGGGTAAGGGAGAAAAGAAGAAAAACTTTGCAGAATGTTTGACATACACTGCCATCTTCTCCATAGTAATGCTTTGCAGGAATTAACGACATCAGACCATCGAAGGCCTGAGCATGGCTGCGTAGCCGTTCCTAACGGGAGGGAAAAAAAGAGGCGTCAATTTTTCATGCGTCCCAGATCGCAATGCGGGGAAAAAATGAACACACCTCGATATCATCCATCTCGGGATATGGGACAGTACAGCCGCTGATTAAAACTTGTAGGAAATTCGTCCACGCGCAACAACTGGACGATGACGGGTCTTGAGGGGGATCGAATGTAGCGAAAGCCGCATCGATACCTCGAAAAAATTGGGTGGGCGGTAGAAATCTTGGCATCCACTTTTTTCTCCGCTCGGCTCTCACCGCCTGCACACACAGACAATATTTTCTGCTTATCAAACGTGCCTATCGGGGTTTGTTCGGTTTAGCTTGTGCTCAACGATCACTGATCTACTGATATTTCCATTCTGTCAACTCCTCCTGCTCAGCAGGATGTTTAATAAAAATAATAATTACAGTTCGGCAGCTGCCTATATCTACCCCGTTCGGAATGTCAGCGGACATTGCTCGCATCCCCCTCATCCCATCCCATGGTCACCATCGCCGTCCTTATCGCGGTTCCTTGCCAACACCTGGTAGTCGAGGGAGCATCCAGCTGCAAACACATATAAATAGAAAATCCGATCTGGTTCGCCAAATACTCTCGACTAAGCCTTCGATCTATCCCCACGCTCCAGCCAAGTGCCCTATGCCTGGATCTTCAATGCACTCGGTACATCTAGATCGGGACACGCCTCGCTTCGAACGTCCATGATTTTGTTATATGGGAACGGAATCGTCCAGATTAAGTCAAACCTGGGCGGCGATAATTCCATCAGTTAGCCACATGTACCGGGGAAGTCTTTCGGGATTGTTTTCTCTCACCGATCATCTGGATACTCCGGCGGGTCCTCCACGCCTAGCTCCTGGGCCATCTCCTTCATTTTCCCATGTCGCCAGGAGATTAAGATGTTGCCGCATCCTCGATATCTTCGGATCTTCTTCGCGACGCAATGTACCCGGTTGCGCTTGCACGATGTGTCCACAGTGAGGTCGAGATCGTCGGCAAGTGGGAGGACGGTCTCATGGGAGCGCCTGTGTTGGCCCTCTGAGGAAATCCCGTCAGCACATTTTTTCTCTTCGGTCTGCTAGCGGCATTGCCCGACTTACTGGAGTTGACCTTTGGGGCCATGATATACCCGACATCGTAGGGTGAGGAGTCCCCGAAGACCCCTCGGAGACATTGGGCTCGCTTCACACCCTCGGCACTCAACCCGCTATCGTTCGGGTTGGGGGGTTTCTCGCCATGACGAATGATATATACCGTTGGTTTGTGAGAGTAGGGTAAAGCACAGGCTGTGACGTAAAAGATGGCGGTGAGTAAGAGGAATAGAAAACGAGGGACGATCATCGTTGCTCGGGTCCGCGAACGGAGCCCTGGTATACAGCGGTGTTTCCGTGGGATTTTTTTTAAGGTCGGAGATGAGTATACTCAAGTCGAAAAATATTTCCCTGGGCATGTAGTAATGCTGCAAGGGTAAACCGGTTCTTATGAAAAAAAAAATGAGATGATTTAATAGTTTAATAGTGTGTCGATCTTCAGCCCTGCCTGTAAATAGTGGGTTTGCTAGTGGCTATCAATCAAGGTCAAACCTGGTGATGAGCATGACATGGTCATCTGAAGGAAACACTCGCTCTTGACCGATACTCCGGAGTAGATGCACCTCAGGGAAGGCGCCATCGGGCCATTACGGTGAGCCGCTGTGCTTGTACGTAGTATACCAGTATGTATGTACAGCGCAATCTACTCCCTGCCAGGGATTACGTAGGTACTTGCAAAGTACAGGTCTCACAACACGAAGGGAAGGGCCTCAAACATGCTGGTCAGGCGGATTGTCAATAACCCGCAAGGTTGCAACTTCTGGACGCCAACGGGGTCACAATAACAAATGCGACCAATCTTATGGGCTGCAAGGGTCAGATGATTCATTCGGAACCTACTCAGAGTATAGAAGTTGGGATATTTTTATAGGATAGTAATGTGGGCTTCGTGTTGACGAGTCATAAAATCAATCATAGCCTTACGGTAGGTAGGTTATCATCGAAGTGCCGCATGTTCATGTTGCAGGTGACCCACCGTTCGTACGCGTTTTGGTAGATCGTCCACCGCGTCAGTCAAGGAGGGGGTGTGGCTTAGTTGTTTAGATCTTGTATTTCTACATGAGAATGGGATTTATTTAAATTTGATTCGATCTATGGTATCAGACAACCCATGGAGGGGGGTAGATTCATTGAAGATTATTCGGTGCAATGCCGATCGTTTGGTTGGTCAGAAATATATCTCATTCAGATCAGAACCAATAACATACCTGAACCCTACCTAGCTTCAATGCACGATAAATGAAGCAAGGCCACCAGGATTCAAGAGCCAGTTACATCATTATCTGAGCCCTTAATATTTGCAGGCCCCATGATAATCCACTTGATGCACTGAATATACCTTACGGGGTATGACCTGCCGTTGAAGCCGAAATCCAGCGCGTCTTCCCCTAACAAAGCCCGACCATTCATTTATCCACCCTATAAGGGTTTTTATCAAAGTTAAAATAAAGATTCAAAATTGCCACCAGGTTCAGCAGTGGGGAGGGACTATATAGGGCGTGGTGGAGTATTCACGGAAGTTGATCCTGGGGTTGGACTGCGGAGTATGCCCCGACATCTCAATTCAGTTAAGGCAGTCAAATCGAACAACCTATTAGCAATAATAAGCATCAGACCTATGTATTCTACCGGGTCCACAGTACGTTCAAGACAGGCTAGAGGGTCATGCTGTGGTTCATGTGTAGGCAATTCCTTCCTTGATAACTAAGCTTTCGATCGATCCATGTTTACATCGGGAACCTGGCAGTTACATCGGTGCTGATCGCTGAGAGGAAACAAGATCTCTAGAGCCTCGTGTACTTCGTAACATCTAGCCAAAAGTCTCCAACATAAGCTTGGTATGCCTGATCATGAAGAAGCAAGTACTTTGCAATTCTCCTTGCCTTCGACTCAAGGCCAGCATGTTCCGTTATATGCGTACCTATTGACTGCTTAGGCAGCCGCTTGTCATCATGGCCTGTAGGACAAGGCGTTATCGTCACAGATTGCTTCGCTGGGCAGATTTTGTGGCGAAAATAAGCGACAATTGCTGAAAAATGTCATCATAATATCGATTTACTCATCATCGGTGAGCCCGGTAACTACGCGTTTCTCAGCATCCTTTGCTGACGTCGTGACATCAAACTGCATGATGCTAATGAAGTCCGGGCTATGCTTAATCGACAGCCTCGTAGTTCTAGATCCACGTTGGCAGATCACAATTTAGCAAGTTCAGCTTCGAAAAGCTGTAAGCGGCTATTGCAAGGCTTCTTCTGGAAAGGCCCCCAAAGGTGACATACTAATGTAGTTAGTAGTTGTTAGATGCCTCATGTCTAGCCTCCGGACCGGTATGCCCGGAAAACGGAGCAAAATCGGAGATAATCCAATAATAGGCCAAGTAGCGATACGCCAGCAGTTGAGATTACACCCCACACAATGAGGGTCGCAACTTATACCTACACCGGAGTAGTCGTAGTCGTACCAGCAACCGTCCTCAGCCTTCGTTGAAAAAGTGGAAAGTGTATCAGATCATAATCTGGTTGCCTGCTAGAGTAGGACCGGGCGGTAATACTCGTACGGTCTAGTAAGGATGGAGGGCTCGGCGTTCGGCAATCGCAACATTTACTCCGTCCAGAGTAGAGATTCCGAGAGACCCGAGATTAGGAGAGTATGCATCTAGCCACCTAGTTTTTGTTCGAATCGACATTGCCAAGCACGACGGAGGCTCTACGGAGGACTACGTAAGACCGGGGCGATAATTATAGATGTTCGATGACGTTCGATGGGGTTTCCATCTGCCTGCCTATTGCAGCCGCGGAGGTATACAGTACACCGGAGTAGCCATGGTGTAGATGTGGCTGTGTGGATGCGATCCCGGGGGGCTGTACGGGTATCGTACGGTGGAGCCGGCCTGCCTAGATGGATACATAACGTCAACCTTACACAAATAATATACATTAGCGGTTTATTTGATACTCCAACTCAAGAGAGTAAAACTTTCAGCTGACTCGACGACGAGTACCTGGTCGGGTGTAATTTAGGCACCAGGAAAACATGTGATAGGTAGAGGCGTGTAATGTAGGTATGCCTAAGGTATGAAGGACATCATCGCAAAATTCCCCGATCAAGACTGATCCAGGTTGATCCTCATCGCATTGGCGGGGTTCAAGCATACTCCTTCGGTAACTACCAGTAGTCACTAATAATTCCCGTCTGATATACCTACCAGGAGGGGGAGCAGCACGGGGCAACTGCATACGGAGTAGTGAATGCATGGCCGCAGGAAGCACAGCCACCGCAGTTTCTAGAAGAATGACGACGGCATCGCCACGATAAGTGCGGTACGGTACGGTAATTCCGAGTGGCTTTTCCGCGGGATGGGGCAGCCTCAGGCCAGGATCCCTTACCCGAACAGGCAATTTGGGGCTGCCGGGTGACGGTACGGTGACTGCAGCGTGTATCATTGGGCGTCGGATACGCAGTGGAAGCGTACGGCCTTGGCGAACGGGGTTTTCCTGGTCTCTTTGGTGGGGTTTCCATCAGCAACTCAGCCCTGCAACGCCAGATCACCTTATCGAGTGGCCAAACATTTATTATAAAAGGACGAGGGGCTCCCCCGTCTCCAAACTTCCATCCCTCATCACAGTCTTTCTCTTCAACCACCTTCAAACCATCTCTATCCTCTTTTTAATCCATCTCACTTCCATCTCACATCTATACACAACCATGTCTGGCCCTTACGATCAGTACAACCAGGGTGGCTACGGTGGCGGCTACGGCCACAACCAGGGCTACCAGCAGCAGCAGGGTGGTTACCCCCAACAGGGTGGCTACAACCAGGGTTACGGACAGCAGCAGCAGGGCTACGGCCAGGACTACAACCGTGGCGGAAGCTCCAACGACTACTATGGTGGTAGCAGCGGCAGCAGCTCCAACGACTACTACGGCGGCCAGCAGCAGCAGCAGCACGGCCAGCAGTATGGTCAGCAGTCTCACGGCCAGTACGGCGGTCAGGAATCCTACAACCAGTACGGGTACTCATTTTATTATTCCCCTATCCTCTATCAACGTCTGGTGACAACATGACTAACTCGTTTCTATCAGAGGTGACCAGCAACAGGCTCCCGGCGGTGCCCAGGAGGGCGAGCGTGGACTTGGTGGAGCTCTTGCCGGTGGTGTTGCCGGTGGCTTCGCCGGTCACAAGGCTGACCACGGTTTCCTCGGAACCATTGGTGGTGCCATCATCGGTAGCATCGCGGAAGATGCCATGAAGAAGCACAAGAACAAGAACGAGCAGCAGGGCCCCCCTGAATACGGCAGCGGATACGGTGGTTCCCAGGGTCCTCCCCCCTCCAACCAGGGCGGTATGATGGACCAGCTGGGTGGCTTCTTCAACAAGCGGTAAATGAGCTGAACATGCGCGTTCACCTTGCATTCCTCCGTTTCACCTTCATCTCGTTGACGACTATGCCACGACTCTGCTGAAGCCTAGAAAACTTTAAATGCCTTTCGGCTGGACGGGATCTGCATTGCTTTTCGACATCTTCTTTTCACGTTTTCTTTTATCTGGTCTATTATCTTCATATTCATGTTGATGGGGTTTTTTTTTCTTATTTCCTGTTATTTGCGAACCTGAGTATACCCAGCTCAGTTTTTATGAATGCTATGGATACAACTTTTCAATGATGGCTCGAATTCATTATCATTTTTCTTTCCTTCATGATATAATTTTGCGGGGTAAAGCGTAGTGTAGTAGAATAGTTAATGGCCTAGATCTCTATGTGGTGGATTCACTCAGAGACTTGACTTTGACTGAAATCTGGATACTTTTGGAGGCGTTGCGCCATCCGGAAAATAGTCGATAGCCCCTCACCCCGCCAAGTTTGGTCGAGGATGTCCGAGGTTATCTATGAGACGGCGTAGAGGGCAGGAAATCGGAGATTCAATGGTTTATATTCTTTCTGATTGATAGTGAATTTACGATCTGATGTTTTTCCCCTTCGTCATAATTGATTTCCAGAGGGTGAATCCCAGTCTCAGCGTCATTCATCAGAGGTTGCTTGGAAGAATTGAGTCGGGACGACTTCTCCAGGCCAGTCAATATGCGCTAACCGTATGTAGTTAGCCCCATATATTTATGCCTCAGGCTTCGACAGGTGCCAAGCCCGACATCAAAAGTTCGCGCGGAAGATCCCCTTGAGACCATCGGAGTCCCATAATTGACTCAATATAGCACAACATGATTGTCCGGTATCTGTGTGCGCGGCAGAGTATGTTAACCGCTAGAATGAATCCGATGGGCTCTCCTGCAATTATCATGAGACTAATCTGTCTTTCGTCGCAGGCCGCTCGTTTCTTGCTCTCGGCCGCCGGGGTCGCTTCGTGAACAGACTTTACTCAACAGAGACGCCAGTGATCGAGACTGAAGTGCAAACTCGGGTTGAAGACCATCCGGCTCAGCTAGAGAGCTCTTTGCCATCGGTCTCGGATGAAGCTCGCAATGCTGCCCAAGAGGCTTTCGTGAAACGCAAGACACAAGGTGAGCAGAGCACTGTGGCTTCGACCTCTCTTCGGACCTCGCGGTTCATAGGATATGATAACTGATGTTCTGGCGTTTAGAAAGCAAGTTCCGTGAACTTGGTACTAAGGTTGCCAATGCCTACCAGCCCGAGGATCTCATTCGATTTCCCCCCAAGCCTTCGGACATCACCCTCGAACTGCTTCTCGCCTCCCAGACACACCTCGGACACTCGACGTCTCGCTGGAACCCCCAGAACTCCCGCTACATCTTCGGTATCCGTGACGGCATCCACATTATTTCTTTGGACGTGACCGCTGCCCACCTCCGACGTGCGGCTAAAGTGGTGGAGGAGGTCGCCGCTCGCGGTGGTCTGATTCTTTTCGTGGGCACGCGGCCGGGCCAAAAGCGATACGTGATCAGGGCCGCAGAGCTGTCTCAGGCCTACCACGTCTTTGAGCGTTGGACCCCCGGCAGTTTGACCAATGGACAGCAAATCCTGGGTCACTGTGCCACCAAGGTTGTGAACGCTTTCGACCAGGAGCTGCCCGCCTACCGGGAGACTCTGGAGGAGAGCTCTGCTCTCAAGCCGGATCTTGTGATTTGCCTTAACCCCGTTGAGAACGAAGTCCTCCTGCACGAGTGTGGTGTGAACAACATTCCTACCATCGGTGTCGTCGATACGGATGCCGACCCTACAAGTGTCACCTACCCTATTCCTTCCAACGATGATAGTTTGCGTGCCGTCGGCGTCATTGCTGGAGTCCTGGGACAAGCAGGACATGCTGGCCAGGCGAGGAGACTGGAGGCGGCTCAAAGGGGTATTCTCACGTATGTCCCAGCGGAAATTCAACTGAGTGAGGCCCAGCAGGAATTAGAATCCAAGAACCAACAATAAAGGTGAATGGTGATCGTGCTGGGGTTTCTATCTCGGGGTTTTCTTATGTCTATGTCTAAGTTTGAAAATATGCCATGGAACTGTATTGTATAGAACATTGTATATCCTTTTTTGTTGTTTCTCACTGGTGTTGCTGCATGTATTAACAAATTTATTCGAATTGGGAACTGCTTTCTGTTATGTCACGGGATGAGGCCTCAGGCCGGAAAAAGTAGTCTATCCTACAGCTCTCTACTGTTCAATCTAAAGAAGTACGCATACGTTTGGGAACTATCATGCTGACAACTCAGCTTGAAATTGCCACTCTAGGTTCATTATCATTGCACCACTCAGTTGACTACTAAAAACTGCTCTGCTAATCTTCTCAGTTCTTGACAGTGTACACGTTGCGGCCCCGTTTGTCGGCGCCCTTGTACTCGACTGTCTTTCCAGAGTCAGAAACAACGCGTCTCTCATCACCATTGTGCAGGATGATATCCAAATCCTTCCACGCAGGGACAAAGCCCCCGTGCTCATCGCGAGAGAACCCGACGATGACCCTGTCTTCTGCTGAGCTATAGTTGAGCGTGTATCGTGAGATGGTCGGATCAACCGAAATCCCATCATCTTCAAACCAGGTAGTAGAGAAGGCATTGTTGTGGGAACTGCCCCGAGGCGGGAAAATTTCCACTCCTCTGTAGTCGTCCAGCTCTTCCACTGCCAGCGAAGCAGCGGTCTCATCACCTGGCACTCTCGTCTGGATGGACTTGCCGACGGGAATCGCGCCGCCGATTTTGGCGAGAAGCGGAATACTCGTTTTCCACTCAGAAGGCACTTCGATCCATTGGCCTGAAGCGAAATACGTGTATGGTGCGTTCATGTTCACATACCCATAATCGAACTGGGTGTTTGTCTTTCGGGGCAGATATACCTTGCCAACGCTGACGCCGGGCTCATATACACCTCCAACAAGAATGGTGTCGCCGAACCAGAACTGCTCTTCACCAGATTTGAGAGGCTTTGTCCAAACTTCGGGATCCGTTTCGAAGCCCCAGCCGACCCAACGCTGGGGCGGTGATGCTGTGAGATGACTTTCTAGGCCGAGCGAGTAGATGTATGGCAGGATTTCATATCTGCGCTTGATCGTATCTCGAATCAGTGGCGTGATCTCGGGATACATCCATGGCTCGATAACGTCCCCTACAGAACTGTTTCCTGGGGAGGTCTTGAAACAGTTGATGGCGAATCGTGGCGAGTAGATTCCTAATTGAACCCAGCGGAGAAGGAGCTCGGGGGAGGGTTGAGGTCCTGGTGCGAGCAAATCAGTCTTGTTGCTCTGTTTAGGGCCAAGAGAATTAAGGGCGCGTGGGAAAAATACCTTCGAATCCACCAATATCATGACCAGCGCACTGGAAAAGTAAGTATACTTCAGTTTAATGTTCTCTACCAAGGGGGAGCTCACCTGCAAGAGGGATATTCCTGTGTTAAGAGACAGGGAGTTCGATCCTTTCATGCCCTCCCAACTGGTTACATTGTCACCGCTCCAGGTACTAGCGGCATATCGCATAGTTCCCGGAGTGGCACTTCGAGTCAAGACGAATGGTCGGTTCTTGGGTTCCAAGTTAAGAAGTGCATCATGGGAGGCTTTCCCCATGAGCTCAGTGTGTATCGCACGACCCCAGAGTCCAACGGTGTCGTCTTTACTCTGTTTCTGCACGGCCTCGGCCACCGTTGGCTCATCAAGAGCAACTTTCCAATCGTCATTAGGGAGAGTGTATTCGTTGTTATCATTCCACATCGCATCGATACCGACGCGCTTGAGACTTTGAACGCCATCGTACCACCATTTGAAAGCGGCGGCTGAGGTGAAATCGATGTGGCACCCGTCACCCCCTGTTGCACCCCCAGCACTCCACAATCGCATGAAACCCGGCTCTTTGGTAGTCGGATCCTTGAAGAACCCACCTGCATCGACAAGCTTCTTGAAATCAGGGTGAGAGGCGAGAAGGAAAGGCTTGATGTTGGTTAGAAGGCGGATACCCCGCGAATGGTACTTCGCAATCCATTCATCTGGCTTAGGAAATCGATGGTAATTCCAATTGAAGACATTGCGGACCTTGGGCTCTTTTGTCGCAATTGAGTAACCCGAGCTCATCTGGTGGGCGGAGCACGGAATATCGTGCTCTCTCAGCTTATCCGCAAACTCCATGAGAACCTCATTTGCAGGCGGCTCATCCACCATGGTGTATTTGTATCCGCCCGAAATGTACCCGTATGCCCAACGCGGGGCGAGAAGAGGGAAGTCAACCAGCTCTGCGTATGACCTGACCACATCCTTGAGAGTCTTTCCGACAATGAGATACTGCTCAAGACCACCGTAGTCTTGACGGTAGACTTTGAAATGACCCCAGAGACCATCCACTTCCGATCCGACGGACCAAGACCCTCTTCCATGAGTTGTCGAGAAGATAGCCACACATCCTTGCGGGGTGGCTTTGATCAACAAAGGAATGTGTTTATACAGCGGGTCGGTGTTATAGACATCGTATCCGAAACTGTCGGTGGCAGAGAGCAGGAAGTGCCGACCGCTGAGATTCATCGGTGCTCTCTTCTCACCCAGGCCAACATGAAGCGCATCACGGTCATGTTCGCTATAGTTCGCGATGCCCTTGGCATCCGCGACATAGGATCGCAAAGGCAGATCTCGATACAATGGCTTGTTTTGGTCCTTCCAAGACAACGAGACCACAGGGGTGTGTTCCCAATCCACCGATGCCTTTACGTCGCCGACCTCAATTGTTTTGTGCGAGACCTTTGTCGCTGTTGACCTAGCATTGTCGACATTCGTTGCTGGCTTTTTCACGTTCGGATACGGAGGGAGAGGGTGGTCTGGAGATGTAAAAGTGACACGGAACAAGTTTTCACGCACTGCTTCGAACGAGAAGTCAAATGCCTGCTCCTTCGAATCATTCGAGCGAAGATGCACCTCTGATGGAGTGATGCCTTGAAATGCCGTTTCTTGGTAGCCCTTAGGGCAAAATTCCTTCTGAGGCATTATGGCACAATTGGACGAGAACAGTGACTGAGAATGTTGTACTTCAGGACGAACACAGAGCACGAACTTTGAGAAAACCAAGACATGACGCCGTATTTGAATCCTTCCCTATTCTCCCCTCCAGATTCGAGCTGCGGAGAAGGGCTGCGTGGTGGTTGCATCCCCTCATGGTCTGGATGATCGGATTTCGGGGATCATCTCCGATATGCCTCACCTTGGTTTACTAGCTTAGCCCTTTCATGTCGCCTCCCCAGGTTCACCCCGGTTCCCCCCGCAAGGCTTGGCTTTCAAGCATCACCCCACTGACGGCAAAGGAAATGCCGACCACTAATCGGCATACATGGCCGAAAGCCGATGCTTGATTGCCAAAACGTCAGTCAACACCCCCGCGTCCTTGCCTTGCCGTCTCCAAGGTCATGGATATGCTTCAATTGGATGGCGCATCGGATATTGTCCGACTGTCCTCATATTGTTTATCCTATCATGTGTTACCGGCGCCCTGTCGACAAGCACTACGAGAGTCTATCAATCATGCCATGGCTCCTATTTGTGTAATGGCTCACTCACATGGATGTCGGACTTGGAGTGCTCTCGTCCGGGGTTGGCGGTTATTGAATTTTCCCCACGGGGTTGAGTTACCCCCGTCTTCATGTTACGCTGTTGTGTCCTCTACAGGGGATAGATAAGGTTGTCATTCTCGTTCTAAATACGTCTCCTTACCCCCTCTTCAGTTGCTCGTGGATTCTATCTTGACCCTCTACCATTACAGCCCTTAGACAGCCTATTATATTACTACTTGGTTGTCTTCAAGACTAGGGATTCCATTGATTTCAAGGCATCATCAAAGACAAGGAAGAATACAGAAAAGTATGTCACAACAAGGCGAGACTCCCTACGCGAAACCAAGACAAGATGAGCAGATTGAATATGCTCCAGCCGAACCAACCCAGGGACACCTCCACCAAAACGAGAAGAACCAGGACAAAGGCCTTGAACTCATTGAAGATATGGGTCGCTCCACCGTACTGACAGCAGAGAGCAACTCCAGGGTCCTCCGGAAGATCGACTTGAGGCTTCTACCCCTTCTTCTAGGCATTTACTTCTTACAGCAACTCGACAAATCCACCCTCTCGTACGCCTCGGTGTTCGGATTGATTGAGGACGCAAACCTCAAGGGTCAAGAATACTCCTGGCTCGGATCAGTGGTCTATTTGGCACAGCTGGTAGCTCAGCCCTTTTTGGCATACATCTTGGTGAAAGTACCGCTGGGGAAGTTCCTTGCATGTACGACCTTCCTATGGGGTATCGCTTTGACATGCATGACCCCGGCAAACACCTTTGGAGGATTGCTGGCTTGTCGGCTTTTTCTGGGGCTATTTGAAGCTGGGATCCGTAAGGCCTTCATTGTGTACGGGATATTCTTGTTAGTATGTGTCTGACTTCGCATAGCCCCTGCTTTCATTGCAATCACGCAAATGTGGTATCGCCGTCTCGAACAGCCTATGCGGCTTGGGTCGTGGTATGCGATGAATGGCGTGGTATATATGGTACGCTGGCTGCTCCTAGTATGAATACCCAGGGTATACTTTTACTAAGGTGTCATCCGGATGGGCAGTTCGGAAGCTTGATAACCTATGGTCTTGGTCATATACAATCTTCCGTCTTGAACCCATACCAGGTAAGGATGTTTCTCTCTCTCACGAAAGCGTATATGTTACTGACTGTCCGCTTCTGTATCCTAGATTATCTTTTTGTTCTTCGGCCTTATCACCATCGTGTTCTCCTTCATCGTGCTGTGAGTGAATTGCCAAATGACTGCTATGCTCGTCTAACCTGCCGTGAAGTGCCTTTGTGCCGGACTCGCCCGTACAATCCAAGTTTCTTGAGGAAGAGGACAAGTTATTGGCAATCGAGAGGTACATCCGCAAGCCATGGACTATTGAACAACTGCTTATACAGATGGACTAGGCTCCGAATGAACCAACAAGGAATTGAAACCCACGAGTGGAAATGGGACCACGTGAAGGAGGCCTGCCTTGACATTAAATCCTTCTTCTGGTTTGCATTGATGTTCTCCATCTCGTAAGACGTCTGCCAAAAGTCTGACTGCGAAAATGTCCTAACTTACAAGGAACTAGCATTCCTAGCGGTGGTATCTCGACCTTTGGCCCGTTGATCATTCAATCGTTCGGGTTTGATCAGTTCAAGACTATTCTCTTTAATATTCCATTTGGTGCCGTTCAGCTTGTGGCGACTATGGGAGGCGCGTGGCTAGCTACATACCTCAAAATGAAGGGCCCGGTTATAGCTCTACTGTGTCTCCCTGCGATTGCTGGCTGCGTGATGTTGCTTGAGTTACCACATGACGAGGCTCATAAAGGGCCTCTTCTCGCAGGATACTACATAGTAAGTTATGAAGGTCGATCATCCGATACCAACATGCTAACATTCTCCGAGATATCGGTCTATCCAGCAATTAGTATGTCCTCCTTGCGATCCCTGTTGTGTCAAGCTAACCCACGATTAGCACCAATGATCTACTCATGGTCTGCAGGAAATACTGGAGGTGAGACGAAAAAGAAAGTCACCAATGGTATACTACTGATTGGGCAATGTGCTGGAAATGTATGTTGTAGGCCACCCAACGAAGTAGACTCATTGCTAAATCACAGATAGGTTCTTGGTCCAAACCTTTATACTACCGAAGAAGCACCTCTATACCGAAGAGGACTACTATCAAAGTGAGGCATACTTCGTTGTACTGTTCATACAACCTACTAATTAGACTATAGCCTTGCGATGTTCTGTGTTCTGGTTTTCCTCTCCCTGTAAGATTCGTCCAGAATGAAATACTTTCTATTATTTCGCTGACGAGCCCCAAGCATAAATATGGCATATCTGCTGTTTCTCAACAAGAAGCACGAGAAGAAACGTGTGTCGATGGGTAAACGCGCGAAGATCATCGACCACTCGATGCATGCTATTGGCGCGTTTCAGACAGACAAGGAAGAATCGCCGACACAAAATGGAGTAAACGATGATA
The DNA here is from genome assembly GCF_023601865.1 of Aspergillus affinis. Classification (NCBI taxonomy): domain Eukaryota; kingdom Fungi; phylum Ascomycota; class Eurotiomycetes; order Eurotiales; family Aspergillaceae; genus Aspergillus; species Aspergillus affinis. The sequence continues at coordinate 358,321 of NW_026515784.1, forward strand.
ATGCATTTAAAGACCTGACGGACTGGGCCAACGAGGACTTTGTCTATGTTTACTAGGGGCGCTTATTAGGGGGAAGCCTAAAGTCGAATGGGATCATGTTATTAGGGCAAGGGGGTAAGTTAGGTAGAACGTTATCAAATGTAGGATACTAGCAAATTAGAGACTGTATAGTGGCACGAACTGCGATACGATTGTAGCAGACAATTATAGTATGTTATATTGACTGATCAGCCCAGAAAAAAGGAAGCCAGTAGTAGCCGAGCCGGCAATGCTCCGAGCTTCACCCCGCGCCAGTCCGTTCCATCTCTTCCAACCATCTACATATTTCACTATCCATCATCTTAGATTAATTCAACCCTAAACTATTCATCTGATATATAACCAGCCTACAGCATGGAATCGGACGACTCCGGGATAATGGCAGCTCCGCCGTGGAAAAAGCGAATCCCGGTATTACTTGCTGCCTACACCTTGTTTACCTTAGCTATAGACGAATCCATCACTGAATCTGACTTGTGATACGAACAGAAAGCCTGCAGCAATTGCCGACAGTCTAAGGTAAATTTAATCTTATGAGCCTATTTGATAAAACATATCAATTGATACCCTGCTATAGGTTAAATGCGATGGAAAACGGCCATGTACCAGGTCTTTGTCCCTTGGATATTTGTCTCATCTTCACAAATCCGCTGAACCATCAGCAGATGTGACAAGCTCAAGAGAAAGTGTGTGTTTTTTGAGGCGCCCAAGGACCCAGTTACTCAGTACGCATCTCTCATCTCAAATGCAGTGCATTCATCCTTAAATGTCTTTCACCAACTCTCCTAACTAACTCTGATCGTGGTACAGAAGATTAGAGTCTGTAGAAGGTGAAATACAGAACTTAAATGATCAGCTCAAGGAGATACGCGAGGTTCTACAATCGCAAAAATCACAAATCTCTCATGAAAGTATTCAGATCTCATCCCCTTCCCAGCTTGCACCTACTTCTGCAGCGATGACTGCTTTTGATACAGCGACAGACTCTGGAGCAATACAATACAGTCATCAATATAGAGCACCGCAAGTCCAGAGAGAGACACCCCTTCAGAGTCCCCTACAAGCAGCGAACTTGGAGACAACTCGTCCCCCCAAACGAAGACGCTCTGGGTTTGAAGTCAGAAACGAGCCGGTCTTGGATTTCATCAGCAAAGGTCTCATAACGGTTGATTATGCGGTGTCTTGTTTTAAGACGTGAGATAATACCCTCATTTGTGATTACCTAAGTAGAGAGTGTTAACTTGGGATAGGTTTTTCCAAGGATGTGTATGTCCTGTCTTCTGTCTTCCTTGGCCCTATCAACGTCGAGATAATAGCTCATCTGAAATGGTTTGAAGGATAGATATATCCCAATATTTGACCCGGAATATGACACATTCACCTCGGTGCGCTCTCGAAGCAGCATTCTCCTGAACGCGATATGCACCATTGGCAGCCGTGTTGAGAGTAAGATGGCAAACCAGCAACGATGCACCTCGAAGCGACCTAATAGTTTATAGGATCTGGTTCGCAAATGTCCGATTTACTGCACGCAGAGTTGAAGCGGTGGATCAACGTTATCATCCAGAATGAAAAGATGAGCTGTCTAGAGTCGGCGCAGGCCTTGCTAGTCGTCGCCTGCTACTCCGCCGAGCGTGCTCTGCTTCTATCGTTTGCAACCCGGATGGCGCTGGACCTGGGACTAAATGAAGCTTTTGAAGAGCTAACTCACAAGTTGACTATGAAGGAGGTCGAGGAGACACTCGATGTGCCGGGACTGAGGGAAGAAGAGCGTATTCTTATGGGAAAATCCAGAACGTGGTTCGGGCTTTTGGTCCTGGAACATATGTGAGCTCATTATTGTTCGCCCTCTCAAATTTACCACCGAATGATGCCTGATAACTTATAGATTCCGTGTGGATGGTGGCAAACCCCCTGGGATCCGAATGACCGGAAACGCTCGTAGATGTCGTATGCTGCTTCGTCATCCTTCGTCCACGGTCCTGGACCTGCGTCTGTTTTCTCAAGTGGAGGTAAGCCAGCCATAGCAATCTGACGTTTCATGGAATTGACATTCTACTAGTTGAACGTAATCAGAGGTACACTGATCGTATGCATTGCCTCAAGGGAAGCTACTAACGCTAGACACAGTCAGCATCAACGATACTCTCGGTGCAAGCCAGACCCTGAACCGGACAGATATAGCAGACTTCGTGCATGATGCCAAGGGGGATATCGACATCTGGTTCGAGTAAGAGCGTCGTATTACCCTACTTGAATCAATATGATGCCGTAATTAACTAATTCCCAGTGACTGGTTGCGAATTATTGGTAAACAGTCTTATAGACCCCTATCAACGGTCTTCCCACCCAACTTCTTCACAAACTAACCAACAACAACAGAGAACAAAACCGCCGTCGACCAAGAAAAACCATACCTACTCGCCGCACTACGAGTCCAGAAATGCTGGTCCGAAATGATGCTCCACTGCAAAGCCCTCCGCTCTATAGGCGTTGAGAACGTTGCGTGAGTCTAGGCCTTCCTTTCTCTGTCCAACAATCCCTAATCCTGGGCATATATCCAACTAACCTACCCCCCCTACCGAACGGGAGTAAATACAACAGGACCATGTCCCCCGTCGAACGCAACATCTTACTCATGGCCAAAGCCAGCGCGCGCAAACACCTACGCCTCATCAGCGCCGAACCAGACTTCTACCTCGCGAAGCTGAAATACGCCATGGATTTCGTCTGGGCTAAATGCGCATTCTGCTTCCTTCTCCTCCTCAAGCTCTCGCGGCTCCTGCCGGAACGTAAAGAGGAGCACCAGGAGCTGCTGGACCACGGCACCAGTCTCCTGGACGAACTGGCCCAGTCCGGGTCAAATAGCGATACCACCGGGAACGGGAATGTCTATCTGCATATCTTGCGGCTGAGTATTGAGAAGTATGGGAGGACGGTGCAGGAGAATGAGAAGGGGGTAGTGGGGGACCGGGCGGCGTCGGAGGCGACGCCGTTCTGGGAGCTATTTGATGCCCAGGCGGATTTGCAGTCGTTTGTGCCGGAGCAGTTTGTGACAGAGTGGGATTTTCCGGGGTTGAATTTGTTTTATTTTCCGACTGCGTGGCAGGATTTCTTTGGGGATTTTTCGTTGGCGGTGTGATTTTCTGGGTGATTGGTTGTATGTGAGTTCACTTTGATTGATAGTATGTAGGCCACCTAGTATTGTAGTGATGGTGGGAAGGAAGGATGAAGAGATAGATGAATTGAATGCTCCCTTGGGAATGAAACCCTCTCTAATTGGTATGTCAACAGAAAAGAAAAAGAAATCTAAAGCCAAATTTCCCCTCATTCTTGTTGAAAATGAACGAGACATGGATATCAAAAAAATGAAAAAATAGAAGTCATCAAAATAAATGGATCAAGTAAATAACGAGCGCCCAAAGTCAATTTTCAAACGGGGATACTAGTCCCTGTTTAACCCAAAGCTCTCATGGTAAGTTCGACCCTAAAGATAAATCGCCATTAGTATCAGTTGCACGCATAAAAGAATGGCCTCGCTACTCTTGAACAGATCAGAGGAAAGAGTGTGAAAACGTACACGGCGAATGTTCCTGCCGACACAGGCATAGCCCTCAGCAGAGTGGGACCCAGACCTCTCCAGAAACCGCCCAATCCCTCCACGGCGTAGGTCTTCTTGAAGCAGTCTCGCATCGAGGTGAATTGCCGCTGCTCGCCGAACCCGTCGCACTGCATCTTACTCTTGATCACGTCGAACGGGTAGCTGCTCAGCCAGAGCGCCTCACCCGCCAGACCACCGTAGGCAGCCACCTTGAGACTGGAGATCTCGTCGCGCTTGACGTTGTTGCGCTTGGCATCTTGATTCATCAGATACTCGAAGGTCAGGAACCACATGCCGTACGCCTGGATCTCTCGGAGATAAGTGACCGCTTGGCCGCGGAAGAGCCCACGCAGCACGCCCTCGTGGGCGGAGAGCTTCTTGATGCAGTCGATCGGACCGTTGTACAGACGGCCCGCTCCATGCGGCTGAGTCTGCAGACGGATACGGATATGCTCAATGGGCCCCGAGAGCACGGAGTTGGTGATACCCGCAAAACCACCAGCCATGTAGTACTGGCCGTAGGAAAGGCTACTGTCGGCATATTTCTTCTGGTTCAGCGCCTCCAGCCGTCTCCGGGCCTCGTGGAAGGCACCGAATTGCACACTGACCTAGGATGGGTCAGTTTTGGAATTGCCCGGTGGCTGGCTAGATGGGACTCACGCAAGCACCAATTCCGATCAACGGAGTCAAGGTGCCCTTGTAGAAAGCAAGGGGACCCTCATTCTTGAAGATCCTGGTGGCACAGTCCAGAGCACTGGAGTACTGTGTGGTCGTCTGCAGTCGCACCTTGACGATATCTGCAATTGTTAATATCTACAGTTCAACATGCATGTAGCTACATGAGAGGCGCTACTAACCAAACGGTTGGCCTAGAAGCGGGTTAGCGATGTGTTCATGATCCAACCCAATCCATTGGTGTCTCCGATCTTGGCATATGTAGGCGCCATTGCCCCAAATGCTTCAGATCGCAGCACCTGTCATTGACATACCCAGAAGAACTTGCGCAATTCCACCAGCCGCGCCCGCGGACAAGTCCTTGACGGTACGCAGGGCCCCGCCGCCCTTCTCCAGGTCTTCAAAGGCCTCGTATTCCATCTCGACTGCAAGATTCAAGAAGCAAGATTACCAATTGAATCGGGGATATAAGGAGGAAGAGGACAAAGGGAGGAAGACGAAGGCGAAGGTGAGGAAATGTTCGGAGAGGGCGACAATAACGTGCTTATCAGGATAAGAATGCGGGCCTCCGATTCGGCGGGGACGCCGACACACGTGACCCTTGGGCGGGAAACCAGGGCGTAATCATACCGTATTCCGGTTACGATACGTACTATACGGGCTGCTGACCGCCCGGTCACGCGCTAAGCCCGATCGAGGCGCATTCCTGGGCCGGCCGGAGTTTTGCCCCGACGGAAAAGAAAGCGAAGAGAAGGACGTAGAGTCGAGCTCGACCACATTCATCCCCTCTCAATTTCTCCTCCCAATTATGCAGAGGCGGGCGGTCTTGGAGGTGAGTCCTTGCTGGTCCCGGAGCTGCGCTGATGGCATTCCATGTTTTCTGATCTAATCTGATTTCCTCTCCGCAGCTCTCCCGCCGCCATGGTGTCGACTGGTCGTGCGCAACCAGACGCAGAGAGACAGCTTTCACGCCAACGTTAGCCTATGTTCCCCGGCGGAGCTTTCGATCGTCTCTCATATCGCTCGACTCCTCCGACTCGTCCTCTTCGACCGGTGCAGGGAATAATGGGGCCGGCGCTAAGCCTACGCCTACAGGACCGAAATTTGGCGCCCGCTGGGGTAGCAAACTATCCCAGAGACCGGCCGGCCTGAGTTCCGCTGAACAGGCCATGCGCGATGCTCTGGTCGAGAAGGGTAAAGTAGAAACGCAACAGCGAGAGCAAATGCTACAACAAAAGCAGCAGCGGCAACAGCAACAGGAACAGGAAACCCATTCTCGCCAGCATCGCCAGCATCGCCAGCATCAGCCCGAAAGGCGTCAACACGATACAATTGTTCGTTTCGAGGCGTCGAAATGGCAGAAAAGCGGTCGATCAATGCCTTTTCCTAATCGACCTCGAACCGAGGCCCTTGGACCTGATAGAAATCTGGAAACCAACGCTGTATCAATACCGAGACACCTTCGAGAGGTCGACTGGACTTGTCCGGACTGCCAGTATATTTGCTTTGGGAAACATATAACGTGTCCGGCCTGCAAAGCTGTCAGACCAGATTTGAACTCGCCTCCGCCGAGGGATTCTCGGTTCGGCAATCGCCGATCCACGTTGCCGATACGGAAGGTAAAAAGGGGAGAACCACAAGATGGCTCGTTGGCAGGCGATCGGAAAACACGTGCCATGAGGCAGTTTACAGCCAGTCAAGACAGATTTACCGGCCCTCGACTGGTTTACGACACTTCCGAACCAAAAGCAGCGCAACAGACGCCTGAAACGAAGACAAAGTCGGACGCACAACCACCTCGCTCGGAACCGGAGAACCACAAAGTTGAAGAGAAGGCGGATCCCTGGGCATGGAGTTTGTCGTCGCAGAGTTATGACACACTTGCCGACGACGTTGGGTCAGGAAAAACATCAAAGGGTCGAGACGGCCGCAGGCAAAGACAGTATGAGATGGAGGAGGATGAGTACGATGAGGATGACCAATCTCGTCGTCGTGCAGAGCGCAAGCAGAAGAAGAGACAGAAAACGAGACAGAAGGAGGTCGAAGCAGCCCCGATTCCACTATATCTTCCAGAGTTCATCAGCGTCAGCAACCTCGCCGATGTCATCGGCGTGCGTCCGGCTCAGTTTGTTCAGCAAATGGAGGAAATGGGTTTTGAGGATGTCTCATATAGCCATGTTCTTGACGCCGAAACTGCAGGGCTGGTTGCGTCTGAGTTTAATTTTGAACCCATCTTCGACACTGGGGCCGAGGATGACCTGACTTCTGCGCCCGAGCCGGAAGACAAGTCACTTCTGCCGTCTAGGCCGCCCGTGGTGACCATCATGGGCCATGTCGACCACGGTAAAACAACGATTCTCGACTGGCTTCGCAAGTCGTCCGTGGCTGCGTCAGAACACGGAGGTATTACGCAACACATCGGCGCATTCTCCGTGCCCATGCCTTCTGGAAAGACAATTACCTTCTTGGATACCCCCGGTCACGCCGCCTTCCTGGAAATGCGCCGTCGTGGTGCTGATGTGACCGACATCGTTGTCTTGGTCATTGCAGCAGATGATAGCGTGAAACCTCAGACGATTGAGGCCATTAAACATGCGACAGAATCCAACGTGCCCATTATTGTCGCCATCAGTAAGATCGACAAAGAAAATCTCGATCTTGACAGGGTGAAGCAGGATCTCTCCACCCACGGTGTCTACGTGGAAGACTATGGAGGTGACGTGCAGGCAATTGGTGTTAGTGGTAAGACCGGTCAAGGAATGGTGGAGCTCGAGGAGGCCATCGTTACTCTCTCGGAGGTCCTGGACCACCGGGCGGATGCGCAGGGTAACGCGGAGGGCTGGGTGATCGAAGCCACGACGAAGAGCTACGGGCGTGTAGCAACGGCCCTCATCAGACGGGGTACACTCCGGCCGGGCGACATCATCGTCGCCGGAGGAACCTGGGCACGGGTGCGTACTCTTAGAAACGAAGCCGGCGCTTCGATCTTGGAAGCCACTCCCGGAATGCCCGTGGAGATCGATGGCTGGAGAGAGCAACCGTCAGCTGGTAGCGAGATCCTACAAGCCGCGGACGAACAGCACGCCAAGGAGGTAGTCGAATACCGCCAGGAGAGAGCCGAAACCGCCAAATTGGGTGAAGACACAGCGGCCATTAACGAGGCTCGCCGGGAGATAATGGAGAAGCGCCGGCTGGAAGGGTCGGAAGACGGACAGACTGGTGCTGACCAGAACGCGTCCGGTCCGAAAGGAGTGAATTTCATCATCAAGGCCGACGTTGGCGGATCGGCGGAGGCCGTGATGAACTCGGTCGCGGCGATCGGCAACAACGAGGTGTATGCCAACGTGCTTCGCTCCGGAGTCGGGCCCGTCGGAGAATTCGATATTGAGCACGCGGCCGCAGCCAATGGCCACCTGATCTCCTTCAACATGCCCATTGATCCGGCTATGAACCGGATGGCCGAAATGCGCGGCTTGAAGATTATGGACTACAACATCATCTACAAGCTCATCGACGATGTAAAGGACATACTGAGCGAGAAGTTGCCTCCGTTGGTGTCTACTCGTGTCACCGGAGAGGCCGAGATCGGACAGATCTTCGAGATCACCCTCAAGAGCAGGGTAAAGATGCCCATTGCCGGTTGCAAGGTTCGTAACGGAGTGATCAACCGGGCCCGGAAAGTTCGCGTGACGAGAGGCCAGGAAGTTATCTACGATGGTAAGTGTTTCCCATATCAATTCTTGCGGATGCTCCTTTCTTGACTGCAAGGTACTGACTTTTCCAAGGCATGATCAACTCTCTCAAGAACGTCAAAAAGGACGTGACCGAGATGCGCAAGGACACCGAGTGCGGTATTGGATTCGAGAACTGGACGGACTTTGCTGTGGGCGACCACATCCAGTGCTACGAGGAGATCTTCGAGAAGCGACATCTCTGATCTTCTTACCTGCTCACTTCCTGCTCACCGTAAGGGAGGGGCTAGTCGCTCCTATCACTCTTGTATCATTCATTGGATCTTTCTTTGCATTGGGCCCCCGGCGTTCATTTGACTGCAGGCGAACTACCCCATCATCTCCATTATCTTTTCGCCTCTTCTTGAAACTTTTTGTATAATCTGCGCTAATTGGGAGCGGGTGTATGAGTGAGTGTATGTTATGATGCCATATTCTTTAGAAAAACGAGTGGCACGAGGCAAGGAAGACGCAGCGCAAGAGGAAAGGAAAGAAAAGAGCGAGAGATTAGAAATCTCTTTGATATGTGTGTACATGTACAGTATAGAAATCTACATAACCATCCATCCTCTAACCATATACCTTATCTACGCATGTTTTACTCCATCATCTCTCTTATCTCGCCTTCCACCTTACTCGACTCACCCACCTCGCCCAATCTCTCACGTCCTCCCTCTCAAGGATCCTATCCACAGTAAACCACTCCCTCGCCAACTCCTCATTACTCGCCATCCGATGCACAAAGGAATGGCATGCGCGACACAGCCACGCCACGCTATTCAGCATCCACTCCTCATGCCAGCCTTTCTTGCGCACCTTGTCGTGCACCCCCCGCGGAATCAGATGGTGATACGACAGCGGGATCCAGTCGCGCTCGCAGATCTCGCATGCGTCTGTTCGCGTCGTCGCCCAGACCGGTGGCGCGCGCGTCACGGCTCCAACATACTCGGATACTACCCGTGCGAGGAAATCGGATACGTCGCTTTCAATATCCGCGCTGGCCGGGAGGAGGCCGTAGGCGATTAAGGTGTCCGGGACGGATGACGGGAGGGTCGTCAGGATGACGGAGAGGGTAGTGGCTGGTAGCTTAGGGTCTGGTGTATATCGATTTCGGAGGGCTGGGGAGTGTTGGATGGTCGTGTAGGTGAGGGTCTGGAGGTCGGTGGGGAAGGAGGTGAAGATCTCGGTGGCGAGGAACTGTGGGAATATGCGTGGTTGGTATCATATCATATCATATCATATCATATCATGGTAGTAGTAGGGTGGGTGGGTATAGAGCAACGAGCATGGGTTTCATATTGGAGGGATGTAAGGCGCTGTAGGTATATAATTACATCAATGAAATCTGCCAGTTCCTCCGGGTCGCCTCGTAATGCGCTGGACTCGGGTTCTGGGGGTTGTGCGGTGCGAGCTTCGTCTTTCTTTACTTTGCCATTGCGTCGCGGACCGGGCCTATGCGCCTTGCGTTTCGTCTTGGTCGGTCGATGCGTGTCGGATTTCTCGACGATGGCACTGGACAGACATTCTCGGAAGACGGGGTAGTTGGTGTCGCTGGATTCAGAGGTCATTGGAAAGAGAAGAGTTGGAGATACATGCCAGTTAAATGTGGGGGAGAGAAAGGAGGGAAGGGGAGAGGTCACGGGATTGACATCATACCTCCGTGGACCTTCAGTAAGAACTATGGCAGTGTCATTCATTACCTCGAGTTTACATGGAACCTGAACAGCATAAGTCAATGGTATGCCCTAAGCCTCTAAACAACAAGTTGGCCGAATTGATAGATGAACAGTTCAAGGCGCTACCTGCCATTCGCGATCAAGTCATAATATCGAGAATTTACATCTATCTCATTGCGTGAGATCTGGCCCAGACGATGTTCAGATATACAGGTTCAGCCAAGACTTAATGGCAGCTCATGAAGTTTGCCCGCTTCTCAGCTGTGATCCTCACATTAGAGCGACACGGACTGAACATGCCCTGCCAGTCAGTCGTCTTAACGAATGACACTGCGGACATGCTGGCGGCAGATATCAGAACTGTTACGAGGCTACAGAGATTCAATCGTCGTTTCCTTGCAGTCATGCAACGAGTTTGATTGGCAGGATTGTACGCTGTAGAATATTTCCAAACGCTCCACGTAAGAAGAAGGATTTGGGGTAAGGCAGCAAGTTGGTCTGACCTTCTTTTTCCCCTCCGTAATCCATGGGAGAATAGTGGATGTCAGAGTGAATAAGAAGGCGTGATCAGTAAGGTATGTGAAGAAGAAAAGAAAAGGGAAAGGGCCGCAGGAAGAAAATTCAATTTATGGCCGCCCGCTGACCGCCTTGGCTTATCGATAAGGCTAGCGTGGCTGCGTGGCTAAGCGGATGGCGGTGTACAACGGTCCGGTCAACACCAGGCGGCAGAATAATCACCATTCATCATGACGATCGTACCCAACAATAACACCGCTCATTCATCCTCGCTGGACGGTCACGGTCACGGTTACCCTCACCTAACTTTTGACTCGGGTCCTCTTCATCTCGCAATACGTTGAAATTTGGGTCCCCAGTTCAGCATCATGACGAGAGCGTGGAATCTCTACAAAGCTGCATGGCTCTATCCATTCCGGGTTTGTCTATCTCGGTGGCCTGGCCAGGCTATCCAGACATTCTGTACACTCTTCGCGGTCTTCTGGGGCTGACATCTTTCGTTTTTTTCGCAGGGCCTTTATTATTTCGTCTCACATCGCTTCCTGTGGCCTCTTTTCAAGACCCGGTTGATACCCATCGTCTTGTTGTCAACCTTCATCTACTTCCTGCTCTTCTTCTTCACCTACTTGCCGCAGGTGGCGTTCCTCGCCATCTTTCAAGGCAAAGGAGCGTGGGTCAACGGAGCCTTCCTGGTGCTGGGAGAAGGCGCTGTCATAGTGGCCTTGCTATTTGAAGCATTCTTCGTGGATGAAACGCTAGTGGACATCTTCGATGCCGTACTGGTGAACGAGGGTCAAGGGGAGTTGGTCACCACGTCACGAGTGTTATATCCTCAAGGCGATAATGTGGTGCAGCGGTTGGGCAAACCCACCCAGAGCGCCGTCTACGCTCCGTTCTCGCTGCGACAGATAATAGAATTCATCGTCCTCCTACCGCTGAACTTTATTCCGGTGGCGGGCACGCCCATGTTCCTCGTGCTCACCGGATATCGAGCGGGCCCGTTCCATCACTGGCGATATTTTCAGCTACTGGACCTATCAAAACCACAGAGGAAGGATCGGATTTCCCGACAACAGCTGCAGTACACCTCGTGAGTTCCCACTTGGATCCCCCTTTCCCTTCTTTCTCCCCGATAGATCCGCCTGGACGTAATTTGGATTAATCAGCAGCATTGCACAGATTTGGAACGGTGGCTTTGCTGCTTCAGCTTGTTCCCATTCTTTCCATGTTTTTCCTAATGTCGACTGCGGTTGGCTCAGCTCTTTGGGCTGTGGACATCGAGAACAAACGTGGTCTCCTCGTGGAATCCGGTCCGGACCCAGTGGGTGATTTCCACGATAATGAGAATTGAATGACGCCATGAGATGAGACGACTCCCCAATTGTCTGTTAGCTCCCCTGCTTTTTTTTCGGGATGTTCCTTTTTTGTTCGATTTCTTTTCTGGCATAACTTAATTTATCCACCGTGTCACATCCTACGAGATCTCATTTATGAGAGGGCTGAACCAGGAATAGATGATAACCCTGCTTCGGACGATCCCAATGTGGCTTGGGGCTTGATCCTTGACCGTAGAATTGGCAGCATCGACCGTAGGGATCTGAATTTTTTTTTAGGTATGAATCACGAAAGGAACGAGCTGGACGGGTCTCCACTCTGAGGCACCCCTTTCTCTGGTCTTTGTTACAGCCTAGAGCCCACTAAGGCTAGCCGTGCGATGGATTCTGGGTCTCCGAGGCCCTGAAAAGGCGCTGAAGAGGCAATGGTGAGGCCGGTAGTGGATCGCCGACGAACACTAATCGGGAGGATGTCTTCAGTCTATTTGCAATTCTTGTCCGGATCCGAGTCCGAGGATCCGCCCAGCAGCAGGCAGAAAGCAGAAAGAAGGCCGAGCAAAAGCAAAGGCCGCCTGACTAAGCCCACTCCATGATGCTGTCCACGTGATCCGCGCACGGGATCGACGGAGAAGGCTTCCCTGCCAGACTCCGCCCGCTCTGCTGCTTGTCCGTTGAGACGTTGAGCGCTGACTGGAAAATGCGACCGCTGGCATCCCGCGGATCGTAATTGCCAGACCTGTTTCTCTCATCCTGGTTGATCTTCCCTGCTTCCAGTATTTCCCCCGGCAGATCTCCCGGCTCTCTTGATCTCCAGGATCGATCCAGTCCGTTCCTGTTCCGCTTCATCCTGGTGGTACTGGCGTTTCAAAACGTCCCTCGGTCTACTGTGCGAGTCCCATAAAATGCGAAAAACCCAGCGCCACCTGCGAGACGGATGATATACTACGTGCTCTAGGCGCTCTTGGATGCGACCTAAAGCATGGAAACGCTCGTCGCGAAGCCTCGATGCCCATGGACCCACGAACCAGGCTGCGCAAGGCCTGCGATGCCTGCAGTATTCGGAAAGTAAAGGTATGTCTAAGACACCACGAACCTTACTGCGCGCGGAGAGAAAAAAAAATCAATGTGAATGAAGAGCTAAGTGGTCCGTTTCTCAGTGCGACACCAGCGGTCCGCCTTGTCGGTCGTGCGCAAGCTTGGATATCCCCTGCACTTATGAGCGACCGAGTCGACGTCGCGGCCCTCCCAATCGTCATGCAGAGGCCTTCAAGAAGCAAAAGCTGGGCCCTTCTCCAGCTACCTCCCCAAGCCCCTCGGATCAACCTTCGCCTGTCCGACCAGCATCGACAGTGTCTGTCGGAAACAGCAGCCCCTCCGCATTCTTTCCGTCATCTGTAGAATCAATATGCCCGTTTTCAACCGTGCAACTGTTGATCGACGACTACTTTACGTACATTCACCCTCTGATCCCGATCCCCCACGAGCCCACGTTTCGGGCGGCCCTTGACAGAAGAGAAGACCTTACCAATCGTACGTTCTTGGCCCTCACAGCCTCTATGATCGGCACGCTTGTGGCCTCGTTCCCTCGTCGGCCCAAGCTGCACTTGAAAACGGAGGCCGAGAGGGCGGCGTTCCCTCACTCGATGGCCATGGTCAAGAAATGTCGCGATGTTGCCGTGCAAGCCCGAGGCATGGGCTACCTTGATCGAAGCGCCACCGTTTACGACGCGGCCATCAGCTATTTCTTGGGGATCTGTTCGGGCTATATGTACAGCATGCGTCGGTGCCGAACGTACCTAGCTGAATGCTTAACCATGTTACATGTGTATGACCTGTGTCGACCGTCCCGTCGATTGTCCTCGTCTTGTGCAACCAGTCCCAATTCTGTGCCATCGCCACTATCGCTTGATCAGTTAGGTGCAACGGGAGATGCCCCGGGCGATCTGATTGAACAGGAACTCAGCCGACGTCTGTTCTACACCACTCTAGTCGGATACCGAACCCTGCAGCAATTGGGCTCGACAGACACCACCTTTCACGTCCCCCCAGAAACCCCGACGGATCGGTACCCCCCTCTCCCGCTCGAGGTGGACGATGAATACATCTTTGCTACCCATTTGGAACCCCAGCCTGCCCATCGAGTCTCCCGCCTCGTGGGGTTCAACGCTAACGTTCGAGTGTACAACTCGTACAATTCACTCTCGGCATGGGAAATTGCCTTCGGCAGCGGCCAGATCTATGACTGGGAACGACAACGTACGACCATCTGGGAATGCTTACAAAAAGCCAAGTCCGCTTTGGACGGGATTCCCCAAGAACTGGCGCTCCACCGGACCCCGGATTCCACCCCGTCGAGACGTAAATCGACCCTGGGAACCTTCCCCTTGGCAGCAGACCCGAATTTGGTTGAGCGCCATTACATTCAGTACGAAATTCAGAAGGCCAACATATATGCGAGTCAGCTCGGAACGCGGTCCTACTTGGTAGAAAAGTACTGGAGTCTCTACGGGGCCTGGCAGAGATACCAAATGCCGGCAGACCAACGACAACACTCCAAAAGCCCGTTGCCGATAAAGGTGGAGGACGAGCGTCCCAATCATTACCGGGCACCTAGCTCAGATGCCCAATTGGACGGTCTCGGAAAGATCATGGCGGAAGAACGCCGGCTCGTGATCCGCGATCTTTCCGTGCTGTTGCGATCCGTCAATGAGGTCAACATGGAGCCCAACGGCGCCAGTTTTGTAGGTTTTCCCGCATCTTTCAACCCATCTTTACGAAAAGCTAACTTACCACTTTCTAGTCGAGCAAAGTTCGCCAAGTTGCGTCAACTCTTCTAAATCTTCCCAATCCAAGGACGGATACATCAACCCCCTCCACCACCGTAGCCGCCGGTCCACAACCTCTCACCCTCGCCGAAACCGAATCCTACCTCCACGCTTTCATCGACACTCTTGTCCGACTAGAAGGCTTAGCCGCTCCAACACCCGGCGTCACTAGCGCCAGTCCCCCCGCTAAGGGCCGCTCAATGAGCTACCTGAGCGACCATGAACGCGACGAAGAGGAACTGCGCCAATGGGCCAGCCTCAAAGAATACCAAGTCAAATTCGCCGAAGGGGGTGGTATGTTCACTGAATTATGACGAAATACTTTCCCTTCCTTTCTAGATCTTATATCCTCGATCCTTTCCTTTATATTTACCATATCTACCTCATACCCCACCTTTACACTTTCCCTACCACTCTTCTCTTTCTCTGTGAATTTTTTCTCTACCCTGTCTATACCACGAAACCTTTATCCCCACAGTTACACCCCTGGATAAAGAAAGAATGGGCCGAGGGCGTTCGACCCACCGGGTCCTGATTGATTGATTGATTGATACTTTGCTGGCTGGGAGTTGCTCATTTGTTCGCTTGTTTTATATTTATTGTATACCCTATCTTTGGAGGTAGTGAGATGATGCTCCTCTGCCTGATCTGTGTCCAATGTTTGATATTTTATCTACCTTTGCCTATTTCATTTTCATCTTGATGTTTCTACCTGGTTCCGATCTATTACTTGTATCATACCTAGCCCTCTTGGCTGTCTGGAATCAAGAATCAAGATATATCTTGAGTAAACAACGCTCGATTTCGATTTCATAATCTTATTATATTGTCTTGTGTCTACATATTTTTCAGCGTTGTCCTCTTCTTTTTAGTCTCTTCTTGAAAGAGATTAATTACATACAAAAGACCTGAAGATTCTGTCCTATGGAAACCTAAAATCAATATAACTCTCCAATCTCAAGGAGGAAATCAAAAAAGAAACGAGCGGACCAATGTTCAACAATAAAGGAAAACCGAAGCAAGGAAGATAATCATCTCCAACTGACTCACGAACCAGCCGTCACCGTGAGCGTTGGATGTATATAGACCGTCTTAATCTCGGTCTCGGTCTCAGTTTCCGTCTTCGTCTTCGTCTTCGTTGTCGTTTCCGTCTTGGTTTCCGTGACGGTGACGAATCCCTGCGGAGTCACAGGCACGACTTGAAGACCCTGAAGGTATTCAATGGCGCCAGTCGGTTGTGCGGCAGAAGTGGTTGAGTATTCCGTGGCGGGCACTCCTCCCTCCGCAGTGGGCTTTATCTTCCGGGACGGGGACGGTGGGTTGGGGATGTCGCTGGCTTTTTCTGTCTGGTTTGGTGTTGCGGTCGCCTCAGGTTCCTGGGTGGTGGTTTGGGGGTCTTTTGTTTCTGCAGATGCAGGCGCCTCGGGCTCGTCGGAGGCAGGTACAGTGACGACTTTGGTTACCGTGGAAAAGGCGTGGATTGTCGTCACCGTGTCAGTCCCTTTGGGGAGACTACTATGTTGATGAGGTGCCGTTGGCTCTGGGATAGATGTCTCAGGATCTCTGGAGGGGCCGGTAGGGATTTCGGGGATGGCAATCGTCCCGGAGGGCCGGATGGTGGTGTGGGTGGTGGTGGTGGTGGTGCTGCTGCTGGTAGACGACATGGACGTGCTATCAGAAACGCGCAACCAGGTGTTGGTCCAGGATGTGGACTGTCCGGGAGTTACAATCACGATAACGGGATCAGATACCGATGGAGCAGTGTGTTGGTTGCTCGTAGGCAATCCGCTGCTGATGACAGACGAAGGTTCCTTCTGCGCAGAGTTGGATGTGATTGTAGCAGTCTCTGTTGCAGATTCATCTGCGTTGGTAGGCGGGGGCGTCTTGTGTGTTTGAGCAGAGGAGCTTGAATGGATCGTGAACTCGCCAGGGAAAGGAGTTGTCGTACTCAATCCCGTAGGGAGCGAACCACTAGGCTTACCAGTGTCGAGATTGCTCCCAGTGGCGACTGAGTTCGAATGTGCACCGTTTGTTGTCTCCAAGGGGTTTGGGGGAACGGAGAGGGAAGAGCCGCCTGAGACTTCTCCTGGCAAGAGTCCTACTACACCAACAGCCAAATTAGTTGAAGTTGCTGGAGGTGCCGAGGACTTGTGCGAGTGGCCAGTTGTAGAAGCAGCCACACTACCCGCTGGCGACGACGGAGTTGTAGGGGGAGTTGTAGGCGTCAAAGGACTGGAAAGCGAGGGAGACAGATGCGTTCCATGACCTGTTGGCTCGGTACGATGCGTGGTGCCGTGAGGGGTACCTGACGGGCCTGAAACAGACGGCCTCTGGGCTGAATTCAAAGATAGCGGCGGAATGGACGAAGATCCAGTTGAATGCTGTTCACTCGATTTAATTGCCGGGTTAGACACGGTTGCACTTGCACCCGAGGGTGTCTGCCCCGGAATTTGAGGCGGCGACGGAACAGGAGGGGATATAGTTGAATGCAGCCCGGCTGAATGGACTGAAGGCGGACTATGGGCCGTTAGGCTTGGACCTGATGGAACATTGTGGGAGGTAAGGGATGGCGATTCAGTTGGATTTTGACTGCTCAAAGTGATGTCGGTATGACCATGCACCGTCGGACTTGATTGGGATGGAGTGGCGTTTGAGTTCTCGGGAGTTGGAACTGAAGTAGACGTAGAAGTAGCCTCCTGGCTCGGGTGTGCTGTGAGATTGTCATCCGAGGTTGTGGAAACTGAAACGGTTGATTGAGTTGTAGTTGCAATTGTATGCGAGAGCACAGGAGCCGATGCAGATGACTGTTCAACGCTTTGAGTCGTAGGATGGGTATGATCCGCTGAACTTGTATCAGGTACAAGTGGACTTTGGGTGAGGGAAGGTGTCACAGGGATGACAGTTAAGAAATCGTTCTTTTCACTACTAACGAATCCCTGGAGATTATGCAGAACCAACGACGAGGGCTGGGATATGTGTGCCGATTCATCGCCTGGTCCCAAATCCCTAATTTTTGGAACGAAATGAGCGATCGGGCCAGCCGAACAGCAAAGGAGGAAAAGAAAATTAACGAGGGTCAGATGTATCAACTGCATTTTGTCATCGACAATTGATGGTGTCAATAAACTAGTTCAACAAGTGAATGAACGTACGCAAGCCGTTAAAGAGAGATATGGGACGATATGAAATATAATTTGAACAAAAACTGCATGTTGCACATGAAAATGCGTCTGGGTTGATTAGATACTCATTATTGATTAAAGCAAAAGCAAAAGAATCAAATAAAGCGAAACGACGACAGCGTCAAAAGAACGAAGGAAGATCAAAGAACGAGTGAGGTTGGTGACGGAAGGAAATACAGGCCAAGGAAGCGAACCTGGTCTTTTTAAGCACTCAGGGTCCCAAGTGGCAGGCAACTCCATTGTTTGCTGGCTAGGGTCTAGGCTGTCATTGTTTGCGATGCGATTCTGCAAGCTGTGAATGGCGAGATGAGAGGAACAATGAGAAGCTTTTTTTAGCTTGAGTGGGTCAGGGATGAAAGGATAATTGGTGGTTGCAAGCGCGTACTATAAAAATAGTCGAGAACGTTGCAGTAGACGCCGGGGTGTTTTCGGCGATTACTGGTTGATTGGCGTTTGCATTGGCAGGGGTATCGATGGTTTGAGGGTCCGTCTTTCTTGGCCATTCTGCAGGTATTGCCTCGTTGCCAATAATATGCATTCAGAGACACTTGCCCTGGTGACTCGGCGGCTCATCGTCCAGATGGGCCGGTGGCACAGAACTGCTGCCTGTGGTGAAGCTGGAGACCAGGGCTTACTGACGTTCATGACACAAAAATTTAATTGTTTGTTGGACCTCGCCTATCCGCATGATCTGACTAGGTTCTCCTGCGTCGACAACAATCGGGGAGCTGACGAATCCAATGTCCGAACCCCATTATTCCTGACTAGACAGCCACCTTGAAGGGGTGGCCTATGCCCTCAAAGGACGAAATCTTCCCGTCAATACTCTTAGAGTCGCCGTAATAATGCAGGCGGTAAGTTCCATCCTGCAAAGGGCTAGGGTTCCCAACGTCGTAGAAATCATCCTCGATATGCCATTGAAGAGTCACTTCACTATATCCCAGAACTGTGTTTGTTCTTTCCCACTGGTAAACAAGACTCCAGTCGTGGTCGTTTCGTACGACTTCCCAGGTGCTAGTGCCGGATTTCTGTCGTTCGACTGCAGCGAAAGTGGACTCAAGGTGAAGGTTGTTACGGGGATTCGCTCCTACAAAGGTCGCTTTCACCACGTCACCAGGTCCGTAGGTCACATTATCCGCCGACGGAATGACATCCCCGAATGCTTTGCCTGAGGGACGGCCGTCATAAACGACACCGGGGATGAACGTGAGTGATTTGTCGGTGTTTATCGGAGGGGTCACGCCGGAGGGAATTGGGGGTAGCGCGGCTGCATCCCCACCGAGATGAGGAAGATACGTCAAAGTAAGATTGATGTACGCAGCCAGGGTATTAGGACCATAGAGAGTGGAGGCACCCTCGTAGCGCTGGGCTCGATATTCCTCCTCGGTGGCTACATAATGCGCATAGCTGTTAGATGGAGCCCCCAATACGGCCAATGGGTTCTGAACCGAAAGGGTATCTTTCGACGATTTGACAATCGCCTCCTTCCAGCGCCGCCCAGACATAGTCGTCGCCTCACTTGTCGAAATAATTATAAACAGCTGGCCTACTCGGAGAACCTGAATGTCCACGATATTCGGGCTCCACGGGTATGGTTGATCGATGGAGCCCACATCCAAGAGAACCTCTTTTGGAGCCTGGCATGCTTTTTGTGCCTTTGAAGGCTGGTGAAGGAACGCTCGCGCCACGTACCACAGTGGATTCTTGTTGGCCGGTCCACTACTGTTCTGGGAGAAATCAAAGAAGCCCGGTCCATCGGTGGTACCGCCAGCAAATGAGAACCCCAGAGCCGCCGAGCATGTGGATAAAACGCTAGAGTTGAAAGGAGACACGAACTTGTAGCCGGATAGATCTTGATACACATGGAAGGAGTGCACATGGGAGCTGGGAGAGATCTGGATAGACTTGGAGTCCAGGTCGTCGTATAATTGTCGAGCAGCCACATACTGGCGCCGTCCGATGTCAAAACAACTTTTGGCGCCGTTGTCCTTTTCCCGGAAGAACGGCCCACGGCCATGACAGTCTTCTGTCTTCCCGCCGCAAGTGCTGTCGGAGTAACGGCATTGCTGCCCTGAGCCATCTTCGCACCATGCGCCCAAGGTATTGGGAGATGTGTCGCCGACATTGGACTGAGAAAACCCCGCAACGAAATTATCTGCAAATTTCCCATTGTTGCGGACACTCCTCTCAAATAGCCATGCAGCCACACCTTTGTTATCTCCAGTTACAAGCGTGTTGTTGTTATACATCGACGTGCCATGCACAGGGAAGAAAGTCAGAACGGCAGTTGTCTTGTTGTCCGACTCCCGATCAAACCGCAGCAGGGTCATTGATTTGTCTACATTGGCCGAATATTTCGCCTTCTCTTCCTCGGGGTTGTGATCGTAGGAATATGGACTCCTGTTCACATTGGCATCCTCGACGTCTATCGAACCGAAGTGCAGATGCCCGGGGGCCAGACTTTCATGGGCTCGTTTAATGGACAGCAAGACTCCATCGACGACCGCCCGATAGCTTTGCTTGTCGAATCCCTTATTGGGGATTTGAGGCAGAAGGTAATTCATCCAGGCGCCCGGGCCCGAATGGGAGTGTGTACCCGTGAGGGCTACGTTACTCTCGCCATAGCGCGAGTATTCGTTCCCTAGGCCAGCGAGGCCCTCAAGAACCCCATGGCGGATCCCCGTGTCGCCTGTGAGAGAGTCAATGATTATGTAGATGAACGTGTCCTCCGGTTTATCCGGATTGGCGAAAATAAAAGCGCGCGAGAAGATCCTTTGTTGTAAGCCGGTCCCGATTTGGTCCAAACTGGCGTAACCACCAAAGCCTACCTCCACTACAGGACTGCAGAACGATGTATCAACAAACCTAGAATATAGACTAGTCAAACGGAGAAGGGAGAATACCCAGTGATGTCCGCTTTGCCCGTCCCCAGCAAAAACACGCTGTCACCCCCATCTAGCTTCGCGGCTCTATCTTGCCATCGAGACCGAGTGTTGGCGCTGATCGGGCGACGCTGATCCGGAACGATAGTAAACAGCAGCAGTAAGACGAGCAGGGCTACAAAGGCCCCTGCGAAAGCAGCGTTCAACCTGAGATTCGCCATACATACAGTATGTGAAGCAAGGGTAATCTTGTTTTGACTCTCTTTCGGTCGTATTACAGTATCAAAGCCAGTAAGTTAAGCCAAGCCCCCTTTCAAGATGAGAAGAGCAGAGCCGGGCGGGGGAAGATAGACTACAGTTATAGTCGTGGCCGTCCTTTCCTGCAAATAGCTTTCAACAGAGGTGGAAGAGCAACGTCACAGCGTGTGACAGATGACAGCATCCGGGATGTGCAGCTTGCAACCCTCCAAGCGACGAGGAGGAAGTACAACGATTGGCGTAGAGACGGTCGAAGGGTGACATCGTCCCTGCCGTCTTACCTGAAGCCGAACTAGCCTCGATTGGGCACGCGTTCTTCAGGCCAACCCCGCCTTGTCTTTGCAGGGAAATGAATTTGTCACCGGTCGCATTATTTGCCCATTGGCAGTGTTTCGCAAAAAGCAAGCAAGGGTTGGTTGCTTTGGTTTCTCTTCTGTGGATGAATGGCTGGATAAATTGAACCTTACCAGGAGGGAAGTCAGTTGGAGGGTGTATGAGTCTTGTAATCAGGAGATCCTCAGTCGATCACCAGGAACGGATTGCGAGACAAGAGCTGCAAGTAGAAAGCTTGTGAAAGTGGTGGATGGAAGGCTTAGTACTCCGTAGGCCGAGGAGATATAGATCTGCAGCATCCATACTCCGTAGAGCGGAGTGTTTACTGCGTAGTGTGAACTGTGGAGTACGGAAGAGAGAGACCAGAAGACCAAGACTAAGAGACAGAGAGAGGGAGGATATGGTCACGTGGAGTTGTGCTGAGTCGGGTTAGCTATTCACCGCCCGGGTGCGGCAGAAAACGCCAACGCGATTCCCGAGGAATTTCATGAAGATGCTGAAGGTCGACCTTCTTTAACCTCATCGTCTTCCCCCATTGTTGACCTGCCGTGCTCGGTCTTGCAGTATACGCTGGACTTACTATCGTGACAAAATGCCTCTTATCAACGAGTCCCACGACTCCCTCCCGTGTGAGTCCCCCGTATCATCTACCTAACCGCCTTCCACCTTTCGTTTCCTCCCCTCTAATCGAAATGTTTTCTCCCCTCTACAGATATCGATGCTGGGCCTACTGCTCGAGCTCGAGCGGATGCGGAGAGGCTTATCGCCGCCGAGCTGCCGTCCAATTACTCCTCGTCAATTCATCCTTCCATCCCCGCATTCCCCGAGTCTCAGTTCTCCCCCCTCATGCAGCAGGAGGTCGAGCGGAAGGCCGCGGGACTGCCGTTGGTCGGCGGCATTGATCTCTCGCGATATGAAGCCCCCGAACCCCCTTCACGATCCTCGGATGCGGGGTCGACGCCGAATCTGGAGGAGTGGCGCCAAACCTTGCAAAGGGCGTACACGGCCAGCTCCCATTTGTCCATGCGACACGAGAATCTGGCGCTGCTCGAGGAGAACGGCAAGAACGCGTGGTTGATAGGCAACTCGCAACTGGAGGATATTCTACGCGGCTTGGAAAAGGAATTGGCCGAGACCAAAGAAGCTGCGGAGACGGTCAACAAAGAACGGAAACTGGCCCAGGAGGCTAGCAGAGGTGAGCTTGCGGGGCTGGAAGAATCCTGGAGGAAAGGAGTGGGTGCAACATTGGATGTGGAACTGGCTGCGGAGTCCCTGCGGATGCAAATCTTGGACCAGAGACGTCAGCTTGCACAGCAGCACAGCCGGTAAAGGCGGCCCTTATCTCACGGCCCGTTGGTTCGTTGGATTGCATTGGAACCAGCCCAGCCCCTGCTCACCTCGAGAGAGGGGATTGCCAAGTCATGCGAACCAGTTGCATCTGGCACCGCCGGAAAATGCCTGACTCGGGGCTCCGGCGACATGTTGGAATCGATATTGTGGACGCTGTCGGGTAGTCTCATGGGCCACTCTTTCATTTCTTCCTTTTATTATTCCCTGTGGGCCATTTGCACTGCCCTACGCCGATGTTTTTGATTGAGAGCGACCATTATGCCAAGTCGACCGAGCACATAGTGAATGATCGCCGGGACGATGTGTTTAGGTGCTTCTAGAGGAGGGACCGGACACTGGGGACCGGATTGGATGGAAAAACTATTGGAAACGTTAGCGCCTTCACTCCCCACTTTATGAGGAGACCAGGCGTTCCGGAGTCCAGCTGTTGTCAATCAAACCCGGTCAAAACTGAGCAAAGCAGCGATTCCAGTGCGGGGGAGAAGCAGAAAGGAAAGCAGAATCAGTCTTGGCTTCCCCCACACGCCAATCTCGGCCTCTCCTCTAGCACCAATAACCATCTTGACTAGCCTCGCGGATGCGCAGCCTGGTCCGTTGACACCTCAGCTAGCCGTTGCCCTTTCAGTCACTTGGCTTACGACTTTGTCGTCACCTCGTCGGCTTTTACTTTCTTTGCTTCCCGCCGCATCCTTTATGCGCAGCGCTTGGTTCTGATTAATGAGACGAGTATCTCTACGCGTCAATTGCGTTGTCTCGGTCGGTCGGACGTGGTGGATTGGAATTGATTTTGATACCCTTGCAAGTGCATGTTTCTATTCTGCGCGTTCTCTCCTCTTTGGCTCTGCTGCAACTTATGTACACTAAAGCACCTGTAGAACAGGGAAAGAAAGGTCCAGCAACTTCCTGCAGCCCCGTATACGGGATTTCTTTTTCCTTCCCCCTTGGCAAGGCTCCTCTCTTAGTCGACCTTCACGTATAATATCGCCCTCTATTATGCGGGGAACTTGTGGCGGCGGTGATGATCCGTGGGTAGAACTTTGATATGGGCCATGCTGCGTAGATGATTCGGTCTATGCCTTCCCCCCTGGTCCGCAAGCTCTGGGTCTGGCATCGCATTGATCGACTTGAATCATGTTCTGGCTTCCTTTTCCGAGTGAGGGACTTTTGACTTGTGCGGGGATGAATTTGTCCCAAGAGTTCCTATCGTCCGTCCAGAGGTCCGAGAGAAAAGACCTTTTCCATCATCCTGGCATTGCGTGAGGGGCGATATCTATTCCTGGTGTACAGGAATCGGTATAAATTGCTACTGGGATCCTCCCCTGGACGAGAATCTTTTCCCTTCTCTCGAATTGAACCAGGGTTCTTTCTTCTCCCTGTCTCTTCCCTAGTTCAATCAATCCCCCTTCCTATTCAGTACTTATAGTCTTTTTGTCCCAACTGATTAATACCTTCTCTTTCTTGGTGACAACCCTCTCCCACACCAGGAACCATGACCATCCCCGAGGAGGTCGATATTATCATCTGCGGCGGTGGCAGCTCCGGCTGTGTCCCGGCCGGCCGTCTGGCGAACCTGGACCATAATCTATCGGTTCTGCTGATCGAAGCCGGCGAGGATAACTTGAACAATCCATGGTCAGCGCTTAGCCCAGCCCCAGTCTCCCATACAATTGTAGACTGACGGAGAGTCTATGCATCCAGGGTCTACCGTCCCGGCATCTACCCCCGGAACATGAAGCTGGACTCCAAGACAGCCTCGTTCTACTACTCTCGCCCGTCGGAGCACCTCGATGGCCGACGAGCTGTCGTGCCCTGTGCCAATGTGCTTGGTGGAGGCAGTTCGATTAACTTCATGGTACCAAGCCCTCTTACCCTGTTAGCCCTAACGACCATACCCCTATCACTACATATTGTCTATCATTGCAGATAGCTGGATACTGACAGTGATCCATGTAGATGTACACCCGCGCCTCGGCCTCGGACTACGACGACTGGCAAGCCCCCGGCTGGAAGACCGACGAGCTGATCCCGCTCATGAAGAAGCACGAGACGTACCAGCGTGCCTGCAACAATCGTGACATTCACGGCTTCGAGGGACCTATCAAGGTGTCCTTTGGCAACTACACCTACCCCATCGCGCAGGACTTCCTCCGCGCCGCCGAGTCCCAGGACATCCCTACCACCGATGATCTGCAGGATCTGAAGACTGCGTACGTGAACATCGCCTCGGGTACTTTTATGCCAATTACTAATGGATTTGGGGGACTGGTAGTCATGGAGCAGAGCATTGGCTGAAGTGGATCAACCGGGATACTGGTATGTTTTCTATATTATCATCGACTACGCACCACCCAGACCCTAACATCCATTTCCAGGCCGACGCAGCGACGCCGCCCACGCGTACGTGCACAGCACGCGCGCCCGGCACTCGAACCTGCACCTGAAGTGCAACACCAAGGTGGACAAGATCATCATCGAGAACGGACGCGCCGTGGGTGTGGCCACCGTGCCAACCAAGCCGCTGGACGGACGCGATCCGCCGCGTCGCATCTTCCGCGCGCGCAAGCAGATCATCCTCAGCAGCGGCACGCTCAGCTCGCCCCTCGTCCTGCAGCGTTCAGGTGTCGGCGACCCCGACAAGCTGCGCCAGGTCGGTATCAAGCCGGTGGTCAACCTGCCCGGCGTGGGCCGCAACTTCCAGGACCACTACCTCACGTTCTCGGTGTTCCGGGCCAAGCCGGACGTGGAGTCGTTCGATGACTTCGTGCGCGGCGACCCCGAGGTGCAGAAGAAGGTGTTTGAGGAGTGGAATCTCAAGGGCACGGGGCCGTTGGCGACGAACGGTATCGACGCGGGCGTGAAGATCCGGCCCACGCAGAAGGAGCTCGACGAGATGAAGAAGTGGCCGACTCCGGAGTTCGTCGATGGTTGGGAGTCGTACTTTAAGAATAAGCCGGACAAGCCGGTTATGCATTATTCGGTCATTTCGGGGTATGCACCAGAGAAGCAAAGAGAAAAGGAGCAAATGCTGACAGTCATCTCCTGTTATACAGTTGGTTCGGTGACCACATGCACATGCCCCCGGGCAAGTTCTTCACCATGTTCCACTTCCTGGTACGCAATCCTCTTCCTGGTCCCCTATCTCTCTTCTTCTTGACATGTTCCATCTCTAATCCAAAAATAGGAATACCCCTTCTCCCGAGGCTCAACTCACGTCCAATCCCCCGACCCCTACGAAACCCCCGACTTTGACGCCGGCTTCATGAACGACAAGCGCGACATGGCCGCCATGGTCTGGGGCTACATCAAGTCACGCGAGACGGCGCGCCGCATGAGCTCGTACGCCGGCGAAGTGACCTCGCATCACCCGCTGTATGCCTACAACTCGCCCGCCCGCGCCTTCGATATGGATCTCGCGACTTCCAAGGCCTACGCGGGTCCGAATCATTTGTCGGCGGGTATTCAGCATGGTTGGTCTCTCTTTCCCCTTTTTTCTTTTCCCCTTTGACTGAGACGTGAATCAAATTCTAGGCACATGGTCTCATCCGGTCGAGCCCGGTAAGGCTCCCACGTCGGTGCATTTGAATTCCAACCAGGTGGAAACGAGAGAACCGTTGGAATACTCCAAGGAGGATATCAAGGAGATTGAGAAATGGGGTATGTCTTTTCCCTTCCTTTCCTTTCCTTTCCATCCTGATTATGAGAAAAATGGACAACCCAAACTAACAAACCCCTCCCACAAAGTCCAACGCCACGTCGAAACTACCTGGCACTCGCTGGGAACTTGCAGCATGGCGCCTCGCGAAGGCAGCTCGATCGCCCCGCAAGGCGGCGTGGTCGACGAGCGTCTTAACGTCTACGGTGTTAAGGGTCTGAAGGTTTGCGATCTGTCCATCTGTCCGGATAATGTCGGGTGTAATACGTTTAGCGTGAGTTCTTCTTTCCCCCCCCCCTCCCTTCCCACCTCCCCTTGTATTTCTATCGAATGAGAGGGGAGAAAGGGAGTTAGAGATAGAAAATTCGAAATGCTAACGCCTTGACCTAGACCGCTCTCCTGATCGGCGAGAAGTGCGCTATGCTTACGGCCGAGGACCTGGGTTACTCAGGGGATGCGCTAGACATGAAGGTCCCGACTTATCATGCGCCGGGCGAGTTTGCGAATCTGTCTCGCTTGTAGAGGGTAGAAGGTAGCTCGGTAGGTGGGTTATCTTAGTTAGTTGATGTAGGGGTTGGTTATGTTGTTAGTTTGAAATTTGTCTGTATAGTTCAGAATGGAACCTCAATTATTTCGTTAATTATGGATTGTTTCTCTTGGGGTCGTATGTACAATTCAATAATAAGTATGTCTCGGTAAACTTCTCCTTGCATAATATCATCCCTTGCAGCGGCTTTAATCCCACCTCAGAGACGGCTAGGCTTCGAATAGCATACACAGCGCAAGAATTGCTCAATAGCTCTTAAATCTTCTTTTCCGGAAGCGCCAGATTCACGTCCACCCCGTCCCGAGATATCTCAAAGAGCGGCTTCTCCGCAATAGCATCAGCAGTCTTCTGATCAGCCTTCCGGTTCCACTCGTCCACCTCCTTGCACATTCCCTCCAGGGTGGTTATGGGCGCGGAATAGCCCAGTCCGCCCTGTTCGGGACTGAGGCGAGCGCGCGAGTCGTCGGCTATGACGTGGACGTTTGAGATCGAGAACAGTCCCGGTTGCAGCTGGGCCAGATCGCGCTTGACCTTGGGGAGCCAGGGGAGGTAGAGATGTTGGAGGAGCGCGTACCACTCCACCATGTAGGAGATAAGGAAGAACGGAACCGCCGGGACAACCGGGAAGCTCATGGGAGTTTTGACCAGCGTGGTCAGGAGAAGGTAGAGGTCGCCGAAGGTGATTGCCGGGTTGGGGTCGGTCACGATGAAGGCCTGTCCGCCGATGTCCGGGAGTTGGTCGCTGTGCTTGGTGTGCTCGATCAGTCGCTGCTCGTATAGGAGATGGCCGATGGAAACGTTCTCGGCGTTGACGAAACTTTGGATGACGTCGTACAGCCAGCTGGAAATTGATTAGACAATATTTTCTACAGCCAAAAAAAGAAACAGGAGAGGTCTGCCCTACCTTGGGGCGCCTCCAATCCGGAGATAGTGCCCAACGATGGTGGCGCTGTTATCGACCCCGACGCCGTAGATGCCATTGGTAGGACGAATACAACCGGTTCGGAAATTGGATGTAAGGTCATCGGCGCCGCGGATCATTCCCTCTGCCTCGGCTTTGGTCGCAGCATAGTTGCTAAAGAATTCATTGTGCTCCTTGGGCAACTGGTCCGAATCCCTCATCACCTGCGCCAGGTACTTCGGGGTCTGCGTCCAGGGGGTAAGCCAATAAGACGGCGGACGGATAGTGACAGAGCCCGATGATGTGGCCACCAGACAGCTCGCGCCGGCGCGTTTGGCGGCTTTCAACACATTGGCAGTCCCGCCCACATTCACGTTCCGGCAAAGAGGCAGGAAGGCCTTGTGTCGCTCCGCGGGTCTGATCGCTGCCGCGTTGTGGAACACGGTCAAAGGTAGGTCGGCAACCGTCGGGGACCATGCCTGCAAGAACGCGCTCAGAACGGCACTTTCGTCCACAATGTTGGTTTGAACAAAGGCAACCCCCTGATCGAGAGTCTCGCGCCTGGGAGCCTGAAGGTCCAGAACGCGGATAGCCGCCGGATTCTCGCCGCGAGCCAGAAGATGTGTCACCACCCAGTTGCCAACCAGGCCTGCAAGAACTTGTTAGTCAATTCTACCCCTGAGTGTAAATTGCAAAGACGCCGAGTACATACCGGAACCGCCAATCACGACGTATCTCCGATTCTGTCTTGGAGGAAGACTCTTGCTCACGTCGACGGGCGAGTGAATGGCCTTTTCATGAGCTGCTTTGATTTCGTCCACGGTCCAGCGGCGAGGAGAAAGGCGACGAGCCTCCTCTGGCACCCATTTCAAGCCCCGGTTCAGGTGATAGAGATAGAGAAATCCCACGCCTCCAAGGCATGTGAGAAGGAATGGAAGCAGCATCCTTGTTTCCGTGTGTACAGTGGCAGAGGGTTTCTATCGGGGGAGTTCAGACGATCTATAAGCCAGCAACCTCAATCATCGTCACTCGTATACAAGAGGAAGTATCACACTCAGTGATAGTGTGGAAAAGAAACCGATGTTTACACAGTCACTCATCTGAGGCTGCGGACCAGGAGAA
Source organism: Aspergillus affinis (assembly GCF_023601865.1). Lineage (NCBI taxonomy): Eukaryota > Fungi > Ascomycota > Eurotiomycetes > Eurotiales > Aspergillaceae > Aspergillus > Aspergillus affinis. The sequence continues at coordinate 386,945 of NW_026515784.1, forward strand.
TTCCGGCTGTCGGTGATTTCTTGACCGCGAATCAAATTCACAGCGAGGAGGAAAGAGGTGATAGACAGGCGAGAGTGAATTGACCGGGCTTAACCCCTAAGGAACTAGTGAGCTCGGTTAGGCCGTTGGAGCACTGGGGTGCATACTGGATGGAGCAAGTAGTCCGTATCCACTTTCCACACGGGCCCTGGTGGAGGCGATCCAGGGGTATGGGAGAGTACATTGTGGGTCTGTGCTATGGTTGCCAGGTTGGTGGTCCGAGTGCAAATTGCAGAGGTCTTGAAGATAGAATAGCCTCGGCGCCTGGAAAGCAGTTGTTCAGGACTTCTTCAATCCTTCTAGTTATCAGATACCTCTAACTGACTAACGTAATTCCCGGGCGAGTGGCCACCCCACTTCAACTTCCTTACCATAAAATTAATTAAGTTATTCAATCATCAACCACGCTACCAAAGATGAGTCAATTATCTCAAAATCTCGAGAATCAAGAGGGGAGGATCCTACTCGCAATTGAAGCCATTCAAAATAAAGAATCACGTCCCTGAAATCCATTTGAGCGGCGAAGACGACGTCGAGACGGAGAAGATCTCCAACGAGATTAATTTGGTCATCCAAACTCGCGTTGAGGAAATGGGGGATCGTCTACAGCTTGAAAACCACGAACGAGCGTTTCTTTGTAATCAGCTTCTACTCATCCCCCATCGGACATATCTCTGGGTTACTCTGATCTTTGACGTGATTGAGAACAGCATCAGCTACACGAATGCCAAAGTGCAAGAGATCATGCACACACTCCCCAGGACAGTCGACGAAGCATACGAGAGGATCTTGGATCGGAGTCCCGACCGGGCGAAAGCCCAACGACTTCTCCATATTGTTGTCGCTGCTGTCAGGCCGATGACCCTCAAAGAAATGAGGATCGCCCTTGCCGTGGGTCCAACTCATCGTACGTACGAGGAGCTCGACCTCGAGTCAGAGACATGATTTCCCACCGTGGCGAGAAATCTGTGCGGGCTTTTCGTGGCTATCATTGATTCAAAGATATATCTGTTGCATCAAATTGCAAAGGAATTTTTGGTGCAAAAGGCAGAGATTACACTAGCACCATGCGCGGAGCGGGGATCCTCAACGGGTCACGTACCTATCGAGCATCGGCCGCATAACGATGTCGCGCCCGCTTGCTGGAAACATTCTTTGATACCATCCGAATCAAACAATCTTATGACTGAGATATGTACTACATATCTTTTGTTTGAAGACTTTGAATATCTTTCCGAGAGCCATACCCAAGAACACGATTTCTTAGAATACGCCGCCAAGAATTGGGCCAGTCACTTTCGCAAGGTGTCAACCGAAGGACAATCGGCGACTTTGAAATCAGTGACTGAAGTGTTCCAACGTGATACCAGGCGATTTCATGTGTGGTTTAGTATATACTGGCCGTGGCCGGATTGAGATAAACGCCGTTTCTCCGACATTTTGCTAGTATCATATCTTGGCCTGGACTTGAGAGTCAAGGCTTTGGTAGGCACCAAAGGCCAAGGTTTAGGTGACAAGGGCTTTGATGGAGAGGACACGTTATTTTATGGGTCTGCTTTGACATTGGCAGCCAAAAATGGACATGAAAGAGTCGTCAATGTCCTCCTCGATGCGGGGGCTGGTGGTAAACCCTCTTATTTTAGGGGTGGATCGTATCAGCCACTGGAGCAGGCTGCTGCCAATGGACATGTACGGATCGTGGAAATTCTTTTGGACCGGGAAAAAAGGCACCTAGATACAGCGGATTCTTCAATGTCTATAGCACTCCGGCACGCAGCGGCAGATGGTCACGAGGAAGTTGTGAGGCTTGTCCTAGCCGCCGGAGCTAATGCAGAGGGTGATTCCCAGAATGAATCACCGCTCCTATCAGCCGCAACGCAGGGCCATGTGGGCATCGTGAAACTTTTGCTGAAACAAAGGGGCATTGACCCGATGCAGCGGAGTGCAACAGGAAGCACGCCGCTTATCCTGGCGGCTGCAGGAGGCCACGATGCGTTAGTCAAACTTCTTCTCTGCGTCGAGGGAGTCGACCCGGATTGTCGCAATCACGACAACACTTCACCTCTTACGTTAGCGCAACGGGCGGTCACATGGAGGTAGTCAAGCTTCTGATCGCGACAAATGCCGTTCATCTTGACGTGAAAGATTCGTCCACGAGTCGGACTCCACTTCTCTGGTCTCTCGCAGCAGGGCACGAATCAATATCCAAGCTTCTTCTAGAGAGCGGAGCCCAAGATATTGAATCGATCGACTGTCTTTCAATTGATCGTACCGCACTATCCATTGCTGCCGAGCTCGGCAACGAGACTCTGGTCGATCTTCTATTAGGCAGGGGAAAGGCGTACCCAAACTCCAGGTCCGCATACAATCGTACGCCGCTGTCATACGCCAGTGAAAGTGGCTGGGCTAGCATTGTAAAAAAGCTATTGGACACGGAAGACGTGGACTCCGATCTCGCCGATACCTATTATGGGCGGACACCGCTCTCATGGGCCGCAGCGAACAGTCATCTCGAGGTGGTCCGACTATTGTTGCACTCGACTGCGGTGGATGCCAGCTCTCGAGATACCATGTATGGACGCACGCCATGCGCATGAGCACTCGCGCACCAACATCTGGACGTCGCTCATCTGATCCAAAATGAAGAGATGCGAAGAATGCCGGACCATGCTTTTGAGGAAATAGCATCCCCCGAGGACGACGGCGATGGCGGTGTTGATTCGCAGTCCATGTTGCCATGGCCTGTGCCGAGATTGAAGATATATACTTATGTAGATATCGAGTAGGCTCTAGATAGCATACTGTTGGGTTAGCTACGCATGGATGCACTGATGTGATCTAAATGAAGGAAGTCGATTGAGGCGGGTGAGGTGCACCTATGCTTGGCAGAATGCAACCTCGGGCATTCAGTCCCTGCAGGGCCCACGTGCCGTCCCGTCAGCAGGTACGGATACGGTATCTTACACTGGTGTATTGACCATAATTTATATATTTACTATAACTAATTTAGTTATTGAGTGGGAGAAAGCACCCCAGAGATTTCAGATCGATAACTTCGGAATTTCGGAATCAAGCCGGGGACAGTTCCGGGTGGATCGTGGAAGTGGAGAACCAACTCCAGACCGGAGCACTCCGTAGAAAGCATTCCAGTTCCCAAATCCCAAATCCCAAGTCCCAAGTCCCAAGTCCCAAGCCGCATGGATACCCAAGAAACAAAGACAGACAGAAAGAAATCGGCAAACCGGCACGCGCGGCAAACCGGACCCGAGCGAGGATGCATCTCATCCCTTGGCATTTGTCCTCACTTCTCTCTTTCTTCTCTCAACATCCCCGTCTGGGGTAGAGGAGTCACGCCATCCACCACGATGGCCCGTGGGGAAGTTTAGGCCTCCAGTTTTACTTTTAGCGGATGGCCCCATTGTGATATCCTGCCGTGGGAGGTTTGCACGACACACCCATCTGTCGGTCTACCTTGCCTGTCTGTACCACCGTATGCTAAGGCCGCAAAGGAACTAATGATATTTAATACTGATAGGCAATTAGGTAGTTATACGCTCCACTCAACAGTCAGCGGTCAGCACCTACAGGGTCCGTATCACACCTCACATCTCACAAACTAATACATACATGCATTCCAAGTTTGCAAGTTGCAACTGGCAATCGCCGTGAGAGGTGGGGACTCGGAAAGCGCAGACCCATCAAAGTATTCCGGAGAGTAATGTTCTTGACGATCTCTCTGGTGGCCTCGGCCTCTGCTCCCACAACCGGGACTTGGACAATGAAATCGCAACCGCCGTCCCTGCAACGACCTCGGTTACTTCTTGTTTCCCTCCAGAACCACCCCCGGGCTTTGGTGGTGGAGAACATAACCGGGGAGGACCTAGTAAGGTCATGAGCGATCCTGGTTTTGATCCTAGTCCCTGGATGAAGAAGGAAGGACTGGAGTATTCAATACGTAGGCGGAGGTGACAATGGACGGTAGACGATGGGGAATCCTTCTCATTATTCATGACAACCTTATCAACTATCAACTATCAAGTCAGATACGTTATAAGTTAGTTATAGCACTCAAGGCCCCACCTACCTGGCTCATTATTAAGAATTAAGTAGACGCTAATCTTCGCACTGGAAATAAAACTGTGAATCCTGCCCACTGCTGGATTCCTTGGCCTTTTTTTTCCTTTTTTGTTTTTTTCCTCCGAAGGTGCTGCTAGTTAGTGCGTTTTAGAGCTTCTTTCTTTTTTTTTTTCCCTTTGACGTTTACGGGGCTTGTTGGTGCATTGCATTATTTTCCATAACCACTAACTACTTAATATTGGGCAGCTTTGGGAAGTCTACAGACAGTTATTGGGGAGGAAAAAGGAAAAGAAAAGAGAGAGAAAAAGACTGCCCGCTTGAAATAGTTCGACGCTATATTTCCCCCTCCCCCCCATCTTCCACCTTTACTTCTCTACTTTCATACTCTCATACTCTATCTTCTCACAAACAGACATACTATAGACTGAGCCCTTAGCAACCCAAGCCGAATTGTAGGAGGCTGGTCCTTCCACCATTTTCTAGAAATATGTCCGCGTCCCAGCATCCCCCGCCTGAGTCACAAAAATGGCCCCAGCATCGCCATGAGTCCACGCCAGCAGATACCCATTCTATCGACAGTTCAACCACGTCCGAGGATACTATCGAGGTGGAAGCGCTGGCCCAGAGCCTGTCGGCCCATGCGTCTCGCCTGTCCCAGCCCTCTTTGGCTCGGAAGATCACATCCATCGCAACCAACGGGACGTCGGATCCGAATTACGAGGTCGACTTCGAGGACGAGGAGGATCGGACGAATCCCAAGAACTGGTCACTGAAATACAAGGCTTTCGGTATTGCGGTGTTATCGTATAATACTCTGATCGTGTGCGTGGTTATCCTTGTTCGCTGTTCGATGGCTTTGGTGAACGGGCTGACTGACTGACTCTGCTCCAGCGTCCTATATTCAACCTCGTACACTTCGGGTGTGGCAGAGATCGCTGCGGAATTCGACTCCTCTAATACCATCGTCACCTTGGGCTTGACATTCTATCTGATTGGCCTGGCAATTGGCTCCATGTTCATGGCACCCTTGAGTGAGGTGTACGGCCGAAAGCCGGTTTCCATCGTCTGCCTGTTCATCTTCACCGTGTTGATCATCCCCTGTGCCCTGGCTAAATCTGTGGAGGCACTCATCGTGGTACGCTTCATTGGCGCCCTGTTCGGAAGTGTCATGATTTCCACCGCCCCAGGAATGGTATCGGATCTAGTCAATGATGAGCAGCGGGCTCTAGCCATGTCGATCTGGAGTATTGGTCCCGTGAATGGTCCAGGTTCGTCCCTGTCTTGGGTTTCAATTGGTGTCGGTAATTTACTTATCAAATCATACAGTGCTGGGTCCCATTATTGGAGGATTTGTCACGCAGTACTTGGGATGGCGATGGATGTGCTGGATAGCGTTGATCCTGTCGGGCGTGGCGCTGGCCTTCTCCTGTGTCATGGAGGAGACGTACGGGCCCATCATCCTTCAGAAAAAGGCAGCGCGTCTACGCAAGGAGACCGATGATTCGCGCTGGTGGAGTCGATACGACCAGAAGACCAGCCTCGGAGAGATGTTGAAAGTGAACTTGGGACGGCCATTTGTTATGGCCGTAACCGAGCCCATCTGGTGAGCCAAAGAGCCAGTCCTCCTGAAAGGCCGCTTCAACGATGAACTAACAGACTCTCAGTATATTCTGGAACATCTATATTGCCATCGTTTACGGCATTCTTTACCTTTGCTTCACGGCCTATCCCATCGTTTTCCGTGACATTCGCGGATGGTCGCTAGGCCTCTCGGGTCTGGCATTCCTAGGCATCGGCACTGGCTGTCTCATCACCATCGTATGCGAACCGCTGATCCGTCGCATGATCAACAGCCATCGCATCGACCCTGAGACCGGAAAAGTGGCCCCGGAAGCCATGGTATCGATCGTCTGTATCTCCGCCATTCTCATCCCCGCCGGTGAACTCTGGTTCGCGTGGACCTGTGCCCCGGCTTCCATCCACTGGATAGTGCCCATACTGGCAGGCGTCCTCTTTGGCGCGGGAAATACCGGTGTCTTCATATACGCGTCCAACTACCTTACTTACAGCTACGGCGTGTACGCTGCATCCGCCATGGCGGGTAACTCCGTCATACGAAGTGTCCTTGGAGGTGTTCTGCCACTCGTTGGCACGTATATGTACGCGGGAATCGGGCCCAATTGGTCCGGTACGCTGCTGGGCCTGCTCGAGGTCCTCATTATCCCGATCCCTTTTGTGTTTTATAAATACGGGTATAGGATCAGAGAGAAGAGTACGCTGATCAGGCGCATGCAAGAAGATAAAAGACGACTGGAAGGAAAGCGGAAGCGACTGATGCAGCGGCTGGAGGCCGCCGCCGCCCAAGCGGAGGCAACAGAGAAGGAGAAGGAGAAAATGGAGGTATGAAGAGGACAAGAAGTGGAAGGTATAGGTTGAGGGCAACGCCTGAGATGTCGATTATGACTGATCTTCATTTGTGGTTTTTCGCATACAAAAGTTCCTATTCCCCACATGGTTGGCGCGACCAGAGTTGGTCGCTCTTCTCGAGGCGCATTTATGGCATTTTTATTCATGGCGAGCCATAAACCATAAATCATGAACATAGTCAGACAAAGATAATAGATAATGGACCGGTTAATGAATGCAACGAAGACTTTCGGTTTACCGCATCTTTCGGGCTAGGGAAGCCCTCAGTAATGAAGCAATACTTCAGGTTGGTCGTTGGACTCTCCGCTCGACCTCCATTGAATCATAAAGAATTCTTTCGTATTCTCCAAGTGCGATCGCACCGGCGGGAAAGACCATGACCGCCTCGATATAGACGGTCTCACTGGCATTTGCTGACCGTCTCACGTAGCCGAGCACATTGACCCATGCACCCACGCGCAGCTCCTCCGACGTGACGGTCTCCAGGACTGCGTTGATATCAACCGATACGGTTGGTATATCAGTGATTGATTTCCGTCGGGGATAGTGATGCTCTAGTATCAAATGGCCCGTGGAAACGGAATAAGTTCTTACACTAAAGGTTGGAAACAATACCAATGAATCAGCGGGGAGTGTCATATGAACGGGAATAACAAAGAATCAGATGATCTACGCACCAGCCCAGGAAACGGACCTTGCAGTCAGCGGGGAGAGCGGCGAGGTCGGAGAGAAAGGTTCTCCTGGAGGGAAGGGGACCGTTCATCCCTCGAAAGTTCGAAGTGAACGGGGCATCATCGATAAGAGCAGGGAAATTCCGAGATCGAGGGAACGGAGAATGATAGAAAGGAGGAAAGAAGGCGGAAAGGTGAAGTTATTTTGGTTTCTATAAGGCCCGGTGGCACGTGACACACCGCATCCGATAGGCTCAGCGTATGTCATCGGCCAACGAGGGGAAAACGCAGTTCCTCCATCGCCGTCGCCTACTCTCGCCCTCGCTCTCTCACTCCTCTCGTCTCTGCTAGTCGGCAACATTCTTCCTCTCTTTCCCGGAGACCTTGCTATCCCTCAAGTCATTTACCTTCTGTCTGGCGTAAGATCCGATCGCGCGGTATCTCCCCCTCCGAATCTCGTCTGGTCTCGTCCCCCTCGCCTCTTATCTTCGTCCTTGAATCCCGCCGATCTCTCAGATCTGTTGTCAGACGATCGCAAAGAAAGTTTCTTTCCAGACCTTTCCAGAGTACATATTCTGCATCTCCGCCCAACAGACCCTCGTATTGAGTGGGTCATCGATTCCAAGATCCGCATCTACGCACGTCTCGTCTCATCTCTATCCGTCATGGTGTGGTCGTGGTTTGGTGGCGCCGCTGCCCAAAAGCGGAAGGATGCGCCCAAGGAGGCGATCCTGGCGCTACGAGAACATCTCGAAATGCTTCAAAAGCGAGAGGCGCACTTGACAACTCTGATGGAAGAGCAAGAGAATGTGGCGAAGAAGAATATCAGCACAAATAAGAACGGTATGGATTCGGACCCCCGATCACTGTTCATTGCTTGTCGTTGAGAGAATTATAATCCAACTAACGCAACCGCACTTCAGCCGCTAAGGCTGCTCTCCGAAGGAAAAAGGTCCATGAGAAGAACCTCGAACAGACTACGGCACAGGTCGCCCAGATGGAACAGCAGATCTACTCGATCGAAACGGCGAATATCAACCAGAAGACTCTGGAGGCGATAAAGTCGGCTAACACAGCCATGAGCCACATCCATGGCTCGTTGACTATCGACAAGGTGGACGAGACAATGTATGTGCTGAGTTTGAACAATCCGTTGCGACTATTCATACTAACAGCTGGGAAGGGATCAACTCCGGGATCAACATCAACTCAGCGAGGAAATCGCATCAGTCATCGCGAACAACCCGCTCGGCGAACAGCCAGACGAGTCCGAGTTGGACGCAGAACTCGAGGGTTTGGAACAGGAGGCCATGGACGAGCGCATGCTCAAAACCGGCACGGTACCCGTCTCAGATCAACTCAATCGGCTACCTGCCGCGGGGACTGGGGAACGTAAGTCATACCTTCTGAAGTTCTTTATCCACATAGGAAAAATGTATTCTAATCATGCAATCCACCCTTACAGTCAAGAACAAACCACAGAAGGCCGAGGAAGAAGACGAGGAAGCAGAGTTGGAGAAGCTGCGTGCAGAGATGGCCATGTGATGATTATAAAACGAAGCCCTTGTCTTTCTCTTGCCATGCTCTTCTTTTTTTCTCTTTCCATTATTAGGTCCCCTATATGAGCAATACCTTCTCTCTGCGTTTTTTCCCCTTCCTCATAACCGTTCAATCAGCAATCATGCGTCCATGTCATCGCGACTAACGGAGTTTTATCTACCATCTGCAGCTGAACCTTGGCTTTATTTTGTTTCTTCTCTTGTTTGAAAGTCCGGGATTCATCGACAGAAGGTGTCTTATTTCTTTTTTGTCTCCTGCTCTGTCTATTTGTGTCTGTCTACATTTTAGGTTCTTTTTTTGCATTTCTTGATTGGTCTCATAAACGTCCCTCTACCATCCCATTCACGATGGATATCTCATCTTTCTTCTCTTCCTCTTCTGGGCTCTATTTATTTAACCTGCCTAGCCTGCTAAACCTACTTCGCGGCGTTGCATGGTTTTCATCTATCTATATATTCTATTAGTTCGCCTTAACTACATTAAAGACCCAAGTCTATGTCCTAACCAAAAAATGTCTTTTTCAAGATCCATTGCTCTGGTATTATCCATGCCTTAGTGGCATCGCATGGTTGCATTAATCGTAAAACGTATCAGTTTCTACACCGCTAGAAGAGGCGAAGGAGCATAAATATACCTAATTATCTGAGGGCTCGTGTCCACATGGATTCAAGTTACAAACGGAGAATTACCGGACCAAAAAGAAAGAGGACCTTATCTAACAGGTCTAATTTGCATTGTTAGCAGCCGAGAAAGAAAAGAAAAAGAGTCACTATTTCCACCTTTTATTACATAGACAAAAGATGAAGACCAGACAGTAACGGCCACACTAAATTTGTTGAGAATGGACACCACCAATTAACTATTGAAAGAAAGAGAAAAAAAAGTAGACGACACATTGAACTCCGGGTTTTTGTCTCATACCATCATCCAGGGAGAAATGTATCCCGCCCATCCCAAATAAAATAAAAGGAGCTAATAAAAAATGGGGAAGAAAGGGATTCAACGAATAAATCAAGAGTAGGTTGTAGCCCTTTTCCAGCCTGTATTTTCAGGTCTGAAGGACTGGCTTTTTCACACTTGTAACCCCGGTTAAGGGAACCATGCGTAACTCTTGAGAGGGGCTCTGCGAGCACTATCAGTGGCCTCGCTGCACCATTTAGACTTCCATTCGCACTCCTGCGCGGCCGCCTCGATGAGAGCTTCCTTGCACTCGGCCGGCAGCTCCTCCAGGATCTCGGGGCTCAGGAATTCCGGATTCGACGGGTTGGCCACGCTGACGAAGCCGTTCGAGCCGAGATCATGTACGTCGCCGTCAGGGCCGGGAATCCCCAGATTGGAGTGTGGCGGCGTCTCGTAGTGAACGTCATGGATGGCGAACCGCCGCGAAAGCCCAGCCGGGATGGTGGAGAAGATCGATTCCTTGCCAGCTTCTTCTTCCTCGTTGTTCTCTTGCGTTTCATCTGGGGCGGTCGAGGCTTCGACAGGAGGTTCCTCGCCCTCGTCGCTGCCATTCGTCAGGCTGAGAGTCGACAGTTCCTGAGTGATTTTGGTCGCGACCCGCGGATCAGGAGGGGGTAAACGCTCCCAGCGCGCATGCGTGGGCTGCATGATTTTCGGGTACTGCAAGACATTGGTGTGGATGTCGTAGTATCCGTCCAGGTTTGCGCGACGAGCATGCGAAATGAGAGCATTGTAGTTACTAGGCAATGAGTCGTTAGAATGACGTGTTTAAAGAAACGAACCGGAAACGGGTTCACTCACCTAGCTTCACGAGCATGTTCAAGCATCCAATTATCCCCCGTAACGGTAATCTTCCGCTTTTTCGAATCAACCGCCTTCCCCACGGGAACAGGGACCGAAGGCACGGCCGTGTGATAGACACTACTGGCGCCATGCCACGCGACGTATTGGTTCCTGTTGTACGGCTCTCCAGGCCCGGGGAGTTTGTCCTCTGGGACGGCAACTTCGCCTTCAACGTCGCCGCGCTCTCGTGCTGCCTGAGCATGGTAGTCGTCGACGACCTTTTTCCCGCCCACGATGATCTTAGCGCCGAACTCTCTGAATACTGACCGGGCGGTTACCACGCCGATAGCTCGACCCTTGTAAGAATGGGGGATGATTTCGCGCTCGATGAGGTCGCGTTTGGCCTCGTCGTCGATGATTATCTTGTAGAGGAGTTTGTGCTTCTGGAAGAACAGATACGAGTCCCTGAAGCCGATGCAGCGAGCTGGCTCCGTAGACAGCATGTAATATCTCTCGCCGCGGTTGAGGATCGTGAACGTGCGCACCCTGTACTCTCGATCCCCCTTCAGAAGGCCGTTCTTGTCAACCTTGGTCTCGCCTTCCGGGTCGTCCGGAAGGGCCACTTCGTCGTCGATCACGTCCATCATGTTCCCTTCCTTGTCAATGGGCACCTGCGTGACGTGGGACGGGCCCCGGTTTCGAGCCCATCGTCCTCCACTCGCCGCCGGACGTCCTCGCTTCCTCTTCACCGGCGTGCTCGTGTGAATAGGTGTCTGCGGCGCTCCGTCCTCGGGCGCATCCCAATCCGGCGGACGGTTCTTCGGCGGTCGGCCTATGCGTCGTTTTCGCGGGATCGCGGAAGGGCGACCACCGGTGCGCGTAGGTGTATCCGCTCGCGACGGGGTATTGGACTCCTGCGTGGGCGTCGCGGCGGTCTCTTCCTCCGGGACCGGTTCGGGTTGCGCTTCGACGTCGGGATCGTCTTCCTTTTCCGACGCGTCTCCGGGGTCCTCTATGGCCGGGCTGGACGGGTTCGAGACGGGTGCATCGCCCATCTCTTCGTCGGAGGCATCGGGGAGGGGCGGAGGGGCGTTTCCTCGGGATCTGTTAGTACACACGCGCCCATGGGATACTTGTCTGCGAGAAATCCCAAAAAGGCGCAGAAAAGGGGAACGGGGGCAGTCAATGACTTACTCAGGGATTGAGCGGCTGCCTGGGCAGCTGCTCGAAGCTTCCTAGCCATCGCGACACCAAGTGATTGGGTTGGACGTGAGAGCCAAAAACTGCGAACGCGGCGATGGAATTATTGCTCGACGCCCTTTAGCCTCAGTCCTTCCGCAGCATCGCCAGGACCGGTCGGATGATCTGCCGCTCCGGGACCGGGATGAATGCTCACATGATGCAGTCCCTGTTTCTGCCTCAGGAATCAGTCAAGGTCACGTGCTGTGATCGAGAACCAGCCATGGACTTTCTTGGCGCTCGGGGATCTGCCGCATGATGTCATCGCCATCCCCTCCGGAGCACAATCACCCTTTGAGTAGGTACACGGCCAGTCTACGGTTCTACCCTTCTACACCGATGGTCGCTGGAGACCATTCAGGCCACTTGACGTGTCCAGTGCTCCCACTCCCAATACATTCTTCCCAAGGACGATTCCCCACCGGTCATTCGCCAGGAAGCTATGTTTAGCACCTTTTCGAGAACACCAGACAGCCCGGTTTCGAGATGGACACCGACGGAGTGACTCAACGATAAGGTATGCACAGACATTGTGGTTGACGTATGGGATGGGTCTGCACTCTGCAATCCTGCTTCGATTTCCATTTCACATGTCATCGAAACTCTCGAAGGGGAAAGGTCATTGGAAGGAATTCTCGAATTCCTCCGCTCCACCGGCGCCTACGGAGCGTTAGCTTGACCGTGGTGGGCATTGGACAAGCTCCGCATTTTCTCGACATCAGATGCAACCGGAGAGGGGGGAGGGGCAGAGGGGAGGGATGACATTATTCTTCGACTCCCCGGACAATAACCTGCTCGAGATCGCTCATCATGTCTCGGTAAGGTTATTTTCTCCCCCGTGCATCGTCCGAGCGAGACTCGGTCGTGGGCTTAATCGGAGGTGTCTTGTCCTGCTCTTCTCTCCCCTCGCAGTTTTTGCTCTTTGTGACAAAACAAAATGCTGCATGCCGCGCAGATCACTTACACAACCACGCCGCCGCCTGCAGATGACCTGCCTACTGACTGCGTCCAAGTAGCCTCAGCCCGCACCTTTTCTTTTTGTCCCCCTCCTCTATCCCCTCCCTTGCCGACCGGGGCGAAAATGCAAATAGATTGGTAATCGACAGATCACCGTGGCTATGAGCAGGTCTTCTCCTGTAGGCTCCCGACGGGGTGCCCGCGTTATTGGAGGGCGACGCAAATCGCCAGGAAGCCAGGATTGGAGATCGGAAGCTAAGTCAGTAGCTAGGGTTGGCCTGCTATCGAACTCAAGGGGGATCCGATAAGACCACTCGATCGTTCAGTTCACCTCTTCCGCAGCTGCACTTGAAGGTGGCCAGCTGATCCTGCCGTCAAATCGGACGGACCTTCGGCCACCGTTCCCACGACGCCCGAGGCCACCAGCTGCACTGACCTGGTGTAACGCCAGAAGGGGCCTTGCGACCTTGCTGAACAGCTGTTCTGAACCGGTGATTTTGATTTGGACATGTAAGGAGACGGTCGAAGACGTACCTGAGAGGTATTCCTGCTGTCTGGACCCTGGAGTCTACGGTGTAACAGTAGTTATCAGGTAAACCGTAGACGGGCATATTAGGAAAGCAGGCAGGACACGATGATTTGCCAAGCAGCCATCACCGCAGGGCTGCACATCCTCCGGGATTATCCCGTAGTATCCCTTCATGCATGAATCAAAATGGCCAGGATGAGGAGAAGAAACTTATTCATCGTCATCGATCGACTGGAATGGGAAGTGGATACCCCGATGGGGAAGGTCGATGCTGTGACGGTCAAGCGCCGTTGACGAGAGTGCTGATAGGTTAATTGATAGAAAAGAATTGCTACATGCCTCCTTCTAGCAGGTCGGAGATGATTCTAGTGCGCAGTACTCAGTGAGTATATTGATGTACTCCGTAATACTCCGTATACGCCGCCGTACATGGACGAAATCCACGATCGGCCCGATGACAACATCGATGGAGTCCAACCCCACTTTTGCTAGGGATTAGATCATTAGGATATTGATCGCATTGACTCAACGGAGTACACTACTGAGTACAGTAACACTGAGTAGGTCCTAGAGAGGCTGAACCTCTATTCCCTACGGTGGTCGAAGAGATCCTCCGTAAGAAGGATGGCAAATCCTTGTGAGGGGGGCATTTGGAGTAGGCAACCTAATAATCCATAATATACTCCAGTTCGCAGGAAGAAATAAAGTGTAGATAACTGGCAATGTGCAGCAGGCAACCGAAGGAGCGGCCTCCAACACATCCACGGACTCGACGTCCACACGAGGAAAGCCCCATTTTCCCGGTTTCCTCCCGACGACGAATCACTGCGAGACCCAACTTCTCCCCCCCAAAACGAGATGGACACATGCCAACTTGCGTCTCATCATCGGACCTGTGCTGTCACCTTCCTTCTTTTGTTTCTTTGATTATTTTTAGGCGCGATGATGGAATTCCTCGCGACGTTCGGTCGTCCGGCTATCCAGCTGTCGGGTCTCAGAGAATCCAGCATGTTTCAGCATTCTCCCTGCGGCGCCTAGCATACGGAGTTGTCCCCCTTCCAGCCAACCGTCCTGTCTCCGATTTTTCTTTTTCGTTCTTAGGGGGAGCCCTATCATCTCATAATTCCGCCAGATTGTTAGCTCTCATTGCCTATCAGTCAGCAGAGAAATGTGGCTCCGTGGTTCCATCACGGTCTTCTCTATTTGCCAGCAACACCGCCGTCTCCACCGGGTGTGAGGCCTTTTTTTTCCTCCCCATTTTCTTTTCTGGCGACCCAAAAAAGAAAAAGGTAATAAAAAAAGGAAAAAGGGCCAGCCCCATTTTCTCGCCCTCGCCTGTTTCTAGGGATCAGGGCAGCTTTGACTGCTAATGACATTGGGTTTGCCCGAAGCTTTTCCCTGCTACCAACCAGAATCACCCGTGGTTTCGAATTGGAGATTCGTATCCATAGGAGGTCAGGAACTTGAGGAATGCGAAGGATGAAACTGCGAGAGAAAGAATAAAGAAGACGCGACCCTCATCCTCTGATTAGATTGGATTCCACACTTCTATTAAGACTCGGACACAGACTCGACCTTGTACGGCGTCTCCTATTGGAAGCTTACGGGCACGTACCGTTCAGTACAAGAATACAGAATACTTCTGGGATACATCCATACATACATCCACATCTACTACAATCACCTCGCCCTAGTCGGATCACTCTCGTGACTCGGGTCATCGCTCTTATCATTTTTATTGTTCTGGTTCTGATCCCAATGATCCTGAGAACCCGTACTATTTCTTCCAATTTCAATGTCATCGAGTGATGGTTGAATATTGATTGCTATTATTGCCCATCTATATACCCTCCGTACCACACCCACAGAGCGGCATCAGCGGCAGCTTTGGTCTTTGGGCTTCAGCTTTCGCTGTAAAACGCCACCGCTGCAGGGCCTTTTTTTTAAAAAATTTTTTATCTTTTTACTATTATTTTTACCTGCTCTTTCTGCATTCTCACTTCACTTCACCTCACCTCTCTCGCCTGTCCCCTTCTTGACGCGAGATACGCCCGGCTATCGAACAAAATCTGAAGGCATTGCCACCGGAACCACCGTCAGAGACAGCGGACACAACCAGCGTCTGGGGAAATCCCGCAGCGAGGCCAATACGAATTATTGGTGTCAATCCACATTGCGATTCTTGGATATTTTTTTCAATTTTAAATTATTGTTCGTTCGGGCCTGGCGCTAATCCCAGACTGGCCGGTTCGCTCATCCACCGCGGCGTGGCTGATCACTCGGTTCTTTCGCTTTCTTCAGGTCGGCTTTCGCCTGAGTAAGAAACTAGGAATCCATAATAATCCCTAACTATCGCCCTCTGTCGGTCTTCAATTCTTTTTTTTTTTTTCTCTCTTGACTCGTGTCTCTTGTACCTTGTCTTTCGGTCCTCCCGTCTCTCTTCTGTTCCTCTCTCTCATCGCTCGACACTCGATGAATCCCCCGGATCGTCCCTCGTAACGTTCTCACGACCCGCGCCCACATTAACCAGTCGTCAACCCCTCCATCTCTTGTGTCTCTTCCGAATCCGACCGAGATCCAACGTTTTTCGCCCTCCCGCAAACTTCCTTCAACCTTCCTTCTCTCTCCGCCCAGACTTCTCTTCTTCTTCCCTTCTTTCTTCCTTCTCTTCTTCCTCTCGCACTTTGACCGCCTTCATCCCCCCGTATATTCATTCGCCACTCCGTCATCGGTCTCTCTGGCGCACGATTGACTCACGTTTCGTTCCTTTTCACTCTTTCTCGTCGCCGTCTATCTCTTTTCCTGCGTGACTAGACTCGGAAGTCGAATGGAAAGATAATCATGGCCACTCAAAATGGGCCTGGCTTGCATGTCGATGCCGAATTGCTAAAGCAGCCGCTATCTCAAAAGTGAGTAACACAACTTTCGCTTAATCATGCCGCCAAACTGTGCTTTTTTTTGCCCCCTGCTCTCATTGTCCGGGGTTCAATGCTGGAATCGAGGTGCAAATTGGTCTATTCTTGCACTCGGAAAATTTAAACCCAAGCAAAAATTTCCCTCGATTCGCTGGCACTGCAGCTTGAACTTTGAGACGCATCGGTTGGGGTAGCTTTGCTTTGCTGTCCACCCGGCCTTGTCGCATCATTGGGTTGGGAAGAGTAAAAGAAAAAAAAAAAAGAGGAAAAAGAAAAAGAGGCAGCATCCAAAGTTCTACATTCCAGCCTTACCGTTCGCCTTCTGGAAGAAGAACTTGCATTTCGCCTGCAGCTTTGACTTTTTCCTTCCCTCCCAACTGCTGGCCACTGTCGTTTTTCCCCTTCCCTTTCTCGCCTCATGATGGGCGCCTTTCATTCATGATCCAATAATCCAATACCCCGCCACCATCCCTCATTATGTTCTTTGGCCGATGTTTCTTCAATAAATTCAACTTATCGTCGCGAGTTATATCAATGACTAACCGCCTCCACAGTCACGGTCTGCATGACGACGACAACCAGGATCAGATCGGTTCCAAAAGTCCCAGTCCGACGGGAGTCGTTACACCGCAACCCGATCCTTCAGACAAACGTCTGCCATCCATAATGCACAACTTCCTTCAGGTTGGTGTTCCCTCTGGTGATCAACCCAACCCCTCCAAACCACGGACCTTTCCTTCTGAGACTCCTGCCTCCGTGTACTATGTACAGTCGAATGCGCCTACGACACGGACACGGGATCACCGAAGTTCCGGCCATTCTTCCTCCTCCTCCTCCTCCTCCTCCCCAGGCTCTTATGTCATGACGGGACGCGACGCGGCTTCGGAGATGAGGTCGTCGCTCGCTGCCCGAGACAATCACTTTGTAACGCCGGAGAATTTGCCCCCGACGAATCTACCAACCCCTCCTTACTGCTCCGCATCTTCCCTTCTTCAGAAAGACTCGGACGAGGCGGAATTGGGGTCTTCGGGCCCCGACAAGAGCATGGGGTCGATCTTTAATGCGTTAAAGAATTATCTCTCCCCTTCGGGGAACTCCTCCCCTGAGCCTCCCGCCCGCCGCCACACCTCTCACCCAGTCTCGAGCATCTCGGGCGATCCAGTCCTTGCCACCCACTTCTCCAACCCTACCCTCTCGTGCACTGCAGATGCCCTGTGTTTGCCGGAAGCTCCCCTCTTCGACCATGAGAAGCCACTCGTTTCTACGTCTTCTGAGAACCTTGCGAAGCTAACTGGAAATGTGTCTGATCTTTCGCATTTAAAGAATACGCCCCCTCTCACGCCGCGGGCCATGTCCAACGAAGGTTCTCAAGTCGATAAGAAACCCAACACCTCCGCGCCCCCCACTTCGGAGCCCACGCAATCCGACGAGATCGCCAAGTCCACCGACGAGATCGCGGGCAAGCTCAACGAGGCCTTCCCGTCTCCGTCCGAAAGCCCTCAACCGACCACTGAACCGCCCGTTGGCTCGCTCAAGGGACAGCTTTATGTCAACATCTCCCAGGCTCGAGGACTCCGACCGGGTTTCGATCCTTACGTGGTCTGTGTGTTTGAATGGAATGAGTGCATCTCGAAAAGCGCCCAAGATGAAGAAGAAGCCTCGATAGAACGCCAGCAAAAGGAGCAAGAAAAGTCGGAGCTTGAGACTGGTCGACCCATGGCCATTCCCATGAAAAGCCGCCAAAGTAGCAACAACAGTGCCCTCGATGGCCCTGATCACAGGATTCGGGCCCCGGTTACTGACCCCCACTGGAACCACGAAGCTACCTTGTAAGTCACCGCTTTTCTACGATTCTATCTTCGCTTTCCTCTTTGCCCTTTTCACTCGACATCACAATACTGCCAAAACTGCAGCTTCGCGCACGGGTTCGCTGACAAATATCATTAGTGATGTGCTCGGTGACAAATCCGAGGTCGACATTTCGGTCTACGACCGTAAAGATCAGGAAGCGTTCTTGGGCCATGTCCGACTCTGCGTCAACCTCAACGAAGATAACAGCCGGCTGGAAGGATGGTTCCCGTTAAAGGCTCGGGGAGCCGGTGACTCGCAAGTATCTGGCGAGATTCACCTGGAAATGCGGTTTGAGAGAACGGAGAAGAAGCAGGTGGGCCCTAATGACTTCCAGATTCTGAAGCTTATCGGGAAGGGCACGTTCGGCCAAGTCTACCAAGTCAAGAAGAAGGATACGCGCCGAATCTATGCGATGAAGGTCCTGTCGAAGAAGGTGATCATCCAGAAAAAGGAAGTGGCTCACACTCTCGGGGAGCGAAACATTCTGGTCCGCACGGCAATGGCCGCGTCTCCCTTCATCGTTGGCCTCAAGTTCTCCTTTCAGACCCCCACGGATCTCTATCTGGTGACGGATTATATGTCGGGCGGTGAACTGTTCTGGCATCTGCAAAAGGAGGGGCGCTTCCAAGAAGCTCGCGCCAAGTTCTACATCGCCGAGCTGATCTTGGCTCTCCAGCATCTGCACGAGCACGACATTGTCTACCGCGACCTCAAGCCCGAAAACATTCTACTCGATGCAAACGGTCACATTGCTCTCTGCGATTTCGGATTGTCTAAAGCGAATCTTACCCAGAACGACACTACCAACACTTTCTGTGGTACCACGGAATACCTGGCTCCGGAGGTGTTGCTCGATGAGCAAGGATACACCAAGATGGTTGATTTCTGGTCGCTTGGTGTCCTTGTCTTTGAGATGTGCTGCGGCTGGAGTCCTTTCTACGCCGAAGACACGCAGCAGATGTACAAGAACATCGCCTTCGGCAAGGTCCGGTTCCCGCGAGACGCTCTCAGCACGGAGGGAAGGAACTTCGTCAAAGGCTTGCTGAACCGGAACCCGAAACACCGACTCGGGGCCAAGGGCGATGCTAAGGAGCTCATGGAGCACCCCTTCTTCCACGATGTCGACTGGGAGGCCTTGTGCCGTAAGGAAGTCATTCCGCCTTTCAAACCGATCCTCAAGTCCGACACGGATACCTCCAACTTCGATCCTGAGTTTACCAATGCGCTCAATGCCTCACTGAATGACC
This sequence comes from Aspergillus affinis, assembly GCF_023601865.1. Lineage (NCBI taxonomy): Eukaryota > Fungi > Ascomycota > Eurotiomycetes > Eurotiales > Aspergillaceae > Aspergillus > Aspergillus affinis. The sequence goes on from NW_026515784.1 coordinate 406,200, forward strand.
GAGCGGCCGCCGTTGCCAACGGCTTTATGACGGCGTCGACACCGCTCTCACCAGGCATGCAAGCTAACTTCAAGGGTTTCACGTTCGTCAACGAGAGTTCGATCGATCATCACATGAAGAACGAGCCCGGCGACCACATGGACGAAGACACGGAAACGTGGCACCGGTCCCATCGCAAGCAGAACTCGACAGACCACCGCATGAGTGGCGTCCAGAAGACCAGCGATGGCGGAGAGCCCGGCATCTTCAACGTTGATGACAATTTTGACATGTGATGATGTCTTCGCGCAATGCATGATGATGGAGTTGTGATTTGATTTTGATTTTGATTTTATTGCATATATCCTTTGCAGTTTCTGTACATGCCTTCGAATGGGCCAAAAAATGGGTTGTCTCTGCCCCATCTTTCATATCGTGATGCCCTGGCAGTTACATGTTTTTAATCATTGACGTTACTTATCATGGGCGAGACGAGTCTCTTTGTGTTTATCTCCTGTTTGTTATCGTCCTTTTGCGCTGGTTCATGCACACAAACCATCCGGATAGATGGATTGGATATATCCCTTTGATGGCTTCAATTTGCTGTGGCTCATATCAATTGCGAGACTTTGATTTCTTTTTCATATCTAACTCATTTTGTGTTTTATTTTCCAAGGATATCCAGATTTTTTTTCCTCTTCCCCCTTTTCACTATCTACATACATCCTTTTCCTTTACCAGCCCAGGCTCTTCTGTTCCTACCACCACCCTTCGATCGATACCATCCGCGCACAAATTCACTTGGCACATTGAACGCGCATCTTCAGCCTCAAGCCCGGTAGGACCGAGACCGACTATCTATTCTTCCCAGTTTTCAGGATAAACGGGCTTTCATTGTAGCGGCGTTTCTTTTTTCCCCTCATTTTTATTCTAGGAATGGCGGCAGCACGGCGCAATGAAAGGGAGTCGGGATTCCAATGCCCTTGCATAAACGGTTGATCTACAATCTAGGCGTTTATAACAAGTCCAAATATATGCGTCATAAATTTGATGCGCTTTTTATCTTTTGGAACGTTTTCTTTTGTTGCGCCTATCTCGTACGAAGCTACTATTATTGGGATCTTGGTTTATCTTTTCAGAAGAACACAATATTCCACCATCGAAGGAATGAGCATATTCACTAGAGCGCCATTCACGAATGAAAGATGAGAAGACCAGCCAAAGCGTTAGAAATGCCAGCAGAGGAATCAGATAAATGAACTCCTCGCTGATCCGAAGAGCCGCACGCAACCCTAATCCCCGGTCTTCCTTGATCCTTCCTGTACCTAATCCTATTCATTCATAAGGCTGTCCGTTTAGTGTCAAACTTAGAGGAGAAGAGGGTGCGTGGGGGCTAGAATCTTATCGGTAGCACGGTGTACACCCACGTTACGTGGTCTGTCCTACTCTAAGCTGCCCTGCCCTAGGAAGCTGGAGGGCAAACAATAATATTATTGTTTTATAGACATTCTTCCGTTGTCCAGTGTCCATCCTTCAAGCATGCGTTGGCAACGCATCTGGTCATCTTACGATCCCAGGATCACCTTAGCATTGGGCTTCGCCTCCTTATTCGAGGCTAACCTGTGAAAAGATTGGCAGCCTAATCATGGCCGGCGGCCTTGGCGGTTGGCGCAGGGTTTGTTAGTCCGGAGCACTTCGTTGACTCTCCAGACGGGACTCCACCAGGTTCGCTGAGCCTCCTGTTCAGCCTCTTCCTGTGCTCCCCCAGCCCTAGGAGTCATTGCACGGCTCGCGCGCGATTATTTGGAATCCTCAATATCGTTTAGGGCTCCTTTACACCGCTCCTCGCATGTCGACGGACCTGTGGATATAAGTATAGCGCTTGTGCTCCCTGTCAGTCAATGAAGGGTGATTCTTTGGTAGCCACTATCGTTCTTTGCTTCTTCTGTTGTCCGTTTTTCTTCTTTTCATTGGACGGTACACAAGGTCTCCCACTCGTTGCGGGATCTTCCCAACATGCGTCTTCTCGGTGCTACACTCGCTTCGGCGGCTTTGGCAGTCGCTCTACCCTCTGCGTCCCAAACCACTTCTGCCACTTCCTCCAGCTCGTCCGCTGCCACCGAGCCCTGTGCCGTGGTTAGCCGCCTTCTCGAGAATAGTGATACCGGGGACATCGCCGCTGAGGCCGCGTACAAGTGTCTGAAGTCCGTCCCGGTAGCTGTCAAGGACGATGAGGAACTCATCGACGAGCTGAAGCTCCTCTGGCAGTGGCATTCGGAGACGGGCTGGCTGAAGAACCCTCCCTCGACCTGGGAACTAGGGCCATTGGACCTTATCGGCGAGCTCGACAAGATCAAGAAGAATCTCCACTCCTACGACAGCGAATATGATGTGCAGAGCGCCATCAACCGGCTGACCGTCCGGACCGGGAACTACCATTTCAACTATGAGCCCGACATCCTACAGGTCTTTAGCTTCCAGCGCCTGCTAGGCGTGGCCACCGTCTCCGAAGACGGCACCAGCGTGCCCAAGACTTACGTTTCCGCGGACCTCTTCGCCCGCAAGGACGATGACAGCATCGACATCTCCCCGATCAAGTCCATCAATGGCAAAGATGTCCAGAAGTTTCTGGAAGAGGTGGCGGACGACTCGCAGTACATCAACCCCGATGCCCGGTACAACAGTCTCGCGGACCGGGGTCTCCAGGAGGAGTCGCGGGGCTACTTCCTCGTGCAACAGGCATACCAGGGTGCGTACACGAACTTCACGTTTGCCAATGGCACCACGCGCGATGTTGTCAACGTCGCCATGACCGCTCAGAACTTCTCCGACATCGCCAGTGGCAAGGACTTCTTCCAGTCGTTCTGCACGGGCGACATCAGCAGCTACGGGGCCGACTCGGAGATGATGAAGAAGAGTCACCTCAAGAGGGCTCCGCTCCGCCGCTGGGCGAAGAGACAGACCATCCCCAGCGACGACTACCCCAATCCCATCGTGGAGCACAGCCTGGGCGCCGTGGCCGGCTACTTCCTGACGGGCTCCGGTCTGACCGACGTTGCCGTGTTGAAGATCATCACTTTCGACCCTAAGGAGACCGGCTACAGAGAGTTCCAGAAGGTTATTCGACAATTCTTGGAGAGGTGCACGCAGGCCAACAAGAAAAAGCTTGTCATCGATCTCCGCGAGAACGGCGGTGGTGAAACGGCCCTGCTTCTGGACGCATTCATGCAGCTCTTCCCGGACAAGGAACCTTTCAGTGCTCAGAGGTACCGTGCCCAGGACCAGTTCAAACTCGTCGGCGAGGCCGTCGACGCCATCCAGACCAACGAGACTGCTCTGAAGTGGGTAGAAAAGAATACCGAGCTAGGTAGGTTTAAACCACCAGACCGTACCCAGAGCTAGACTGACCATTTTGTCTTCTAGGTATCGCCTCGGGATACAGTCTGAGATACTGGTCGTACTGGAATTTTATCGATGCTAACGGCAAGACCTTCTCCTCGTGGGACTCCTTCTACGGGCCTCATAAATTCAACGACGACGAGTTCTCATCGATCGTGAGATACAACGTGAGTACATTACAACTCCCCTAGTGTCAATACTTACGGCATGATGATCTTCGTATCTAACTTATACATCCCTGCCCAGCTATCCAACAGTAACCCCAGCAGCATCCTCCCCGGCAACTTCACCTTCACCGAGGCCTCCAACAACAAGAAAGCGCCCTTCTCCGCCGACAACATCGTCATGTTCACCGACGGACTCTGCGGCTCCTCGTGCGCCTCCTTCCACGAAGAGCTAAAGAACATCGCCGGCATCAAAGCCGTGACCGTCGGCGGCCGCGCCAAACCCGGCCCCATGCAGACCATCGGCGGCACCAAGGGCGGCGAAGTGATCCCTTTCTCCGCCGTCTCCTACGATATCCCCGAGCTCTTGAACGTCACCACGCAGCTCGGCATCGCGCCGGATCTCGACTCGTCCCCTATCCACCGCATCCTGGACACCGAGCAGGTCTTCCTGCGTGTCGGGGACTCATACAGCCGTCTCCAAGTCCAGGATCAGATCCGGAAGGGCGACTCCTCGCAGACTCCCCTGCAGTATATCTACGAGGCTGCCGATTGTCGGATCTGGTACACGGCTCAGACGCTGGTGAACCCCGAGAAGGCGTGGGCTGCGGCGTGGAATGCGCATACGAAACGCACTAACTGCGTGGAGGGCTCGACGGGCCACAATTCCAGTTTGAGTGGTGGGTATAGGGCCTACGGAGCGGGTGCATTGGATGGGAAGGACGGCAGTGGTAGTGATAAGGACTCGAGCGCGGAGTCGAATGCTGCGTTGGCTTGGAGACCGAGTCTTGGTTTGGTTTCGGGGGCGGTAGTTTTGATGAGCCTTGTGCTTTAGAGGGTTTGGATGGTTGGAATATAGACCTTTTTTTCTTCGCTCTCATGTGTTAAAGATATATATGTTATGTGTAATGTATAGAAGAACAAAGGCATGTAGATGTAAATACTAAACAATTCCAGTGACTTACTCGAGTCTTTGAACCGACAATATTCTCCTTGGGGCTGAGGGGCTAGCACGTGGAACGGTAGGACTTGTGTTATATAGTTCTGTGATTTGTGCCTGAGCTTGACGGGTAACCCTGCCTCTCCGTGATGTATACAGAATGGATATCTTACCGCTCAGCCTTTAATTCTGTTAAGTAAACCCTATACGTTCTATCGTGAAGTCATAGGAAGGAGGATCTTCCATTAGGTGTCCCACCATTCACGACCATCCGGGCCTTGGATGATGATTTGCGCACTTTCGTGAGCCACTCCTATACTGAATAAGTACCTACCTAGAATGCTTGAGCTTGCCTCAGGCATGCAACGTGTATTCTTGGTTGGTGTCGTCAGAACTGTAGATGCATAAGAAATGGCTGTGATTGTTGTCACTCAGCGAATCAGCTCTACCCAAGTTTGGATGGCACTATATAAAGCTGGTGGGACATGTTGGTCTTTCTGGGAGAGTTGGCAGACCACCCACTGTGTGACTCCACTGTGTGTCTTTTACGGGTGTTTTATGATCCTGACAAGGGTGTGTAAGAGGTAGTTATCGAAAGCTTTAAGACTAAGTAGGTATCAATTTGTAGACATGTTGAATATTCCCCCAGAGATACCTTACAAATTGATGGGGCAGACCGCTTTCAGTATTAGGGCGCGGGATATGTTGTGCTGGCAGTCACACCGGTAGTCACATCGGCAGTTAACACCAATATCAGATTTTATCGCTAAAGATATCTAGAAAGTAAGAACAGAAAGTGTGCAGAAATCTGCAACTTGAGCCCAATTGGTCTAGTGGTATGATTCGCCCTTCGGGTCACGTGATGTCCCCTGAAGCATTACATTCAGTGAATGGGCGAGGCCCCGCGTTCGAATCGCGGATTGGGCCCTTATTCTTTTTTTTTTTTTTTTTATTTTCATAGTATTATTGAATACTTATCTATTTTGATAAAGAAAGAGCGTGATTGCAGCTCACCAGACCTCCTTTTGGGGGAGAAGGGGGCTCGGTAGGCACTGCGCCGGGTGTTCACGTGATTTACCTGGTCTAGCTAGTGTTAGGCCTGACACCGCACGAACAGCTCTTAACACCCCTCCCCAGTTAGGGAATACTTGTTATTAAATAAAGTTACTTGGTAGTCCTTGTTCGTGTACTGGCTATTCTGGGCTGCGTTCGATTCGCGGTTGAGGCAGCTCAATCTACCTAGCCCAAGAAGAAAAAAAAGAGGGGGGAAGAGTTGGAAGCAGTTGAAGCAGAAGCACAAGCACAAATATCTATCAATGTTGGAATTCGAAGTACTGGAAGCAGTAAAATTGATCAAGAACTTCAAGGATTGAAGATTGACTGAATATCCTGATAATTATCTATTTACATAGGATAAAGAAGACCTTATGTGCGAATTCAGTGGTAAACGCAATGGAGTCCTCCGCTACGACGCTTCGAATGCAGGACCTCGCGCCAGGAAGGTAGAAAATCTCCATGGGATCTTAAACCTCTACGGACCTCCTCTGACGTCAAGGCCCTAGACCGTGGAATGGATATATTAAAAATAGCCCAGCTAATCTGTTTTAGGGGCAAGCGTATTTTGCTTTTTTTTTGTCTGTTTTCTTTCTCCCCCCCCCCCCCCCCCTTGTCTCGAAGCTGAAAAGTTAAACGAAAAGTCAGGGATCGGTTTCGAGTTCCGTCCCGGAAGGATTTCGACCCAACGGACTTGCCGTGCCGTGTCTTGTGCATGCATGTAAGGTGACATGAAGAATGAAGATGTCGATATGATTGAAGGAGAAATTTGGCTAGCTGGAATCTACTAGTTGTACTGCTGCACCGCACTGCAGGTGATCATCACTCGATCCAGAAGTGCAGAGGACGGGGGAGTAGATCATGTTCAGTCAATCCCCATGGAACCGATAAAAAAAAAATCAAAAAAATCGATAGTCTGACTCGGAGGGCAACAGCCAACAATGGATGTGTTCGTCGCAAAGTGAGTACTCCATGTTGCAGATTTGAAATCCCTGCATTGACCCACTGGATACGAGTCAGAATGGACTATGGACCTTCTTTTCTTCTTACCGAGTTCTGGCTACATGCCCGGAGTCCTGTGTAATCCAGACCCCGTATCCAATTGTAGGAATTCGAATCGGTTGTTCCTCTGCGAGCAACGGGTTGCGAGCACGGGTGGGCGAAACCAAAGCGCTCCATGTTTCACGGTGCTGGGTGTACTCCGTGCTCCACTTATGCTCGGGATAGCGAGAATAAATCGATCTCGGAGGGTTGATAATGCACAAGATAATATTCCCGCAAGGAGGACGGCATAGGGGACCCAGAGAAACTCGTTATTGGTCGGACCGAGAACGGTCCTACACCTCAATATTGTGTATGTACACCGCATGGGACCTTCGGAGGATATCCCGCAGGAACAAGGAACAAACCCCGAACGGGTGGACTCCGTGCTCTTCGGATTTGGACTGCAGAGCGGCCATGTTACGGGGTACGGATAGTAAGGCAGTTTGATATAGAGCGGATAAATCAATGGCGGTTTGGACTAAAAGCATATAATATATATTTATATATACTGCGGATATCTATCGTGACGATGTTTCTCTTGATAGGGTGGACACTGAGCACGGTAAACGGATCTCGTCAAACCACGCATCCACTCCACCGGGGGGGATGTCTGGGATTGATATGATCATATGGTATCGAGTATCGAGCATTTGGAGAGTGGTCAGGGCACTAGCCAATGATCGAATCCGCTTAACGGTGCGAACCGATGGGTAGGATGGGTCCATGTCCATGCGGATGGTGATACGGATGTTGTAATGGGACCTCATCGTCTCAGTCATTTATGCCTGAGTAGTCTGGGTTGTCAGTCCATAAGTATTAAATATAGGAATGGAGGTTGGAGATTGAATCCGAGACTCCACTTTGTCAATGAGGAGGAAGAGAAAACAGAGGAACAAAGGGTGCAAAGCATGCAAAAAAGACAAAGAAAAGAAACAAGAAGAAAAACAAAACAAAAAGGGGCAACCCATGAACCGCCCCAAAGGGGGCTAGTGTGGTGTTCCTGAGGCCGCCCAGCCCAGGCCCACCACGCTAAGCCCTGGAGGGGCCTAGCGCCAAGCAGCGTCCACGGATTTCTTTCTGCGCGCCTCGTCAATCCTGACGATGATTATGTCCCCCCCGGTTCGTATCCAGGCACAATGATGATCTCAGCCTGAATGGCTTTGACCCATGTGGCTTCATCCACAGAAATTCAAACGTTCATCCTGATCTTCAATGCAATGAATGTCATTTTCCGAATTCTCAGAATCGAATGACGGATGGACGGATGCTTTTGGGTTTTCCCTCTGGCCTATGATCGAATGAAAAGACCAACTAACTCTCTGGCTAACCACTGACTACGGACTAGTAAGTTAGTAACCTAGTCCACCTCCCCCTTTAGCCCTCATGCAGTTTCCCCTGGACAACTTGAGTCCTCCAACTTTCCTTAGCCCCGAATCTCTGACTCTCTAGTCCCTAGCCTCTCCTCTAGCTTCCTCCCAAGTCTCCCCTGGCCCGGGAATTTCTCCTTGCCCCTGATGGCTGGCCGCAGATGACACGAGCTCTCCGCCTCCGAGCACGAGTCGCTGGCATGCTAGCCTACGGAGCAGTAGGCCGTGAACCCAAGATCCTCATTCCCCTGGTGGGGACGATCGGCCCTCGAGTGCCGCCCAGGTCCTCCTAGTTTCTTGCTGCTAACCTAAACGAAGAAGTGGCGTGTCTGTGGTATGTGCTCAATGCCTCATGGCCCTGGGTTAAGCCCCTTTGGGTCACTATTATGGACTGATTAGTAGTAGATAGTATGCTGCGATGCTCTCTGTCGCTGGTTGATGTCCCGGTTGGATTCCTAAAATAGCCACCCTTTTCCATCTTTCCTTTTTTCTCTTTTCTTACTACTCCTCCCCCCCCCCCCCCCCCATCCCATGTTCTTACACTCTCTGTCTGGGGTTTCCAAGTCTATTATTGTTTATTTTGATTTCGGATTTTCCCTTCTTCACCATCGCCCCTACGCACACACGAGATAAGCATAACTCGAGTACGGAGTAGTGGCGCAATATCTCTCGGCACATACCAACGCGCATCCTGCTCTCTTTTCTATTCCCCACTTAATCACTTCCCTCCTTTCCCCTTAACTTTGACACTGCGCTCCAATTTCATTTTTTTTTTTTTCTCTCTCTTCCCTTTTTTGGACCATCGCCTGAATAATCAATCGCTCTTCATGCTGTCAGATGCACATTGAGGGCTCAGGATGAATGCCGTCGCTACTAGACCCGAAAGCGCGACCTTTCCGTCTTCTCCCCATTCCGCTCACGACTACAAAGATTCCGCATACACAGTGATGGTACAACCGGTATCTTCTCGGACGTCATCGGTATCGTCCTTCAGAACCAACTACAGCGTGTCGACCGCCCCTACTTGCTACTCCCCAACTTCTCCGGGCTCCTCATACCGTCAATGTGATTCCGCCGCCTCTCTGGACAAGATCCTCGAGTCGGTCTTCAAGCGACTCCCTTATGAAGTATACGAAACTATTTTAGATCAGTTGTACAATTTACATACCGACTCGAACCAAAACGGGTGTCTAACATGCTATCAACGCGACCTGCATGCCCTCTCGTTGACCTGTCGACCCTGGGAACGGGCCGTCAGGGCTAAACTGTGAGTGCGAACGTTTCTGACAGATAGATGACTTGCTGACGGCGAGATCTTTACCTTCAGGTACAACCGAATTCACATCGTCGGAAACGATTCGCCGTCCCAATTGAAGAAATACAGATTGAAAAGAGGAAGCCGATTGAAGCTGTTGAGACGGACTCTCAGGGAAAGGAAATTGCTGGCCAATCTCGTCCTGGAGCTGCGCGTTCCCCAGATGGATCTGCTGTTCACGAACGGCAAACAAAGCTCTTCATGGCAGGAGTATCGCGATCTGGTCGCATCGGTCGTCATGGTCTGCCCTAACCTGGAGCGGCTATTGGGGTTGTCCATTCCACACAATCACGAGTTCGACCGGCTCACTCACGCCTTGTCCACCCGACGGAAATTGAAAGAGCATACCTGGATTTTGGGTGAAGCAACGGAAGCCTCGGAAGGCTCCCCTCGCAGCACGTCTTGTCCCGGAAGCTTGGGTCCCTTGCAGATGTTCGAGTTTCTGGACTACCACGTTTCGTGGACGAATCTAGAGACTCTGATGCTTTACGGGCTGACCGAGAATAGCGCTTTGGAACCGAGCATCTTTCTTCGCATGTTCAGCCTCCTTCCCTCGCTACAAAACCTGTGCATCTCGAATTTCAACGAAGACGCCTTTGCGGACAGCGCTTTGCTCTGTTTACCCCCCTTGAAGTCGCTTCGGCTGGAGAGCCTCCCCGGTGTTACCGATACGGGTCTGGCGCAGTATACTTCACGCCCGGAATCAAGTTCGCTCCGCACGCTGGCTCTTATCGAACAGGACGTCCAATCCATGCTAGTGATTTCGAAAATTCTGGCGTCGTTGGGACAACTCGAGCATTTCAAGATTGTCCAGAGCAACAAACCTCCGACCTTGGAAGCGGACGGCATCGTTTTCCAGCCCTTGCTGGCTTCATCGACTCTCAGGCATATGCATTGGGATGTAGCTTGTCCGGATCCACACACCGCTCTTACCAAACTCGATTATGCTCCTTTCGCTAAACCCCCGAGCCATGTCGACACGCCTAACTCCCATCTTGCACAGAGCATTATCGCTGGGGGATTCCCTCAGCTAGAAGCCCTTCGTGCGCCATCTGACATAGAGCCCCCTGGTGTTCTCCAGGGCGTATGTCAACCGATCCCGCGTGGACAGGCTCTACTCCAGCCAGACCGATACAGTCTTCCACGCAGCTCTCATGGCTCTGTTAAAACCCGACCTATGGCCCTGCCAGGGGGAAACAATTTGACATCTGCCCGTATTCGCGCACAGACATTCATTGATACCGCGGTGAAAGACACGGAAACTGGCATGAGGGTACTGATCACCGATCACTCGGACTCTTATGTCCCTGATAGTGCTCTTGAAGAGGAAGCACTGTCCGACGAGGCGTCAGAGCTAGACATCAACGAATTTGGCGTGTGCGGGTCACATAAACGTCCAAATGAAGACGAAAACGCGGAATCTGAGGACCCGGAAGGACCCGTTACCGTATACGACTTCAGAATGCCTGCTTATATGGGGAGGATAGGCACCACCACCAGCGCGAAGGACGTGAAAATCCCAAAGTTCATTCTGCGTCCCGATATCCATGGGCAAGAAGCCGACGGGGGTCTCGTTGGCTGGAAGCACATCCTTGCCTCCAATCAATCGTTAACGTACGCAGCGGGTGTTGGTGTAAATTGCTTCGGTAACAAGGGCATGCCTACTCCCCCCCCTGATGAGCCACCATCACCCGCATCGACCCCAAGCTCACGATTCGGGTGGGGTAGCATTGGCAACCGCTCAGCATTAGGGACAAGCCCAAACACACCCACCACCCCGTCCACCCCGATGAGTCTTGGGTCCACGACATCGCTTCCCTGGGAGAAGGACACCTGCACGGGCTCGTGGAACTACAGCCATAAAGGTGGTCGTGAGTGGTGGTTCCACATGGAACGAGAGTGTCCAAAGAACATTGAATCAATTGATATCAAACGACTTTTCTGAGCTAAAGTCACCCTAGCTCTAGGGATAGTCCAGGACAACCTCTCTTCCTCTCAATTCCCTCTCTAGGAAAGGACAGAAAACCTAAAAAAAAAAAAACGGCATGCAAGGAACATGCTGAACTACGGATATAACGCGGAAAATGGCGTTACGGATCAACATGGCGGACGAGATCGTCTCGACACTGCTTGCAGAGTCCAACCTGTCGAGCTTGGCCGGTCTAATTTCCAAAAAGTACCAAAGACTTCACTGGTGCATCTCTCTCTCTCTCTCCTTCTCTCTATCACTATATACCCCGAACATCACATGTTCATTTTGTTTTACTCCAAGGGATACAGACATGGCACGCACCGGACGGTCCATCTTCAACCCTCTATATATCATTTCATTTTAGATCTGTTTCGCTTTACCCACTTTCTCACCGGACGGCGCTTGTGACGAACTAGGAATTAATTAGGATTGGATATACAGCCTTCATTTGACTTTGGTTTCTTTTTGTCCATACATCTTTCTGCCATCTTTTAATATCTGGCCTCTTTCTCGATTGACTGATTCGTTTTTCTGGGTCTGGTGGGCATATTCATAATATCCCTGTACAGTGAACTAGCTAGATATCTTGATGGATATGGTTTATTTAGTGCATAATGTAATGAATGGATTTTTACTCAAAAGACAAGAGAATTGTGATTTAGCAGAGAAGTTCCATTTAATGTCGATGTTGAGGTTGGTTATTCTCTTTGCTTTCTCTGACTAGCTTAGCTTCCTCGACTGGGAACAACAGGTCTTATTCCACGTTCGTGTTATGTGATTCCCACTACTCATTTGCCTAGGTATTTATTGATCGTCTCTCGAGAGACAGCTTCCACGTGTATATCAAATATTGAAATTAGACCCGGTGTACGTAGATACATGGCAGAGAGTGTAAGGGAAAGTGAGAAAGAAGGATCATTCATTGCAAGGAATTCATTCGTAAGGGACGAAATTAGAAATAAACAAAAGACAAAAACATCCCCATTAGACGTAAATACCCATGTTCGTGTCCTTCTTCTTGGCTTGTACTTCGGCGATGGCATCCACGTAGTTCTCGTGACCGATCTTACTCAGGCCCTTGCGGAGGGCGATCATACCGGCCTCGACGCAGACGGCCTTGAGCTGGGCACCGCCGAACTCGTCCGTGCTGCGAGCCAATTCGGCCCAGTTCACCGAGTTCTCCACGGTCATCTTGCGGGAGTGGATCTGCAGGATGTTGGCCCGGGCCTCCTCGTTGGGCAGAGGGAACTCGATTTTACGGTCCAGACGGCCGGATCGCAGCAGGGCGGGATCGAGAACATCGACACGGTTGGTGGCAGCGAGCACCTTGATTCGGTCGTCCGAGGCAAATCCGTCCAGCTGGTTCAGGAGCTCCAGCATAGTTCGTTGCACTTCACGGTCACCGGACTTCTCCGAGTCGAAACGTTTCGTACCCACGGCATCCAACTCGTCGATGAAGATGATCGACGGGGCCTTCTCCTTGGCGAGGGCGAAGCAGTCACGAACAAGCTTCGCACCGTCACCGATGAACATCTGTACCAGCTGAGGACCGGCAAGCTTCAAGAAGGTGGCGTTTGTCTCGGCCGCACAGGCACGAGCAAGGAGGGTTTTACCGGTACCGGGGGGTCCGTACATCAAAGCACCTGGGCGAGAAAGTAACGGTTAGGGGCAAGAATATAATGAAAGGAATTAAGAAGGTCCAACATACCCTTTGGTGCCTTGATACCGATCTTCTTGAAACGCTCCGCCTCCTTCATCGGCCATACGATAGCCTCGACAATCTCCTCGATCTGCTTGTCCAAACCGCCGATATCCGTGTATTTCTCCGTCGGCTTCTCGTCGACCTCCATGGCCTTTACTCGGTTGTCATATTCGGCCGGTAGTGTATCCAAGACAAGGTATGAATCCTTGTTCACACCGATCAGATCACCGGGCTTGAGTTTCTCGTGGTCTACGAGACCGATGAGAGGCAGGTAGATGGTTTGGCGAGTCGACGTCTTGATAACTGCAGACTTGCCCACTCGAGTAGCGTCAAGATCGATGTTGGCTCCTTCCTCGGCGGCTTCGGCCTCGACATCCAGGTCCAGCAGCTCGACAACATTTCCGACAAGGTATGGTAGTTGTCTATCCAGAGGGGGAAAAGCAAAATAGTTAGTGTAAATGTTCAAACGATAGCAACCGTTTGTATGAGAAACCAGAGGATGGATTCATCGCCCTCATCTCATCCAAGAGAGTACGAGAGAGCAGCGAGTGGCAAGGAAGAAGCATCCCCCCACGTCAGCACAGCTCGGTAAATCAACGTACCTGTTATTCTCGATCTTCTCCTGGTTATCCTTGACCTTTTCTCTCATCGTGCTCTGCTCGTGTGTCAACCGCTGGTATTCGCTCTTCATTATGCGCATCTCGTTCTCAAGCATCCGCCGTCGCTTGACGATGTCGGCTGTGCTGGAGTGAAGGATTTCCTCGTCCAGAAGTTCATCATCCTCATCCTTCTTCTCGGCATCGTCCATCTCGGCGTCGCCGTCGCCTCCGGGCTTCTTGCCGTCGCCATCGCCCTGCTCCTTCTTGTCTCTCTCCTCACGCTCGAGGTCTTCGAGATCCTCTAAGGTGGACATGATAGGATGTAGGAAATGGGAAGAATATAAACGAGAATTGACAGCACGCAGCAGTTCTAAATTGGCGCAGACGGGGGGAAGAGGGGGCAGAGAGTGATGGGGTATGAGATGGAAAAGGACCTGCCGGGCAGCTGTTGAGCTCCGGCCAAACAACGTCAGCTGTCCTGCCTATGTCACGTGACACCACTGACAAATGATGTCGCTGACTAAGGAATGTTGCACGCAATTACAGCACTAAGTAAGTTAACTACCAAGTTAGTTATATGCGATGCTGATGTCATCTTCATATCTAGCTACAGATATATTTGTAGTATTTACATGTCTCCTGTCCGGGGTAGCCCGAGTACGTTCTTGTAATGCGATCAGTAGCGAAAGTTGGGGTTGTACCTGAGAGCGACGTTGTTCCCAAGATTGTCCAAGACTTTTTGGCGACCAAACTCGAGAAGACGGTACTTTGACATAAAGTCATCGTTGTTGACTGGGAAGCTGTTAGCGCGTCTTTCGTTGACCAGTCCATGGTAAATAAGAGAAAGCAAAGATGAATTGAAGGGCGCATACTATATCCACCACACATCCTTCGTTTTCCAGTGAATTCGGAGCGTCCATGAAGCATTCTCCAGTTATCGAAAACTAAATTCGGGATCAGTCAGATTTCGCAGACCTAAGCTCATTGTAGCTCTTACTCAGTGCCGTTCCAGGCTCAAGCTGTGTCCACAGCTGCAACTCTTCCGAGTGAATAATGTGGTTGAAGTCCCGAGCTGCCTCGTACCATTTCATCTGCTCTTCCATATTCCAGTCGGTCTTGGCCGCCCGGTCGTAATTGTTCCATCGTATCTGGAACAGTCTTTGGTGTTGCGGGTGCATGCTGAAAACGGGTGCTTGGGCTGCAGGCTGTATGCAAGTGTCTTCATTGCCACTGGCATGAAATGGCTGAGGGATTTCAGCTAGGGTGCGGAAATGTTCGGGATTATGAGTGTACAAAAGTTTTGCCGCATGAAACCCGTCGACAAGCAGGCTGGCACCCCCATCACCGTCAGTATGAGATAGAAGATGGAAGAGTTGGAGTCGGGCTGGGTCGGTGAAGTATGTGTTATCTGTGTGTGCACCAAGCGCTTCCGAGGTGTAGGCAGTGTCCTTGAAAGTGAGATCGGAAGTGAAGTCCCAGAAGCCACCTTGATATTATGAGCAACAGCGAAAACCGTTAAAAGGAGTCGAGGGACCTACCGTAGTGAGTATGTCTGATGAAAGCAATTCTTTCCAGAAGAGACTTGGTGGACTCTGGATCGACAGGTACGCCTTGCACAAAAGAAAATCCGTACACTTGCTAAATTATTGTTAGACAAAGCTGAGTGGGGTCGGACCAAACTTACGATCGCTTCAAGCCACCGCCACAAAGCCCGATCGTCAGACATAACGCTGGTGTATGATACCGCTGGAGGGAATGGGCTACTGGGACCATGATGTTTGGAAAACCTGAAGCCAAGCGTTAGCAAAAGTCCATGGACATATGCTGGCAAGCGTCAACGCTGCTTTACCGAACAGGCATCCAGTTTGGGTTCAGCGGTCTGCTCTTCCCGTTGGCATGGCTTCTTAGCCATGTGAAGGGGTAGGAACCGCGATGACCATCCGACCCTTATATAAAGTCAGCCCTCCAGAATGATAAACAGCGAGCCGGGATAAGTACACAGCAGTTCAGCCCCATCGGCAGTGTATTCAACCTGTTGTACCTTTACATCTTTGGGTATCTGGAATCAGGTAACAAAAGGTTGGCTGTTAGCCAAGGCAGATCTTTCCAAGGGCATTGTGAATCCTCGTACCGAGAAAGTGTCTGCAATGCGTTGCCTTGTGTCCGGGTGGATACATTTCGAGCATTGGCAATTTTCCCTAGAACCGAGTAAAGTGGACGAGGATAAGCGACTTGATGATCGACTCAAGAGGGGTCAAGTCTAATACCTAAGCCAGAAATTTCCACTGCGACGCACATTAGCATGCCGCAAACAGTTGATGCTCTTAGCAAAGGTAGCTTGCTTACTAAAGGCCAATGGGCCCATCAAGCGCCTTTTGCAGGGATGTATATTGGTCCCTGTGTTGGTCACTTTTGAAGGCCACAAAAGGCTGCAATGCTTTTTTCGCGACCATTCGACCGTCCCGTCGCTGCGGAAGTGATGAATTCGCCCTCGTCGAAGCGACTGCGGGTAATCGGCGGTATGAAAGACACAGTCGAGGGTTTTGGCAAATAGCCCCCAAGCTTATGGAAGAACTTCGCCGGCTTGCAGCCTGTGTAGTGTCAAGACCTTGAAACTGGCGCTTGCAAGTGTGGCCATCGTATCACCTCGGCTACTACTTACAAGTGAGGATGGCAAAGTGCTAGCAATGATGTCAGAAACGGCGTCCTCGGCGGCAGAATATAACACAAATTACCCAGCATTCTTATTCTTGAAGGGCGCATAGGCCCCAAAAACAGCAACGCGACTCATGATCTCGACGGGCCTGCCTGGTTCTCGCTGCGCAGTTCGTGACGGGAGAAAGAGAGTCGCATGTTATTCCGGCGCCTCGGCGGCCCTGGCGTCACGTGCACAGACCATCCTGGTATGCGTTTGGACTAAATTACTGCTACTTCATCGTCTAGCTATACAGATACATTCATCTATCTAATCCTCCCAGATAAAATGTCTTTGCCTTACATGGCATACAAACTTAAAGTTTACTTCGAGACTTGGCCACCTTCATCAGGCAACGACCATTGCTGAGAACCACCTTACCATCGCCATTCTTCGTGACAAATCGAATTTCCTCGAGTCCCTTGTTAGATCTGCCAGTTCGCCAGATTTCAGTAACAAGCTTGTCACCGGGCTTAACTGGCGAGGCAAAACGCGCCTGAAAAACTTGGAGGTTTTTCGGGTCGCTCCCGCCCAGCTCTTTCAGGATGCCCTGAGCGGCCGAATTCCAACTAAACAACCCATGGATAATGATGCCCCCAAAGCCCATCTTGGAGCCGGGCTCCGGGGTAGCGTGGAGTGGGTTATAGTCTCCATTTAGCCTAACAAGAATCCGGCTTTATTAGCTGTCGATTTCTTACTGTGGGGAAGAGACGCGTCGGATAGGTTATCCCTCACCTGTAGAGATGCGCGGTTTCCATATTCGTCTGGACTACATGGACAGCATCGGGCTTTTTGCCCTCGGGAGGAAGGTAGCTGACGGTGCTGGGGCCTGGCAGTCAAACATCAATATGAGCCAGTGTGTCTCGGAAGAACGGTGGATGATTTCTCTTACCCTTCGGTCCTCCCCAGTTGCCCTGACCAACGAAGAAATTGCTGCTCAGCGTCTTGGAGTACACTTCACCACTGTCCTTGTCCACAATCGATTGCTCAGTCTCGACAACCGTGCCTGGTTTGCCTTTATCATACACGCCAACCACTTTACTGCGCAACTCAAATGTACGACCGGCGCTGGTGGGCGGCAGAGGTTTCAGCACGGTGAGCTTGCGCTGACCATCCACTACCCTGCTGTAGTCAAATTGAGGCACGCCGGGGATAGGGGTTGCTGTCGAGCGTGCATAGAAATCCGTCACTTCCTGGTCTGTGAGCTTGAACGCTTTGCATGAAGACAAACATCAGTGTCTAGATTCGATTGCTCTAGTTGGCGGTCAGAGGTTCATACGGAGAATCAGAGGATATGTTGGGAAGACAGCAAAGTTAGGGTGCAGTTCCTGACACTCGAGCATTAGCAGATAGCAGTGCATCAATTCACACGTTGGCTCACATAGAGGAAATGCAACTCATCGGCCTTACAGCCAATGCTGTTAGCAAATAGCAGAACATCCCGCTTTTGCCAGGAAACCTCCTGCGCAGGATATTCGAAGCCAACTCCTGGTGCCGACATCGGGCAGCTGTTGATTGAGGCGACGGAAGTGCGGTGCCAATGTTAAACAAGAAGGGTGACAATCCCGCAAATCAAGTAGAAGGTAGAAAGTAAAGTCTAGTGGCTGTAGCCAAAATAACTAGAGAAGAAAAAAAAAATAAACAATGACGTCCAGACAGACAGTTCCAGGTCAATCTACCTCTGAAGATTAAGTCGACTCGGTTGCGGGGCCTGCCGTGAAGAACCGAGGCCGAAGCACGCCAACGTCGCCAAGTCGGCTAACTTTCTGTTATCAATCCTATCACAAAACTAATCAATCAATCAACAGATAAAACAAAAAAAAGGTACATTTCTCTATATTGTGGTATTAACGTCAAGGTCCATGAAAAAGAGAAAAAAACACAAAAGAATTCGAATCTTAACAAGATAAGGAGACCGGAGGCAGCTAGACTAAGCGTCGACTCGGGGTATCTACTTGGGGAATTCGAGGAGCTTCATAATCGTCTCTTGTGGAAATCATCTCTCCGTATCGCGCCGAATAATGATGCCCGTTCCCCTGCCTTCTTCCAAAAACAACGCCGTACAAGCAAATCTCAACTGTGAAAAACGAAATCAAAATAGATACCGGACCATGATTTTGAACCATAACTTCAACAATATCCCAATGTCCATATAATGGACCCTCATATATGCTATGCTATCCATGCGTAAATTCTTTTGCGAGTACGTGGGTCCGTACCAGGCTCTGATACAGCATCCGAACATCGTAGATCGCAAGTGGTCAGAGGCGAATATTTTTAATTTAACACCTGCTCAAATTAGTCTTCTGGTTGCAGTGATGCAGAACAACCTCATGACTTACATCCTGTAGAAACAGCTGCCCTCCGAGTACCGCACCGGATCGGAAGTCTCGAACTTGTAATCAATGGTAATATCAAGGTCACGCTTGTTCTTGTCGTTCGGCTTGTTCTCCAAGACACCAGTCACAGTCTCCTCCTCCTCGACGGTCAGCACATCACGCAAGTAGAAAACGGTCTGCTTCCAGTGCGTGTACTTGGCGTGAGGGCCGGTGGAGAAGAGAATAGGCTTGTGGCAGGCGCCGAACTCAATATCAAACCAGGCAATCACGGCGTGAATGAAGTCGCTGCGCTTGGCAGGGAGAGAAAAGGGGACCTTGAAGGCCAAGTCGGCGGTGGTGACGGTGTAGAGGTCGAGGGTGATGATGGGGCAAGGGTCAGTAACCAAGGCCTTCATCTCCACGGTGTCGACCAGGGGCTCCGTGAGGGCAATTTCCTTCATGGGGCTGTAGTTGAAGCCGTAAACGTTGTCCCAGACTAGGACGAGTTAGCGTTTGGAAGATAAGGGATTCCAATCAGAGGGCAAATGCCGCTTACATCCAATCTTGTCGTCCTTGTATTCACCATCCTCAATGGCGGCCAAGTACATGGTGGCCTTGTCGGGGAAGATCTTGCCGCCGGGCACGAGGTAGCGGTCACGGGCGTAGAGAACGGTGTCCAACATGGACTCGTAGAGAAGGAAGTATCCCATCCACTCCGAAATAATGATATCAACCTTAGGGTAGGGAAGAACGACCTCCTCCATCTTTCCTTGGAGGAGAGTGATCTTATCGGCCATCCCGTTGACGGCGACAATCTCACGGGCCTTCTCGATGATCGAGGACATGTCAACGCCAATCACGTGTTTGGCGCCGGCCTTAACGGCGAACCTATAAAGCAATCCACGTTGTCAGTGCACTGGACCAGACCCCGTTGGTCGCACGAGAGCACTTACATGCTGAGAATTCCAGTACCGCATCCAACATCGAGGACAACCTTATCCTTGAAGATATGACGGTTCTGGTAGATAGCATCGCGGTAGGATCGGGTACGGACATCATCTTTCTAGAGATCACAGTCATATTAGCGAGGCGTCAAGCCGGTCTAAACGGATTGTACTTACAAGCATTTCCTCGTGGATGCCTGGAAGAAGACTCGAAAGTTAGCGGGTTTAGAAGCTCAATGGAGACCTGCAGCGATTTGGCGGTAATTACCATGATGATCGTAGCTATGATCCCAGTCAGCAAGAAGAAACATTTACTCATGACGGAATCCCCTCTCGACATACCTAGTAAAATAACGGACTTCGGCGTGGTCCATGCCCACCATACGATCCGCGCTGCTGGTGGTCATCGCAGCAGGGTCTGCAGACTGTTGTCTCTCGGATCCGTTCATCTTCACGAAGGTACTTTTCGATTCAAGGGAAAGAAAAAAGAAAAGAACGATATAGAAATGAAAGAAATGTTAGAAGCGACGAAGAAATTTAAAAATAAAAATCTTCGTATGAGAAGTAATGAAAGGGAGGAGAAAAGTTAAGCGCCTTTGAGATTCCTTCAAGGACTTTTTTTTTTTTTTTTCCCTTTGACTTTTGCCCTCATTAGTTAGGCATTCTTCCCCTCCGCACGGCCAGAGACCGCTCGTTTCCAATCCGGGTTTAGTCCGAAGGGCGAGGCACTAGACCCAACGTGGACATCATGTGATCCGGACATCAATGTATCCAGATTGGGGATAGCGTCTCCTCGACGTATCTGCGCCGTACGACAGAAGTAAGTATTATTCTGAGATGCAGTGGACAGTTGCAGTCCGGCCCTCTGTTGTTCAGTCTCTCTGACCTCCCCTTCGAAATGTCTGATCCCATCGTCGCGCATTTGCCAAATTTATATGATATCTCACAATTGGAGAAGACCCCAGTCCCAGACAGAGTTTTGCCTTGTACACAATATCTAGGCTGTCAACGAAACGGCAACCAGAGTTATGACAACAGAACTACCTACTCTGTACAATGAAGAATGAGAGGTAATATCAAAAAACTATTACACTTTCTCTTGGACCAAGGCATTGATTTGACTTCAGAACCTACCCAACTCCCTGGACCAGATCGGTCTTGCACTTCGCTTCCGTTGTTCACGAAACGCCAAGATGTCCCCCATTGCCCGGCAAATAATGTCAGGTACTCCGCTCGCGCTCCAACGATCGCGCGCCCTCACTCTTCCTAGCGTCGGGTCTCTCCTGAAGCTTCCACGTTCCACCGGCGCACGCCACACACAAAGAGCACAATGATTCTAGGATCAACTAGGAGGAAAGCCGGCTATTCCTTGCTGTTTCTTCTCGTCGCCACTTTAATCGGCAGGACAACGGCCTCTTTAGGTGACCACCTCCCGGACTTTAAAGAATGTGTTAAGGTGCCTACTGCCCCGAAGGCTTTCAATGCCCGCGAGCTGACCACCCAATCAGATCTGTCAAACCGAGAATTGTGAAGCTGGCAACTCGGCTCTTCGTAAGTTCTATATACTCACGCGTCATGCCTGATTGCTAATGCTGTTTCAATCCCAATAGCGATCCATCTCCGTTTGATGCTGTGGACCTGCCCTGCCGAATGTGATTATACCTGCCAGCATGTGGTGACGGACCGTCGAGTCGCTCGCGACCCTCCGATGCTCAATCCAGTTGTACAATTCCATGGAAAATGGCCCTTTCGCCGCATCTTGGGCATGCAAGAGCCCTTCTCCGTTCTATTCTCCTTCCTCAACTTTGTTGCGCATTGGCAGGGTATGAGTCGAATCCGCGAAGTCATTCCGTCCTGGCACTCTCTACGGAACTACTATCTCGCTTTCGGATACTGCGGTTTATTATGCTGGACCTTCAGCACGCTTTTCCACGCCCGGGATTTCCCTCTCACGGAGAAACTGGATTATTTCGGAGCCGGAGCCAATGTCATGTACGGTTTTTATCTGGCTATTATTCGAATTTTCCGTCTGGACCAAGAGGAGCCTCGCCATAAACCGACGCTGCGCCGTCTCTTGACTGCGGTCTGCCTGTTCCTCTACACCCTCCACGTGTGCTATCTCAGTTTCTGGTCCTGGGACTACACCTACAACATGATTGCCAACATCGTCGTCGGGATGACTCAGAATGTGTTGTGGACTGCCTGGAGTATCTACCGCTATCGCAAGACCGACAAAATCTGGACCGTGTGGCCTGCGTTGATCGTGGTTTGGATCATCTTGGCTATGAGCTTGGAGTTGCTGGACTTCGCCCCTTGGAGAAGCCTAATCGATGCTCATAGTTTGTGGCACCTGGGAACCGTCGTTCCAACGGCGTGGTGGTATTTGTAAGTCTGGCCGACACCCTGGCACGGAATGCATCAAAGCACTAACATGACGGTCCACAGGTTCCTCATCAAAGACGTTCAGAACGACGTGGCTGGGGATCGATTGAAGGCCTAAGCTGACCAGGTGTCATCCGTCTAAAATTATGAAGCATGAACGGCTTGGGGCCTCGCGAAGGCCCAGGTGACTGGATACCATACCCCATACTAGTGTTACTAGTTACTACGGTGTAGTTACTAGGACTACCAGTAGTAGGGAGTCTATTACTCCGTACTCCGTAGTCTATTCGCATTTCTCGCCATCTATCACCTAAAAAGGAGGGCCAAATCTAACATGTCGAGTATATGTATAATTGAAGAACTCGTTTTTTTTTAGTTTTTTTTTTTTTATTTATGCGCCATGCAATGTATACGGTGTACTCCGTACTGGGATATCATATGCAATAAATCGACCTTCTCACGGACAGGGAGATTACTTCCACAGCCTTCGGTTGGCTTCTGAGGCGGTGTGTCCATCGCCTCTCCTGCTGGCTCACCGCTCGGCAGCCCTGGGGCAGTACCGCGGAAAGAGCTAACCGCAGCTGGTCATCGTGTCTCACCTGGTCACGGGCTGTGCCTTGTCCCTTCTGCCCCCCTTCGAGTTTTTCTACATTCTTCCCTTAGCCTTTCTACCCTCGTCTTTTTTTTTTACCCTTCTTACTTTGCGTGTCTTCTGGGCAATTGCCTATCATTAGTTTTCATCAGACCTTTCTCCCTCCATCGACACTACTTGCGCCAAAATGGCGTCTCCGGCCATTCAGAAAGCGATCACCGAGGCGGCGCTGCAGTATACGAAGCCTGAAGGCAAGGTTTTCCAATATGGTACCGCCGGCGTAAGTTGGTCCCTTTTGGCGTTTCGTTGTTTATGGTCTGTGGAGCCGAGCTAACTGACATCCTTCTCTTGACAGTTCCGTATGAAGGCGTAAGTCATCTTCCACTTTCCACCCACCCCCCCTTTGAAGGATTGATCAACCCCGCCTCCACAATACCCCGCGATCGCCCTTTTGTTTATACAGCGACCAACGCTTGCTCCTAGTGACCTTCTGAACACGGTCGTCTTCGCCGTGGGCTTGCTTGCTGGACTTCGGTCCAAGAAACTTAGCGGACAATGGATTGGTGTCATGGTGACCGCTAGTCACAACCCCGCCGAGGACAATGGTGTCAAGTTGGTTGATCCTATGGTAAGTTAATCAAGCAAAATAATCGCTGGTATGCTCCTCTAACACTCGTTTTTACTAGGGCGAAATGCTAGAAGTAAGTTATATCGCGAAGAAACAGATCTCGATAGTCGGTCTAATCATATACTGGACAGGCCGAATGGGAGGCTTATGCTACTAAGCTGGCCAACGCCCCTCTGGATAAGATTGGTGAGGTGTATGACGAGCTCGTCAAGGAGATTGATGTGAGCATGGGAAATCCTGCCCGTGTCGTCTTCGCCCGGGATACTCGTGCCTCTGGCTCGCGACTTGTGAGCGTCCTCAACTCCGCTCTCACCGCCAGCGAAGTCGAGTTCCTCGATTTGAAATTCATGACCACCCCCCAGCTACACTATGTCGTTCGTTGCAAGAACACTTTGGGGACCCAATACGAGTATGGTGAGCCCACGGAACAAGGCTACTATGAGAAGCTTGCGGAGGCTTTCAAGAGAGTCATGAGGGGAGTTAAGATCAACGGCTCGTTGACCGTGGACTGCGCCAACGGCGTCGGTGGCCCCAAGCTGAGGGAGCTCATCAAATATCTTCCTTCTGCGGAGGAAGGTGGTGTCAACATTAAGGTTGTCAACGACGATGTCATCAACCCTGATAGCCTTAACTTCGATGTAAAACACGTCACCTCTAGCCAACATGCTGCATTCGCTAACCCTAGTTAGTGCGGAGCCGACTATGTCAAGACTAAGCAGCGCGCCCCGCCCTCTTCTAAGGCGGTTGCCCTCGACCGCTGCGCATCGCTGGATGGTGATGCCGACCGTCTCATCTACTATTACGTCGACGAGAGCAACGTGTTCCGCCTTCTTGACGGTGACCGCATCGCCACGCTTGCTGCTTCTTTCATCGGCGATCTTGCCCGCAACGCCGGAATCGCCCAGAAGCTCAAGATTGGTGTCATTCAGACCGCCTATGCTAACGGAGCCAGCACGGACTACATCGAGAAGGTTCTCAAGCTTCCCTCCGTTTGCACCAACACCGGTGTCAAGCATCTCCACCACGCCGCTCTGCGCTTTGACGTCGGCGTCTACTTTGAGGCCAATGGTCACGGAACCATTACTTTCTCCGAGAATGCTTTGAAGACCATCAAGAGCACGGAGCCTCAGTCTCCGGCTCAGCAGCGTGCCCTCGAGAGCCTGCAGGCCCTTACTGATCTGATCAACCAGGCCGTTGGCGACGCTCTTTCTGATATGCTTCTTGTCGAGACTATCCTTGCCCATAAGAGCTGGAGCCCGAAAGAGTGGCTCGCCACTTACACTGATCTGCCCTCGCGTCTTGTGCGGGTGGAGGTCGCGGACCGTTCTATCTTCCATGCCTACGATGCGGAGCGCAAGCTTTCATCCCCTCCTGGACTCCAGGCGAAGATTGAGTCTTTGCAGTCTCGTTACAACAAGGGCAGAAGCTTTGCTCGTGCAAGTGGCACTGAGGATGCCGTGCGTGTCTATGCCGAAGCCGCCAGCCGATCTGAGGCCGATGACCTTGCTACCCGCGTGGCCAATGCCGTTCGCGAAGCGGGCTCGGCCTAAGAGGGTCTTTCAACTGCTCCAAATTTGACACAGTGTGCTAGGATAAAACACTGCTACGTCCTCTATGCTCATAGGACTGCACGGTGGAAGGAAAGGACAAAAATATTCCAAGAGAGATTGAGTTGGAGAAATCCTTAAACTCGATTCTTTCTTGATTGAATCGCATCCAGTCATAGAATTACGGGATCTGTTATGAAACGAATTGATGAGTTTAGCTTAGTTATTCTAAGAGATTAAATTATGCCTACATTAAAGCACTTGAGTTATGCAGATATAAATAGTATGTACGGAGTATGTATGAGCGGAAGAAGATCGGGTGCCGCAGAATCGTTAATCCGGCGCTCCTCCGCGGCTTTGCTCCGCCGATCTACTTTTTCGGCCTAGAAAAAAAAAAGTCCGTCCCTGCTCCGAGCAACAGAGAAGAATTTCTCTACAGACAACCATCTTCCCAATTTCATCGCCCCTTTGCAGATTTCACAATGGCAAAGGCTCGTACTAAGAAGCGCACTCATGCTCGGGCGCAAAATGCCTCCGCCAGCGCCAGAGGCGGCGGCGCATCCATAAGCAAAACTCCGAAGTCTATGGTCATTCGAGTCGGCGCCTCTCAAGTCGGCTCCAGTGTCAGTCAACTGGTCAAGGATGTTCGTTTGATGATGGAACCGGATACCGCCGTGCGATTGAAGGTATGTGCATGAACCCCCACAGATGGATTGCTCTTGTGTCCCCAATACTGATTCGACCAGGAACGCAAATCGAATCGACTGAGAGATTACACCTCCATGACCGGTCCTCTCGGCGTCACGCATCTCATGCTCTTCTCCAAGTCGGCGACCGGCAACACCAACCTGCGTATGGCTCTCACGCCGCGCGGCCCGACCCTTCATTTCAAGGTCGAGAATTACTCGCTCTGCAGGGACGTCGAAAAGGCCATGAAGCGTCCCCAAGGCGGCGGCCAGGACCACAAGACCCCGCCTCTGCTGGTGATGAACAACTTCAATTCCCCCAATGTCGACGAGAACTCCCGGGTCCCGAAACGTCTCGAGTCCCTCACCACGACGGTCTTCCAGTCTCTCTTCCCGCCCATCAACCCTCAAGCTACCCCCCTCTCTTCCATCCGCCGTGTCATGCTCCTGAACCGCGAACTCACCCCCGAATCGGAAAAGAAAAACGACGAAGAAGAAGACGGGTACGTCCTAAATCTACGACACTACGCGATCGCGACGAAAAAGACCGGCGTCTCGAAACGAATCCGTCGTCTAGATCCGAAGGAGGTTCGCAACAAGGAAAAGAAGGGCGCCGCCGTGCCGAACCTGGGGAAGTTGGAGGATGCCGCTGACTACCTGCTGGATCCCTCTGCAGCGGGCTACACTTCTGCCAGCGAGACCGAGATGGATACAGACGCGGAGGTCGAGATCGCAGAGAGCACCACGAAAAAGATCTTGAACAAGCGGGAGCTGCAACGCATGAAGGCCGGTGAGAAGGACAAGGCCCAGAAGAAGCTGAACGCTACTCCGGGTGTTGAGAAACGCGCGGTGAAACTTGTGGAGCTGGGTCCGCGTCTACGGCTGCGCCTCATGAAGGTCGAGGAGGGCCTGTGTGAGGGTAAGGTGATGTGGCACGACTTCATCAACAAGACCGAGGAAGAGGCCAACGTCCAAGAGAAGAACTGGGACAAGAAGAAGAAGGAGAAGGAGGCGAGAAAGAAGCTGCAGAAGGAGAACGTTGAAAAGAAGAAGCAAGAAAAAGCGAAGGCTCGAGCTGATGGCAAGGGTGGAGACGATGAGGACGAGGACGATGAGGAGGATTGGCTCAGCGATGATTTCGATGAGGACGAGGGTATGGAGGACAAAGAGGAAATCGACGACTTGTCGGATGACGATGACGACGAGTCCATGGAGGAATAGATTGGCCGTTTAAAATGAATGTTTGACCGCAAAGACCCCCCGAAATTATACCCGCCATAATCTGCTAGATTTTCATACTACAGAAATCCAAAAGCGATGACCAAACTAGACACCCTTTTCAATGAGATCAAAAGTTTTTATGTCATGAATTCATAATTCAATAACTATGCATTAACCCACGTACATGTATTTCTCCAGCATCACCGCTTCAGCTTCTCATCCACGATCCGAGACACCATCTTTTCCAAGATGCTCATATCTCCGCCGGCCGTCCCGGCAAAGTATCCCTCGACACTCTTCTCCACGTACTTGCCTACAATGTCAATCTCCACATTCACATCGTCCCCGGGCTTCTTGGCCGCCGTGACGATCTTCTCCTGGGTATAGGCGATGAGCATCACCTCGAAGTACCCCTCGGGGCCATCCATCACCTTGGTGACGGTCAGACTGGCACCGTCCAGCGTCACGTAGCCCTTCTCGACGATGTACCGCATGACCTGCAGCTCGCGCGGCCGCAGGCGGAAGACCAGGGCATTCTGGTCCGGCGTGACGGAGAGCACCGTAGCGATGGTGTCGACGTGGCCCTGCACGAAATGTCCGCCCATGCGGGTTTCACCTAGCACGGCGCGCTCGAGGTTCACGCGGGAGTTCGTCCGTAGGGATCCGAGATTCGTGCGGCGGAGGGTTTCGGGCGCGACGCCGACCTTGAACCAGGTCTTGTCGGTGTCGAAGGTCGTGACCGTGAGGCAGGTTCCTTGAGAGGAGCAGATGTTTAAGTTTTTGTTGCGAGTAATTTCAAGGCTTTTTTTCCCCCTTCATCGTCATTCGGTCTGCCATAATTCCGCCGGTCTCTTTTCTCTCGGTTCACTCCACGCACGACAGAGAGAAAAGAATCACGACAGAATCTAAGACAGAAGGAGGAGGAACAAATCAAGTCAAGTCATTGTCTGCATACCATTTACACTAATACTATCTCCCAGATGCACATCTGTGAGGATTTCGGCGCAGTTGGAGATGGTCAACGAGGTGCCCCCACCCCCACTAGACGAGGTATCGAGGGGTTCCAGGGAGGACACAGCTAGAAGCAAAGCACAGAGAAAGAGCTCGATCAGCGCGAGTCCCAAGGCATTTTTCAATTCCGAGCGGGGGAGAAACACTCACTCCCGATCGTCTCAACCAGACCGGTAAACATGATGGCGAGCCGAAAGATTATATGGGAAAGGCGGAAGTGGAGGGGGATGAGAAGGGGGAAGAGCGGGAAAGCGATGGCTGCACCTCGGCTTTGCCGTGGGAACTTCCGTCGGCGATCGTGCCGAATGACAAGGACCTACTTTGCTCCCTTGCCTTCTTGTATATACTCCCATATTTCTCCCCATAAATATCTCGATAATTGGTCTTTGTTGTTTGGTTTTCCTCTTCCTGGTTTCAATGTTTGATTCTCGATTGCGATCACAATGCATGGCCTTTTGAAGTTGTACCGCGCTGTCGTCGCTCGTCCGTCGGCTCTCCACGTTGTTCGGCGCACGCCGCAATGGCGCTCCTACTCCACGCCGTCGAATGATACCCTACCCTTATCGGGGGTCCGAGTTCTGGATATGACGAGAGTATTGGCTGGTGTAGGTGACCCGAGCCTGATGAACTGGGCGGTGTATCCATGTACTGATTGCTCGCTTGCACTATAGCCATACTGTACTCAGATTCTCGGAGACCTGGGGTATGCATTGCAATTGACTAGCCTTTTCATGGATCCATACTGACTTTGATGGTTTGGCAATTAGAGCAGATGTAATCAAAGTGGAACATCCAACTCGCGGCGACGATACTCGCGCCTGGGGCCCGCCCTATGCAAAGTACGAGGATGGGTCGGAGGGTCCTGGAGAGAGTGCTTATTATCTTGCGGTATAGAAGACCCCTACTAAGCCTTGTACGGATGCAGTGCTGATAGGTGACACAGGTCAATCGGAATAAAAAATCCATCGGCCTCTCCTTTGCGCACAAGTCCGGAGTCGAGATCCTACACCGGCTGGTGAAAGAATGCGACGTGCTAGTTGAGAACTACCTACCCGGGGGACTCAAGAAATACAACATGGACTACGAGACGCTTCGGGAAATCAACCCCAAGCTGATATATGCCAGTATCACCGGCTACGGCCAGACGGGTCCGTACAGTAACCGCGCCGGTTACGACGTCATGGTGGAAGCTGAGATGGGCTTGATGCACATCACCGGCGCCCGGGACGGCGACCCAGTCAAGGTGGGTGTCGCGGTCACGGATTTGACGACGGGGCTGTATACGTCCAATGCGATCATGGCGGCTTTGTTGGCCCGGGTCAGGACTGGAAAGGGACAGCACATTGATGCGTGTTTAAGCGACTGTCAGGTTGCAACCTTGGCAAATATCGCCAGTTCCGCTCTGATCAGCGGGCAGAAGGATTCAGGGAGGTGGGGGACCGCGCATCGTAAGTCGTTCGGGTCTCGAAGGCGGAATAGCCATGTGTTTTAACCCTTTCTCAGCATCTATCGTCCCCTATCGAAGCTACCAAACCCGCGACGGAGACATCCTCTTCGGAGGAGGAAATGATAAGCTCTTTGGGGTGCTGTGCGATCGCCTTGGATATCCCGGGTGGAAGACCGACCCTCGCTTCATCACCAACAGCGACCGAGTCAAACATCGAAAAGAGATCGATGGCCTCATCGAGGAGAGGGCCAAGCAGAAGACCACTCAGGAGTGGTTGGAGATCCTGGAAGGCAGCGGGATGCCCTATGCCGCGGTAAACGATATCCAAGGGACATTAAACCATTCTCATGGTGAGCTTTCGCCCTTCAATTTGGAAGTCTGAATATCGATTCCATTACAGAAATACTGATGCTGCCAATAGTCCAAGCTCGTGGAATGGTTACAGAAGTGGACCATCCGGCGTGTGGTCCCATCAAGTTGGTGAACACACCTATTAAATACTCCCATGCGACCCCTGGCGTCCGGACGCCACCCCCAACTCTAGGACAGCATACGGATGAGATTCTCGGAGAGGTACTCCAGTATAAGGCAGAGAAGATTGCCCAATTGAAGCAGGAGGGGGTGCTCTCGTAGCATGCGACATGGTGGATGATGTGGAGATGTGAGGCGTAAATGAGTCCGTGAAGGGATTCACAGGGGCTCAATAAAGACCTACAATAGAGAGAAAAGACCAAAGAAATAGACTTCAAAGAAGACGCATATAAGAAAAATCGCATTTGCCTTGAGAGAATCTTCAGTCAGGAATGGAGACCATCACGTGACAGTATAAAACGATCTTTGGGTCGGTTCACCACCAAATGGCCTCCTCCCTTGGATAGCGACAACAACAACTAAACCCCGGGTTGTTCTCTCACTTTGATTTCACCACCTCACCCTAGCACACACCCATAGACAGTGCGCGTGTGTTTCTCTGGCCTGATCGGGGGCATGTCATCACAACATGGGGTTTCTTCCTCCCTGGCGTCTATAGAGACAACGCCACCAACCACCTCCGGTTCGCAACCGTCGGCTCCCAGTATTGACTCGTCCTCGGTGTCCATTTCGTCGCATCCCGAACAGCGGCCATCCAGTACCTCCTCCTTTTCCTCCAGTAAAGTACATATCCCGAAATTATCCGCGGCGACCACCGAGCTCCTTGCCCGGGTCGCCGGCAATATCAGACGAGAACAGCAGCAACAGCCGTCACCGCCGCCGCAGCGGCCAGGAAATGAAACAAACCCTATCAGGTGGACAAATTCATCCTTCAGTCAAGGTTTGCACAATTTCCGCTGTATGCAGCCCGCCAGCAAGATGAGGGCCTCTTCCACCATCATAGAACTGCCAACGGCGCCGTTCGTCTACTCAAGTCATATGACCTCGAAGGCGCCTGCTGCTTCCCAACAGGCCCCGAGTCCAAGTGCCTCGACGCTTCCCCAGGAGAATCATGGAAACCCGGCGCATCTCATGGCCATTGCTCCGAGACCTTCGGGTCCGCCTTCTGCTGGTCCAGTGGCCGCAACTCAACCCCCAGTGCCGCCGCAGGTGCCGTCGCAGCCCATGGCTCCCGCGGGTCCAACGGATCCAACGGATCCAGCAATCCCGGCAGCCAAAGCTACGTCCTCGCCTACCTCCTTAACTAAACTAAAAAGACCAGTAGCCGACTCTCGTCAACGCAAAAGCACGACATCTATAAACGGGGTCAAACGCACCAAGAAGCGCAGACGAGGCAGTGAAGATATCATCCGAGCCGGCGACTCCAGCTCGGATGAATCCGATATAACACCGGCGGCTACGCAGACGAAATCCGGTCGACAGGTGAACCGACCCTCGCTCTATGTTCCTGCGGCGCCCTCGCCAGTGGCGGCCAAGACAAGCAGTGGCTCGTTGGCCACTCCGGCTTCAGCCACGGCTGCTCGCAAACGCAAGCGGGCGAGTCAAAAGGGAAAGGATATCAATATCAATTGCATGCATTGCCAGCGAGGCCATAGTCCGATGAGCAATGTGATCGTTTTCTGCGATCTATGCAACCAGGCGTGGCATCAGCTATGCCATGATCCTCCGATCGAAACCGAGTTCGTCACGGTCAAGGAGAAGGAATGGCACTGTCGGGAGTGTAAGCCCGTCAAGATAACCATTACGCAGCCTACCGTGGTCCGCAGCAATCCTAGTCTCAGCGGGCCATCGTTCAGTCTTCAAAATCATCTTCCGCTGGCAGTACCCAGGTTAGAAACCGGTGGCGAAGGCTTTTCCACAGACGAACGACGCAACTTCTTGTCGACTTTGTCACATGCTGCTCTCGTCGAGCTGCTCGTCACCTTATCCAGTACTCATCCGACCCTTCCAATGTTCCCAGAGGACCTGAAAAGACTTTCATCGTCGAAGTTTTCTTTCCAACCTAATCTATCAACAGCCTCCACACCCCTCTCTGTTCCGTCGACCACTCCGGCCCTGACCAACTCGGCGAATTCGACGTCAGGAGCTGGAGAAGACATTGCTCCATCCATGTCTGGTCCCCGTAAAGAGTACATCGACGAGTCTTCGGATGGTGACTCGGAGTACGAGGTCGAGGAACATCGCCTGTATCCGCGTGCCGGGAATGGTGTCCGGCTCCCAATGAACGCGGACGACCTCGACATTATGCGCGAAGACCCTCATTGTGCCACGTTTAGCTACATGCTGCATGGTCCCGCCCAGGCTCAAGCCAAGGTGAATGGGATCGCACCTACCTGGGGCAGTTGACCTCATGCTCTTGGTTCTTATACGAATCTTAGATGAGTGTTTCATGTTTAGTTTACCAGACGACTATTCCCTAGATGCTTGTGGCGTTGATACTGAGCGGGAGTTTACGATGGTGCGGTCTCTCTTGACTCCCCTTTTTTGGATTCTTTATTTAGATTCTGAGTTTCATGCGTATTAGAGAAGATCTCTTCGGTCATCCCTTGTTTCCCATCGTACATCGCCTCCGACATAGCTAGATGTTACATTCGATTGGGTAAAGACCAGACTTACATTGAATTGAAGTCATTGGATTGAGCTGGCTTTCACTTACACCTCTACGTCGCGAGATACTCATACGATGTCTCAGGACACAAAGAGGCAGGCGCTCTCTTCAGGGAGCCTCTTGTGACAATGCTCCTGCTCACTCGGGCGGGTGGATCCCATACGACATCCGCAACTCGTGTTCGTGGCCTGGACACTCCGCAGCCGGTATCATCTACACTGTAGAGCAACAAAATATCGTCAGGGTCGCCATCTTTCAGGGCCAATTCAGACGACGACAGGCCAATGGCCGCGCGGGCTCGCGTTGAGACGCACTCATACAGTAATGTCGCGTCCGCCTGCGTGCCTGCCTGATAAACCCCCACCCCCAGGCAAGCTAGCGACAATGGATCCGGCGACCCCCACGGCGTAAATGCATTGCCTACATTATTCACCCCCATCACGGCGTCCAGGTTGTACTTGCGGATCATCTCGGGGACTGGCAGGGTACCCCTTGGCCGGCCATTGCTTGGACCATCACTCTCACCATCAGGCGGCGCAGCCATATACAGATCGCTCGTCGGCAATCCGACAAAGCTCACGGGGAGATCGTGCCGACGGATCTCCTCCGCCAGTCGGCTCCATTCCTCATGGCCAAACAGCGTCAATCGCGTACAGTGGCCCAGCATCACCCGTTTGTCGGTCGTGCTGGCCGTCCACCGATTCCTCCGCAGCGCATCCAAGACATACCATACGAGGGCCTCCCTCTCGCAATCTAGATTATAATCCAGATGGAAATCCACATGCTTGTCCAACCGCAAGGCCTGCGTCACCGCCCAGTCGATATTCCGCCTCGCCGCCTCCCCACTCGCCTCCACGTACGGCGTTGTCCCGATAACATCTACACAGGGATACCGGGCCAGCGCCTCCTCCAGCAGCGCACGATTTCCGTCGCCGGCCTCGCCCGAGAAGATCGGGTCCTGGGCAAAGCAGACCAGCTGGATCCGACAGGCGGCTTCCCAGCGTGTTTGCAACTCCACCCCGGCGTCCAAACAGGCCAGTCCCACCGTTTGATCGACTTCCACGAAAGCTCTCATGGTCGTGACGCCCGAGGCGACAGACTCGGCGAGCAACCATTCGCCGCGTTGTAGCAGGTCCGCGCGGTGGAATTGGGCCTTTGCTTGTGCGGTCAGGGACAGGGCTTCTTGGAATGAGCCGGTGGAGGGGAGATGCGATGCGGTGGGGAGGGCGCTGTGCACAAAGGCTTTGTCGAGGTGGATGTGGGGATGTGTTAGGGTGGGAAGGGCCAGTGGGTTATCATTGTTGTTGTTATTCTCGGTGGTGGTGGAGGGAGTGATTGAGATGGAATGGCTGGGATCGAAGGTGACGTCCCAGGTGGAATCGAGATTGGGGTCCGAGGAAGCTAGTCG
Organism: Aspergillus affinis; assembly: GCF_023601865.1. Lineage (NCBI taxonomy): Eukaryota > Fungi > Ascomycota > Eurotiomycetes > Eurotiales > Aspergillaceae > Aspergillus > Aspergillus affinis. The sequence goes on from NW_026515784.1 coordinate 439,653, forward strand.
GACATTGTGGATGGATCTCAGGGGAGACAGAGTGGGCGGAGGCATGTTGATAACTTAGTTATGGTGTTGAAGTGGAATGGAATGGTAGATGAAGGTAACTCCGCATGTTTGTGCCGCCCCACCGGTTTATCCTCCAGCTCTAAGCGCCGATGGGCTCCCTAGTTTCTCCCCAAGCTCTTCATTCTTAACCATCCAATTTCTATCTACCATGAATAGTCTTCACCCCTCCCCCTCAACGACACAATAGTACCTCCACCACCATGTCCAATTCCAAATCCAAATCCCCTCCCCTCCAACCGGACTCCCACTACGACGCCTTCACCCTCGACCTTCTCCTCCGCGTCCTCAACCGCACCCTCCTCCACCCCTGGATCGCATGGGTCCTCGTCATCTGTCTCCGCGCCCAAGTAACCCCCTACACAGACCCGGCCTTTCTGATCGCGACAGGCTACGCCACTGTCCTGACCGTTCTGGCCGCCTTGCGGTTCCTCAACCGGCGCGTCGCGTACGGGGGCCCGCGGACCGTGGATCCGAGCAACGAGGTCGTCGTCGTGACGGGCGGGGCGAGCGGGTTGGGGTTGTTGATTGCGAGGGTGTATGGGCTGAAGGGTGCGAGTGTGGCAGTTTTGGATGTCAAGGATGAACAGGAGTTGAAGGGTTCTTGGGAGGAGTGTCCTGGGGTGGATTATTATCGGTGCGATATTGGGGTGAGGGAGGAGGTGGAGGGGGTCGCGAGGAGGATTGAAGCGGAGGTTTGTCTCCCCCCCCCCCCCTTTTATTTTTCATCTTGAAAAATTTGGGGGTTACTACGGTTGTTGTGAGGACTTTTCTATTGAGAATGGGCAGATAACTGGAATTGATGACATGCTAACGAGCTCTGACTTTCTAGCTGGGTCCGCCTACGGTGCTGGTCAATTGCGCCGCAGCGCGTATTAATGGCCAGTCGCTGCTGTCCCTGTCGGCCGACGCCTTCCAGAAAACCATCCAGACGAATCTGCTCGCCGTGTTCCATACCTGCCAAGTGTTCGTGCCGCGCATGTTGGCCAACCCGTCCGGGGGCACCGTGGTGAACGTGAGCTCCGTGCTAGGTCAGCTGTGCGCTGCCGGTCTCGCCGATTATTCTGTGAGCAAGGCTGGTCTGAGCGCGCTCCACCGTACACTGGAGGCCGAGCTTCGTAGGTCGGGAGACAATAAGAAGGTGAAATTAGTCCTGGTCGAGACGGGGCAGATAGCCACGCCGCTATTTCAGTCCGTTCAAACACCGAATAGTTTCTTTGCGCCCGTGCTCGAACCGGTGCACGTTGCTCAGGAAATCGTGTCGGCAATTGACAAAGGTCGTGCGGGTGTGATTCGAATGCCCACCTTCGCGTCGCTAGTCAATTGGTATGCGGTGTTGCCGGTCAGTCTGCAGCGATTTGCCCGGTTTCTGAGCGGCATCGACCATGCGGTTGCACAAGAGTCGTCCGTTGCAGGGTCAGACAAAGTAGCGGGGCCATCGCAAACTGCCTGATGCGGCCAGTCGGCAGTCAAATAGTTGGATTCAAAACTTTTCATGCGGGACCTGCCCCCCATGTGTATGGAACGTATCGGAGCGACGTATGTATATATGTGAAATGCCTTAGAACGACTTCGCTTTGCTTCTTTCTTTGATCGTTCCTTGAATGTAGGATCGTGCCTTTGCGAGAACCTTGACCCAGAGATAAGGCAAGAAGGTATTGGCCCCCGGGGCAGGTCGAGACCCCTCTATTTCTCGTTGGTCAGGATCATCTTTTCACGCTCGCTGCGTCTCTTCGGCAAAGCATCCTTCTTAGTATGCTTCCGCACGTTCTCCTCACGTCTCTTGATAGCCATAAGCTCCTCTCTCTTGATCTCACGGGCCTTCTTGATGGTTCGGGGCACATGACGCTGGCGGCGGATTCTCTTAATCTCGGGCATGTGCGAGTATCTCTGGATCAGAGCCTGGTCATATTCGAGCTTCGATCGCTGACGGGCACTCTTGATTCCGCTGCGATCCGAGGCGTTGGTGCGCCACAGTCGGATGTTGCCATCGTCCGAGCCGGAGAGAATGTATTTGTTATCGGGCGTGAATTTGGCGGAGAAAACGCTGCATCAGGCGGGTCAGAATAATCAATTGGGCTAGAAGGGAACTCAAGTGGGGTACATACCGCTGCATTCTCTGAGTGTGGTAAATATCACGCGAGTGGCCTTCGGCCCGCTTCCACAGACGGACGGTTCGATCGTAGGACGCCGTCACGAGGTCCTCACCAGTTGGACTGAATTCCACATCCATGACCGCCGCAACGTGGTCCTTCAGCACGTTTAGGGCGCGGTCCATCTTTCGCATATCGAAAATGTAGGCGTTGTGGTCCTCGTTGGCCACGGCGAAGTTGAATGCTTCCATGGGGTTCCACGAAATCGCGTTCGAGGCCAGCTTGAGGACAACCTTGCTGAGCGGCGAGTTGGTTCGGAGATCGTACATAATGACAGAGCGGTCCATGCCGGTCGACGCCAGGATCGAGGTCTCCGTCTGGTTGAAGGCAACCGAGGTGATGGTGTCGATGTTAGTGGGCCAGTGAAGGACCTGCGAGGGCGTCGAGGAAGGCCGAGAAAGATCGTAGATGGAGATCTGCGAAGACGCGACGGCGAAAGAGGGATGGTTCCTGTGGTGCGTAACGCTAGTGAAAGGGCCCTGGCCCAGATATGTCGCACGCGGGGGAGAGTCCGATGCAGAATTGTACGGATCCCACAGCTTGACGGTCTTGTCACTTGCACAAGACAAGAGTTTCCGCTCCGGTGTCCAACAGACGCCCTTGACGATGTTTTCGTGGGCCTGTGTATTCCAGACTTCGCCCTTGGTGGTCAAATCCCAGACCTTGACCACGCCGTCGCCACTACCACTGGCGAATCGCTCAAGACTGCCGGGGTCTTTGGCCATGGAGTACACTCCGTCCACATGACCGTCGCCCATCTGTCCCAGGAAGGGCGCAGCGAAGAGACGCTCGAGCTTCGTAGCATTGAGCGCTCGCGTATACTCTCGAGCACGTTCGAATGGATGCGCGGTAGGGTCTAGGTTTCGGGACTGTCGAACGACAGAAGACCCCGGGGCCTGTTGCGAGGACGTAGGACGAGAAAGAGCTTTGATTTTCTGAGACGCAAGTTAGAGAAGATCAAGGAAGATGTAGATTATCCGTAAGATCTGAAGAATTTGAGACAACTTACCATGACGCTCTTAACTTTGGGTTATGAAGAGGATGAAGAAATCCAATGTTGTTTTGTAGCGCAACTTTTTTTTTTTTTCTTTTTTTCTTTTTTTTTATGGCGGATAATCTACGGCAAGCGATAGCGGCCAGTCCGCAACAAAAAAAAAATTTCGTAAATTCTGCCGGCAGAAGGCAATCTTGATCACTACCAAGAGCCAAAAAGACTAATATAGAAACTATATAGAGCTCTACTACCTAGAATATTATATATAAAACTATATAAAGTCAGGTAAAGCTCCTATATTTAATATTTCTTTCAGTCACTTACGTTTAGCGTTCTGCGTACGACGACCTACGCGCGGGCCGCGGTCGCAGTGCAGATACTAAATGTAAACTGTATAATATATACGGTATAATTAATATAGTTATTTTAATTTTAATAAGCTTATTTAGTGATTATAATGATTTAATAAGTAAGATAACTTGAATTTATATAAATATAGTTGCATTATTAGACGCTGTTAGATTTACAGCGGGTGAGCTCGCCTAACGTAGTATAATACTACATATAACAGGTTAGATAGTAGAATCCCGTAGAGATTCTATGTTAGTCTTTTTAACTTATAGAATGGACTATCCACTGTCCTTCATTTTATAAGTTGAGCACGATTACTTTCAACAGAGAAAGATCGTTAGTGAGTGTGTTTGGTGTGACGGTCTACAAAAGAGCTCAATATAAGACAAGTTTGTTTCTGACTCTGAGTCAAGGAATTTTCCCATGGAGAGGAAAGGCTACCTAGGAGGGAGGATGTAGGGGCTCTATATACTGCCCGAGGCTCTGCCTCAAGCAGGAAGGCCTGCAGAGCATCCTGGAAGGTTCCTGGATGCCTACCGGAGGGTCCCTAGATCCTATACTAACTAACCGGAACGTTCCTCCGGAACCTTCTTCCACACCAGAAAGTTCCCTGATTTCAGGAGGTCACATTTGGTCCAAATTTGTATAGTACTATATATGGCGGGTTGGAAAATAGGATCCTATGGAACTTTATATTGGTCTTTTTAGTGCCTACTATACTGCTTATAGTAGGCGGTCGAATAAGCGATGAAGGGACACCCATTTTTCAAGCGATTTTATGCGATTTTATGCGATTTCTTTTTTTGTTGCGGACTGGCTGTGACGAACGACCAAGAACCACTATATAGAGCGATGCGCGTACCAAATCAACAGACTTGGTATTCTAGTCTTTTAGGTAGCTCAGTGGGCAACCGTCCCACCTGTGGGCCTGAACTAGACGGTATTAGGTGGCGGAAGCGCACCCACCACTCGGCCCGTGACACTGGCCGCTATCGCTTGCCGTAGACGGGTCTGTGTTTATTGGTTTGTTTTCTGCTTGATCTGGATGTTTGTTTCGCTGGTTGTTTAGGATATGCAGTATTGGATAGGATAAGATAGAATGGCATAAATAGCAGGACCCTGTCTAGCTTTTTAATCGAGGAGATATATTTCTAGGATCTAAAAAGAAAGAAGTCAGTTTAGTTACTTGTAAAAGATTCTAACTTATGTGCTGATCCGCTTACGAAAGAGAGAAAGGAACGTAAAAAGAGATAAAAAGAATTTATCCTTCTTATTCTAATTCTGAAGTTCAGATACAAGTTTCTTTTTTGCTGGTTTATTCTTTTGATTTGCCTGTTCGAGAACAGAAATGCAGATAAAAGACAAGCGAATACAGGATAACAGAAAGTTCAATAGAAACTATATAATGTATCCCTCTAATATCCAGCATCCAATCGACAAGAACGGGATAAGGCAAAATTCGTCAACACATACAAAAGACGGAAACGAAAATAAAAGTAAGATATAAAGAAAGTTTACTTATACCGTTCAGCGCAACCTTAGTCATTCCCAGTTATATCCAGGTTTCCAGCATTGTATCGTGAGTTTGTCAGCCAGTCGAGTTTAACTATCAAGTCCGTAAGAGTAGTCAGAAGCTAAGACAGATAAAAGAGTTAAAGAAGAGCCAAGTGTGACCTCCTGAAATCAGGGAACTTCCCGGTGCGGAGGAACGTTCTGGTTAGTTAGTATAGGATCGAGGGACCCTCCGGTAGGCATCCAGGAACCTTCCTGGATGCTCTGCAGGCATTCCTGCCTGAGGCGAAGCCTCGGGCAGTATATAGAGCCTCTACATCCTCCCTTCTAGATAGCCTTTCTTCCCCATGGGAAAATTCCTTGACTCAGAGTCAGAAACAAACTTGTCTTATACCAAGCTCCTTTGTAGACCGTCCACACCAAGGAGGAAGATCATTTATGTAAAAAAATTTTTTTTCTCTTTTGAATTGGTTTGATGTGAGTTAGATAGATATATTTCCTTCTTTTTTAATATTTATTTTTCTGATCAACATTTCAGATATGTTAGCTCTGTATATGTCCTTACGAGCTTCATCCTCTCTTCTATGGTATGTAAAGTGGCATCTTTGAAAAAATCCCATTCTGGGTGTCCACATATAGAAAATAGAAAGTAGAAAACAGAAACAGTAACGCAGTAAATAGTACCCCGAAATACATTCTTCTTTTTAAACCTCCCAGTCAAACTCCTTCCCAGATAGAGACAAACTCCCGTAATGAAAATTGCCTCCCCAGAAAAACCAGAAGTCTTAATCTCCGAAAGACCTCGACGAAAGAACAGAACAGTAAAAAACAATCTCCCCAGATCGAGTCTTTCAGTCTTCGTTTAGCGGGACTGCCATTTTAAATAGATCGCTTTATCGTTTGTACTGATTTTTGAACTCAAATAATATCGCTCCAAACAGCTTGTATAGAAGAAACAGTACTGTAACGATATCTTTACTTGACGGTATTAAAGAACAGAAAAGCATTTTAGAAACGAGATAAAATTTATCGCGCGAAGAGTGAGAACAAGAATAAAGAAACTGTAACGTCCTGAGCATGCAGCAACGCCTATACCAGGGGGCAGGGTGTTTGCATAGTTTGCACTGTTTGATTCATTTGTCTCACATAGTGGGTTTGTTTACTGCTTCATGCAGTAAATCGCTGTTTTCTTCTTCTTCTTTCCTCAACCTAGTGTTTCGTAACTAGCCTACAATAAAGATCATTTCTTCATTCCTGAGGTTATCACATTATAGACAAAGTTGAATGGACGAAGCGTTTATGGAAGGTAAAATAGAGAGATTGTAAGTGGATAGTGAGCCACAGAAGAGCTGCGTTATATCTAGTGAATAGATCAGTGAGCAATTTCAAAGTCCATATGGTCGAGTTTTCTGGAAATTCACTACGCCTGTCTAGGTAAACCAAGAAAGGTACCAGCCTCCCACATCCTATTGAACCGCCGATTCACTGGTGTTGTCCCCTCGGGACTTAACACCCATTCTAATTCTGAGACCCTGACGTTCGAGACACTGTCTTTAAGCTACTTTCTTCTCAACCCTCCGCCCCTGTCTCTTCTTTCATTCCCAAACCTTTCCTGCTTGAATATAACTTTCAACTTCTCTCTCCCCATACCTTCCAAATCAATATTCTGTTTTACAAAATCTACAATGGCTGCTGTTCCTATCGCCATGAAGTCAGAAGTTGAATCTACCGACAAGCTGACAGAGCTCCTTTGGCAAGATGCTTTGGGGAATCTCCAGTCTACCAACAATGAGGTCCTTCTTCCCGTCAACATCACCGACTTGATCGGCCAATGCAACGTCGACAAAATTAAGGCTCGTCTCGGGTAGGTCTACACAAGGATAATTCTGATAATTATAATAATAGAAGAAACTAATCAATACGACAGTGCTCTCATTGGCGCCCCCGTTGTTGCTTTTGTTGATGAGTCTATCAAGGCTCTTCGCATTATGCGCATTCCGGCTTTTTCGGGAACCGCGATATCGGTTGCCTGTCATGATAGAACACTGAAATCTGAGCACGAAAAGATTGCACCTGTCACTAACGTGCCAGGAAAAACGGGTATACATGCGAAACCGGCTAAAGTTCCTCGGCCTCTAAATGCGTTTATCCTGTACCGTCAGTATCATCACCCGAAAGTCAAGGAAGCATACCCTGCCTTTTCCAACAACGAAATATGTAAGCTGATTTCTGTTCACTTAACTTGATGGCAGTTTGCTAATGGTACTAGCTGTGATTCTAGGCAAACAGTGGAAAGCCGAAGACGAAAAAGTAAAGATGCAATTCCGTCAGCAAGCTGAAGACCTGAAACGAAAACATGCCGAAGAGTACCCGGACTACCACTACTCCCCTCGCAAGCCCTCCGAAAGAAAACGCCGAGTCTCGTCGCGTCAATACAGGAAGACCAGCCTATCCACTAAATCCCTCAAGTCTCCTATGTCGACTAACGAAGCGTCAGACGTTTCGACTCCCGGAAAATATACTGAGATAGAGATGACTATGGCCACACCTTTGCCTGCGGACGACAGTCTCGCTGGCATCGATATGCTTATGCCGGAACAGCCGTTCGAGTTCGACTACGAGGCCTTCGATACCCTGTTTCAGCAGGTGCAGGAAGACTATAGCCGGACTAATCCTTTTTCTGAGAACTTTGATTTCTCAGACTTGGTGACTGACTACTATTGATCATAGCGGGTGTGTATTGTTTGAGCTGTAAAGATCTTCTTGCAGTCTTCGAAATGGTCTCTTCTAGTCCTTTTCTCTTTCTAGTATTTCTCTTTTACGGTATCCGGTTAACTTTTTTTCGCATTCTTTTGTACATATATTAATTTTTGCATAAACACTCGCCTAATGCTCAGGACGGTGTTTTACGAATATTTTTACGGCCTTCTTTTTTTCCTTTTGTTTTTTCTCGTTTTCTTCTGCAAGTACGGTGCCTATTCCCCTTTATATTTTATGACAGTTATGATCTGGCAATCAATAGTGACAAAACGTCAGTTTTAATAGTCTACAGTCTTTTATTTCTTGTTTATTCTCGATCCTCATTTGGTTAAACGGGGGTTTTCTTTTTTAAGACACTGGCATTTTATAACTATGTAAGACCAGTTTATCATCAACCACAAACGTATAGAAGTAGTGGTTAGTCAATCAGACAGTCTAAATTGCGGCTTATTTTATTCTATTCTGGTACATCTACCGTCCAATATATTTAGCTACAGAATGAAATTGCACTTATTATTCTAGTCGCGGGAGTATAGGAATAGGGGAAAATAGGTGGGATCTGTGGAAGATCCCGGTATTCGCATGAATCCGGGAGATTCCATCTTCCTGCCGGCGAGTTCCTGCAATCGAACCGGAGGATTCCTCCATTCTGATCACTGCATTTCGCATATAGATAAGGCCTCTTTCTATGTAGTTAGATGATCATTAGAATAACCATACTTGATTTCATAAGTTTTCAATCTTTAATACTGCTTCCAACACCTCGAATTCCAACAGGATCGTACCTCGAGCCCGAATCTGATCCAATGTACAACATATTCTGTGCCACGTGTTTAAAGTATCTGGATAAGCACAACCACTTCTATAATAGAACAATATATATAGAAAAATAAATTCCCTGCATGTCATACCGAATTGATCAAACTAAGCTTTTCGGAATCGCACTTTCTTTCGGTTTGCAGAATACTACGTGCGAATTAGGGTAGCTGGAGAGGGGAACCCCGGTATTATATTGTGAGATTTTATTATTTCTTTCTTAGGTTATTTGGTTTGTTTAGCTTGAAGGAGGGAGATTATTAGGTATCTATATTAACTTGTGTTAGTGGCATGTAAATAAAACTTGCTATTTTTTGGGTATTTACCTTTTTCCTTCTCTAGCTGAAAGCGAGATCTATATTATTTAAATATATTTTACTATAGATTATAATTATATCTTTATATATATTATTCAGATATTACATTCATTTACTTATCTACAATACTAACACTATCAATAATAACAGCAATACATTTGTTGGAACGATGTTATCAACCAGACCAGAGAGGTAGAGTATCTTGACCTAAATCCACATACCGCACAGCACCTTGCTTGGCCTAGACTTGGCCTACCATTCCAAATGGCATACCAAGGGATCAGGAATGCATAGGTGTAAACAAGTGGAACTACAAATAGCTAGGCAGATTGTAGTTTAGAAATGACACTTCACTTTTACCCACCGAGCATATACCTATATTCAGTTGAATCGATAGGATATCTGCTTAGGGCAATGACCAAGTCAACCGACAATATTCTACAGGATTTAAGTAGAAAGAGATAAGATATATTAGATATAAGCTTAAATTTAGTCGAATCAAAGGGATCTGATTTCAGTTTAAAGAAATCTTTAAAGGTTTTCTAGCCTGTAATAAATAATGCGGGCGTAAACGGGAAAATAGACTTAGTACATTTGATAGGCAGAGAGAGATCAGATCTGTTAGTATATTTGTAAATAATATCTTTTAGTGCCTTTTAGAGCTGGTCAGGTAATGAGATTGTAGGAATATTATTAGAAGATTTAGTAGATATAGCTAATATTGGTAGTGTAATAGGTTTTAGGACCACATTAGATTTTTGCGTAAATATATTTTTGATACTTTATCGTTTATAGAATTCTGGGATCAGTTACCTAGAGAGAGGGAAAAAAAACTTAATAATATATTTGCTTTAACGTTTTCCGTAATAGAATACGCCTGAGAGATTCATAAAGTTACAGATATTAATATTAATGTTTTCGTAAGAGACGGAATCTTTGAAGATAACGTAGACTGGACAATAATCAGATCTCTAGTTACTATTTGTGACGGTCTACAAAGGAGCTTGATATAAGACAAGTTTGTTTATGACTCGTAGTCAAGGAATTTTCCCATGGAGAGGAAAGGCTACCTAGGAGGGAGGATGTAGGGGCTCTATATACTGCCCGAGGCTCTGCCTCAAGCAGGAATGCCTGCAGAGCATCCAGGAAGGTTCCTGGATGCCTACCGGAGGGTCCCTAGATCCTATACTAACTAACCAGAACGTTCCTCCGCACCGGTAAACTCACTGATTCCAGGAGGTCACACTATTGTTAGCCAGATTAAAAGCTAATGTTAGATGAGAACCTACTATCAGCCTTTCTTGGATATTCGAATTGCAGAATCACTCCTGTATGTCCAGACTGAACAGAATGTAGTCGATCCTCGATCTATAATTTTTTGACTGCGCATTGATCCGCTGCTCTTAGCATATGTACATGCTGTAAGGCACAAAACCGTGAAGATAGGTATGTATTAACGAGGAATAAGCTGCATGGAAGGCAGCGAATTCTGCGGGAAACTAGCTACTACATATACTACTCTGTGGATCAGTGACAGAGTCACGTATCTGCAGATACCGAGAGGTTCCTAGCAACCTACTGAGAGGTTCCTGGCAACATACCGGAAGGTTCCTGGACATGCCCCGTTAATCAGAGTAGAACGAGCGATAGGTATCGTGCAAAATAAATTACTTTCAGTTATTGTTACAAGGACTGATTACTTTTCTGTTGATCAGCAGTTGATTGAACAGCTAACACGCAAGCATAAATACAAATTTATTGTCTGTTATCGTATCTTTCTGAATAGTTTCAGTTGTATGTGCTGCGTTAATCTCCTCTCTAGAGATATTAATATTATCTGTAACAAAAATGCGCTTGCCTATTGTTACTAGATTCTGGATGCGCGCATCGAACAGATCCAGAAAGCTGTATTAAAAGAAATTACAAATTTTATTCCAATTAGCCAGATAATAAGTTCCGATAAAGACAAAAACTAAAAATTTTAAGATAATATAGCGGCCTTCCGAGTCTAGCATAGTAGTATCCAGCTTAAACTAAAAAAAAATTACTCTATAGTCGGGTATCCGCCGATCTACTGGTCCTCAGTGTTGTGACCTCCTGAAATCAGGGAGTTTACCGGTGCGGAGGAACGTTCGGGAGGAACGTTCCTCCGCACTGGGAAGTTCCCTGGTTTCAGGATGTCACACTCAGGGAAGTCTCAGAACGGAGTCAACAAATTAAGCAAATAAAATATACCAGTGAGACTTTCTTCGGCGCGGATAGGAATACAGGTTATATTGCAAATGTAAAACAAGGACCTGTGAATTCCCTCTTCCGGTTAGTTTTGCCGTTTATGGTATAGCCTCCTGATACGCCGTATTGTAAACACCGCCCGCCTGGCTTCCCAATATAAAAGAGCCCTCCCTCACTATTCTGACCTCGTTTGCTCCCAAATCTTTTTTTCTTCCCAAACTCCCGGTCCGGTGGACTCGGCTATATCTACCATTAGGGGTCGCATAGGTAGATATCAATCAATTATCTAGAGGACATCGCACTTTAGCACCAGGTTACTTAACTAAGTAGACCCTCAATATTGCCTGTTACTCTGGACTGCTCTCCACGCATCGCCGCTCACCATGACACTACATGACGAGAGCTCTCAGGAACCAGAGCAGCTTCCTCTGGAGAACTGGGCCTTTCTCCCCAGCCTCCCTCTGTTCTCAGGGCCGACTGTTCCAAAAGTTGGACGCCAGTTTTTTATTCATTCTCCCTTTACCATCCTCAAACTGGGCACTGATGATGGCGAAGGCAAGATGACCGCGCTCGCCCATTCCATCCTGGGCCCCTGTGTCCCACGCGTCATTTGCGTCGTCACGCTTCCGAGAATAACCGACGCCTTGACGCCCAACCGCACCCAACAGGGCCTCGTCCTCACTCACCAGCCGGGCACGCCGCTAGTCGAGCTCTGGCCCTCACTCACCCCTCTGCAGCGCCAGAACATCAAGGCGGAGCTCTGCCGTCTCCTCGTGCGTATGCGTACGCACCACTTCTCTTACTACGGCCGGCCCACGCGGCAGCCGTACCTCCTCTTCTCCGAATTCGGCATAGAGACGTATGTATGTTGCGCCTCCCGCTCAGAGTGGGATGACTCGCGCGTCCGCGCGCTGCAGGCCTCTGCCCCGGACGCGGAACGTGCAGTCGTCCTTGAGCGAGTACAGCGTGACACCACCGGCGCAGGTGATTGGGACCGTCCTGTCCTCTCGCATGGGGACTTGTCTGACCGGAACATCCTCGTGGACCCCTGCACACTCGCGGTGACGGGTTTCCTGGACTGGGAGATGGCCAACATCATGCCCGCGTACTTTGAGTACGTCGCGGCACGGCTGTCTGGGGGCCATCAACCTGAGTGGAGGAGTGAACTGTTAGATGTGCTGAGGTCTGTTCTGCGCTGCGAGTGCGATGCTGGGCGCCAGGAAGACCTGGATGCTGTCAATGTCGATAATGGAGAGGAAAGATACAGGAGGACGTTGGCGGCGTGGGATGCTGTCGTCGATGTTGAGAGAATCGCGCAGGGATACGACAATGACTGCGAATGGACTTTTGAAACCGGCCTACCAGATGTTTCACAAAAGACTGGTTCTGCCTTATAGTTCAATGAGTATGAGAAGCAGCAGCAAATACATAGGAGTAATTCAGACATTATAGGGTAGTATTACCTGATGCCTATTTCAATATCAACGGAGGAAGCGGGAGTCTCGGTGGCCGATCGGCTCGAACTTAACGACATGCTGGAGCTGCTGAAAGACGGTGTTTCATCCCAAGACGGCTTTCGTCTCTTGGGAATACGTTCCAGCTTGATATGGAGGTCATAGTGATGAATATTGGCGGCATGTGCTAAAAATTCAACGATATCGATGAAAGTAGGGAGTTTGCTGCAAGTTTCCCAAGTGCAGCGTACTCCGTCGTGTGCGTTCATAAGGTGACCGATCAGATGACGACGGAGAGAATCCTTCCTTTTTGATGAAAACTTGTGTGGATGGGGATTAGAAGGTGAGCGGCGGGATATACCGCAACAGATGATACATACATCCGTGAGGCACTCCGGGGATCTCTCTTCTGACAGGAAGGCTTCTTTTCCCTCAGATGTCTCGCTCTGCTCATCGTCCCCATCCCAGTTGGCTCGTTTGCCCCGACGATTTGGTTCACAGAGGTGCGAGAGTGCGACCAGGTCCTCAGTAACTTGGATACGTTTTGCAAGTAGTCTATCCTCGTCAAAACACTCCCCCTCCGGACCGTAGAATGACTCCACTAGACGAGCTTTTTCAGGAAAAACGTAATCCGGGATGGGAGGCTGCCAATCTTCATCGCCATCCTTGGTACTGTCAGTATCACAATTTTCTGCACCAGATTTACCCAAGAGTTGCTGGATTTGTCTGTCGATTTCTAGTACGGGTGCCGTATGGAAATGATCTTTTCTGGCAGTCTGCCGAGTATTATCTCGTAGGGCCTTCCTTAACTTGGTGAGCTTCCTGCTGATTTCGTCATGCCTCTGACAGAGGTCAGGGAAATGATTTCGAGCGTCCTGAATGGTGCCAGCCAGGGATCGCATTTCTTTAACTCCCGTTTCTCTCGCCTGAGTTCCAGAATTTCAGGATGTCGACGAATAGCCCGTAGCTGCTCGTCAGTAATGTTTGAAGGGGCCAGTGGATCTCTGTTCCTAAGCATGCCCGCTGCCGCTGCTCTCTGAAAAGACCCTCCTGAGGGGGCCGAAGGAGGACCACATGTTGGAGATCTCGCTGGATAAATTCCGCTTGGTAATACTTTTCAAAAATAAAGTCTCCGGACTGGCCAAGAACCCTCTTCCGCTCTTGACTGGTAAAGTGGCCTGTTCCAAGCACGTTAGGCAAATCCAATAATTCATTTAAAGCCCCCATACCCCTTGGAATCACAGAGGTCCTATGAAGGACAATAGGGTCACATGCAGAAATACTTACGATTGGCTTCGTTTGCAGTCCAACGTCGGAAGTTGTAATGACCTAGGTTGTCCTCAAATCCTCCATCCTCTCCCAGATCTTTGAGTGCCAGCCGGCTCGAGTCATAAGTCATTGGTAGCGTCGGATGAACCCCGTAGCCATACTGAGTTCGAACCACACGTCGAAGTAGGGGAAGGTTCAACTTATCCTTTTTCTACCGAAGCGGAAGAGCTCTGGTACGCTTCGGAACCTTAATCCGCCAGATCAACTCTGGGGTCAGCTCATTTTCGAAAGCGTCATCGCGGAAGGCTAGTGACACAATTTGAGCAATTGGACAGTATGCCAATTGATAATCTCCATGCATGAAGAACTTCGTCCTTCGTCCCAGCAATGTCAGTAGACATTAAAGTTTGCTGAAAAAATTGGGAAAACTTACCCATCAGCACCCTCTGGCCGGCCCGTACGATTACGAAATACAATGATGGCACAGAGAACGTCTCGACCATCACCTGGGTTTCTGAGGTAAAAGAGCTCGATATCCCTGTAACATATAGTATTGGGAAGGTCGTCGGGTGAAATCCGTTGAGGAAGATCACTCTTAAACGAATCACCCCGCTTGCGCTTCCTTGGGCCGAGCGAAAGCGAGCCATCTTGTGATGCATTGGGATCATTTGTAGCATCTCGCTGTGGAAGTAGCACATCTGGTCGAATCCCTGTGATGGAGGACCAGAGCATGATCATAGCTTGCTGGATAATCATGCTCCCATGACGGAAGAAAAAAGAATGGACCCAGTGGTGGCGTAAAAGGACGCAGAAATCATCTATGTCCAGTGTGCTCTTCTTTTTCACGCGCCTACTGATCTTGCGCTCTGCAGGAAAAACTTGTTCAAGGTACTGTTGTCTATTGAGTATCCAGGTGTAAGAATGGAACAGGAAGCTTAAACATACTCGTCGCATCTGCTCATGAACATGATGATTTACAGGCCGGCGGGCAAACAAGCCAAAGTATTGGCACAAGTGCCGCCAATATTCATCATAGGTCTGAAGTCTTTTCGCACGCGAGGTCCTTGACATCCAGTCAAGAAAGTTCATATAGATGGCTTTGTCTTCCGACAGTAGATATTCCACATAGTCCTCGTTTGAATGTGCACAATATCTGCAGGTGTTAGTTTTATTGGAACATCCTCTGGTTACCGTGAGAGTGAAGAGATGACGTGCCTTCGCCAGTACCGTTCGACAACTGCAAGACCTTCAAGTGTCCTGGGCTTGTAGTTAGGGGGAAGCCATCCCAGATTTCGGAAATGCTCAAGTCTGGTCCGAGTCTCCTCGCACAGGATAGGATCGGTCCAGTACTGGTGCTCGTCGGGGTTCGCAGGAGGAAGAGGAGGCGGCGTCATTGAGACGAACAGATATAATATGAATAAAGAAAAAGGGAGGTTTGAAGGCAGTGCTCGCAACAGTTGACGCTGGGTTGGGAAGGAGAGTTCGTCGAGAGGCGTGACGAGAGACAGAGATGGCCAGAAAAAGGAGACAAAGGGAAGAGAAAAAGTGACATTTTATACGGTCGCCCAGGGAAGTCTGTAGGAATCAGAGAGCAGCTGTATTTCGCAGCGAGGGAAGCCATTTTCGGCAGCGATTCTATCATGAGTCGAAGAGGTTCGCAGGGTAAGCCAACATGCTACGAAGAAAAATGGGGCGGGTGCAGAATAGTGGCCAGATCACGGGTGTAAATCGTTCAAGCAACAACCGGTCGCTGAACCGCCGTGTGGAAATGACGCCGTAAACGGCCTCACTGGCGGTCATTTTCGGCGTCGATTTCACAGGTACTCACATTCTAGTTGTAAATAACTATACTAGAGTAACCTATTCTGATTAGTTAAATTTGGTGAACAGGCGAGACGAAGAGCAAACCTTTTTTAATGCGCGAGAAACTGAAGTAGCAGTCTCATGATCTCATCCAGGTATTTAAACTATATTATCTTGCAGATCTTTAGGTTAGATCTTGGTTTCCTGGAAGATGTTACGGACTGTGACCTGCCTCCGAAGACCTTCCTTCGTGATACTATGACCTAACTACCCGATCGGGACTAGCTTCACAACCTAGCTTAGTTTCTTCGTTGAATGCATACCCTACATTCTCGCGATTCCTTATCGCCTGCGTAGCCGTTCGTGTCACGGACTGTGACCTGCCTCCGAAGACCTTCCTCGCGATACCCTATAACCTAACTCCCCGATAGGGACTAGCGTCAGAGCTGTCACACATATCGCAACCAGCTCCTGAATAGCTTCATAACTTAGCTTAGTTTCTTCGTTCAATGACCATCCTACATTTCCGCGATTCCTTATCGCTAGCGTAGCCGTTCGTTACAGTTCGTTACAGAAGACGACGATGTCAGCTTCGAGAATGTTGAATATAGCCTACAGCAATTAGTTTGGGTAGATAGATTGGGAATGCGATAGCCGGTACCTCGAAGGTACGTTTCCCTCGTTATAGCTTGTGTGACCTCCTGAAGCCAGGGAACTTCCCGGTGCGGATTAACGTTCCGGAGGAACATTCCGGTTAGTTAGTATAGGATCGAGGGACCCTCCAGTAGGCATCCAGGAACCTTCCTGGATGCGCTGCAGGCATTCCTGCCTAAGGCGAAGCCTCGGGCAGTATATAGAGGTCCTAGATAGCCTTTCTTCCCCATGGAAAATTCTTTGACTACGAGTCATAAACAAACTTGTCTTTTACTAAGCTCCTTTGTAGACCGTCACAGCTTATACGAGAATGGATTGCTAGACACTCAGCATGATAATAATTCGAATCTCACGAGAAGACTATACTGGATCCTATCAACTGTTATAACGATACATTAGATGCAGATATAGTATATCATGAAGGAAAACGTGCCTACCGTTCTAGGTAATGATACAAAATCTTATAGCCAAAGAATTAATATAACCCGACAGAATCAATCGACAATAACTAATCCTTACAATTACCTTTAAGTGTTGACGAAAGGTACTTTCTAACAGGAGCGCAATACAGGTAACAGAACAAAATATTACATAATCTAAAATTAAAACGTTAACATAAGTTACCCGAACAAATAGACGCAAATAGAATAAAATTACAAGACCACTAGACCTTCGTTAACCGGATAACAGATTTTTAATATAATCTTGTTTCTCTTTCTCTCTTTCTAACTTTCTCTTGTATTGTTACAATTAGGTAACGTTTGCTCTTTCAGTATTAACTATATACCTTTAACGCAATATCTTTTGTCTGATTTAGCGTTTTGTGCAGTAGATTTGTTCCGCTCCTGTTTGCGTTATCGTTTAACGTCAGCGTAACAGTATTAAGAGTAGCAGCAAGTTTCCTTAGACTATAAATAACGAATTTAACCGCAAGAGCGAGATTATACAGCATTACGCTACTGCTACTAGTAATATATTTTTTTCTTTCTAAGTATAATTGAGCTAAAATACAGCTTAAAGACAGTCTTTATTATGAATTAAATATGTTAATGTAATTAACTTGTAATTTAGACCTCTGACATAAGCTTTCTATCTAGTACGATCCCTGTCTTTCTGACTTCAGAAACTGACGCAATTAAGTTCTTTCTTGAAGACTAGCGACTTATGCAGATTATAACATTTATACTCTCTTAGTACTGTTATCTTTGCCCTTGTCCTGGGTAGCCTAATTGCCTTTAATCTCTAGGAGGAGCACTAGGAGCACTAGGAGCACTGGGATTACATGCCCCTTCTTGAGGAGCGTACCGAATATGTCAGGAACTTTCCGGTAGGTTCCCAGGAACCTTCCGGTATCTTGAATCACCTGAGTGATCCAAGATAGTAGCATAAGTAGTAGCTAGTTTCCCGCAGAATACGCTGCACTCCATGCAGCTTATCCTTCGTTAATACATACCTATCTTTACGGTTTTGTGCCTTACAGAATACCCCTACCAGAACATCCGGGTGAAGAACTACCCCTTGGGAGACGGTAACAAGGTAAATTAATCTAGACTTTTAAACTTTTGAGAATATATGCTGATTATACGATATACGTTTAGACTATCTTTTAAGTTTACCTTACGCGCAGTCGACATGCTCAGTCGATACTACAAAGTTATCAAAAATGGCAAGTTAACTTTCTAACAGCTAAAACAGTACCGTCAACTATTACAACAAGGACAAAATCACTTAAATCTAAATCCTTAATAGATAAGATTATAGCTTTCTATCGGATAGTCAAGGCTCTTTGACAAAGGCAGAAACACATGTATAAATCTCCTTTGCTTCTGCAAATCCAGGTATTTTGCGGCATAATTATTCGCTACCATCAAGTCCCCCATTAGATATATAACTGTTACCTTTTTAGCCATTATCTTGTACTGTCCTTTGATATACTCAATCTCCTCAAACTATTTATACGCACAGTTTAGATACTCTAGCGCGCAATTTATATGTTCCTTTTTTGCTACTGCTGATGCCGACACCGACGTATACGTATTATTAACCCTCTGACCCTGGGCTCTTACTTTTCCGGCAACGCCTATATTTGTATCTACGAGCAACGAGAACGCCTTTACCGCCAGATTGCAATCATTCGACTTTAAGATCTGCGACATAATGTTCTCTATCAGTTCTGCAGCAGCTTCGAATTCCCTGAGCGCAAGTAATACGGCTACCAGCACTATAACAGATTCTCAGAGACCTGGGAGAAGACGGACGCAGTAGGCGATACTAACGGCATACATAACGAGAGAGAATTCGCGCTACAGTTGGCCAGTCTTTTCGAGGATAAGAAACTTTCAAGCAGAGAAGTTTCAATTGGGAATTAATATCGAAGTTCTCAGGGTGGAGGGATTAAGCGGTAAATTTGACGAGAGAAAACGCGTGAGTGTAATTACCTTAGCGGATAAGGTAGTCAGTAATTTAGAAGGCAAAAAGGAGGGAAATATTAGTATCTGAAAGCTGAATAGTTTCGAGTTAGAAGAGGAGGGAGATACAGGCGGTTTTATTGTTACTATTAAAAGTTATTAGAATGGATCTGCTGGGTTGGGTTAGTTGAGGGAGAGGATAGACTTGACAAACTAGTATATTTAACGTTTTAGTTAGAGGAGCCCTGAGAGGAAGGTCCAGTATTGATTAGCTTTTAAGGGTTAAAAATGCTCAGGAGTGACCTGATTTATGAGCGTCAAGACTTCTTTGTAACGGCCTTGTTAGGAGAACTGCGTTTGAGGTTAGAAGATATTAGATACTAGAGGTAAGGGAAGACGCACCAGCTGACAGCTGCGGAATGTACTTTTAAGATAGTTTTTAAATGGAGATAGAATAGCGTAGCATTCGTAGAAGATCTCGTTGCTGAACTAGGAGAGATACGAAATACCTAAGATAGTTAGTAAGAGTAGTATATCTGTTAAATTAAAAAGTATTACCGATTCGCGAATATAACGCGCCCTGCAGAAGAAGTTGCGGCCCTATCGAGTTCGCAAGATTCTTGGTAAAGTTAAGATGAGAAGTCTAGACTGTGACGGTCTACAAAGGAGCTTAGTATAAGACAAGTTTGTTTCTGACTCGTAGTCAAAGAATTTTCCCATGGGGAAGAAAGGCTATCTAGGAGGGAGGATCTAGAGCCCGTATATACTGCCCGAGGCTTCGCCTCAGGCAGGAATGTCTGCAGAGCATCCAGGAAGGTTCCTGGATGCCTACCGGAGGGTCCCTCGATCCTATACTAACTAACCAGAACGTTCCTCCGCACCGGGAAGTTCCCTGGCTTCAGGAGGTCACTGATCCGGAACGCCGCCGTTTTGGAGAAATCTGTGGCATACTTTGAAAAGAATTACAACAGTCGCGTCCAAGTTAACGTTGATTCTCTTTGATCCCCGGTCCCGAGGCGAGAAGGTAAAGATCTTCCATGGCTTTGCTAACAGTCACAAAGAATATTCACCCCACATATTCCAGCGTCGCCTACCCCATCTGACGCATACCAAGCGTGTTCGATACCTTTGAGGCCTGTATCAGTTGTGGAGTATAGCTCTCCTAGGTCCTGAACCGAGAAAGCAGCGAATTCAATCTCTGAAACTCAAGAATATGATGATCGTTCGCGACCTAGCCTTGAGTGATGGGACATATATCCCAGATCCGACCGTTCTCGCCATGGAGAACAGAGAACCCGATTCGGCCTTCGAGCTGGTATATGTGAATGTGACTCAGCATGCAGAACCGCTTGTGAGTGAGCTTTACGATGGATGCATCTCCTCGTGGAACTGGCCTCTATCGGAGGGACTCAAGGGGCACATCACCGTCTGGGGTTCATATTATGACATTTACAAAAGCATGTTGCTAGAGAAATCCCCGGGAACGCGCTTTCCAGTCCCGGAGACGGTGTGGTTGGATACCTCTGATGAAGAGGGGGTATGGTAATTGGTAGGAAGGGGATATGATGCGCATTTCATCAAATGGTCAAGTAGATCGGGGGTCAATCCTCGAATTGTGGATTCAGGATTGTCTTCCTCTTCCCGTGGAGGAAAGTGGTGCTGCGCTAGGCCCCTTTCGGTGATTTCCAAACCTGGCTTCTGAGGCATCAAATAGCCGCTTTCGACTTTGCACTGCTTGCAAACAGTGCAAACCTTGTGATAGGATGTATAAATCACAAATCAGAAATCATCTGTACATAAATAAGCCCACGAAAGTCAACGTGGAGAATAAGCTTGCTCGGCACCTTCTTTCCGGCGTCTCATCTCGCTTGGCAGCCCGGACTGATTATGTACATAAACTGGAAATGTTATGACCCTTAGGTACTCCGTAGTTACGGGGAGTCTCCAGGCTCCACCTCGGCATCCTCGTGCCGGCCCCGTGACGTACGCATGCCCTATCTTGTTTGCCTGGGGTTGCGTCCAGGCAACACCGTGTGTAAAGCAAATTGGAAATACAACGATAGAAATGTGTCGCTCTCACCTTCGCGTCCAAGTACGAGTGGATGGACGGAATTGCATGTACCACTTGGGGGTTTGTCTGCCAAGAATGCTTGTAGCCACTAGTCGGGATGCCGTACCAGGGTTGGGCTGCCCCTTGTCGGGGTGAACAATTGCCAAGTCACAACCGTTGAGAGTATAGATATAGCTTGGACATGGTCAATTACTGGAAGCTTATCATTTCTAACCCTTCTCATCCCCAGGTGCACTGCCATCGACCGAGAAACCGGGAACCACGATTTGTCTAGATTCGCAGGCCAAGCCGAAGTGGATCAAAGGGCCATTTGCTTGTCTGGGTGCTAAGGAATACTAACTCCGGGCCGACCGTCGTTCACGAATGAGAAGTCCGGCTGGTAATGGTCAAGTCAGCAGTGCCGTTTAGTTTAGCGGGTTCAAGTTTTTTTGCCCCTGGTGGTTTTAAGACTTTGAACACTGCCACTCTAACCGAGGCAGCACTCGGTTGTCAATGCCGATTTCCTGGTCGTGTTGGATTTTCTTTGCCCATATTAATACTTGTAATAATATCACGCCCGTTCATTCTTATTGCCAGATTAATTTTCCACTCTTGGTTATACATACATGTAACATTTGCCCGGGATCTCGCTAACAGAAGAATATCCTGCAATCTACGGCTCCTCCGCGGGCAACGACCTCTTGCCAGGGTGCACAAGCCAGACACGGACTTAATGCTATAATTCCTAATATTTTTATTATTTGCTCTAATAGAATCAATACCAGGTGGGTCATACTATCACAATTGTGCCACCCGCACGACGATCCCCGAGCGAGGTTGGCATCGAGCCATTGCGCCTTCGGTCATTCTCAACAAGCCCTAAGCTGACCTCGGATGACACCAGCGATCACCCGTCGTATCACCAACTACCAGCAGGCATGACAGGCTCAGCCGCTGGTGAGGCAATTCTGCCAACCCGCATCAATTGTTTCCGTCTGGTGTTCGACCAGAAGGTGGTTACGCAGGAAATCGCGAACTACCCATACGATGGCACCGGCACCGAGGAAGACCCGTACGTGGTCATTTGGATCCCCAACGATCCTCGCAACCCGATGAACTTCGGCGCTGTGAGGAAATGGTCCTACACGTTCCTGGTCTCATTTATCACACTCACTACCGCTTTGGTCTCGTCCGCCTACTCGGGCGGTATGAGCCAGATCGTCGAGGATTTCGGCTGCGAGCAAGAAGTCGCCATCCTGGGCATTTCCCTGTTCGTGTTGGGGTTTGCCTTCGGTCCCCTAATTTGGGCCCCAATGAGTGAAACCTTCGGTCGGCGGCATATCTTTACCATCACGTATTTCCTCATGACGGCGTTCAATGCCGGCGCGGCGGGTGCCCAGAACATCCAGACCCTCATCATTCTCCGCTTCCTGGCGGGATTCTCCGGCTCGTCAGCCTTTGGAAATGGTGGCGGGAGTATTAGTGATCTCTTCTCTGCAGCTCAACGAGGCATTGCCATCAGTCTGTTCGCTGCGGCGCCGCTGTGTGGTCCGACTGTTGGACCGGTCATCGGAGGATTTCTCGGCACCGGTGCAGGATGGCGCTGGGTTGAAGGCTTTATGGCTGCGTTTTCTGGCGTCGTGTGGCTTGCGGTTACCTTCTTTCTACCCGAGACATATGCCCCTGTTCTTCTGCGTCGAAGAGCCGCCAAGTTATCTGAGCTGAATGGCGGAGTTTATCGCAGCAAGCTGGATATTGAGCGCGGCAGGGTACCGTTGACCAAAACGCTCTCCACGGCGCTCTCGCGGCCCTGGCAGCTTTTGTTTCACGAGCCGATCGTCCTCCTGTTCTGCATCTACATGGCCATCATATATGGCACGCTGTACATGCTGTTCGCCGCCTTCCCGATCGTTTATCAGCAGGGCCGCGGCTGGAGCGAGGGCGTAGGAGGCCTGGCCTTCATGGGTGTCTTGGTAGGAATGGTCCTCGCTGTTCTCTACACCATTCCTGACAACCTGCACTACGCTAAACTATGTCGACAAACCACGGGGCGTTTGGCCCCGGAGGTTCGACTCCCCCCCAGTATCGTCGGGGGCATCGCTCTCCCAATCGGACTGTTTTGGTTCGCTTGGACCAATTCACCCTCCATCCACTGGATGGCCTCGGTCGCCGCCGGTGTCCCCTTTGGGTTCGGAGAGGTTCTTGTTTTCCTCAGTGTCTTCAACTACTTGATCGACTCGTATACCATCTTCGCGGCCTCCGTGTTGGCCGCCAACTCTTCCCTTCGGTCGCTTTTCGGCATGGCTTTCCCTCTCTTCACGACCTACATGTATAACAACCTCGGCATCCACTGGGCCTCGTCGATCCCTGCATTCCTTGCCCTCGCTTGCGCGCCTTTCCCGCTTCTATTCTATTGGTATGGAGCGGCGATCCGCAAGAAGTGCGTTTACGCCGCTGAGTCGGAAGCCTTCATGAATCGTCTCGCTGAGATGCAGAACAAGCCGGCGCGTGCGGCGCAGCCTGCCGAGGAGAAGAATAAAACGGGCCCTGAAGAGCAAGCCCCGGAAGAAGAGAATAACGATTCCAGCGATAGCGATACGGACAGTCTCTCGACGATCCAGTCTGAGAGTGTCATGGGTCGACGGGCGTCTCGAGCATCTCGAGCGAGTAGACAGTCGGCTCGTTCGGGGCGGTCTTTGGCTCGAACGGCTACGCAGTATGAGGAGAACCCCTATGACATTGACCGGGTAAATACGCGGAACTCGGCGATCAGTGGACGGAGAAAGAAATAGATGGGGTCTTGGCAAGACATGATCGATAAGATGAAGGTGGAACGACAGAAAAGTACTGTATAGAGGTGAACGAATCACCAACATTGCATATAGCATATAGAATTTGTATAGAGGCTCACAAACAGAGCATAAAGAAGTTCATAATGATAATCATCAATGTCTGAACGTGCTTCCAAGTTACTCCTGTCCAACAAGATCAAACCATGCCATTCTCTTTAAGGGAGTTTTCCTGTGAGACTTGCTTGTAGGTCATCCCTTTTCATCCACCACGTCCTTCGCCCCTCTTATTCCGCCCATATCTTCTTTGTAGAGTATAAAGTCTAAGATCTTGACTGTCTTGCTTGTTATTCTTCTCCTACGTCCCCACCGTGGCTTCCTATTCCTTGATATCCTCCTCTCCAGACTCTCAAGAACCATGAGCAAAATGGAGAGCCACCCCGTTCTCTTCTTCACAAACAGTGAATTTGGCCAAGCGAGTATTATTCTCGCCGTGGCCCACGAGTTCCTCCTTCGCCCGTCCTACACAGTCCACATCGCCTCCTTCCCCAGTCTTGCCCGGTCTATCGATACCCTCAACGAGCGAGCCAAAGAGCTCGCCTTGACCACCACCGCCGCCACATTTCACCCAATCAACGGCCCATCTATGGAAGATGTGTATATCAACACGCCCCATTTCGTTGATCACTTTGACTATCACCAGATCGGGTTCCGGGGTGCCAACCAGGCCTTCAACAGCCTTCTCCCGATACTGATGAACCCGTGGGATGGGCCCCAGTTTGTCGCTATCTATCGTGATTGCGTCGATATCATCAAGAAGGTTCGGCCCGCCATTGTGGTCGTGGATGGTCTGTTCACTATTGGTTTGAATGCTTGTCGCGTCTTGCGGTGGCCGCATGTCCTACTGAGCCCGAATACTGCGAAGGATCTAGTTCCTCAGCCTCGATTGGCGAATCTATGGAAATATCCAGTGTGAGGAACTTTCCATTTCTTCGTCCTACCCAATCTCTAGAATCAATTATCTCTGTATCCCCACTGTTACCCCATATGCAAAGAAGCTCACCATGAACTAGTCTCTGCACGGGATACCCCTACCCCGTCCCGTGGTATTTAGCACCCCTCAACACCTTCCTCACGCTCAAGATCTTCCTGATCCTCCTAGGCAACAAACGCGTCAAAGAGCTTCGAGAGTACCGAAACACGCACGGCATCCCCGGCCCAAACCCCTTCTTCACCAGCACCTCGGGCGACAAAACACCCTACCTCCTCGTGACCACACCCGGGGCGGACTTCCCCTGCTTCGTGCCCGACAACTTCACCCTCTGCGGACCGATCGTGCGGCCCTGCGCGCCGATCGCCCACGAGAGCCCCCAGCTCGCGGCGTGGCTGTCCCTGCGCCCTACGGTGCTCGTGAACATGGGGTCTCATGTGGCGTGCAGTGCGGCGCAGGAGCGCGAGTTCGCAGAGGGTTTCCGGATGTTGTTGGAGAAGCGGCGGGATATGCAGATCCTGTGGAAGCTTCAGAGACAGGGCGAGCGTGACGAGTCGGCTCTGACCTGTCTGAGGGGGGCGATCGAGGGCGATCGCGTCCGGATTGAGTCGTGGCTGAGCGTGGCACCGATCTGTGTGCTGATGAGTGGGCAGGTGAAGTGTATGGTTCATCATGGGGGATCGAACTCTTATCATGAGGCGGTGAGGTGAGTTGATGACATCTTTTATAACTTATTTCTATCTTTTTCTGATACTCCATCCTTTCACGGCTTGGTTGTACTGACGCCGTCACCTTCGTGTCGATTAGGGCTGGAGTCCCTCAGGTTGTCCTGCCCACCTGGTTCGACACCTATGACTTTGCGCATCGGACAGAATACTGCGGAATCGGAGTCTGGGGCAGTCGCAACAGCGCTCCGGCCTTTCGGGGCGCTGACTTAGGGCAAGCCTTGATTCGCGTGCTAGCGAGCGAGGAGTCCATCGGTATGGCGGATCGGGCGAAGAAAGTTGCTGAGCAGTTGGAGGGCGAGGGCCGCGTGATTGCTTGTGAGAAGATCATTAGTTTGATTAAAGGCCATAAAGATGGATGCAAGTAGTCTAGTTAATGTCTGGTTGTCCGAAGACAATCATCTGCTTGCATTTAGTATTTTTGGAGGATCTCCATCAACCGCATCAATTGGCAAGTCCTATTTGGTTTCATCCTGATGCCTTGTAGTACACGTTTCTGGATCATGATATCTCTACTGGGTGAAGCACTGCAATTACAAAGCAGTCAGAGGAGACGTCATATAGAACGAGAAATAATGCAAGAGCTATATTACTCCGTATAGAGAGTCCGGGAGAGAGATCGACCGGAAATGCCGAGGTCGGGATCCACCAAGGCCCAGATCCACTTCTTTGTCCCTCATCTTCCCGGTCATCTTAACCGGAGTACAACTTCCACTCTTTCCTTTCAGTTCATCATCTCTTGTGGAATACACAATCCCAAGTATATACTCACCATGTCGTCCGAACGAATTGCCTGGATTGGCCTTGGTAACATTGGCCGCGTTAGTTGCCCACCCACTCACTCATCTCCCCCCACCTATCTATTTTATCTCTCCCCGCATCAGCAACTAACAGAACAAACCACAGGGCATGGGCCGCAACATCGCCCACAAAGGCCCCCAAACCTCCCCCGTGATCGTGTATAACCGCACAGTCTCCAAAGCAACCACCTTCGCCGAATCACTAGGCTCCGGGAAAGCCACCGTCGCGGAGTCCATCTCCGACGCCGTCCGCGCCTCCACCATCACCTTCATCTGCGTCGGCGACGACGCCGCCCTCGACCAGATCATCAACACCTTCCTCTCTGACACCTCCCTGGACCTTGCCTCGAAACTCTTCGTCGACTGCTCCACCGTCCACCCGGACACCTCGCGACGGATCCACGCTTCCCTCGCGCAACGCAATGCATCCTTCGTCGCATGCCCGGTCTTCGGGGCCCCGAACGCCGCCGATGCCGGACAGATGATCGTCGTCCCCGCGGGGTCAGCAGAGTCGCTGGCGCGACTGACACCTTTCTTCGACGGCGTCACATCCAAAGCGACGCTGGACATGCCCGGCGAGGACGTCGGCGCGGCCACGACGCTCAAGATCCTAGGGAACACGTTCATCCTGAACACGGTGGAGTCGGTGGCCGAGGGGCTTGTGGCGGCCGAGAAGTCCGGGTTGGGCGTGGAGGCGTATCGTCGGTGGGTGCATACGTTCTTGCCCGGGCCGTTTGCCAAGTATGCGGACCGCATGGTCGACGGGGAGTATTGGAAGCGGGAGGAGCCGTTGTTTGCGGTCGATTTGGCGCGCAAAGATCTGGGCCATGCGGCGGATGTGGCGGGGAGGGTTGGTGTACGGTTGAGGAGTGTGGAGGTCACGGATGAGTATTTGAAGGGGGTGAAGGCGGAGAAGGGCGTGAAGGGGGATTTGGCCGGGGTGTATGGGGCGATTAGGAAGGAGTCGGGCATGCCGTATGAGAACTGAGGATTCTGATGCTGATGGGAGGCTAGCGAGTGAGTTAGTTATTAGCTAGTGCATACGTTTACGATTTATGTCAAGTTCAACTGATGTTAGCCTATATGGAGAGGTAGTTGCTAACACTATGTATTGCAATTCATGCTTAATCTATCTGACAGAATCATCCGACCCCCCTAGTAAAAATCACCGCTTTACTGTAATTCTGCTGCTCTTCCAACGACTGCTCCATAGTCAGCAGCAACCGCGTCGTCCGAATATGCAATTCTACACCCCACGGAATTAGCTTCGGACTCACAAATTCTCCGTAATACAAGCAGAACCTACCTTCAATATCCACCTCGTAACTCGTCAACACCTCCTCATCCCGATGGATCAGCAACGGAAACCCAGCATTGAGATACTGCTTCTTCCGCACCCGCACCTTCAGACCGACATTCTTGCCCTGGTCGACCCACAACATGGGCGCTTGGGACTGAGACAGATCGCTAGCGCCAGCGGCATTAGGTTCGAACTCATCCCTTTCCTCGTCGTCATCTGCGTTCCGAGAAAGACTGCAAGTCCGTTCCTGCTCCTTCATCCACTCTCGAAACAACCGGACAACTCCGTCCTCGACCGTATTTGCGCTCAGAAGAAGATGCGTCCCCGGCATAACCTTGACGACATTCACGACAACACAGAGCTGCGAAAACTCCTCGAAAGCTTCGAGATTGACGGGTCGCGTGACGGTCAAATGGTCTTGGTTTTCTTGGATCTCGGGATCTAGATATTGCCAATTAGCTAGTTACCGGAATATAATAATCATAGACACAACATAGCCCCGAATATATATCTCTACACCAATACTACGCAAGCCTAGAAGGAAATAGCGAGACTAATCAAACCTACCCGAAATAACTAACCCCATGCCACTCAACCTCTCCTCGATGGCCCTCTCCGGCCGAAACCGCGAATACAGCGCCGTCAACCGTCCCAGGCGTTGCGCGGGATCAACATTCTCGTACAACGACCCCGCGCCCTCGTGTCGACCGCTGAGCCCGTCGGTGCCAAGGTACTGGCAGAAGACATGTGGTTCGATGAGCTTAGAGCTGGGGTGGAAACATTCGAGAATGAGTTTATATTCGTGCAGCGAGGCAGATATGAGGAGGCGATAGTGGAGGATGCGGAGGACGAGGGCGTGGAAGCGATGCGAGATGGTGGTTAGGGGGAGGAGGGCGCGTGTGGAGAATGGGGTGAGGATTTGGACGAAAACCTGGTTGGGTGGTGAGAGGGGGTTGGGATATTGGGGGATTGGTGAGGTTGGGGGGATATATATACCTCGTTGGGGAGGGAGTAGAGGTGCAGGGAGGAGGGGTCTGGAGGGGTGGGGGTGGTGCTCATTTTGATGGAGTCAAGAATATATTTATCTTAAACTAAGGTATGTACAAGAAGAAAGCAGGAGTATAGAGCAGACATTCCATCTAGTGGGATGTTGGTGCCATGGGGGGACCGTTGACAAGAATTCCCCGGATGTTGACAGATAAGGCCGGGATAGACACCTTAGGAATCAGAACAACATGACGTCAACATCGGGCCGGGGATGACTCGGATAGCCGGTGAGCCCCGGCAAAATATTGATGACTAACGCCAACTGCCTTTTTACCCGATTCAGGGCAGAGAAAGGGACCAAAGTCTACTCCGTACGGTTGTTGATATAACTACTCTACGGTGTACAGCCTGCTACAACAGACCCCAGAGGATCCTTGCCATAGAGAGAGCTGTGCTCTCTGGCAAGAACATGCCCATCATCCATGCCACCTGCACATCTCATGTTCGGCATCGGCCGAAATTATCCGAGCTCGCTTCCCCGTGGTTTCGGTACCGAATTGCCCCGAGAGGGTCTTGTCCAATCACGGGACTCGCGTGGCAGTCCGGAGACCCCGCGACTCCCTTGGACTGTTTTGCGCTTGCCCCGCCATTGCGCCGTCTCTCCGCCGTCGACTTTTCCCTGCTTTTTTCTGATCGCTGTTATTTTTGCACATTTTTTTCTCGTCGCACTTTCTCTTTCTTGCCGGCCAGTCTGATTGTAAAGCCTACGGTTTCGATTTCTCACAATGGTTGAAAGCATCCTCGACGACATCTCCCATCGGAGGTTCAATCCTCTCCGCGGTTCTTCCGTCCTGGTCTCTCCCCACCGCACCAAGCGTCCCTGGCAGTAAGCTGGCCCTGGAATCTTTCTATGACCCGTTGTTGCAAGAAGAAGACTGAAATCATTCGTCAACAGAGGAGCCCAGGAGAGTCCCTCCAAGACTACCCTGCCCACTTATGATCCCGCCTGCTATCTGTGTCCCGGAAACAAGCGTGCGCAGGGAGATTCCAACCCCAAGTATGAGAAAACCTTCGTCTTCGTGAACGACTACAGCGCGGTCAAGGAGGAGCAGGCTCCCTACACCGCCGAGAAGGGCGATGGTGTGTTTCTTCATCTTCAGAAAGGAAAATAACGAGACGTGGTCCTAACATCGACGCAGATCGGGAGTCGTTCTTCCTGCAGGCCGAGCCGGTGACCGGAAAGTGCTATGTGCTCACCTTTTCGGCGGCCCATAACCTCACCCTGGCGGATCTGTCGGCCGCCGAAATCACTCCCGTCATTGACGCCTGGACCGAGATCTATACGGCCCACCTGTCGCCCAAGTCACCGTTGGCTGCCATCGCACCTGCCACGACCTTGCCGCCCAACTCCCCTACCGCCGATCTGACCAAGCCCAAGGAGCAGTACCGGTATATGCAGATCTTCGAGAACAAGGGAGCCGCCATGGGATGCTCGAACCCTCACCCGCACGGCCAGGTCTGGACCACCAGCTCGTTGCCCGAGGAGCCTGCCATGGAACTGGAGCAGTTGAAGAAGTACCGCAAGGAGCGCGGGGGCAAGCACATGCTGGAGGATTATGCGGCCCTGGAGAGCGAGAAGAAGGAGCGTGTGGTGTTCGAAAACGACGCGTTCTTGGTTGTCTGCCCCTGGTGGGCCATCTGGCCTTTCGAGACCATGATTGTCAGCAAGAAGCACAAGCGCGCCCTGGTCGACTTGAACGCCGAAGAGAAGGGCCTGCTGGCCGAAGCCATTGCCGAGATCACCCGGCGGTACGACAACCTGTTCGAGACTCACTTCCCCTATAGCATGGGTATCCACCAGGCGCCGCTCGACGGCACGGAAGAAGAGGTCGAGTCGTCGTACCTGCATCTGCACTTTTACCCCCCTCTGCTGCGCAGCGCCACGGTGCGCAAGTTCTTGGTTGGGTAAGTCTCACTCCTTTCCACTTATGATTTTGCCTCGCAGATTGCTGATTTGACGGTAGGTATGAAATGATGGGAGAACCTCAACGTGACATCACCCCGGAACAGGCCGCTGCCAGACTACGGGGTTGTGGAGGGGAGTTGTATAGAAAGAAGATGGACGCTTGAGCACGATCGCAGTATAATATGTAGTAGTAGGATAACTTTTGCATGATGAGCAGGATGACAATTATTCCAAGGAGTAGCGCCGTATCCCGGAAGTCTGATTAATTATTAAGGGTCCAGTTAACAAAACAAACCACTACTTTCCTTCAGATCGATGCACCGCTTCATAGAGAGAGATAGCTCTCTCGTTGGGTCAACATCCACGCGAGAGTGGATGAGGCGACCATGAGGGGGCTGACGAAGCGACCCTTGAGCTCGGCCGTTCCGAAGCCCAACCACTCGCCGACAAAGTGCAGCAAGGCGATACCGTAGGTCCAAATCGCAATGTCGTACGCGACGGGATTGGTGATGTTGTAGGCGGCATACATGCGAATCACGGCGGACAGGAAGGTCCAGGTAGCGAAGGTACGCGATGACAGAGGGTTGGCGTGGCTCTGACCAGACTGGGTTTTGCCATTGTAGAGCTGCGCGGAGTACTCATGGGATTTGTAGGCTTGCAAACTGTTGAGCGCGGAGACTACCGAGATCTAAGAAGCGAAAGCACTATTAGAAAGTCTGACTTCCACATTCAGGGGGAAAGATGCTCCGGCGCGTCACGTACGAAGGCGAGCCATTTGGGCAGGTAGCCGTCAAACGGAGGGAGGCAACTCATGGGAGCAGCAAAACAAGCTTGAACAGCGGACATTGTGTTTGTGAGGATGGTGAGTTTGGACCGAGGATGACCGAGTTAGGTTGAAGCTGGTGGGATTGATCTGATGTGATGGTTGAGAACCTTAGGGAAAGGGAAGGTGACGGTTGAGCGTTTGCTGCTGGACCGAGGTCCGTTCTTGGCACAACACCAAACTTCCCGCCGATTCTCTCCGCGTCGCCGTTTGTCCCTTTCATCCTCCCCCGCCAAATCCCCAATTCGAAGCTCGAGCTATCAGGTTGACGGGATAAAAATAGCACAATGGATCTCGTTGCGAAGTATATATCCTGCCTGTCTAAATGGCAGCTCAACGTGGCCCCTGGATGGCAGACTGTGGGCGCCTCGGTCCTCCTCGCAGCGGGGAGTTTGTTCGTTGTCTCTAGAGCTCTCCTTTTCGCTAGGGTTCTTTTGAGTTTGTTCGTGCTTCCTGGAAAGCCGGTACGTTTCATCAGGGATATCCTTGCAAAAACCCAAGCATTAACCATGATACGTTCAGCTCCGCTCCTTTGGACCTAAAGGCAGCTGGGCCGTGATCACAGGTGCCTCCGATGGATTGGGCAAAGAATTTGCTCTCCAACTTGCCCGCGATGGCTTCAACATCCTTCTCGTTTCCCGCACTGCCTCGAAATTGACCACCCTGGGTGATGAGATCACGTCCAAATACCCGTTCGTGCAGACCAAGACGCTGGCGATGGATTACGCCCGCAACCAGGACAGCGACTTCGAGAACCTCAAGGCCTTGGTGGATGAGCTGGATGTGGCGGTACTTGTGAACAACGTCGGAAAGAGCCACGACATCCCCACTCCTTTCGCCTTGACCCCGGAGGATGAACTGACGGATATTGTGACGATCAACTGCCTCGGCACTCTGCGGACTACGCAGCTGGTCGTCCCCGGCATGGTCCAGCGCAAGCGAGGATTAATCTTGACAATGGGCTCCTTCGGTGGTTTGCTTCCTACGCCCCTTCTTGCGACCTACTCCGGCAGCAAGGCCTTCCTGCAGCAGTGGTCCTCGGCGCTCGGCTCGGAGCTCGAACAGCATGGCATCACGGTTGAACTTGTGCAGGCATACCTGATCACTTCGGCTATGTCGAAGATCCGCCGGGCCAGCGCTACGATCCCTAACCCCCGGACTTTTGTGAAGGCGGTGCTGTCTAAGATTGGCCGCAACGGCGGATCCCCCACATATGCGTACAGCTCGTCCCCCTACTGGAGTCACGGACTGATGGCCTGGTTCCTGACCTGCGTCACCGGCACTATGGGCAAGTTGGTTTTGGGTCAGAACCGGGGAATGCACGAGTCGATCCGGAAGCGGGCCTTGCGTAAGGCTGAGCGGGAGAAGGGCAAGAAGAGCACCTGATCTACCCCGTATGATCGACTGCTATGATCTATCTTTAGCAAAATGAAGAGTGACGTGCAGGTACGGGGGGTCGCGTGGTAGTCTGGAGACATGCCAAGTCTAGACCACAGACCATGTGCGAGAGAGACTGCCGTGGATGGCAAAAATGGCGTGGAGTTGACCTTTGGGGGTGTTGATATTCCTTGCGACGCGAATCTTAACTTTGAGCCAAATTATTGGTATAATACTGCCTACTACAATGGTGCTAGCTTCATCATGATCCTGATGTCAGCAAGGATTTATGAAAATTAATGCAGCCATATAATGTCAGCTTTTCACAGAGTACAATCTTTGGCTTTATCGAGAAGGCTCCCTGGTAGCTCCAGTTTTCCAATGCCAGTATTCTACCTCAATGCAACGATCCCTCAGGCGATTGAAGTAAATTGGTTGCACCTCGGTTTTCCTTGGCCATTACCAATGCCATTGCCTGTTGACGGAACCGAATCCAAGACAGTCCAGAACACAGCCTCCTGAGTGCTGATAAGAACACAGTGGACCGGGACTCATTATTTGGATGGCGTGCTATGAGCAATTCGCTAGACGCATTGCATGCAGAAGTGAATGAAAACTCACTCTTTTCCTCGGAAAACTATCTGTACTTTTGTCTTTCAGTTCTCAGCTCTCTGAGCAGAGCATAACATTGTAAATGAGAGTAATGAATGAATGTGGAGAATAGTGGTGGCATCACATTTCTTTTATCATGACTCCTGATGCACCATCCAAGACTAGTCTATTCGATGGTTTTGGAAAAAGCATTCCATACTTCTTAGTCCATGTTAACTTGGTCTGGCCGGGATGAGTGGGAAAGATGAAGCCACTTTTGATGGTAAGAAGCTTGGTTTAGTCTTGTGCATCGTGTCATGCTGCGGTCTTGAATCGGCTTTGTTATACAATGGTGATATTTTAATTATTATTATTATTATTATTATTATTATTATATAATTATTATATAATTATAACCATAATGATGAGATCCTCATGGATGATACGGTTAATCACGTGGTTCCAGCTGTTGCGACGGTGCAAGGAGGACTGTAGGAGTAGAGAAGTAAGAGTCTGATTTCTATTATGAAATCGGGTCCGATGGTGAGACACCGGCTTTTCCGTAGACCAAGATTTTGTTATTTGATTTTTTTTTTTTTCACAAGGTCTAATGATGATTGTCAGGTACAGTCTATTTTCGGATCAATGTCGGTCTTTCTCAGCAACTCGCTGCAATAACTATGACCGAGATATCTCCTGCTGAGATACTCATGAGATCTAGATATTATTTCTGTCTACTATAGTACTTTGTAGAAGCATGAACGCAAGGCACGGCATCTTCATTGCCTGTTGTTGCAGTGTCTGTTGCATGACCACCGAGCGGCACTGCGAGCATCATACCACAGTGGCCATCCGAAAGCGACCAGCTGCAGTGCCGATCGACCCGACCAAGCCCTGGCCCGGTGAAGAAATTTTCACTAGGCTGGCCGCTGATCCCGTCTCATTTGGCCGGCATGCCGACCAAATAGGATGAAAATCATATTCACCGGGACCGGAAATGGTTTGGAATACCTGGGCCGACCTTAGTTGACCGGTGAAGTTCCGAACTGGATCAGGTTGCAGGGGAATGGTGAGACATGGTTGGCAGAGGGAGAGGATCTCGACCGTGCCTACGTCAACCGCACTAACGATTCTCTTACATAGTGAGATAGGAACAGGGCCAAACGAAAAACTCTGCCTGTGGGACCCAATACAAACCTTAGAGATAACGGAACCAGCGATCCACCTCTCGGTGAGCTCCAAACGGGATGGTAGAGTTTCCCGTTTACTGCGAGACGACCGGTTGGTGGCCGAATCGGTATACCGATGACCAGACGATCCCGATTCCGACTCGGTGTGCCGATATTTCGGTTCTCCTTATCTTTTCCTGCGGACTAGATGCCTCCGAAAGAGTTTTATAAAAGAACATGTTCGCAGTCACCATTTCCCCCTTGCTTCTTTCTTGGGATTTCGCCTCATCCAGTGTTCTCCCACCACCCTGGCCTGCCGAGGGTTACACTTTCTTGGATTTTTCTTGGACTCGTTGCGCTTTGCCCGTGCCTGAGATCGCCAACCGAACCGTTCTCTGGTCAGATCCACTCGGAATGATCTGCCGCGCCTCTCGGCGCCGGAAACCTAGCTACGAGTAACGAGACCGTCAACCTATTTTTTTTTTTTTTTCTTGGATTTTTTTTTCTCACCCGAGTTCACTTCGTCCCCTGAGAGTTAAAATTAAAAAAAATAAAAAGGGAGAAAAAAAAAAAACCTTCCAACGGACAACACAAATTGAGTGGAACTCGTTAAGAGCTCTCTGTTTAGGAAAAATTACCCAATGTTGCAGTGGATCGTCTGTTTCAGCGCCGCTAATTGTCCGTTGTTGAGAATCTGCAAACTACAGACATATTTTGAGTGGCAAATCCTATGCCAATGCCTAGAGTTGGATGTGACGGTGTTGATGGACGTCACTGTGTACTTTGTAGGTGGTGAGATGCAGTCTGGTCATAGCCATAGCCGAGTTAGTGATAGAAACATCAATGCAAGCAGTTCTACAGAACCCAATGGTCTCACCTGTCATACTGGAGTTAATCTCGTGATATTTCCATGTAACCGCCAAAAACTCCCCGAAAAACCTCCAGCCAATCGGTCGGTGCTCCCTCGCCAAGGGCGTCATGATGGGAAAACCATCATCCATCCGTCGCAGTGATCGGTTGCCTGACTAGTCAACATGCACGAAGTCGCTACGACACGGCGACGAGTCGATGACATTCGCCCTCCCATCGCTCCGGTCTCTCTCCAGGCCAATACCCCACTGTCTCCCCACCCCAAACTTCCCTCTCGAACGTCCAAGAAGCAATCTGGTTCTCTAGCTCCGGACTATCGTCCCTCGTTGGTCTGCCGTCGGGCCCTTGAGATCTGGGCCCCCGTTTTTCTTGCCATGGTCCTACCCCGAGAATGGGGTTCCTCCGGCCCTCCAATCCCTGGGCGCTGGCATGGAGGTCAATTGCCGACCGATGGAGCGTCAATTTCTTCATTTCGCTCATATTATTCTTAGTCCGGTTTTGGTTATTCGAAAATAATTACCTGATCCCGCACTATGACATCGTTCCAGGCCAAATTCACTGTGGCTGTCTATTTATCTCTCCACGGCCCCCTCCGGTCTCTCCGGAATTTTTCTTTCTTCTCCATTCTTCCCTTTCCCCCTTTACCTCCCTTGACACCTTTCACCTATCCCATCTCATAGGATTCAATTGTTCGGGAATCCAATCGACAATATGGGTGTCTCTGATATGATGGGCCGGCTCAAGCCCCAGGCCGCTGAGCAGGAACATTCGGATGCTCCCACTCCTGCCAGAACCGATTCCACCATTGAGAAGGACAACATCACCATCGATGACTCTCCTGTCAAGTACCTGACATGGCGGTCATTCATGCTGGGTATTGTCGTCTCCATGGGTGGTTTCATCTTCGGTTACTCTACTGGTAGGTTGCCGCGTTGGGAGTTGTGGGAGATCAGGACCAAGTCTAACATACCACAGGACAAATCTCTGGTTTCACTACTATGTCGGATTTCAAGATGCGTTTTGCGGAGCAGCAAGCCAACGGCGAGTATGTCTTTGACAACGTCCGCAACGGTCTGATTGTCGGTCTGGTAGGTTCAATTCCCCGAGTCCATCTCGCTGGCCATCAAAGTCATCGAGCTAACTCCCCAAAAAGCTGTGTATCGGTACCATGATTGGTGCTCTAGTTGCCGCCCCTATTGCGGATCGTTTCGGTCGCAAGTACTCCATGACTCTCTGGTCCCTCATCCACATGGTCGGCATCATCATCCAGATGGCCACCGACGACAAGTGGTACCAGGTCGCCGTCGGCCGCTTGGTGGCCGGTCTGGGTGTCGGTGCCCTCTCCAGCGTGGTTCCCATGTACCAGAGTGAGTCTGCTCCTCGCCAGGTCCGTGGTGCCATGGTCAGTGCCTTCCAGCTCTTCGTCGCCTTCGGTATCTTCATCTCCTACCTGATCAACTTCGGTACCGAGTCCATCCAGTCGACCGCTTCTTGGCGTATCACCATGGGCATTGGTTTCGCCTGGCCCCTGATCCTCGGTATCGGAAGTATCTTTCTGCCCGAGTCCCCTCGTTATGCCTACCGCAACGGCCGTGTCGAGGAAGCTCGTGGGGTCATGTGCAAGCTCTACGGCGTTGGCCCGAACCACCGCTGCATCGTCCAGGAGATGAAGGACATGAAGGACAAGCTTGACGAGGAGCGTGCTGCCGGAGTTGCTCCCTGGTATGAGGTCTTCACTGGTCCTCGCATGCTCTACCGTACCTTGCTCGGAATCGTCCTGCAGTCCCTCCAGCAGCTTACCGGTGCCAACTTCATCTTCTACTACGGCAACAGTCTCTTCACCTCCACCGGTCTCGACAATAGCTACGTCACTCAGATCATTCTGGGTGCTGTCAACTTCGGTATGACCCTGCCTGGTCTGTACATCGTCGAGCACTACGGTCGTCGCAACAGTCTGATGGTCGGTGCCGGATGGATGTTCATCTGTTTCATGATTTGGGCCTCCGTCGGTCACTTCGTCCTGGACAATGAAAATCCCCAGAACACTCCTCAGGCCGGTACTGCCATGATCGTGTTCACCTGTTTCTTCATCGTCGGCTTCTCTACGTAAGTCTTTTCTTGCCCCTGAAGTTTTGGGTTTTTCTCGCCCCATCCCGCCCCTGATTACATAATCCACATCCTTGAAGTCTCTTACATGGCCTCATCACCTTTGAACTGTCCAGGACAAATGGCTAACAGTGTCTCGTAACAGTACTTGGGGACCTATCGTCTGGTCGGTTTGCTCTGAGATGTATCCCTCTCGCTACCGCGCTACCAGCATTGGAGTTGCCACTGCTGCGAACTGGACCTGGAACTTCCTCATCTCCTTCTTCACCCCCTTCATCTCCGGTGCCATCGACTTCGCCTACGGCTACGTGTTCGCCGGCTGCTGTTTGGCTGGTGTCTTCATTGTCTTCTTCTTCGTCAACGAGACTCAGGGCCGCACCCTCGAGGAAGTCGACACCATGTATGTCCTGCACGTCACTCCCTGGAAGAGCGCCAACTGGACTCCTCCCGAGGGTGTTGTCGAGGATATGCACGGCCCCCCCGGAACTCCCAAGCACGAGCACGGCGGTCAGGTCGAGCACAGCGAGCCCACCGAGATCCGGGAGTAAAGGAAGGGAAGACAACAAGCCTAGTGCTGTGTCTTCTTCCCTCTCTCCAACGGAGGCTGGGCTTTTGATGGAGGAGGTGTTGTAACACGTCCCTTTTTTTCTTCTCTTTTCATCTCTTTTTGATATCCATGCATTTTTTACTCGGTGTGTTTGGATTGGAACAACTCAACTATCATCTTTTCTGTCTATATTTGATCCCTTCTCTCCTTGCATGCGTCGACGCTTTGATGTCTGGACACGCAAAAGCTACGGGTCTACGATAGTTTTTTTTTTTCTTTTTTTTTTCCGCGGCGTTTTTCTCAAGTATTGGGCATATGCATATCAGGTCTCGTTTATTATTAATTGTAGATAGCTAGCTCAAGCAAAATCGATTTTATTGCATAATAGATCGGGTGTTCGTGTCTCTTGTAATGGTTGATTTATCTCAATACCCATGTTTATAACTAAGCCCTTTAGGCTCATTGATCTCTTCCTAGGATTATGAGACTTGGAGTGGGTTTGCTGAACTCAAAACTAAGATCAGCTATTCTTGATTCCATATAAGTATCTTTCCTTATCGCCCATTACTCCGGGGAATTCACGCCCTGCAATTTCTTGTGCATACTTAAGTCCGTCAAGAAACCGGTGTCTTCCAATCTTAGGTTCAAGAAAAAATCATTGTGTTAAGCACAAAGAAATTCTAACTTTCCGTCTATTATCTGATATCTATTGTCCAATTATTCCCACAGTCCCGCCACATCCCTCCCAGCAAATTGTATATATAAAGCATATCAATTTGTGTCGATATTCACCGCAAACTTGCTGCTCTTGCGGATCCTAGGTCCGTAGATGTATAGTAGGTAAGGCACAAAAGCCATAGCTCCACTAATAGACCCAAGAATTGTGAGTGTATACTGCACGCCGAGGGCCCGATAAATCGGTCCACCAGCAACAGTCACGCCTCCTGCAACCACATATCGCGTGAACACAAGAAATCCTAGCGCAGAGGCCGAGTATGTATCGTAGGAATCGATGAGATACATGTATGAAACGATGAAGATAGTGGTGATGCCGTAGCCGAAGAGGACAGACCCGACAAGGGGCGACCAAATTGAAATGGTTGGCTAGATGATTATTAGTTTTTCGCGATCCAAGGGGCATATCCCAACAACTTACATTGCTGGTCCATCCCATCCAGAACAAACTGATCGGTACTGCTGGTGCACCACCAAGCATTGTATACCAGAGTCTCATCTCAGGGGCAATAGTAGATGACTTGTCTCGAGCATAAGCCTTTGCAGTCCAGCTGTAAACCACTGGCACCACGCAGCTGACAAGCAAGACCCCGACAAGCATACCCGCCCAGCAAATACTAGTCAGGCCCTTTGAGATACCATATGCTTCACCGAAGACATAAGTATAGCCTTCCAGGAAAGTAAAGAGGACGATATAGATAATCGTCAGATAGAGCGAGATGAGAATGATGATCAACTCCGAGTAGAACATCGCAAATGGCCGGTACACCGAGAGTTTCAGGCGCTGACCCAGGCTCTCCCGCTTCATCTCCATTGGCGCCCTATATCTCTCATCGCCGGTTTCCTGTCGAAGTATGGAGGCCTTCCAGTGGAGAACCAGATTACCATAGGTCTCGGGTTGAAAGAGGAAGACCAGAACTAGGACCGCGCCGCCCATGATGAGCATCGTCCACTCTAACCAACGCCAGCCGATCGTGGTTGGGATATAGCTTCCAATTATTTGCCCGACCATCGGCCCTGCAAATGCGGGGATAGCGTATATAGGAAAGGCATAAGCCTTCTCGAGCGGATTCCATAGATCCGCAATCGTACCGCCGGCGCAGCTTAGTGGGGTAGAAGCGAAAAAGCCGGCAAAAAAGCGTAAGATTAGGTGGCTGTGGAGGTTTGGGGCAAGGCCCGACGCCATAATGAAGATTAAAAAGAGGAGCATCGTCGTTGAATAGATCGCATTGCGGCCAAAGGTTTCTGAGAAAGGACCCGAGAGGAGGGAACCAAATGCGAAACCGATGAGAAAGAGACCTTTGAGAAAACAGATCAGATTTAGCTTAGGTTTTCTCTGCGGTGGGAAGGAAGTTATATTAATCGTAGAAAGTAGAAAAATGTCGTCTTACCTGTTGCCAGAGACCCGACGACTTCCGATACATGGAAGTACTCGCTATACTCCCTCACACCGCAAGCATCGATCGCCGATGC
The DNA here is from genome assembly GCF_023601865.1 of Aspergillus affinis. Taxonomy (NCBI): domain Eukaryota; kingdom Fungi; phylum Ascomycota; class Eurotiomycetes; order Eurotiales; family Aspergillaceae; genus Aspergillus; species Aspergillus affinis. Next base: position 479,732 of record NW_026515784.1, read on the forward strand.
GGCAGTGACTGCAAATGCGATCAAAGACACCATAAGCGTCATGCATATTCTGCGTGCAGTACTCTGACTGGCAGGGTTTAAAGGATCATTTGGGCCATCCCAGCCCACAAGGAGCAGGTCATCTAAGCTCGTCGGGTTTGCAGAAGGCGGTTTCTCTAGAGGGCCGTGGTGGATGCTCAATGTACAGCTACGAAGATGTATTAGAATAACGAGCCCCGGGTCAAATTTCGCATAAACTTACTCCGCATTGTGAAAAGACCCGACAGTATAGCTCGGGCAGTTACAGTCAGTTTCCAGCTCTGCCAGGTGCTGGCGGACTGCTTTCCGAACTCTTTGGTACTGGAAGTATGTCTCCATGGCTGCCGATCAGTGCAACACAATGAAGGAAAACACAGGTAATGAGGGGGCCGAGGATATATATTTCTAGCACGTCTGAGCATGACTCAAGCTGAGTAAAAGAGAAGAAAAAAATCCCGGAAGTAGATTAATCCCAACGGACATGATCGCGGCCAACAAATTTGTCAGTTCATCTGAAGGCATCGGATGTCCGTGACTCCACATCGGAGTTAAGTGGGTCCCGATAAGCCCTTATCGCGGAGATCGGACTTCGTCAATTGCCATCTCCTCATGACTTCATTCATCATCGCATGTCCGACCTTCAACTTTCCTGTCGGACTTTTATTTTGGAATTGTCTGTGCAGGTCCCCTTGTTTTGATTTCCCTTTTTTTTTCTTTGATGGAGGCCAACGATGCATATGATTTCCGCCCTAACCGGCCTGTGGACCAACTTCCCGAATCTCATCGCCGAAAGCGCAAAGCCGTTAATTGCGAGCAATGCCGACGCTCTAAGTTGCGATGCGATCGTCAGCACCCCTGTGGCGCTTGCAAGCGTCGCAGGCGTGAGGCCAGCTGCTCATACGAGACTCCCTCTGGTGCCCCTACATCCACCAGAAAACCCCGAGTGTCCGTTACTGCTTTAGTTTCAACTCCGCTAGGCAGTGGAGTAGCTCCGTCTCCTCCGTTGAGACCAGACCTTGCCAGTGCTTCAATTCTACATCCCGAACTGCCAATAACTGAAACGAATCAAGCGCCTTTAGGTGCACAATGGGAAACAGTACTTGACAGACCAGCTCCGGAACATGACTCTCCGCCTCTTTCCATCAGTCCGCGCATCTCCCGTCAAGAGATCATCGACTCTCTTCCCCCCAAGTCTTGTTGCGACTATCTAACTTCACACTTTTTCAAATACATCTCGGCGCTATTCCCTATTCTCCATGGACCGACGTTCCAAAGGCAATATACAGCGTTTATGCAACGGCCCCATGACGTTGACTTACCATGGCTAGCTCTACTTTTCTCTATATGCTCTTTGTCTCTGAACACTATGGATGAAAGTGATCCCCGACTAGCATATTTCTGGTCCCGGTTTCCTTCAAGTCCGACGCAAGTACCTGCCACGGCGTCTCTGTCTCGCCGCCTTCTCCGAACGGCAATGACCTGCCTTCTACAGGATGAGCTTTTTATCCGGCACAAATTCAGTACATTTGAGGCTTTATTAATGGTAATTTACAACCTTTCCCACAATGAGTCCGTCGACCAAGCATGGGCTTTGTTAGGGATGGCGTTGAATATTGGCATTGCATTACGGTGCAATGTAGATCAGAACCTAGGAAGCCTCGTCGAGGCCGAAAGACGGCGACGCTGTTGGGCTGGTCTTTTGACGTTACATACGTATCAGGGTATGCTATTTCGGGACGTCGATATGTCATATCTTCTAAACATCAAGTCCACCTCACCGGCCGATGTCAATGATTCCGATATTACGGATGAAGCCATCTTACAGCCATCCAGTCGCGGCGAGATTACACAGATGTCAGTCATGATGGCCAAGCTTCGCCTGTTTCGACTCTCCATCCAAATCTGTCGTCATATCTCCGGTCCGTCCCGACTAGATCAGCAGTTACTCCATGAATTCGACGCAGAAATAGCCGAGGAACAAAAGCAATGGGATGCGGCCTATCTGATTGACGGGTCTCCCAACATTTTGGATGCTAACAGCTATGCATATTGGTGCGTCTTACAGTCGTACGCGCATCATCTCTATCTTCTTCTCCACCGACCGTTCCACCATTCCAAAGCACCAGATTTTCTTCCAGCGTCCCGAGAAAGATGTATCAACTCTGGAGCGGCCTTGGTATCCATCCACAGACAGCTTTACGAAGCTCCGCTACTTCGAAATTATCTCTGGCTTCTTAGCGGTGTCACCAGCATGAAAGCTTTACATGCAGCCGTGGCCCTTAATTCATGTCTTCAAGATATTTCATCAGCAGTGGATCCAGGATATGACTTGAACTTTTTTCGGCAGGAGATTGAAACATTGATTGCTCATATGAAAGACCTCTCGGGGAGAAGTTATATCTGTCTCAGAGCGTATCGTATACTTCATCATTTACAGTAGGTTACGCGTTTGTATGTACTGTAGCCGTTTTCAGCTAACTGAATGTTTTCTCCAGGGTCCAGGCTGGAACAGAAAATCCCCCAACACAAGGCTCCGAGGCTGAATTTGAAAATCTATTTGAAAACTTGATCGATATCCGTGAGTGGATGGATCCGGACCTGATCAATTCGGTACGTATGGCTCTTCAGAATTGCATGGTCTCAACTAATATGCCCAGAACTTGGACGGTGCTTTCAATATCTTCGCACCTTGATAGAGTTTCACAAGAGATTACTTAGAGACCCAGATTTGTGGGTTAGTGACTCGGGAGCAATTTGCATTAAAACCTTTTCAGTCTTGTATATATCAAAGGTCCAAGCCGGATCAGAGTGCAGTTCTGCCCAGAAAAGAAAGCATATAGAAATGACTCAAGTCGATCCTCGACAGCAACTACCCCAGCACTGATCACTGATACTACTCTTCGGACGCCGACAGCAAGTTCCAAAACACTGATCTGCTATAAGTGGAATGAGCACTCTGGAAGACCACATTCAGAACGATGCACGTACCATTGCGCACCATGTGGCCCTCTTTTTTGCCGACACAGACCTCATGAGACTCGATGAGTATTTGACTGTTCAAGTCAGATAGATCCACTTAGATTCTAGGACTCTGTGATATAGTATACTCACCTGCTCTTGGCATCATCACCTTCGATGCAATCACTGGAGTCCCGTTTAGGACTTCGTAGCCACGGGGGCTTCAAGCATTTGGGCAGGGTCATAGTCGGTGAATTCCTGATGTAGAACAGGACCTAGCGACTAATGCTATGGCCAAGTAACTATGAATCAAGAATCTGCATTCTGTCTGTCAGAGCTGTTCTAGAAGGGGTTTTTGTATCTAGCAGGGTCATCACGTGTTGCTGATGATCTAGACGAAGGTCTACAGCTTCTCCGATCATTTACCGTCAACTCCTAGGCCGATATCTCATAAGCCGAACTGAAAGCGGAGATCCTATGCGACAGGGGTGGATGGGATTGCATCCATAGCGATGCATTAATCCTGGCGACGAGATCGCCGTGGTGAAGGTTCCCAGGGGGTTGTCTTTGATGAATTGACGGAGAATCGGAATGTGGGATTCTGCGTGGATTGACCGGAGAATTATGGTGGGCAATCAAGGGACGAGTTGAATGATTGACCAGCACAAATGGGAGGGCTATTTATGGTCCTCGGAGTTGTCGACGGAGGACCTCGTCGGAGTTCCATTCCATTTGAGTGGCAACGGACATCCGAACGACCACCGCACTGATTATTGTATCCCTCCTAGTCCAGGCTTTGGTTACAGTCAGAAGCTGTTTATTGTCAACCAGATAGATTTGCTAAAGGAAGGACAACAGGGAACAGAGCCAATCTGGAGATCTCTAACGAGCGATCCAATTCATCATGTTCATGATAACCAAAGTAAAAGGAAGAAAGAAGCACTGGTCTTGGTCACTCTAAATCGCTCACTTAACCCAAGAATGTTTGAACCAAGAGAGAAACAAGTGAAGCAGACTGCTCGATCAAATATCACAGCTAAGCAGGCAGCGTATGATCAATGGAGAACTTTGGAATGACTTCTCGATTCTCCGAGTCGAGAACCTGAACAGAAGACATCTCGTCCAGAAAGACCAGCCTCAGAACCCGTTTCGTTTCCGTACCTATTTCATATGAGGGCCTGTTAACGAGTGATTCATTGACTAGGGGAAATGAATGAAGAGAGGAAGAGAAAGGCTCTAGACCTACAGCAGACTTGCGGCCATTCCTGTCGACAGTCCAGAATCAACCATTCCTTCAATCTACCCCCATAAGGTTTCTGATAGGCTCCGGTGGGTTCGAATCGCGCGGCACATTCTCGAAGCTGCTCACAATCTGCATCCAGCAATATACAGAAGCTCCATTCTCCTGTTTCCTCTTTGACAATGAAGTCCGGGATATAGACCCCGGCCTGGGAATCATTTCGCGTGGTCCCTAGCTTCCCTCTAACCTGAGTCCGCAGACATCGGTGGAACTCCTTTTTGAAGTCCGTTTCTGACGGCCAAAGCCTTTTTGCACGTCCAAAGTTTAAGGGGTTGGGGGATTTACAGAGGTCGCTCTTGGACAAGCACTGTAAGATTTCTAGGCAGACTGTTTTGATGGCTGTCGTTTCGTCGGGGGTTTGGGAGGATGACCTGAAATTATGAGTTAGCGTCTGGGTTGATAAGATGATATAGATCAGCTTCATGGAACCCAACTTACATGGTATGGTTACAGTGAGTTCATGTGGGATATCTTGGACAGAAGGAGCAGAAGAGGAAGATGAAGAGGAATTTGGAAAATGAAGGCTTCTATGACTAGGAATGCATTATAAAGAGGTCGCAAACAGTTGAACAGGCGAGCAAACCATTACAAGCAAACGGATTCTTCCTTCTCTTCCTCATCCTCCGTTGAGCATTCACTCTTACAAAGAACCCCAAACTGCGCTTTCCTTCTCAAAGCTTCATTTGTACGGTAAGTCTTTTGGAGTTAGCCTTTTGGCAAACAATACTTCATTGTGGTAGTCGCTGCATGATCAATCGGGATGTACTGGCCTGTGCTCAAATTATATGCGAAAGGATCACTTTGAGGCGGCGTGAACAAGGTATGTTCCCTTTCTTTGAGAGTGGAAATTCTAACATTACTATCTAGGTTTCGTGTGATCCACAGAAATCAAATTTAGACAATTGTCTGGCGAAGAGATATTGTAACCACACAGGCGGATCATCTAGGGACACAGCGCGATTGTGGGAAGACGAAAATTGCAACAGGTCTCGGCCTTCACGAAGATAGAACAAGTCCCCAGTGCATGAATAGGGGATAGCTTGGGCTGACAAATAGCAGCCTGTCCCATGATCCTCTTAAAAAGAAAAGAAGCAGGAACAATCCCTTTCACTACCGGGTTGACGTCGTGATACCGGCACTTTCCCTTTTGGCTGCGAAGATAAATTGAGCCTCGCCCACCCGCCTTCTTCAATCCTTCTATTTATTAATTTTAGGCTCTAAGCTGGAATTTCTTCTCCGTTCATGAATAACACTCCTGTGACGTAAGTAACCAGTTGAGCCAATCAATAAAGAGCCCTACTAATTGAGTGCTGAAATAGATCCTTGGATTCCGACAGGCGATAGCAGCACGTCACAATCTCAACCCTTCCAACGGATTACATATAATTATACTGATTTACGAATGGAATGGTGTGTTTGTCACTCTGTCTTGCTGAACACTTCTCTGGTCTATATCTGAGACGAAAGAAGGTGTTCTGCCGCGAAGATGGCCCAGAAGAGGCACTATTTCGCGGCAACCTTCAGTGGCCTCGTCCATGAGCTCGACTATTTCCACAAAGATCGTCCAATTCCATATCTGGCTACGGCAAATACACCATCTTCGCTCCATTGGAAAGAAGCCTTGAAAAAGCTCGACACCCCGGACTCCGACCTTGCAGAATGCTCCCAGGGCACTGTTATCGATAAAGAGCGATATCTTGTAGTGGGCATCGTTCCTCATCCTAGCTTGCCCGATGTTAGGAAGCCAAGGACCATGTCCATGTCTGACGAACACTTTCCTTTGGAGGTTGTCACGCCCGTCAAGCGTGATATCAAGCGCCGCAAACCGAAATTTTATGTTCTGCTGGAGGTTGAGCCAACCATTCCGCGATACGGTGCTTTCCCGATCAATCCCGAGGAAATCTTCTATTTCTTGGAGTATCGAACCGATGTGAAGTCCGTTAAAGAGCGACGGACTCAATGGACCGAGAAGGTGCGAGTCGCAGCTGTGATGCCTTCAGCCGAGCCGCGACGTTCCTACAGCTGGTTGAGCGCCGTACAACGCGTGGCCGAGAGACAGCTTCCCGTGTCTCCCGATGGAAATACCCGTGATAACTCAATCAAGTTCATTTGGGAACACTTCCTCAACCCCATGTCGAAGACTGAGCTCACCTCAGAGAACGCTGAGCAACTAGCCGTCGAGATTCTGAAAAGGTGGCCAATCCTTCAACGCCACAACGTCACGGGCGATAAACTGATGCGCCTGCGACATGGGATCGTCGAATCGAAGTCCGCGGTTGGGTGGAGCAGGGCATATGGATTTCTGGCACTCGGCTGCGAATCGTCCTTGGATAGCCCTAACTTGGGCCAGCTGGTCGTCGGTTTTCTGGATACAATTGATAAGGTCCGAAAACTGGGTCCTGGAAAAACACCGCGCTTTGTCAAAGACATGGTCTTGGGCTCATTGACAGCAGCGATAGATATCGCAAAAGATGTGCAGACCAACAGCGAGGACACAGCTAAAATCCTCGAGACGCCAGCTGAGGCTGAACTTTTTAAACTCTTCATATGTCAGGTAGAAGACGCGTTGGTAAACTCGAATACTGTGCAGCAAACCTATGCTAGCATTCGGGACATCTTGACAGACTACGGCCATCAGTCGGGGAGCCAACACAGAACGATAGCAGACCAAATGCCAGTGTTTATTGACATTCTGCAAAGTACGCGCACCGCTTTGATGAGTTGATGAGTTGCCTTTCTGTCTTGGGTTATTTCTCGAATCCTTTCTCTAGCTTTTGGACCGATGGTGTTTTTCTCGTTTGTTTTTGCAAGAGTAGGAAAGTTATGAAATACTGTACGATTGGGCCCCTGTTTATTTGTATTAACAATTCGCATCTTTTTTTTGTGTTGTATATTAGAATTTATTTGTCATTTCCTTAACCAATTCTACCTGCGTGAGATCCTTCCTACGGGTTTCAAGATGACTATAGCACCTTGCACATGGATGATATTTACGTCTCTCGCGAATCACCTAAGATTACCTGTCAACATCTATTCACCTGTTGGAACTTCAATATCCAAATGTCTAGCTAGCAGGCCAACTAATATGACGAAGAAGTATGGTCCCAGAAGTTTGTAGCTGTAACACATGAAGTACTCCTTGAGTAGTATCACGATAGAACCTCAGCCACTCATCCTCTCGCGATAATCCGTCGTGCACAGGTCCGTCATAGACACGCGGATCGGAAGTTCTGATCGCTCTTGTCGTTCAGCATCGCCAGCTCCTTCTCCGCTTGTTCGATCCGCTTCTTCATGTCGAGCAACTTGTTCATCTTGGGCTGCTTTTTGACGCTAATGGTCTCGAGCGCTTGCTTGGTCCAGGAGGGGTCTTGGTCGCGGGTGCAGGCCATCTTGGGGGGTTTCTCCCAGGTGGAGCTGGAGAAGGGGCAGTGGGAGCGCTTTGGGGGAGGCATTGATGTTTTGGTTTGGATGGTTGATGTGGACGTTTGTGGTGTTGATGGAGGTGGGGAGGTTTGATGTTTGAGGTTGAGGCTGGCTGGTGCTTGTTGCGAGATGAGACTTATTGTCGTTCTGGGGAATGAGTGGTCTATGTAGATGGATGTTAGATATCTCAGTCGATGCATAGTTCGGGGTCGTACACACCTCAGATGAGCTTGGAGAATGGTACTGACGTGAGGGTATTGTGTTTGTGATCTCGCGTTCGGGGGAGAGGATGAGAAATGTGGAAGGGTTGAAGTTAGAAGTAATCACCATGGAGGCGAAGGAGATGAGTGTTTGTTGTTGTTAACAGCAGGCACCACCCTTCACGAACCGAACTTGCGAGATATGCGTGGTTCAACGTGTCTATCATCTATCATTCTATCAAAAGACTTCCTGTGCTATCATCTCGTGCCAGTATCTACTGCCCTTCCATAACCATATCATGATCATAATAATGACGCATCCTCCTATCAGTTCCGTCAATATTCGCACCTCCCTATGTAATACTGATCCAATTAGCTCTGAAACCATGGCACAGCTACCATTCCATATAAATCCTAATCCCAATCACTTCTTCCTAATCGCTGTCGCCCTCTCTATTCACCAACCCCTCTACCCACCCTTCGCAAAGCCCACTAACCCCCCCCTTCCGATTCACTACTCCTACCATCAACATACAACCTACACCAAACAACGAGTCAAAAGAAAGGGAATAAAAGAGAAAACCAAAGAAAAATGGACTTCCACGACCCCTTCTCCGGCCAACACCACCATAATTACCACACCACCCTCTTCAACCCACCTGACCCCAGCGCCAATAACGACTTCACCTACGACTTCAAAGTCCGCGGAACCGATCGGCACCACCGCCGTGGACACCAGATTCGTCACCACGAGGATCCTGCATATCGCACCGTGCCGAAGATTCATCGTGTTGATCCCCGTGGGAAGAAGGAGGAGGGTGGCGAGGCGGCGGATCCCGTACATGATATTGTGCTGGGCCCGACGGATACTTTATGTATGTGTCCCTTTCTTTCTTTCCTTCTCCTCTTTAGGGAAGAGGAAGAGTGGATGCTGTTGGGTTGGTCGAGGAAGATCATGCTAATATATGGCTGGGTACTATGCGTGTACAGTTCCCAGGATCGACGGATCCCAAAACAGCAAGGAAAAGCAGCACGCTCAAGACAGAAAGATGACAAACGGTATCACGATGGCTATGGACTCTGCCATCACAGATAAGGCGGGAAAAGAAAAAACCAAGAACCAGGATGGCCAGGAGGGTAAGCAGGATAAGATATACGTCCGAGGAATGGGAAACGATGAAGTTGCGAATGATGGTGTTGGACAGAACAGCAACGACAAGACGCAGCGACAAGAGATAGAGGAAGATACGGAAGATCTACAGAAACGGCAGGATCAAGCGACAGAGCGCCAGAGACTGGATGATGAAATAACAGAGATAAAAAGAATGCCGACAGATCCTGCGAAAAATTCGAAATCCAAGGCAGAAACAACGTCTAAGGTGAACGTGACGACGAAGGAGGTGCCAGAGACGAAGGAGGCGGAGGAAACCAAGGAGACCACGAAGGCAAAGTCGAAGCCCAGGATTATGATGACGCGGATCAAGGCAAGGTTCATGAAGACGGTAGAGGAGCTGAGGAAGTGATTCTACATTTATCATATTTAATAACTAATGCAGCACTCGTTACAATCTTAATGTCTTTGGTCATCCCTACGATAGCCTTGCAAAATCATCTTCCAATCGACATCGGCGTTTTCATTGCAGAGACAGACATATCAACATCAAGCAGAACGTCAGAGTAGCTAAAGAAAAAGTAGCAAAAGGTCATCTCTCCTCTGCCAGGTATTTACGCGGAATTGTGTCATCCAGAGGCCGTGAGAAAACAAAAGAGAAACATCGAAACAAACAACACCCGACGCCTTTTTTTGTAAGACACCCAGTTCATGACCGATAACTGTATACGATGATGATAGATATTATAGAAGGCAGACTTCGTCTCATCGTGGGCCGTGGGCCGTTTACCGACGTTGGGTCTTGCCGATGGTTCGTTTTCCGGCGAACTACATTGGTCAGTATATCATACTTGGTAATAAACAGTGAAGGGAGGAAACATACCAAATGCTTGGGCAGAGATGCGGTCGTGTGTCGATCGGCCTCTCCAGCTCTTGCCATCCGGTTCATCTTCTTCTGGCCCAGCTTGGCCAGACGGTCCGCCTTGGTGCGCGCCATCTCGTCCGTCACACCGTCGTTGCGACGATCCGTAGCAGCCTGGCTGCGAGCACGACCCTTGGCCTTGGCGATGGCCTGGCGAGGGTCCGACATGTCGACGTCCATGGCGTCGTCGTTGGATTCGCGTGTGATGGGACGTCCGCGAGCCTGGCTCTGGGTGCGGGCCCGGGCAGAGGCGGCATCAACGTCGTAACCGGCCTCTTCCAGCGCCGACTCCATCTGCGACAGTCTCTTGGCCTTGGCGCTTCGGGGGATGGCCGCGCGGTTCTTGAGCGACTTGCGCATCTTGGCCTCGTTGCGCATCAGGGCGTGTTTCTCGCGGATCAGGTCGGCCTTCATGCGCAGTTCGGCGTCTTCAGCCTCCTCCACCTCGTCGTCGGATTCGTAGAACCCGTCGGCCTGCAGCTTCTCTTCCTCCTCCTCCAGGGAGGCCAGCTTCGCCTCGATGTCGGGATCCACAAAGTCGTAAACGTTCTTGCCGTTCCACACTTCGGGGATCTTGTCGTGCTTCCACTCGTCGTTCTCCAGCAGGTAGGTCTTCTTGAGGTCGATGTTGTAAACACCGGCACCGCCGTTCTCCTCCTCGATATCCCGCTCCAGCATCTTCCGGTTGGGGTCGTCCTTGTCGTACTTCTGGAGCGATTGCACGGCGTCGGGAATGAAAGTCTCGCGCTGCACGCCACCCATGGGCTTGGCCACGTGGATACGAGCCAGGACATCGCCCAGACGTCCACCAGGAGTACCGGAGCTGTTGGATCCGGACTTCAGCTTCTGGGCAACTCGGTCGGCGAGGAGCTTGTCGCAAGCGGCGTTCTTCACGTTCGTCACACCCTCGGTGGTGGTGCAGGACAGCTGCAGCAGCTCAACGTCGTCGGCCTTGAGGATCGCCTGAAGCTGCTCCTGGTACTCGGGCTCCAGGTCCTCGGGGCGTCGGACATCGATCTTGTTGATCACGAGGAACACGATCTTGTTGGCGAACAGAGGCTTGATGCTCTGGAACAGCTTGATCTGGTCGCCCACGGAGTAACCACACTGCTCGGAGAGATCCATGAAGTACATGACGGCGGACCGAAGATGGGCAATAGCGGTGATCGACTGCATTTCAATCGTGTTCATCTCCTCCAGAGGATGGTCCAGAATACCCGGCGTGTCGATGGCCTGGAATCGCAGGTACTTGTAGTCGAAGTGACCGACGAACAAACTCTTCGTGGTGAAAGCGTAGGGCTGGACGTCGACATCGGCGCGGGTGATGCTGCGCAGGAAACTGGACTTTCCGACGTTGGGGTACCCGCAGATCAGGAGGGTACGGGTGTTGGGGTCGATGGCGGGCAAACGGCCCAAATGCTGGCGGACCTGCTCCAGGTAGACGAGAGGGTCTTTGAGACGTCGGCAGATGGTGGCCATACGTCCGAGACCGGCGCGCTTAAGTTGCTTACACTGGAAAAGAGACTGCGCATATTTGATGAGACGGACGTAGTCGCGAGACACGGTTTCGATCAGATGTTTGGCCGTGGAAACTTGACCGAGAGCGATACGGAAATGGTCGGCATCGTAAAGGGTGTTCATCAAATCCTTGTCTGGTGAACATTAGAAGGATGAACTTGATTGAAAAAAATCCGATCGAAGAGAAAAGAAACTTACGGAAAGGGTGAATATCCTGGAGTCGGGGAAATCCATCGAGAATCGCCTGGAATTTTTCGCAGAACGTTTCCTGAGTGTATTTGACCTTTCGAGTGTAGAAGCCTGACGGGCAGAAACGAAAATTTTTGTATTAGCGACGAAATTCCTTTATCGTCCGACGGTGGCATCGACTTCCACCATATCGACGGACTGTCTCTTTCGAAAGATCGCAAAATACCTCTGATACGACTGATCTTGAAGCCAGCACGAATTTGAGTAGGCAGCTGTCTTTGAGTACGGCTGAGGACGATATCCAAAAACTCCTGGCTCGTGGGCACAGGAGCGATCTAAGCGGTGACGAAAAAAAAGCATATCGTCAGTCTGGATTGTTTCATGGATCAGGGGGAGGGGGGCACCCAAAAGAACATACATCTTTCCAAGTAGTCTTCATGATAGGTACCTGAGAAGTGCAATGATTGACTCTCAAGAATATCCCCAAGCTGAAAGATGGGGTGATGGGAGGGGGAGAAAAAAAAGGCTCGTTCTCTCAGCGACCGAGAGATCTCGAGATAAAAAAAAAAAAAAAAAAAAAAAATATTAAGTCCGGGCGGTCGGAGGCAAGAGTTTTGGCGGGCGGTGAGTCCAAATGTGGGGAACGTTTTTAGTAACCGAGAGCCAGACCTCCCTCCTACAACTACTTTCTCTCCGGAAGGAGTACCAGGAATTCTGTCTTGATTGATCAGGCAATGTCATGTACATTGACTATCGTGGGACTATGGACTATGATACAAAGACTCCTTGCCTTGACTAAACCAGACCGCCAGCCGTGGGATTCATCATCGTCAAAATTCATCCCGCAATCGTCGTAGCCCAAACAGAACTCCGTTACTTTTTTTTTTCTCTTAACCCACGTAAAACCAAATCCGAGGAGGGGTAGTAATAACATTAACATAAAGATAACATCCATGCATAAGCCATTGAATGGGAATTTTGTGCGATAACGGCAAGGAAACTCATATAGTATAGGTAAAGGGGGGGGGGGGGAAGGTAGAAGAAGGGTAATAGAGGTGAGGAGGAGTAGGGTGAATTGGTCCATTGGGATCTTATTCTTGGTGGGTGAACTCGAGAACCTACGTACGGTCAGTATAAGGAAACAAAGATAGGGGGAAAGGTTGAGATTGATACTTACCAAGTCTACCCAGCCTCCTCCGCCGAACTGGCACTTGCTAGGGCCGCGGTTCTCAAACCCGAACGATTCGTAGAACGATACCAGGTGATCATGCGTGATGATGGACAGACGGTCCGCGATTTGCGCCTCCTTGATTCTCTGGACGTACGACTTCATCAAGGTGCTGGCGACCTGCTTTCCTTGGTGCTCGGGCCGAACAGCCAGGGAGTGGATCGCAATCGTGCTGCCGTATTCGTCGTGGCCAATGGTCTCGTCATTTTCGACCGCGAACCGGTCGGTCTTCCATTTCGCCGGCAGCTGCATGGACTTGTCGGTCACCAGCTCTGTCGAGGTTCGAGTGGCAACGATATGTCCGACCAGGATCGGACGAGGTTTCGGTTCGCCGTCCTTCACGATGGGCAGGGTGAAAAGACCCAGGCACAGCTCGGGGCATCGGTTGAGACGGTAGATGAACTGGAAAGAAGATCTCAAGTCAGTCGCCGGTTCTTTGCGATCAATGCTGGCTGGGTCCGTACTTTGTCTCGGGAGCAGCGCTCCTGTTCCGGGAATGCTTGTTCCACCTCCACGCAGTCGTCCACATTCGACGCGGTCAGGACCTGAACGAAGGGATGAAGCTCGTCCAACTTGGTGCGGTGGTGCACGGGCGGGCGACGAAACCAGTAAGGGAATTCATTGACGTCGTCATGATCCACGGCGACGTAGTCTTCGTCGACCTCTTCCTCGTCGTCATCTTCCACCTCGTCCAAGGACAGACCGTTCGCGATGGCCACGTCCGCTCGGCCACTCAGGCGCGAGAGGTCGGAGCCCGTCGCGGGCAAGGAATGATCAACATTCGACAATGGCTTCAGGCCGTTGATCGCCTCCTGATATTGTTTATCGACGGAGTCGGAAGACATCTCCTGGGTGGGATCTCCTTTCAAGGGTTACGGCAGGTCGCGAAGAAGTGAAATCGGGTTGTTTAGTTTCCCCACAAAAGAGCGCGGAATACCAAAAAAATCAGAGGAATACCTTGAAAGAACACAAAGTTCACACAAATGTATTGAGGCGACAAATTCCCGGGAGAAGAAGGATAAGTTGCAGGGAGGGGACAAAAATCGAGACGAAGGGATTGGCCGAAGGGAGGGGGGAAGTGATTGGGAAGGATGAAAAAGAGCCGATAATTCGAGGGGTCCAAATCTTCGGAAAGGCTAGAAGAGGGTGGGGGTCGATTTAGCTTGATGCGGACGATAAGACTCGATGACTCGGGATTCACTTCCAGAAGCTTTGCTGGACCCGAAGTTGACGGCACACGATGTATGTAAGTATAGATCACCCCCAGACCAGGGTCAACGGGTCGCTGCTGCGACTAGGACTGCCACATACCTTGGTAGTTCCTCCTGTACTTGTTGTCCCTCAAGGTAGGGAAGTCTGGGGCAATCACGAGGAAAGAGCCTGCACGAGGAAGGAAGGTCCTTCCTTGTTCTACAGTTCTGTGGTTCAGGCAGGAAGAGTCTGCCTGAAGAGATAAGATTATCTCTCAACTATGACTCTACCTTATTAGGGAGATGATTAAATTCTACCTTCCTTGAGTGACTCTAGCGATAGTATTGTCAGGCCGATACTAGCGCTTCTTTCCGCGGGGCGGCGATAAGACGGCGATATCAGGATTCAGGACTATACTCTGTAGTATAAGAACGAATGAATGAAAACAACCACGCGAGATCGATTCAAAATCAATTTATCTATTGATTGATTCATTCGTTCATTCATCGCTAACCTGCATAGAACGTTCACAAAATGACCTGCCTGATACGGAATGAGGGTCCCCGCCATGCAGCATGCACGGTGACATAATTTATACTTGAACAAAAGGACAGAGGGACAGAAGGAACGAAGCAGAAGAGAACGGTTATTTCCTAATCATTGGGTGCCGTCCATGTCCCCCTTCTCCGCATTTGACCAGGATGATGTGGCAGTCCCTCGGGGTCTTATCGTCGACGGCGCGTTTCATAAGTACTGCCTATTAAGATTCCCCTCTTTTGTCGTCGCTGTCCAACCCATCGAAGCTTTTCATCCGCCACGATGTCCCTGCCATTTCCCGTCAACCATGGCATGACTTCCTTCTGGCGCTCCGAACCCGATCCTTTGGATAATCACCGCTCGACGGATGCCCTTCCTGATGAATCCGACATCGTGATCATCGGCGCTGGATTCGCGGGGGCTGCCACTGCTTATCACTGCCTCGAGCAAAGCAAATCGTTCTCCCAGAGTCCTTCAGTCGTCATCCTGGAAGCCCGCCAGGCGTGCTCTGGGGCTACGGGTCGCAATGGTAATCTACGAAATAAGAAACCAGGAAGTGGAAGGGCGACAAAAAAGCTAACTCCATGGCCTCGACACAGGCGGCCATCTCAAGCCCGATCCGTACTACCAGATTGGTATTTTTGCCGCGGAACACGGAGTCGAGGCAGCAGAGGAGGTGGCGGAGTTTGAAACGAAACACCTCTTGGAGCTGCAGTCGTTCATCGAGCGGGAGAAGATCGAATGCGACCTAGATTTGAATCGAGTTTTCGACGTGCATTTTGACGACGAGCAATGCGCCAAAACCAAGGCCGCGTACGACTTGCTCAGGTCGCAAGGTGCTACGAGGGTGAAAGAGGTGGAATTCAGTCCGTCAGAGTCTGCAGAAGCCGTAAGATTCAAAAGACTCTCCCCTTCTTCGTACGAACCACGCCTGACGAGCGCTTGACTGGCACTAGGTTTCCGGGGTGAAAGGAGCCCGAGGATGCTTTAGTTATCGCACGGGGCGAGTTTGGCCCTATAAACTCGTGCTGCACCTCCTGAAAAAGGCGGTTCTCGGTGGAGCCAATCTTCAGACATATACCCCTGTGCACCGAGTTTCGGAATCACCCGGTACGGATGGGAGGTGGACGGTTGAGACAAGTCGGGGATCCATCCGAGCCAAGAAGGTTGTTTTCGCCAGCAACGCCTATACCGCCGCCCTGGCACCCGAGTACAAGAATCATATCGTCCCAGTGCGAGGAGTCTGTAGCCGAATCGTGGTGCCCAATCCGCCCGAGAATGCAAAGAACTGTTCGTACACCTTTCGGTCCAACGCCTGGGATTATGACTACCTGATCCACCGGCCGGACGGAAGCATCGTTGTGGGAGGAGCCAAATCGACCTTCTATCACAATGCCACGGACTGGTACAACAACACGGATGACAGTAGAGTGATTGAATCGGCTGTGCGATACTTTGACAAGTACATGCAACGGCGCTTTCATGGGTGGGAGAGATCGGGAGCTTATACCGACCGGGTTTGGACAGGAAGTATGTGCCGTCTATCTGCAATTACTCATGTTTTCTCGTCTCTTGGTTCCTCTTATTAACCGACATTAACCAGTTATGGGAGATACCGCCGACACTCTGCCTCATCTCGGACATGTTCCCCACAAGCCCGGACAGCTCATCATCGCCGGGTTCAATGGTCATGGGATGCCGCAGATTTTCCTCTCTGCGCAAGGGATTGCGAAAATGATTGTCGACGGAGCTTCATACGAGGAGACGGGATTGCCGCGGCTATTTCGAACCAGCTCCGAGCGACTGGCGAGGACCGAGAATAACATCCTGGCACCTGCGTCGGGCTAAAGGTGTACTAGCTAGAAGATAATCTAAGAGTCTAGGAGGAGAAGGGGAGAAGTGAAGTGGAGGCCCAGCTATCGATCAGCGTTATCGGCACCGAATCAGAGTGCCGCCCGAGATGCGTCATTATCCGCCTCGACTCATTTTCCTCCGTTTTTCTTTCCCCGACCCGCGCTCGCCGTTGCTGCTGCTGCCCAAGTTTCCCCGTGAACTTCCCCCGTCTCCTCCATTCTTTCTTCGAACTTACTTTCTTCTTCTTCTTTTCTCCCCGTTGAATCATTCTATGTATCTCTTTTTGATCCCGGTTTCCCTGGTCTTTGTCAAGAATGAAACATGAGCTCTAGGGTGCTGAACTGGCCGCGGACTAAGTCCGCGCTGCTGAAGGTGGGTTTTTGGCCTTGGAAGCATAGCGTCGATTTCGATTGTGTGGATTTCGTTCTGACCTCGTTCTCGTCGTTCCTCTAGCAGCAGCAGCAGCAACCTCAGGCTTCCATCTGTAATGGACAGCAAGTCACAAAATTCGATTACCACGCTCGTCGCCCTCTTTCGTCCTCCGCCGATCGGCCGATCAATCAAAGCGCCGACTTCTCTTCCACCAGCCAGAGCTATGATCGTTTAGGTCGTCGGGCGAAGGAGAAGTTGCTGGACCGCGTACGATAACCGTGCAACCCCACTGTTCACAATAGCGCGTGTCACTAATCGTTCTCGATGGCTTTGTTGTGGCATTAGGAATTCTTCCTCAGTCTACTGAACTCGGCGTCCACCAAGCGTGAGGCCAAATCGTATTTGGCCCGTCTCAAAGCTCAGCATTCCCCAACCCCTCCCCCGAAACCGACAATTGAACAAAGTAAGGAAGCCGTGGCTCTTTCGTCGCCGTCGGGGGTCAATCTAGGATCGTTCTACGGTGCCTCGCGTTCGGTTTACGACAGTCCCGTCTTCAGACATGACTCAACTCCTACCCCTCCCCCGCAGGAGATACCGGAGATACGACTACATCTGGCCTTGATCAAACTCAAGGCCCCTCAGCAACTAGAGGACTCGGTCGTTCACGGGGTAGCCAAGACCTTTGCGCAATTGAATCGCCTGGGTATGGCCTGCTGCGTTGTGGTCGATCCGGGACCCATGGACGATGCGAATGCGTCACGAAAGATCGCCGCCGACCAAGCAGACCGCATCGCTGCTGCGGTCGATGCCCAGCCCGATTCCAAATCTACCCACCTGGATTCGGTTCTGACTCTTCCCTCCAAGACCCCGGATACCCCAACGGTCCTATCACGGAAGGCTCTTTTGAAACCTCTCCGAGACGGGCACACAGTCATCATCGCCCCCATCGCCTACACGGAAGATGTCCCTCGAGCGGTGACGTTATCGGGCGAGGATGCTCTCCTCGCCCTTACCAAAGAGCTTGCCGGTCTTGCAAGCGTCCCGCATCCCGATGAAGACCCTTTGCTCACGGCCCAAAATATCAAAAGGTTGCAGCAGGAAGTCTCGCTAGATCGGGTGATTCTACTGGACCCTCTTGGAGGCATTCCTGCTTTCAGTGGCCCGCAAACCTCTCATGTGTTCATCAATATGGAGCAGGAATTCGACGATATTGAAACTCAGTTACTTCAAGCCCAGCAGTCGGCAGCGACAGGGCCTAGCTCAACACAGGCAGAGCCCACAGGTGGAGTCATTAAGCGTACTCCAGAACAAGGTAGCCTTATTGACGATCATCTGCACAACCTGCGCCTATCCCAGAAGACCCTCGCTTTGCTACCCGCGGCATCGTCCGGTATCATTACTTCGCCGGCTGAAGTCGCTAACTCGGCCCGATCACCGCAGGCTGCACCGGCACTGTCCGCGGTGGGCACTCGACGACAACGGAACCCGCTGATCCATAATTTGCTTACCGACAAGCCTTTACTGTCATCTTCTCTACCTATGAGCAGACGTGAAGCGATTAATGGCGGACGGGGAAGCATCTTTACACCTAGCTTACACACGACCTTTGTCAAGCGAGGCATGCCACTTACCATGATCCCTGATCCGCGAGTGGAGGTGTGGACTGCGCAGAATCGCCCTCGATTGAGCCTGGACGACCCCAGCATTGACCTGCCACGCTTGGTGCGTCTGATCGAAGATTCATTCAACCGCAACCTCGATGTCCAGGACTACTTGAACCGAGTCAACGATCGCCTCGCCGGATTGATCATCGCCGGAGAGTATGAAGGGGGTGCTATCTTAACCTGGGAGCTTCCCCCGGGTGTGGTGGATGACGGAAGTGAAGCGAGTCAGGCTCGCATGGTCCCATACTTGGACAAATTTGCGGTTCTGAAACGCAGTCAGGGTGCAGGAGGCGTGGCGGATATTGTGTTCAATGCGATGGTCCGGACATGTTTCCCTCAAGGGGTGTGCTGGCGCAGCCGCAAGGACAACCCGGTGAACAAATGGTATTTCGAGCGCTCCGAGGGAACGTGGAAGTTGGCCGACACCAATTGGACCATGTTTTGGACAACCCCCGGATTGCCGGAGAACTCGCAACTCTTCCGCGATTACGAGGGCGTGTGTCGTGGCATCGAACCCAGCTGGGCTGATGACACCGGGGTGGTTGATTGAGGGGGGTACCCAAGTTCTCTTGCTTATTACTGGATGTCTATAAAGAAAAGAAAAAGTGCTTCTTGAATAGTTCGGGCATATGTGTATATAGCGAAGCGATCTATCCATAGTGATTTTTATAGACCGTTGAGTCCCACTCACCGCCTTCGGCATTCTCTCATTCTCCGTCCATCGCCAAGCGTCATTCATCTACTTATCTCCATTCATTAGAAGCATGGAGCCTGCTATGAAAGCCGGTCCATAACGCGATGCCCATCTGCATCGAATGCTCCTATCCTGTCTCGCATCTGTACAGCACCTACAGTCGCGCAGATGACCGGTCGTTGGGCAAAGGCGTGCGCCTGACGCAATGCCCGCGCTGCCAGCGATTCGCCGACAAATACGTCGAATATGACTTTGTTGTCATCTTCATAGACCTTGTCCTGATCAAGCCTCAGGTATGCCGGAATATTGGAGTGTTACAGGTTCCGAACTAGGCCCGTGTCTGACCTTTCCAGGTATACCGACACCTCCTATTCAACCGACTCGGAGGCGACGATAACCAGTTCGATGTAAGTCCAAAGCTCTTCAGGATATCTGTCGCGCAGGAACTGACCTATCCATGACCACGCAGCGCTCGATTGTTCGTCTCGGCGTTCTCCTCCTCCTATTCGACGTCTACCTGACGTGGGCACGCATCGAGAAGACCCAGACCCTATCCACAACGTTCCTCGCGCGCGCCCCCATCGTCATCCAATACTTCTTCTTCCTAGGCCTAAACACCCTCGCCACGCTCGCTCATCATCTGACCATCCGGTTGCTGGCCTCCATCCTCGCCCCGGTCCCTAGGGGGCTAGAGCAGAATGGCCAGAGCAGCGGCAACAGCACGACCGACACACCATCCCACCCGTCGACACCTGTCTTTCCCTCCTTTCCCGCACAGGCTGCAGGCGCTCAATCGCAGTTATCGCCCACGTCGACGTCGGCCCTGAGCCCACCTCGCCTGCACTCGCAATCGTCGGCCGTGGATGGTTCGTCGACGAACGGTGCTTCTGCCGCCACCAGCACAGGCGACAACACCCCGACTCCCAACTCCAATCCTCCACCGCCAGCGCACTACGCCCATCCTCCACCACCCCTCCGTCGTGCTTCCACGGCTCCCACGCAAAATATCCAGCCCCTACCGCCCCCATCACCCGCAAGTCCCACCGCCATCAGCACCGCCCTGCTCGTCAGCAGCTGCGTGAAACTCTTCCCTATTCTACTCGTCATCTGGGGACCAGATGGCGGCGGCAGCAGCAGCAACAACAATAACGCATCAGAGTCATCCCACGCCCTCGCGCTCGAAACCAGCCAATTCACCCCCTCCCCAAACTTCCCCACCCAAGCACTGAACAGCCTGACTCCCTCCGCGACAACCGCCTCGTCCGGAACATCAGAGTCGCCGACGCTCTTAGAGAGTCTGGTCCATTTGATGCCCACCTCGATACCTACAAACTACCTAGCCAATGTGATCGAGCTGGTCGGATCGCTGCTGTCGCTGGGCGCGGCGGATACGCATCTCGTGCTGCTGAGTAATATCGAGGCACTGTATATTCTGCTAGGGTGTGGATATCTTCGTGCGATGGCGTTGGCTGTTACGGGACTTTTGGCGAGGTGGACGGTGCAGAAGGTTATTTTGGGGGTTGTGGGGGTTGGCTAACTAGTTTGCCATCTCTATTGTTTAATACAGAGCACACTTAATTGATACTACATAATTGGTTTAATCAGATAGGTACATATATCGCTACAATGTGCACAAGGACCGAGAGATATCAAAAGTCAAGATAAAAATCAACTCTAGACATGGAACTAAGATTATACATAAATACCGGACGGAACGTGCGAAGACAGAAGAAAAGAAAAGGTATAAAATAGAAACCCCCATCAGGTAGGTTGGTAGGTATGCTAGATATGACAGTAGCACTCGCTCGCTCAGCCCAAACCAAGCCAAACAAAACTCGAATGTCTCCTCCCTCTTCTCCCTGAGCCCCTCCACTCGGTTTAATAAACAATATAATAGCACCCCTTATCTCTATCTCTCACATCCACACAGCGTCCAACGAATCCAACAAACAAGAAACGAGAGAGATCAATCACTGCGGTACCCGCTCGGGTCTAATATTCGATCTCTTTGGCGTGATAAGAGGGTGCCATTGGGCCATGAATACGATCGCTAGACAAGTGAAATCAAGAATGTTAGCCAACCAGCCAGCAAACCAACCAAACATGAAACCGAAACTTATATATCAGAGGGGAAAGAGAGGGGAGGGAAATAGATAGATAACGTACCCCACATAAGATAACACGAGACGAACGATAGGATCAGCGTGCTTCGGAATACACTGTATTCAGGGAATCGTGTTAATACTGTTTTCTCTTCATTTCTCTCTCTCTTTGCGCGTCTTTCGCTTCATTGTCGGGGCCTCATTTCTGAACGAAACGGTAATAGCGCATGGTGAAGGGAGGGGGGAAAGAAAACGCACGTCTGATTCTCCCCCTTGGGACTAAACACCCAGGCCAGGACGGATGCGATCACGATGATGACCAGGCCGATGACAAGACTCCACCTGGAATACGGCAAGGACATCGGTTAGCATTAAATCTCCACTAGGTTTATTTCGATGGCCAGTTCAGGGTTCCGTCCTATGTCTCGGTATCTGAGAGTATGTAGTTCATGATATCGCCGACTCAGAAGCGCATTGAACGTGAACATAAACCGAATCCGACGAAACGGGGCGAGGCATTCGATATGAGGGACGAGAGATGGAGAGAGGGACGCACCCGTTAGCCATGTTGATTATCCTCCTGACTTTCTTTCTGCGTTGATTCTCGTCCTCTTGAATAAGTAAATAGATGGGTATGGCGTCTCCGGTCTCCGGTCTTCGATATCAAGACTCCGTAGTGTATGCTATGATCGATTCGGGGATGGTGAAGCTTCGATTCTAGAAACGACACAGTTGTAGGTCCAGCCTTCTGTGCTCTCGGTCTTTCCGTCGTTCTCGGTGTGCGTATGGCTTGTTCTTCGCGTGCTAAGTGTGCCGTGACTTGTCCTGATTAACTAAATTCGACTCTGTCAACGAGATTCGAACCCAGCGGAGCAACGCAAGCTGGCTAGGTAGGTAATGCCAGTCGCAATCGGTTGGGAGGGTCACGGTAACTAACAGGGTGAAGTTCAGGTACGGGGTCGGGTATCGACGCGGGTCCGGTTCAGGAAGAGATATTGCAAAAGAAGCGAGGGATCGGGTGAGCGAATTCAAGTGCCGTTGTTGCGAAAGTGCCACCGCGAGCAGGAAGGTCGCCGGGATGATAACTATCCACGGGAGCAGGTCGCGGAGCTTTGGGCGGAGTGGACTTAGGTGGCTGGCTGCCTCAGGCTGCGAGGTGTCATTCTGCCGCTGTGGCGGTGCGGATGTATTTTACGGTACGGTATTGGCTTACGTGGACGGATTGACTACGGCATGCAGACTACACATCTTCCACCGGGACATAAAAACATCTGTTTCACAAGTGCAACAGGGGAAATCGTAGGAAGACTAGCTGGTAGACAGACAGACAGGCAGAGCGGCAACAGATCAAAATGAATCAGGGCATAAAGGAAACAGAGGAGACCGAAGTCAGGACTTAAGCTCCCTCACGGCTCTTGCGGTAGCTGGCCTAGATAGTATCGTGTTAGCGTTGCCTCAATCCCATGCCCATTATGCAATCATACCTCTTGCTCAACCTGCAAGCCATCGACCACAGGAGCCAGCTCACTGAGAATCTCATATGCCCGCTTGTGGAACTCTAGCTGTGCGGCGATCAAGTCCGCTAGGTTTCTCAAGGGCTCGGGGGTATCGAGGACCTTGACGAGAGATAGTCAGCAAAACGCAATTCCCCACTATCATCCCACGCAGACTTACATTTTTCATCACGCTGACAGCCTCCTCGGTCTGACCGACGAACTCATCCTCGGCCTGCTCGATCTCGGCACGAGCCTCCTCGCTCAGGTTGTCCAGATCACCTCTGGCCTGGGCCTTCTTGCTCGCCTTGACCGAGTCCAGCATAAGACGGGCATTCTCGACGTTGCGCCGGGCCTTAGCCGCAAACATCAGGTTCGTGTTCAGCGTGGTGTTCCATCCAGCCAGGAAGCGCGACTGGATCTGCGCGTCCTGCGACAGACGGGCCTCGCCGACCTTCTCCGACGCGAGGGCGTACTTCTCCAGCGCCGAGGCCAGGGGATCTTCGCCGGTAGTGGAGTTCTGCGCCAGCGTCTGGGACCCCGACAGCGAGGCGCGGGCAATGGCGTGGTTGAAGGTCTTGGGCTGCGGCTTGTCGACGGGGGGAGCGGACAGCGCGGCCTGCGCCTCGGCGGGGGAGGCGGCCTGGGAGAGAAGCTGGACCTTCTCGCTGATGGTGCGGCCGAGGTCGTTGAAGGATTCGCGGATGTTGGGGGGGTAGTCGTAAGCTTCGTTGGAGTACTGGGAGCTATTGGGGGAGAAAGAAGGAAAGGTAAGTGGGATTGGTTCCGCAGATCTTCAATTCCAGTGCGAGGAAGTTCTCCCTCTACAAAGAATAGAAAACTTACGTCACCTGAAGAAGCTTCTGGTGGACCAGCTTCAGCGCATCCACGCGCTTCTCGAGCTCGATGTACTCATCGGGGAGTTGGGTGCGGTCTTCGGCCTGGCCCAGCTGCTCTTTGATCATCTGCTGCGTGCGCGCAGCAAAGGGCGAAAAGTTCGCACTGTCTCGCAGAGCAATAAGGTATTAGAAACATGTCAGCAGGAGGGCGGGGGTGGTTCAAGCAGGTGAAAGGAGGGGAGGATTGAGATGAGACTGGAAATAGTAGAAAATAGGCAGTGCAATTAACTGTCAGGGGAGAACTCACCTCAGGTTCTTTCCGAACGCCTGAAACTTATCCATGGTGGCGAGCAATACAGTTTGCGGTTTCTGTAAGATGCGGAGAAAAGGAAGGGATCGTGAGTTTCAAATGGCAATCTGTCAGTCGGAATGATTAGTTATTGTTTGGGTTAGGGAGGTGGCAGGAGCGGAGTCGAGGCCACGCACCGCCTCGCCAAGGCCCCGTTCATCCGTGGCGGTGCACACGTTCCGCACCGCCACAGGTTGTGACGTCCCGGTCATACTTCCTTCACTGAGTAGATCATCTGTCCAAGCATTCTTCATGAAAGAAGAAATGACTACAAAGACCTTTAGGAATTGATTTGTTATCAACTAAACATGTTTACGGTAAATCCTTCAACTATAGTAGACGATCATCATACGAACTATGATAGATTTAGTACGCGCAACAGACTCTGATAAAAGCATCAAGGATATATATCTAGACTAGACATTCTCATACTAAGTACCGATTAAGAAGAGCAATATACTCGATAAATAGATCCAAAACCACGGCAAATCAGTAAGAAAAGAAAAGATAATCACAGGCCTGCTGATCCGATATATTACATGTAGATAACCAGTAACCAGAAGAGACAAAATCAAAATACCGAAAGTCATCAGATCAAATTACCATCAATGATTCGTAGCGCGTCAGAATTCAAAAGAACGAACAGAGGTAGTCGGCCAGACCAGACCTCTAAGTCAGAGTAGCCATCATGGCACGGACGATACGGGAGTTGGGGCCTGAATGGTGTCAAATTAGCATCTGCGGTTTATGATCGATCGAATCGTATGACCTTACCCTTGCGGTCCCTCTTCACTTCGGTGATCTCCTCGCGGTCGCCATCGCCATTGATGAATTCCGTGTCTCGGATAACTTCTCCCCGACTCCGACTCCGTCGCTCCAGCGGCAGGTATTCGCGCAGATCCTCGTCGCTGTCGCGAGGCCGGATCATAATGGCGAGCGGCCCGGCGTTAACGTGGTCGGATTCCATGTCATGGCGAATGCGCACCGGCGAGGACCGGCGACGATGACGACCGTGCACCGAGATGGATCGGGTGCGGGAGACAGTCCTGGTCGTCCGCTTCTCGGAGAGGTCATAATTGCGGGGATGGCGAGAGTGCGATCGGTGTCTAGAGGAAGACGACGACGCGGGCTCGATGAGCATTGTGTGATGGTGGTTCTTAGGAGTATAAGGTTCCATGGCGAGTTTCTCCACTGGTCTATCCCGGCGTCGCTCGCGAACGGGGGACGGCGAAGACTCTATTATATGTGCTGAGAAGAACCGTTAACATTGGCGACCTTCTTCCTCCGAGAGGGGGGGGCACGTGGTCACTTACCACCAGTCCGGTGTTTCATCTGGCGACTGCGGCTGATGACATCGTCGATTTGCTCCTTGGAGAGCGCGACCTGAATAATGACCATATCACCCTGTTTTAACGGCCGGTCAGCTTCCAAATACCCGGTGAGATCTGACGCGATGTATGACATACTTCATCCTGGTATGGGTAACCAAACTCACGAACGGCCGCGGGGTGGACTAGCTTTCGAGGCATCCGAGTCTTGCCCTTTCGAGGGTATGGCTTTTCGATCTCGACTTCCTCAACGGCCCGCGTTGGGAATCGGCTGGTGGAGCGGCGGGGACGGTCCCTGAAGCGATCGCGCTCACGCTCACGCTCATGGTATTCTTCGTCGCCGTAGTGATCGGGGTCCGCGACGCGAATCTCTTCATAATAATCCGATTCGCGGGGAGGACGGACCGGAGCGCGAGCAGGGGGATCGTGGTAGTAATACTCTTCTAGTTTGCGCGAGGGGATGCGATCGAAGGTGTCCAAGGACGATTGGCGTCGCATAAGACGGGGTCGAGGCGGGGGACTGTCTCGTCGACGGTCGTAGGTTACGAGTGGGCCCGAAGTATGGACGAGATGGTCATCTTCGTAGAACCTGTCCGACCGGCGGGCAGGAGGGCCATATCGATCAGTGTCTTGCATGCGGTATTCGAAGCGGTCATCTTCCACGCGGCGGGGTCGTTCGAGCACGGGGGGACCGCGCGAGTGCAGACGTTCGTGACGCTCACGCGAGAAACGGTCGGCGTCCCAACGGTCGGCGTCATGCTCCAGGTGGCCGGTAGAACGGCGATAGTCGTCGTATCGAGACATGTGCCCGGGTGACTTTTGGAGCGAACCGTGGATGACGACAGCGGGTGACTTTTTGGTATTGGACGGGCCGTTGGTGGTGGGGGATGTAGGTAGGGGTACACTGGTTGGTATGTACAGTGGAACCGTGGATAAGAGAGGACAGAGGATTATAGATTATAGAATGGAATGGGAGGAAAGACAGAGCTAGACAGAGGAGAAATCCGACCGACCGACCGTCGAGAGCGGGAGATATAAGAAGGGAAAGAAGAAGAAGAGGAAAATAGAAAAGAAAAAAAAAGGATGCCTGAATGACGTCGGCGGGACGAGGGCCATACGGTAAGGATGGTAAGGATGGTACCAGGGCCTGCCTCAGGCCGGGGCGCCACCGCTGCCGGGCGTAACGAAACAGAAAGTGGTGAAGCAGACGCCTCGTTGCACCAATGCTTCCTCCTTTCGCCACGGATCGTCGCTTGGCTCTGGCTTCGTCAACCCCCGAAATTCTGCTTGTGTGCGTCGATCCGATCTGTCTCGCTTCGTCTCGCCTGTCTCCGAGCGCCTGGTCCCTTCAGCTCGCATCAGCTCATCGACCTGGCCTGTCTGGCCCATCTGGTCCAGTCGCTGCCATCGCGGATCTGGCAGTCTAGATGCTGCTACCCAATCCCATGCATATGTTCGCCTGTCAACCAAGATCTCCACCCCAGCCCCACGGACGCGCGCGCGGTTGGGCAGGCATTGGTGTTTAAGACATAAGACCGATGCGCCGTACGCGATTGCGAAAAGGCCGTGGCCATACGCGCGACTGGTCGGTGCTAGACAAGCGCTAAGGAATGCAGCTCGAGCATTGAATTCGGACCAAGTGGTCCCAAACGACGCTGGCGAGGAGGCTACAGGTCACCGTCGACCTGGAGAGTTTACAAGTCCAAGGTGAAAGGATGCTTCAGGAAGGCGGGTTCCGGTCTGCAAGGGGACCGTTGATCTGCGGTGCCATGTGTTCGCACCCAGACGCCTCCATGTGTACCCTACGGCCGAGTCACTGCTGCCCACTGGTTGCCAAACCCCGAGATCCCCACATCGTCCGGACCAGGGGACACCGCCGCAGATGGGCGATGTTGTACTGGTGAGTCTGATGGAACTCTGTTACAGATGTGAAGCAGCAAGCCAGGTCAGCACCAGAAAAAGCAAAACCGCAACTGGTCTGATTGTCTTGGAATTCCTGCATGATGATCGGCATCCACAGCTGGGACCCCTAAAGGAGTCACCTACGGTCTAGAATCCCTGCCTATAAACTCTACATCAGATGATAGCGAATTTGGGCGTGTCCATATGATTTGGACACCCGTGAAAACTTTTTCTTTTCTTTTTTGTTTTTTTCTTTTGCGAGCGATCAGAAGGTCTCTATCTTATTCTCACAGAAAGCCCGATTGCCACGGGCCCCTCTTGCCAACGGAGCCCTGCCGGGGGACGTTGGTGTTGTTGCTGTCTATTTACATGCGATCTGCTATCTCCAAATTTAGCAGATCGTCTTCTAGACTTAGAATCCCCATCGCCCAATTAGACCGAACGGGTTCCGGAAGCGTGACAAATCGCCTCTCCGGGTTGTCGTTTGCTGGCTGGTGCGTCCAGATCGGGGAAGGCTCGTAGGAGCTTGGGTCTCGGCGCTGATACGGGGGACCTCGTCCCTGTTTCGCGGCCATCGTCCATGCGTGTTCACATCCGTTGGCCACGGCGTCGGACGATTTCCATCCGGTTAGACGGGAAACCTTGTGGAGCGTAGTGACGATCCATTGCCGATGGGCGGCCTCCATGTACTGCACGCCGGCGAAGAAGAGAGGCACGGTCATCTCGATCAGGCAGGAACCGAGAGTAGGACTCAGACGACCTACTTCGCTATTGAGGATCTGTGGATAGTAAATGCCGGCCGCGACCTGTCCGACGATCTGCGCGTACTTGGCAGTTGCAGGCGCCGCTACGCCTGCTGCAACCATCATTGCAGGCGGCATGCATGGGTGCAATCGATACAGAAGCATGAGGCCCGTATAGTAGAATCCCCACACTACCGCAATCGTTTGCGTGCGGTACTGAAGGGCTGGACCGAACGGGGTGGAGATTGGTGGAGCACTGTCGGACGGTAGCGGCATGAAATGGGGCCCTATCACTTTTGCAAAGGTGTCAAACGCGGCCAGAATGCTCTCCCACTCGGATTCGGCCTCGCCATACGATCCAGACTCGTCTTCTTCCACCCCTTGAGTGGGATAGTCAGGTCGAGCTGCCGTGTCAGCGAAAGCAGCGGGAATGTGTCTCGGTCCGCTAGGCGGTACCATGCCGTACATGGGAGGACCTCCGCTTTCCGGGCTTCCTCCACGGTGCTGGCCAGGCCGGGCGGCGGTGATGTTGGCGGGTTGGGCACGAGATTCACACGAACCGGGAGAAGCACGAGGGTCACCAGCGGCAGGAGTGCCCGATGGAGCATCTGGGGGAGGCCCCCTTTGCATACCGAGGGGTGCCGCAACAAATCTAGCCATGAACTTGAAGAGCCCGGCATCAGGTTTCCAGTCAGTCCCAGTAGCTCTAGCGACTTTTAACTTTCTTTTTCTATCGCGACGTCCGAAGTCAGTCAATCGACCCAGCAGAAGCCACAAGTGATCTGCCGAGCCATAAACA
The DNA here is from genome assembly GCF_023601865.1 of Aspergillus affinis. Taxonomy (NCBI): domain Eukaryota; kingdom Fungi; phylum Ascomycota; class Eurotiomycetes; order Eurotiales; family Aspergillaceae; genus Aspergillus; species Aspergillus affinis. The sequence continues at coordinate 508,466 of NW_026515784.1, forward strand.
GCATCCAAGCGACCGATACCTGCACGAGGTGGGCATTGATTCCATTGAGAAAAGGGCAGACTACCTTGTTGTCAGTTGATGGATCCGCTTACAAGGATCTCCACGTATGTGTGCAACACTTACAACAGTCCACTGCCACTGATAAGGCTCTGGAGCATATCTTGTTTACAATACCACCAATAGAGATCACACTGAATCCGAAAGGCTTCGATATCTTTCCGAGTGAAGTGTTTCTGACGAGGTTTGCCTGGACCATCTTCGATTTGCCCGAATTCATCGTAATTGACAGCTCGACCGACAAAGGATCCTATGAGGTCCTCATTGATGCTACTTTCTTTCTCGCAGAATGGGTCGTCATCGTTTGCGGCGCTTCCGAACAAGAATGCTTGCTGAAACGATAACCCCGGGCCCCTTGGCTTTCGCTGTGCCTTTACCCTGCGCCGATGCGCACGAAGGTCCCGAGTTAGGCCGGCGAAATCAATCTCGCGTATCAACTGGGCAGAGCCAGCGATGTGGCTATTCCACCGGTAATGTTCCGCACTCATGACCTCGTAGTATGCTAGGAGCAGTGCGGCGGCCAGAGTTCCAATTTGCTTACGACGCGTGGGTAATCCCACAGCCACGCCGACCCTTTTGAGTGCAAAGTGATAGTGTCTCAAAGAGAGCGTCGGCGGAGCTTGTTGTAGGTACGCGATGTGCAAACTACTGACGGCAAGTATGGTTTGCAGCAAGGCTTGGTGCTCCAACGCTTTGAAAGGTAAGGTATATGTCCACAAACCTTGCTGTGCTGGCGACACGGGTGCGCCAAACATAGTAGAGGGATCGACCGGGTGCCTTTCAAAGACTGACAAAGTAGGCCCCGTGGAGTGGATGAAATGCAGAAATATTCGCGCGGTTTTGGGATTGTTTAGAGGCGAAGAGCCAAGAGTGGGGTAGTACGAGGCGAGGAGATTGGGCTCGTTCAGATAGGTAGTGAACGATCGGAGCTGCCTTTGATCCCGGTTCGCAGAGGCCATGATCAGGCTAAGCTGGTTGAAGTTCTCAGCGGTAGTGGGATCTTCCAGTTCTTCATCTGACTCGACGTCGTAGTAATCATCACCTTCGTCGTCATACTGGGACGGTGACAATGATGTAGACGTTGGTTGGTAACTATGTGGCTGATGCTGAGTTTGACTTGTCCCCGAGTGTGGAAAGCCAGGTTGTGATGCGACATCCGAGTTCTACCATTTAATTAGTATTTCCATGAAGATAAAGACGTCTTGGAAATGGTAGTTCGCGCTGTACCTGTGAAAATCCAGAGCCACCTGGTGCCGCCATAGGATTTCTTGGGTGCCCATCGTAAGGGTTATTAGTACCATAGGTAGCAACCCAGCCACTGGTGCTTTGACTTCCGCTAAGGTTATACTGTGTAGAATGACCTTGTATATCAGCCCCCGTTGGATGCTGCTGGTAAGTTCCCCCAATGGTGACTGGTAATTCTTGCGGTGCTTCGTGATAAACTGGCTCAGCTCGTTGCGCAGTCGAAGGGTCAGATACGGATGGGCCCTGGCCATGAACAGGATGATAATACAAGGGCAAAGCGTCCGCCTCCCGGAATCCTCCTTGTTGCGATGGAGTAGCTGCGGATAATTGCGCCTGTTTTAATGTAGAGAGTGGAATTGGTCTCGGAGCCAATACAGGACGGTGCGTGCCCGCTGGTCTCTGTTGAGAGAATACGGGAGCATCGTAGCCGCTCGGGAGTGGTAGGTTGGCAGGTGCTGGCGGCAGTTGGGTATGTGTCCCCTGCGCGCTCGAGGACCCGGAAATTCCAAGTGGATTCTTGAAGATCAAGCGCTGAGCATATCCCTTACATTCTCGCTTAGATCTAACACAGTTGTTGCATATAGGCTTCTCCTCCCCGCATTTGATGCGTCGCTGCCGACAGGCTGTAGTATGATTAATGGGTGTTTTTATTGAAATACGATTCAAAAACATCAGTAAACATACTTAGACATCCCGTTTTAGTGCGTTTTTTTGGAATTTTTTGCGCCTCCGCACTATTTGCTGCTGAGTCTGTGGTGGTCTCCTCTTGTTGACGGTCCGGGGCCGAGACATCAGCTTCGGGACCCAGATCCTCCCCGGGGCCACTGATTAGATTTGGGTTTCCCATCACAGCAGATCAGGAACCAGTCGAGACGAGAATTTCATCGTGCGAGCCAAATCAACCGAGCATGGCGTGGGAATGACGAAGACTTTAAGAGAAAGCCATCATTGCGCGGCTTAGCAGGCGGGGGGCAGATTGGGAACGATGGTGTGTTCGTCGCACCAAAAATACATTGTTTTTAGGCCCAGACTCACCCGGGGATGATCCTTGATTGGCTTACAGTCGGCAGCCAGAAGTCCCCATTTCCCCACCGTTCTTGTCCTTTGTCATCGGCTCCGACTGGGTAGTCCGTCCTGGATCTTTGGGACTGGATGTCTGGATTCGAGGTAAGTTTGCCATCTGAGTTTGCTGGCCTAGACTCCCTTTTTTGTCTCGAGAACTTTAGAGTTCGACATCGATAGATGAAGCTGTAGACGGCGTCTTCTGACCATGCGACTCGATCTTGGGGGCCAAGCCAAGGAATGGAATATTTCAGCTCGCCCGTCAGTCTGACGTTTGCCACAGTTTCTTCAGCCAAGGGGATCTGCAACCACTTTTCTTTTTTCACCTCTCCTTATGGTGTTCATGGATGACAGACCTGAAGAGGAAAATAGACGATCTGTTTCAGCACACGAGCTAGTGTAGCCAATTCAATAAGCTAATGTGTAAATCGCAGTCGGTAAGCAACTCCCAACCAACAAGAGAGACCCGCCATAAGCACCGCCTGACCGCCCGTGAGAAAAGTCCGGCAGAAAGCCACCACGGGCTGAAATTTCCCATGGAAACCCGCCTTTGCCTGATTTTTTTTCGCTGGCGCCAACCCGAGACTTTCGACCTGGTGCGAGTGGCTTTCCAAATCTATTTCGTTTAAGCTTTTTTGGTTTTTTCTCAACTGTCTTCTGGACCGCTTAAAAATAACATCACAAGCCGCGCGTCGAACTTCCTAGCAATCCGACATCATGTTCGCCGTTCCAGGTTGGTCGGTTGCCAGCTCCGGCCTCGCGCAGCAATCCGAACAACCCAGTCAGAAGGCTCAGCAGGCCAATGGGTCGAACAAACCTAATGATAAATCCAACAAACGGAAGAGAGAGGACCATGTGACCAAGAGAAATGTCGATCAGATGTACCGTCGGCACATCGAAGCTCCGCTAAATACACCATGGGCCCTGAAGGCTGAGAAGAAGAAGCAGGGCCAGAAACCCAAGGGAGAAAAGCCACAGAGCCCAGCGAAGCAGGAAGATAAACAGGAACCCAAGCAAGACCAGGAGAACGAGACTGGCGCGAACGAAGGAAAGAGGGCCAACAAGAAGCAGAAGAAGAACAAGAACAAGGACGAGCAAAAGGCCAATGGAGAAGAGGATAAGACCGTCTCCAAGGATGCCTCCGCAACCACGAACTCTCTTCCTGTGGCTCCTCCCAAGACCGAAGCTATTCTCACGCCTCTGCAGCAAGCCATGCGCCAAAAACTGATCTCGTCTCGTTTCCGTCACCTGAACGAAACCCTCTATACCACTCCCTCCGCGCAAGCTCTGGAACTCTTCACCTCCAACCCCGAGCTGTTTGACGAATACCACGCCGGCTTCTCGCGCCAGGTGAAGGAGTCCTGGCCCTCCAACCCGGTTGACGGTTACATTGCGGCTATTCGCAGCAGAGGGAAAGGATCCCCTCCTAAGAGAGGAAACAAGCCGGACAACAAGAGCAGAGGTCCCCAGCCTTTGCCTCGGCGACCTAACGGAGCTTGCACGATCGCTGACCTTGGCTGCGGTGATGCCCAGCTCGCGCACGCCATGATCCCTTCGGCGAAGAAGCTGAACCTGAAGCTTTCAAGCTACGATCTCCACGCTCCCGAGGGATCACCCATCACTAAGGCTGATATCTCCAACCTGCCCGTTGAGGACGGCTCCGTCGATGTGGCCATCTTCTGTCTCAGTCTGATGGGAACCAACTGGGTCTCTTTTGTGGAAGAAGCCTGGCGGGTGCTGCGCAGTGACGGCAAGGGTGAGTGCTGGGTCAGTGAAGTCAAGAGTCGATTCGGCAAAGTGACGCGGAAGAAGGCGCAAATCGGCGCCCGGAAGCCGCTCAGCAAGTCGGAGAAGAAGAAACTGAAGAAGAAGCAAGATGGCGACGACGACGGGTCGGATGTGGATGACGCCGACGTCTTTGCCGAGGATGCTCAGCCCAAGCAAGACGATGACACCGACATTTCGACATTTGTCGAGGTATTCCGGAGTCGCGGTTTCATTCTCAAGTCCGAGACCGTGGACAAGTCGAACAAGATGTTTGTGAAGATGGAATTCATCAAACAGGGCGGTGCGCCGACCAAGGGCAAATATGCCTCCATCGGTGGAACCAAACCCGGTCCGGGAAAGAAGAGGTTCATCGAGAAACCTTCGCAAGCTGCCAGCATGTCCCCGGAGGAAGAGGCCGCGGCTCTTAAGCCCTGCGTGTATAAAATCCGGTAGACCACCGGAGTTGTCTAATCACCTATAACCTGTTGTACATATAAGCCACCGTTAGCTGTATCTCGCCCGCAGGAAAATTTGTTAGTTCCTCAGCATTAAAAGTTCATCAATGAAATATCAGATCATTAAATGGGGCCATTGTAATTTTCTATTCGATTTCAAAACAGATACACGACCTTGAAATAAGGACGAAAGAGTCCTAAACATCCCACATCAGCCCGTCACAAGTCTTGCGCATTAATTTCAGTCCTCGTTTATTGGTTTTCGCCCAACCGCGCAACGGCGCTGCCCATTTCTTCGTCGTTGTAGATGCGGAAGCCCTTCTCCTTGGTCACACTGGCCAGCTGCACATTCTTCGCGTCCAGCTTCTCCTCCATGACCTGCTTCAGCGTCTTCAGGACCAGGGTCTCCGCCTCGGTGAGCGTCAAAGAGCGGTGGTATTCATTCTGCAACTCTGCCTGCGCACCCTCGCTTCCGGATCCAATGGCCTTCGCATCGTATCGGTAGAACGTACCGGACGGCTCGGCATGATATCTAACGGTAGTGATAAATTAGTAAACGGTGTAATGTGTGAATGTGTGGGGTGGGGGTCGGGGAGACGTGAGCGCAAAGATAGAAAATGGCAGTAACGACTGAAGTCAACGTACAGCTGAGGGCCATCCTCGTCAAAGCCCGCAATTAACAAGGCAACACCGAAAGGTCGACTCATGACACTCTCCTCGTCATCACCAGTCTCTCCGAATCGCAGGGCCAGGTCACAGATGGCCTGGGTGCAGCTCTCGACTCTCAGCGGCTCGGCGTAGTGGAAGGCGTGGTTCTGGCATTCGACACGAGCATGCTCGACAAGGTTACGGGCATCGGCCTGCAAACCAGACATGGCACAGCCAATGTGCTGGTCGATCTCGACAATCTTTTCGACGGAAGAAGCCTCGAGGAGGGTGGATGTGACACGCTTCTCAACGCCCAGGATGACACCTTCTGACGTTGCGACCTATTCTTGGGGGTTAGAAGAAGCTGTGGCGGGATTTCCGGGAGAATATATGAAATGACTGCATGGGGAGGGCCACAGATTCAATCTGGGATGCTGGAAAGGATGGATGCACATACACCGATCGCTGTTGAGCCCAGTTTGATAGCTTCGAGAGAGTATTCGACTTGGAACAAACGCCCCTCCGGGGAGAAGGTGCTGTAAGAAAATCACTGTCAGAGAACCGAAGAGCGACGAGTATTGCGGTAAGTATAAGAAAGAGGTCAGGGGTCGTACTTGATTCCACGGTCTGTTGAGCATCGTTGTTAGATAGAATAGACCGCATTAGAGGGGAGAGGTCGTCATGAAGCTTACCATATTCCGATCGTGCGATGAACATGTTGGCGGGCTATGAGATACGATGACGATTCACAGGTGATTCTGAAAGGGAAAAGAGGGGGTCCGGGGGACAGCGAGGGGGATGAAAGCGAGTTGAATTGGAGAGAACGGAGAAGGTGTGAGCAGCTTGTTCTTGGTGCAGCTCGGGCGAAGCTCCCGTCGTCAGTCTACGCAAGTCCGCTGAGTGCCTGGCGGAGACGCCGCCTCAGGCCGTCAGGCATCAAATGCCTTACCCGCCGACCTTCGCTCCTCCGCGACGTGACGCCCGCAGTCGATTGTATACTTTTCTTCCCCAAATTCCTCGTTTTCCCTCGACCCCCGTTACCCAACTCCGCCAATCTCGGCCCATGTTGCATGATTGGTCCTCTCCTCTTTACCTCGCGGGACCATGTCCGTCAATGACCGTCGCGCCAGCCACATGAACGCTCCCCGACCCCGCGTTGCGTCCAATCGCGTAGGTGATGCCGAGCGACACGCTCTGCGCAGCGGCGCCTCCCCATTGCAACCAGAAAACGCAGACCACCGAGGTAGTACGTCCAGCCAGAAGAATAGAATTCCTCGCGAACAACAGAACATGGCCAGCGAGAAACGCTCCGAACGAATGACGATCCACTCGAAGGAACGGTCGCAGACTCGAACTCGAAACCCGGTCAAGGAGTCTTCGAGTGCTGGGAACAGGGGAGAATGGGAGAGATCACGGTCAAAGAGAGGCGTGCAGGGGGATATTGCGACTTCTCAAACTCGGAATCAAGAGAAGGAACCGGAGGAGGGTCCGTAGCCATCCCTTTATCTTTAACAACACCACCCAAAATCGCAAATACTGACTAGCTGTGATATCATAATAGTACCCTGGAATCCTCATGCCTCCCTGATGCCCCATTCCACCGCGCCTTTGGCGACGCGAGTATCGGTTGCCCCGTTGGCCTCCACGCTGCCTCAGTCGCTTCAACCCACGCCGCTCCGAGAACATTCCGTTGATGTGCAAGAGAAGGCTTTACTAGACGATTTGTTATTCGTGTTTATGGGATTTGAGGGCCAGTACATCCACTATCATAGCAATTACGACCCTGCTGTGGAAAAGGACCGCTTAACTGGCCCCGTTTTCCAGCTACCTTCGGGATTGGATCCAACCTTGAGAGACCTGACGCTGTCGATGTTGAAGATGGCGACGCATTATAGTGCGTTGGAAGCATTTGTGGAGGTCCAAAGTCGTGCAGAATTTGGAGCAGTCAGCCATGCTTTGTGTGCTGCGATTCGCAAAATCTTGAAGGACTACTTGATTCTCATTGCGCAACTTGAGAGCCAGCTTCTTAACAACCCCAGTTTCACTCTGCAACTCCTCCACCTACATACCATGCCAACCAGCCAATGCCTCGCTCAACTCTATTCCATGGGCCAGGAACTGCTCCGCCGAAATGGGCTTTTGGACCAAGATCTGGACGAGTCGATCGATGATTTTGACGACGTGGATAACATTTTGGAGCAGCTCAAAGAAGGTGGAGACTTGGTCCCCGGTGCTATGTCGAGCAAGAAGATATGCAAGGGTGGTAATGTGCTACGGCTCCTCACGGAGCGATTGGCTACGTATTCTGGGGACCCAACCAGCAAGGCTCTTTTAGAGCGGCTGCTTCGTGATGCGAGTCGACCCTATATGACGATGCTAAACGAGTGGTTACATCATGGAGGGATCAAAGACCCTCACGCCGAGTTCCTTGTCAAAGAGCAAAAGTGGATCAAGCGGGAGAAGATCGAGGAAGATTATACGGACGAATACTGGGAGAAACGGTACACGATTCGCGACAATGAGGTTCCGCCTCAACTGGATAGTGTGCGGGACAAAGTCCTCCTAGCTGGAAAATACCTGAATGTCGTCCGAGAATGTGGTGGTGTCGATGTGAGCAAAGAGGTCAAGGATGTACCCAAAACACTCGACGATCCCCGATTCCTGGACAACGTGAACGCCGCCTATACCTATGCCAACGCATCGCTGTTAAACCTCCTTCTCACCAAAAACTCGCTCACTACCCGCTTCCGCTCTCTCAAACACTATTTTTTCCTCGACCGCTCCGATTACTTTTCCTTCTTCCTCGAGATTGGCGGACCTGAATTGCGCCGACCTGCTCACGCGGTCAATGTGCCTAAACTACAATCACTTCTCGATCTAGTGCTTCGGCAACCGGGCAGTATCGCGGCCCAGGATCCGTTCAAGGAAGATGTCAAGGTTCGGATGAATAAAATCGGACTTACGAAGTGGTTGATGCAGGTGGTGAGTGTCTCCGGCATTGATCAAGACAATCCCGAGGCAGGGATGCAGGTTCCCCAATCACATGTCGAAGATGATAAGAACATCATCGGGTTTGAGGCCCTGGAATTTGATTACTCGGTCCCCTTCCCCTTATCCCTTGTTATCAGTCGCAAGACCGTGCTCCGATACCAACTCATTTTCCGACACCTCCTATCTCTCCGCCACCATGAAAATTTACTTGTTGGTTGCTGGCTCGACCAGAGCAAGTCTACTAGCTGGCGACATAAATCTTCGGACCGACGGGTGGAGGTCTGGAAGCGCCGGGCGTGGAGTCTGCGCTCGAAAATGCTTATCTTTGTACAACAACTGCTGTACTTCTGCACGGCAGAGGTGATCGAACCCAACTGGCAGAACCTAATGGACCGAGTGAACGGGGCCGATGCGCAGGGGTCCGAAGTGACCGTGAATGGTATCAAACAAGCCAACCGGACTGTGGATGAGCTGATGCAGGACCACGTCGACTTCTTAGATACTTGTCTGAAGGAATGCATGCTTACACAGGCAAAGCTGCTCAAGGTATGTCACGTAGAGCTGAAACTTTTTTTTTTGCACGCTTTTAACCATGTGTTATAGATTCACTCCAAGATTCTGATGTGCTGCAACATGTACACAAGCTGGGCTTCGTCGGCAGTCGGACGAGGGCTCTACTTAACTGACCCCGATCTAGCCGGTAAGGTCCCCGGCTCTGATCCGCGAGGATATGATCCAACGCGTATAGCCAAACTCGAAGAGAGTCTCAAGCGATACGAGGATCATTTCACCCGCCACCTGCGGATCTTGATGGACAGGTAATTTAGCTCTTTTGACCCCCGATATCACCACACCGGAACTACGCTAACTAATGACCTACTTATCTAGTCTCAATTACTACGCCGCGACAGAAAGTGTCGTCCTGCTCAAGCTGGCACACGTCTTGAACTCAATCACCAAAGAAGACGGTCCTGTCTGAAAGCCCCTGCATGTCGACTAGTGAACTTGACGAATTCGGCCATCCCCCTTATTGTCGAATTTCGATTTCGTCCTATGGGAATCGGAACTAAGACATCTCTACATTCCCCCTTCACATAAAGCATCAATATATCCATCAGGTCCCTCCCTATCTTAACAATCTCATTTTCTACCCTCGGAGTCTCGGACAGCGCACGGAGCATGGCAGGCAGGTTCTTGTATTTCTTCATCCCATTATAGCATGGCATTATCAGAAAACCGGAGGTTGATTGATTGATTGATTGTTTGCTTTTGAAATTGTTATGCGATAGTTATCCGGTGTAGGCACAGGCACAGGCAGAGAGTTATAAGGTATAGGATAATACCCTGGCGTGGAGTATGGAATGAAAATTCACAATCAATGCAATACGAGGCAGAGATCTTAACTATAGGTGCATGGATTCTCGGACCACAAAATCTTACATTCAGAATCAACCAACAGCGTTGGAGTCGTATCATTTGTCGTTGCTTATTCCCGAATGCCCCGGTCGGTGGTGCGTCATTTTTCTCTTTGTTTCAAAGCTGTTCGCGTTCGTACTTAAAGCTTACTCTCCCTTGCTTACGTCGTTCCATTTTACGATCTTTCTCACCTGCCTGCCCCTCGGTGTACTTACACGTTCTACAAAGGATCCTTATACTATCAAAAATGCCCTCCCTCCCGCAATCCGTCTCGTTAATCACCTCCCATCTTCCTTCTTTCCCCGCCACCTCCAATCTAACAATCACATCCGCGCCGAAGATTCTCCTTTCCGCTCTCTCAGTCACTTTGATCGTCCTGGCTTATCGCGACTACCGAACCTACATTTCCTATGGCCCCGGTGGCAGCCCACACAATGTGATCGGGTGGTTTGGCGTGCGCGTGGCAATGCGCCCCTTCAAACGAGAGATGTTTTCAACGGATGTCTATACCCGGAAAATCAAAGACGGAGAGAGCACAAGTTACCTGCCCGGAGAGAAGGAACTGAGCCATAGAGAGGGCGGAAGACCCAAGGTTGGACCGCATATCGTGCCACAGAGACAACTGGATGAGTTTGCGTCCAAGGAAATGCAGAAGGTATATATCATGCTTTGCTTGGCCTGAGGCGAGAGGCACGAGACCAAGTCATTCTGTAGACGGCCGCAAAAAGAGATATTAAAAAGGCATACTAACGCAAAATTGGTCAGAAACTCGTTGAAGAGCTCGAGTCTTTCGCGACTCGAAACTCGCATCTCGTGAAACTGGCACCTTCGGGGCTGGAACTACACGCAGATGCATTATTCGTTGCCGATGGACTTGCGAGTACTTTGCCGGCGGAGAAGACCAATCGCGAGATTGCTCATATCCACCGTTTGAAGGATGGTTCACTTCATGTGACGCTAGCACCGGCAGATTGTAAGTTCATTCCTTCACTTGTTAGGAGGGTGTTCTAGGGACACCTGTCGCCACAAACTAACCCAGCTAATCCCTCTTTCTCTTTTCTTTCCATTACCAGGCAAAAAAGTCTTTGACGCTGGCTGGGGTCAGCGTCATTCGTTGTCTGGGGCCTCGGTTCCCAAGGCTATAACGGGCCGGACTTTAGAGCTCCCATCGGAGTATGTTCTGATCTATGCACCTCGCACCGAGGCTGAGGTGTCTTTCGTCATGGAGGTTGTCAAGGCCAGTGTGGGGTACATGACGGGGTCGGAGGACCTAGGGTGAGTTTTGTCCTAGATGATGGACACAAATGAAAGGCAACGTAGAGATGAATCGACAGGAGACCATGAGGTCAACCTGCGAGTTTGTATAGTATGGATGAATACAATCACCCCTCAAGTCACAAGCGGTTGACAGAAATCTGCAGTAGCGGTGACGTTAAGGAAGGTTCTCCCAATGCTGGCTGCACGAGAAAATCTCTCGCCATCGTCAAGCATACCTCGTGTTTGCTGCAGGTGGGTTCGGGCTATAGCCACACTAGCGGGCCTAACCGCCGTAGTCTCCGGCGTCAACTCTGTTGCCGAAGGTGAACCATGGCTCTGGGTTCGCTGCCAATCTGCCCCGTGTCCATGCTTTGCTTTCAACCTGAGACCCGGTAGTTTGGATGCTGATAATTCGATCCGGCGTCTGACGTGGTAGACATGCATGACTTCCCTGTCAACATGCATGCGTGATGTTTGAGGGCAAGACGCCGCGAAAATCTCGCTTATCCCCCTTAGCGCATGGATGCGAAACAAGGATGCATCTCCACTCTCGAGGGGGTTGGATGGATGCGGCGAGGTACATTAGATAGTCCGCTCCTCATCCCTTTCTGCTTGGCTTGCTGGACTCCGTGGTCACCTGCGCCTACAATTTTCATCATCTCGCGACTGTTTGCCGGGCTGATGACGTCGAGCGGTTGACAGGATCCGCTCGCACAAAATTCGGGCTCCATCCAAGGCTCCACGATTGTTCAGGCTTCCCGAACGTCACTCGCGCATCTTGCCTCGATCAAATGAGTCTTCCATAAAAGCATGACATTATTGGTCGGCCGATAATAACAGTCATATACCAAACGCGTCTGCTATTCTTGATTGGGACCATGACCCATTCCAGGGGCTCTTAGCTTACTCCGTAGAGCGACGACGACAATGAAAGGAGCGGTGAGAAGGGGGTGGGTGCCAGCTAATAGGCAGAGAGAGGAGACCATTAAGAAGTCACGAAAAAATAATGAAAAAGAAAAAAGAAAAGGAAAAAGGGAAAGGGAAAGGCAAAGGGGAAATTGAGGACCAAGCACGCCGCAATTTTGAAGGAGCCACTAGAAATTTAGCCAGGCCGATATACTCCGTATTGCCCTGTTGATCCCTTTCTTACCTCTTTGCATTCCAAGCCACCGGCCATCAGCGGCCCCCCACACCTCATTCATCTCGCAATGCCGTCATTGACTGCAGTATCTGAGGGGTTCGTTCTTGCGATCGAGAGGGGATCGAAGAACTCAACAGTGAGACCAGGCTAGTATAGACTGACGATGTCATTCAAGTCCTTCCTAGAGGCAATAGAGGTTGCACGATGCACACTGTATGACGGCGGGGAACGCATTGGCTCTAACTTCGACCGACTCCTTAGTTGGACAAATTTTTGCGCCTCTTGACGAGGGACGGAGTTTTGTGTCAACACCCAACTTTGTAAGCCCTTTGTTCCCCGTTCGCTAGGCCTTTCGCTCCTATGAGCGTGCACATCCAAAAAGTACCATTACATCAGCGCAAATCAACCGGAATGCCAATGGGAGGCTTGCATATCGTCGTTCTGGATATGCAATATGGTTATGCATAGGCCTAGGGCTTAGGTAAATTTCGGGTTGCTGCAGTCCTCGGGCTTGGTTTGTGAAGCGTAGGGATCTAGAAATTTCTGTAGACACGAGCTGAGTCTAGTGCTAACACCACACCCTTCCCTCTCGGTCCACACAAATGAGCCAGCCAACAAGCATACATCTGGCGTCCCAAGGAGCCGACTCAGGCTGAGAGGTAAAATGAGGGGGAAGAAGGGCGAATCGTCCATTGTGAGACGCCGTCTCGTCCTGACAGACTTAGCGGGTGAAGTCCAATCCCCCTGGTAAAGTCTAGTCCTATGTCGAAATCCGTCGGTATCGGGGCCCCTCCGGAAGGCACCACCGAGTGACCCCTCCTCCCCTGCAAACTGCTTCGATGTAATCATGGGAGTTCCAGAAGGTGAACGCGTATTTCTTTTTTGATCAGTGGGCATGGTCATTGCCCTAGCGGACCGTGGGATGCAGCGTAGTGCAGAAGGCAGACGTCCCTCGCTCGAGTTTGACCATTCTTGTTGCTGTTTGGTTTTCTGGAGGGGTGTTTCAGGGCCTTTTTTCTGCCAATGATTTGTCTGCTCCTTTCAGAAGCCAGACAAAACCTGGGCTGAGCGGAATTTCCTACCGTCCGCACATTTTAGTACGAACGTTGAGTCCCGCATAGAAATTACTCCAGTCTTCTATGGAGGGCATTGTATTCGCCTGCTCGTGCCCGGCAGTACTTTTACCGTCGCCAAAATTCTTGTGCCGCATCGATCGATCGCTTCGAAGAAACCGATCCCCGTGCCCACAATATAATCAGTCCCCTGTCTATTGTCAACCATATAAAGAGACACTCGGTCATGAGACCTCTCCGTGGCCTCTGAACGTTGTTATTGATTCGTACCGACATAACATTTGGGGAAGACACACGTCCAACTCAGAACTAAAATGACGTACCAAGCCTGACAACGAGCCATGGGCAAAGGATAGAAACTGACTGGTTTTCTTTGATCGTCAAGGAGCCCTGATTCGCAAACCGAGGAATTAGACGACATATACCGCGAGACGGTTACCATCCATCGACGTGAATATCAAAGATACTCCATCGATCACCAAATATCCTTTCGGCCGGTGGACGAAGTAAGTTCAGATGAGCAACCCTGTCAGCCCCTAACTGATGACTGTGTCCACCAGGAGGAAGCGGAACGCCTCGATCTTCAACACCGGATTTTCAACCGGGTTTTTGACAACCGCTTGATTTTTCCGCCGATCCCTCGGCCTCAACAGATTCTCGACTGTGGTTACGGCACCGGATCATGGGCCATCGAAGTTGCGGAGCAGTACCCAGACTGCGAGGTAAAAAAAACCCAAGCTGTGACAATATGAAAAGACGCAGATTTGCTCATCGGCACAACCCAACAGGTCATCGGTCTGGACATATTCCCTCATGCCAACTCAGACGATATCCCGGAGAATCTGTGGTTACAGGTAAGTCGAGATATTTTTCACCGGTGCCTTCGGGGGTGTGGTGGCAACATTGGTTGCCAACAAGGATGTCTTCTTGCTTATGACATGCCTCGTTTGTTCCTGAAAGAGCGATAGGCAGCCATTAGATGATATCGCTAACTGATAATCACATAGGTCGATGATTTGAACCGTCCGTTTACCTTCCCCTCTAACCATTTCGACCTTGTGCACTCGAGAATGCTTGCGACAGGAATCAACAAAGAGCGGTGGCCGTCTTATATCAGGGATATGAAAAGGTCTAGTGTTCGAATGGGATCGTGTCGCGCCATCGTGGGCTGACCTCAGACTCGTACAGAGTCCTTAAACCGGGAGGCTGGGTACAGTTAATCGAGATATATTTCAACGTCCAATCCGATAATGGCTCGATCACAGAGCAGAACGCGTTGAGGCAGTGGAGTTCTCAGCTCATGGGGTCTCTCGAAGAGACAAAGGACCTCCGCGTAGGTACAAGGCTGAGAACCCTTCTGGCTGCCGAAGGGCTACAGGAGGTCGATGCGAGGATGATCCCACTTCCTTTGAGTCCATGGTCCAATGGTAAGCCTTCATGGCAAGGACACAACCTCGTGATAAATGATCCATTGACAGCCGAGCAGATCCACGGATGCAGAATATCGGCGAAATGAATCGTGGAAATACACAAAGACTGTTTTCAACATTGGCACTTTACCCCTTTACTCAGAAGCTGAATATGACTTTGGACCGATTCGAGGATTTAATCGCACGCGCACGACAAGAGGCTGATACCGTTGGTCTGAAAGCGTACTTTCCATTGTGAGTCATCTAAACGCAGCGCTTCTCGCAATATGCTCATGTCTTAGGTATGTTTGTATCGGACGAAAGACCCGCTGAGGAAACAAGTTGAAGCGCGCGAGAGGGTTGGAATGCCGGCATTTTGTTCGATGTCCGGGGTCTAGGCGATCATTGATCTGACTAGGCTAGTTGGGCCACAGTGTTTCTCATTCTCAGTTTAGATACCATGGATTTGGAAACCTAAGTGCCTCAACCAGCTAATTCATCATCAATTGCAAAAAGATTTTTTGATTTCCAGCTTGAGTGTTATACTCGCAGATAAGCCTTCCCGATCATGGTGTCACAGGCCATGTCACAATGAGTATTGTGGGCGGAGGCTGTCCTTCGTTAGAGACTGATCGAGCACAATAACCTGATTCGAAACTGCTCAGACTCCTTCTAGTAGCGCCACGACCGTGTGAATCATTGTTATATTCCTGGGACTCGCAAACAGGTGTCCTAAACGCACGATGGAATCGAAGGCAGGGCAATCGAATCTGTTTAGACCGGTAACACGTGGAGTCGCGCTAATGCATGGATCGTCTTTCGATTATAGATCACACGGACATTCGCAAACTCGCAGTTCAGCATCGGCTCAAGCTGTAATGGCACTGGCATCAGAAGCAAAAGAGGGCATGGAGGGTCACTGTGACAGGCTAGTACCATTCTTTCAATAAGTCCCGAAAGTGGGTGGATAAGTTATGAAACAAGACGTCCATCTCGCGGGTCGTTCTGCTAACGAGCCTGTCAGGTTCAGAGGAGTACCCGTACAAGATGATAACCCGCCGAAGTCGACGCCCGAAGCCAGGAGGGAGAGACGGTGGGAAGGGCGAGGCGAGTAAGGAAGAAGGAGGGAGGAGTGAAGGGGTAGCGAGAAGGGAAACGTTTCTCGGGACGGACCCAAACTCACGGGACATGACTGACTCGAGCAATACCTAAACAACCCAAACTTCCCCCGTCGTCTGGGCCTACTCCGTACTCCCACCAACAACCTCATCCCACGACTGGACAGGAACTACTCAGTGTATAAAGGGATTCACAGGTTCGCTCATCGTTCAATTTGGCAAAAGTCTTCCAGAGCAGAACCCCCTCTCACCACGACAGATGAACGACCATCTACAGATTCTTGGATCGAAATGAGATACATAGATTTCGGTCAAGCAAATGTTGGATAATTTGCATGCTCCAATTGCCACCAATTGACCCCAATTGACTCCAATCGATCCTCCTAATTTCCTTCGGTTGCGCCATCATCTACACCGGGGCCGTGCGAATGGGGAAACGTCCATGATATAACCGTCTAGTGGGTCTAGTGAGCCGCTGGCCTCGCCAAACTCCTGCTAGGGGGAGTATCTAGGCGACAGGCTGCCCCAGGGTCGCGATTCATTTCTCCGATCAACAGCGGTTTCAGGCCTTAGCAATGGTCTAGGCTCATCGATCGTCTTTTTTCCTTCCGAGGCTCCTTTACCTCGAGACAGAATTAAAAAGTTCCCCGAGTAACGCCGAATTCTACGACAAGACTGGCCAAGGCATAGCGATTATGGACCAGGCATATCTCTACCATTCAGTCTCTTTCTCCGGCTACTGAATATCTTCAATATGCTGGTCGGGTACTGGGATCGCATGTTAAGGAGATAGTAGATGCTGTGTTCATCTCGCATTATTTATTGGTTCATACTTTCAGGAGGGGGAGGTAATTGCGATTGTTCAAATTAATATGGCCATTCATAGATGCATTTCTTATATTTGGTGGCCACCGAATATGTGGAGGTTCCGAATACCTGAAGTTGCAATCTACCTACCAAACAATGCGCCGTGTGCTTACCATTCCATATATGCGACACATAAGAAGAAGATCTCTTCTTCATCCACAAATTTCTGCATTATGATAATCCCCACATTTTAATCCATTGATTTGATCGTCAAGATAACCAGCCCCGCGATAATTCGTCTTTAGACCTGGGAGTCTTGTGATATCAGCCAGAGAAGGTACTATACATACATTAGTACTATAAATATATTTGTCTACATTAGAGTAGGTATCTAGCTAGAATTTACGTAGAAAACTCCACAGGGGATTGAAAAGATAAACTACACAAAATAAAAGCAAAAAAGAAACGCCGTGAATCGATTGGGACCTACAAATGAACTGTCAGGACAGCTCTCGTGAACTTATCGAATTTTGCATTGTTTGTTGCAGAGTAAAAGCATCCACACAAGACCGGCTCGCTCTTCCACCTCCGGGTTACCCACTAGGCAAAAAATAGATAAACCGCCAAGACCGAAAATGTTTGTATTGTTTGCATTTACCATTGTATAGCTACAGCTCCAATCAGATGCAATTTGGCTCAAAATTGTGATCTACCAACAAACTTTTGCTGCCTGAGGTGCGAACTATGGATATACCATATACCATGTTTACACAGTACGTACGGTACATAATAATCTCAATTAGTTGAATAATCACAGAGTCGAAGCAACCTCTGCCCTCCGATAGAACTCTTCTCGTCGTTGACACCTCAGGCCGCCAACCATTGACCTTTGAAATCGAAGAGGCAACCGGCATAGACCAAAAGTAAAAGGGGGGATAGACACATGACAGGGCAGGATGGAAGGAAAACAATCGGGAGCCCCTCCCCGACTCTCTCCTTCCTCTCCCTCCCCATGGAGCAAAGTCGTCGAGATACAGAGCTTTCATCAGTTGCACATCTCTTGAGTAACACGTATTATTGAGGAAAGGTCATTGACAAAGCGACTTCATGAGCCAATTAATACTCCGTGCGCTTCATTCACGACGGACCAAAACTCCGACGCATCGACAACCCTCAGAAGATAAGCCTGAGGAAACAGAGGCCCGAACAGTTGCGGGAATACTGGGGGAGAGTTGAGGCGATGTTTGGTTAAGTGGGATGAATTGTTTAGATCCTAGTCTCAAGATACTTAAGAAGCTTCAACCGAGATATTACGGGCACCCCTTATCAGGTAAAAGGTCCATGGGCGCGTTGATATCTATGTCGAAATCACCGGCCAGGTCGGTCTTCTTCTCCCTTGGGCTTGTTGCCCTTCTCGTCCTCCTCCTTCTCGGTCTTCTCCTCCGTTTTCTAACTAAAATTCTTGATTAATACTAAGATGTAGTTTTGTAACCACTTCTCGACACCGTCTATATATGGACTAAAACCT
The DNA here is from genome assembly GCF_023601865.1 of Aspergillus affinis. NCBI lineage: Eukaryota > Fungi > Ascomycota > Eurotiomycetes > Eurotiales > Aspergillaceae > Aspergillus > Aspergillus affinis. Next base: position 526,440 of record NW_026515784.1, read on the forward strand.
AGGCCCTCCTCTTTCTCCTTTTCATTCTCCTTCTCGGACTCCTCCTTGGCTTTGGCCTCTTTACGCTTCTCGACCTATTATACTATACATTAGGCATCTTTATTGACGTGATCTATCATTGTACCCTGACTCTTGGGATAACACTTCGTAGATGCGGCGCTCTCTCGCCCTCAGGGTCTTCTTTGAGACCCCATGACAGGCTCCGCGTGTGCGGAGGAATGGACATGGTTCACAAATTCGGCGCACAGATAACACTAAGATAAGCCATTAGTATCTCGGATATAGTGCTCCTGATTTGAAACGCTTATAGTTTGAAAGAACTGTCTTCAATCGGAGGGGGGAACAAGGCTTACCATACTGCCGATTGGGGTGGGAAATATTGAATTGCCCTAGTTTTTCTTCGAATGTATACAATACTGGCCCGAAAGAACGTATAGGATCTCAAAGATAGGCAAAAAAGGCCCATAAGATTTCCGAGAATCCGCGCTTCTCAATTTTTGTCTGCCAGCATAGTAATGTGTAAGAAATCGCTGTAAAGCCACGGCCCGGAAGCAACCATATGTAGTTGTCCTTGGCGCTACTTACAATTCGTATGTTTGATTCCATTTGTTGAAAAACCCAGTCTACAGGCGGATCATTTGACACTTTTATTCTGTCGTTTTGTTTGTATTTCGTGCGGTTGAAAGTCACGGTTTTGGAAAGTCGAGGCGAAGCGATAATTTTGCACTCTTATTTACAATGAATAGAGTGTATCTCGTGAGAATAAAGGGTCTCTTGAAGTCAAAACAGGACAGCCAGTAAAATATGTAGGATCAGGAAGTCATAGGGAAGAGGGATGTAGGAGAGGAAAATGAAGAGACCAAGAAATCAAGTGAAGAGGCCAACCTACAGCGGCTTGGTTTCGTGAATTCGCAGAGATCCTTATGAAAATTTATTTTTAGTTCCTTCTCTTAGCAAGGTGAATGGTTCATAGCGTATGCTTTTCTACGGTTGGCATATGACCGAGACTGATGGGAAATGTTATATATTAAGTCCTCCTGTTCTATGGAGACAGATCTACTATCTTGGAGTATACACTATTATAATTATGCTTGTTCAAATTTCTTGATTGATTGAATATCTATTCAATAATATCATAGTTAATCAGTAGGTCTTCCTCCTCTTCCCCCTTCTCTTCCCCCTTCTCCTTCTTCGCTTCCTTACGCTTCTCGATCTTTAAACTATGCATTAGCTATCTATTTTAAACTAGTGTATTATACTCTAAATTTTAATATCATACCTTAGAGGCCCGGCGGCGCCGGTTTCTCAAGGTCTTTGCAGACACGCCATCCTCGGTGGCAGCAGCGGGGCCGGCAGCGGAGCTCAGGGCGGCGGTAAGCGCCGCAAGGGCTGCAGTAACGGCCGCAGGGACAGGCTCCGCATTTACGGTAGGGTGGAGGAGACCGCTAATCTCGTTGCACAGCTGACACTAAGATAAGCTATTAATATCTTGATATATAAAGTACTCTTGACTCGAAGGTTTATGAATCGAAAGAATTGACTTCAATCAGGAGGGAGAAGCAGACTAACCATAACAACGGGTTCGAGAGCACGGAACTTGGCCACAGCGGTGGCCTTCTTGAGGAGGTCGACGGTAGATTGCTGGCGGAAGTGATCTTGTTGGCGTTGCCGGAAAGCGTAACGATGAATAGACTGGTATCGAGTGGGTGTGATTCTTGTTAAGACTAATATTAATATAAAAGCAACGTCTGTAACAATAAAAGACTAGATTAAGAAAGATAAGGAATAGAAAATAAATGAAGTATAATATTGGGGCAAAACTGGTACAGGCCCACGCCGGCTCACTTGCCAGCGGGGGACATAACTACAAAATCAATTGGAATAAGAGAAATTGAAAGAAATAATGATAATCGAATACAATCCAATTGATAGATTGAAACTGATGAAAAGGGATGTATACATACGCGACGATGAGAGCTTGTGGGCCAGGGGGGAAAAAGAAAGAAGAGGTCCCAGATGAGGGCGACCTCGAATCTACACACCCATTCCTCAACGACACGTGCTATTCTTCTGCCTCAGGCGCCGCATCAATGAAACCTACTGGCCTACGATACAGCTCCTACAGATGCCTGTGAAGTTCCCGCTCATACTCCAAGTGTACTTCCCGGTATATACATCTAAGCTCAAGCTCGCCTGCAAGACCTGTCAATTAGTAGCTCCTGTGTTCGGTATGAACCATGGAGCCTCCTATGCACTTTCCGTGGTTGACAAGAGAAAAGTACGGTCTTGTTCTTACTACGGTAATTGACACCAACTCTCTATAGACTACTTTTGGTGGGATTCTACAGTACGTATCAACTCAACCATTACCCGAGAAAAGGATACGTGCCATGGAATCTTGTATAACTGAGGGTGCCTTCTATCAGTATCTAGCCCCATGGCACCGAGCAGGGGATCTGAACAAATTTATCATTATCAACGTCTGGCTGCACTTTGGAAAGCTGGAACATCGACGAGTGATGTGTGTGATTCAACCTGTTGCGAAATATGTATGGAAGGGTCGAATAGTATGGCCCGTAATGATGAGGGTTTAGATAGCCAATAAAGTTAATAGTAAAGGGCTGTGACTATTCAACATGCTAGCCGGTGAAAGATATATATGGAGGAAATAGAAGACATGAAACCCTCACTATTGGGACCAACTTTCGATATGAGGATGCCTGAAGTTCCATATATATAGTAATGTCAGTGGAGTGAAGAAGAAGCGGCTTGTAGTGGGCAACTTGATGTACTATACTAAAAAATTTTGGGGACTAGGACAAGGAACCAGAAGGTTCTAACAGTAGCTGTATGAGCGGGTGATTGGGTTGCCGGAATATCCCATGAGTAAATGAGGTGGGGCCTTCCTGTTTGTAGACAAGTCCACATATGGACTAAAATTCTGTACAGAAGAAAAGAGGTTCACCTTATCATAGATTTAGTCCATTGATGCCTACACCATATAGATCGAGGGTAGATTGATGCCTTATTGCCTTATTGCCTTATTGCCTTATTAGTGCCTGACAAAACGGGCTGCAATATTACCCGAAGCAGTAAGTGCCGGCGGTTCTCAAAGAAAGAAAAAAAGTTGCCGCCCGTTCGGACTTTGGCAAACATCGCATCTCAGCGAGACCATCAGCCAACATGCCGTCCACCTACAAGAGAGAGAAGCCGTGGGATACGGATGACATCGATAAATGGGCGGTATGTCTTTGATGAAAGGCAAAGCAAAAAAAAAAAAAAAAAGCCTGCACTAACCTATGATTAGATCGAACCGTTCAAACCCGATGATAATGTTGCCGGCAACTTCGCTGAAGAGTCCTCGTTCGCGACTCTTTTCCCCAAATACCGAGAAGTCTACCTGAAGGAGGCATGGCCTGTTATTACGAGAGCGCTAGAGAAACAAGGAATCGCTTGCACGCTGGATTTGGTGGAGGGTAGCATGACCGTCAAGACGACGAGGAAAACTTTTGATCCGGCCTCCATCCTGAAGGCCCGCGATTTGATCAAGTTGCTGTCCCGAAGTGTACCTGTGCAGCAGGTGAGTACTGCAAACAATCCCTACTACTAAGGTTTCTGCAGGAAAAGAACAGTCGCTGATAATCATCTCTAATACTAGGCCCTCAAAATCCTCGAAGATGACATGGCATGCGATGTCATTAAGATCCGAAACCAAGTGCGCAACAAGGAGCGATTCGTTAAGCGTCGTCAGCGTATTCTCGGTCCCCAAGGTTCCACGCTGAAGGCTCTGGAGCTCCTGACCAGCACCTACATTTTGGTACAAGGAAACACCGTCGCGGCGATGGGTCCCTTCAAGGGCCTGAAGGAGGTTCGCAAGGTTGTGAACGACTGCATGGCCAACATCCATCCGATCTACCACATCAAAGAGCTCATGATCAAGCGCGAGCTGGCCAAAGACCCGACACTGGCCAACGAATCCTGGGACCGATTCCTACCCAACTTCAAGAAGCGCACGCTGTCCAAGCGTCACACCCCGTTCAAGGTCACCGACAAGACCAAGAAGGTGTATACTCCTTTCCCTCCGGCGCCGGAGAAGAGCAAGGTGGATCTGCAGATCGAGTCGGGCGAATACTTCCTGTCGAAGGAGGCCAAGGACCGCAAGCAGAAGGAGGAGGTTATGGAGAAGCAGCGCGAGAAGCGCGAGGCGAAGATGAAGGAGCGGGAGAAGGCGTTCGTGCCGCCCGAGGAACTCGAGGCTGCCGAGAAGAAGAAAGAGAAGAAAGAGAAGAAAGAGAAGAAGAAGCGCAAGCGCGAGGCCGAGGCCGAGGCGGATCCCGCAGAGGCATCCGAGAAGAAGGAAAAGAAGAAGAAGAAGAAGAGCAAGTCGAAAGAGAACGCCTCGGACGAGGAAGCCTAATCTCAGCGATTGGCCCTCTGACCCATTTCTTCTTTTGCTGCTATTCTTTGATTACTTCCCCCTTTTGTTTCTCTATATTGTTTCGAATTCCGTTCTTGTGTTTTATATCTTCAGATCTTTCCAAGATCAGGCGCTTAGGCATAGCATGGGCTGGAGTTTTCTAGTGCCCCTTAACTTTTTGACGACGTGGAAAGGGTAAAAGCAAAAACTTGCGTTGAAATGAACCTCAACCCAATCAATGAATGTATTATTTATCATCAAAGAAAAAGAAGAAATTACAATAAAACCTCCAATAAAATCCGGCGGGCTTCGCACATTCCAGCCATTTGTTCCCAGCGCACACCTGCCGAAGATGGCTGCTTTCGTTTCTGCCGCTCCGACGAATTGCAACGTCGACTCTCGCGTCAGCATCGCGATCGACAAGCTTGGTTGGACGCCAGAGAATCGGGCCTATTGCATGCATCTACGATCAACTAGTCGCATATTGCCCCCCCCGCCGCTATCTTATTATCCGAATCTGCCATGGGCTAGCCTCTCAGGTCGGTGTGCGCGGGGCTATTTATTTGCTGGATCCCCCACCGTGAGGGTCGCCGATTAGGTGTACAGTCGCAATTAGGTTCTTTTGGTGGATTATCGGATTGTCGAACTTCATATCGATCGGTGATGTCTCAAGAATCCAGCATGGCTCCAGAGAGCCCCGAGCATGCAAAGCCTCCGGGACAAAGCACGGATGAAGTCACCCAGCGCAAGGATGTCGAGCCACGAATAGCACCCGACCATTTTGACCAGGATTATCGCACCACCAGATGGGAGATATGGGCCTATTATGCGTGCGTCCATTGATAAACCGCCTGAATGTCTACTAAACACTTCATTCAGCTATTATATTGGAAATAATGGGCTCTCGTTGTTCAGTATGGCGGGATGTTCCTGCTTGCATGGAAATTATCGTTAATGACTGTTTTTCTAGACTTTGGCCCAACTGCCTTCCAGAACCTCCTCTATCAAGCTGCTGGGGATGGAGGAACTCTTCTTTTCGCCGGCCGAGAACGCTCCATCAATAGTATTGTTCTCCTCAGCAACGGTATCTCATTCGCCATCCAAGTTGTTGTCTTCCTCGTCATCGGCAGTTTCGCCGATTTCGGTAAATGGCGACCGAATATCCTCATCGGGTTGTCAATCATTGCTTATGGAATTGGGTTCGGCTGGCTGGGCGTTCACACGGCGGATAAATGGCACATCGGAGTGGGACTGTACATTGTCGGATTGATCGCCTACCAAACGACCCTGACGTTCTGGATGGCCGCCTTCCCCGGTTTGGCGCGCAATACCCAGGCTATGTATGCAAAATCCGAGGACTACGTTGCCGGAAACATCTCGCGCGACGAGTATGACTATGCCGATAGCTTGGAGCGCAGTCGGTTGGCCAACATTTCCTTCTACATCCAGTCGGTCGCGGAGATATTCATTCTCGCGATCATTGTAGGGATCATGTTCGGTTTGCGAGTGGATCAAAGTGAGCAGAATAATAATTGGGGATTGAGTGTACTTATTGCCTTTGCCACGGGGGTGTGGCTGTTGGTGTCTCTACCTTGGTTCTTTCTCGAGAAACGTCGACTAGGACAGGATCCGGGCGACGATAACATTTTGATGGCTGGATTGAAGCAGCTCCGTCATGCTCTGACGCAGGTGTGGAAACTGAAGCAAAGCTTGCTATATCTTCTAGGTGAGATGCCTTAAGTTATTCGCTGCCTCAGATCCTAAAGAAGCTAATATTCCCAAGGATACTTCCTTCTTGGCGACTCCCTCAACACAACGGTGACCGTGATATCGACCTTACAGAACAGTGTATCATCTTATAACACCTTGAATCTGACCTACTTGCTCATCGTCGGCATCGCATCCCAGGCAAGTGCCAGATCTTCCTTCGCCCTGACACCACATTAACCAAGTATCCACTCAGGCTGTCGGCATCTACTCCTTCTGGTACTGCCAAAAGCGATTCCAACTCAGCACAAAAACCGTGTTCAATGTCATCGCCATGGCAATCATCCTTCTAGATGGTTGGGGCATGATCGGTATCTGGACCCAACGATTCGGATTTCACCATGTTTGGGAATTCTGGGTAAGCCCCAAACCATTCCCTCACCATCTATTTCCAAGAAACCCACTAATATGCCCCTATAAAAAGCTCTATCAAGCCTTCTACGGCCTCTTCGTCTGCCCCTGGTACAGCTATTCCCAAGTCATGATCTCCGAAGTGACACCCCGCGGCCACGACTTCCTCTTCTTCAGCCTGTTCAGCATCATCGGGAAGACGTCCTCGTTTATCGGCCCACTTGTATCCAGCGCTATTATTGATGCGTCGCCGTCGAGGAATAATTCGATGCCGTTTTATTTTTTGTTTGGGTTGAGCGTGGCGAGCTTTGCGGTGTTGGTTATTTGGTTGGATTTGGAGAAGAGTCGGAAGGAGCAGGAGGCGTTTTTGAGGGATCAGAAGAATAGAGAGGCGGTGGATGATGATTGATCGGCTCTTGGGTCATGAATGTGCATAACTACTAACTAGTATTGGTGGGAGGATAAATAAACATGGCGGGATTGAGATACATACTTCAGAAGGAGCTTCAGCTAGTGTTTATACCATGCACAGTACTACAATTTCATTATTATACAAAACCGTCTTCTCTAATAGAGTCTACCTACTAATCTAGTAACTGTATCATCTATCTCCCAATATATGTATATGCAAAAGTCCCCATGCATGTCTGCCTATATATAACAACCACACAACCAACAATAAACAAATCACAACTTCGCCCGCCCCGTCTCTATCGACGACCAACCCGACGGATCGAGTTTCTCATATTGCGACCCATTCAACCAATACAGCTTATCGCCGCTCCAGTCCTTACTCGGATCCCATCCCTTCTTCGCGAGATCGCCTTTGGCTTGTTTGAACGTGACGCCGGTGGCGACTCTATTTCATATTAGACCAGAACATTATAAACGGGGGTAGTTGGCAGAAAGAGCGAGACTAAGGAAATAGCAAAGGAATACTTACTTCTCGGTGATGCGAACAAGTCGCGGAAGCGCATACGACGGAACGCCCTTCTTTTTGAGCTCGCGGTAGAGATTCGTCATGAATGTGCTCTCCGAGGATGCGTCCTCAAGTGTGATGCCTGCTGCACCGGCTTGGCCATCATAGCTGGATACATAGCATGATTAGAGAAAAACACCAGGAAAAGATGAGTAAGGGAAGGTAAACCTGTTAAGCTTCACACCATACACCACAGCATCATGCACCCCCGGAATCCGACAGATATGATCGCGGACCTCCCCCGCACTCACATTCTCGCCCTTCCAGCGAAACGTATCCCCCACGCGATCCTGGAACTTGACCCACCCGGACGAATCCCGAACGACGAGGTCGCCCGTGCGCTGGAAGAGATCACCCTTCTGGAACACGTCGCGCAGGAGCTTCCCCTCCGTGGCGCCCTGATTATGCAGATACTCCGTGAGGAGGCCACGATTCCGCACACGACCGATCGCCTCGCCTTCCTCGCCGAGGGCGGCGCGGACACAGAACCCCGTGCCCGGGTCCCGGTAGGGCAGTTCAGCGTCGGTGTCGTATTTGACGATGAAGACGTCGTCGTCGAGGAGGCGGCGCAGGGGGCCCGAGAACCCGATCTTGCCGACGCCCCAGGCGCCGTCGCCGAAGTTGTCGAATTTGGCCACCCCCTCCGTGGAGCGGTAGAATTCGCGGATCTCGGGGACGCCGAAGCGCTGGCGGAATCGGTCCCAGATCTCTTCGCGGAGGCCGTTGCCGTTCGCCACGATGCAGGCGTGGTTCCGGTCGTAGGGGGATGGGGGCGTCGAGAGGAGGTAGCGGCAGAGTTCGCCGATGTAGAGGATGCGCGTGGCGCGGGAGTCGTGGACGTCTTTCCAGAACTGGGATGCGGAGAATTTGCGACGCAGGCATAGCGTGCCGGCGTTGCCGACGGCGTAGCAGATGCCGGTGAAGTAGGCGGTGCCGTGGAAGAGAGGCAGGGAGGAGTAGGTGCGGAGGGGGTAGTATTTTGAGGGATTGTTGAAGTCGACGGTGAGAGGGTTGGATGTCACAATGGCCTGCATGTTGCGGATGGCACAGGCTTTGGGTTTGCCTGTCGTGCCGGATGTGTAGATCAGTACGTTGAGATCGCTGGGGGATCGCCTGGCAGCAGCGAGCCCGACAGGCGAAAACTGCTGCAGGTCTGCGGCAGTCACAAGCTCTGTCGTGCCGGGAGAAACGCCGTCGAAGGAAGATATGTTCATCGTGATATGAGGTAAGTCGGTCGTCACGAACTGTGACAAGTCCGGAGTCGAGATGATGAATTTCGAACCCGATACATTGAGACAATGGACGAAAGTGTCGTCTGTTACTTGTTAGTATGCTCCCATATACTCCGACTTAGGGACATACCGCGCAGATTGGTATTGATGAGGGCAGCCACCGCTCCAAGCTTCGCCAGCGCATAGATCGTGACGACCATCTCGGGGGAATTGGTGGTGAAGACCCCGACGAAATCCCCGGATTTGATATCTCGTCCATGAAGAAGCGCAGCAAATCGATCCACAACTGAACACACAGTCAGCAAATACGAACGCCGTGAATTGCACCGAAGACACAAGGAGTATACTCACGCTCCTTTAGCTGACTGTAGGTCCAGGTCTTGTGCTCGAACCAGAGGGCCTCTGACGAGCCCTGTCCGTCCACGTCCACCACCCGTTCCAGCAACTTGTATGTCGTAGCCGTGTCGCCGAGCTGAGCGATGCGCTGACCCAACCGCTTGCCAAAGGAACGATCATCTTGAATTGCAGACAGATCGGTCGAAATGGACCATTTTGCATTCAGATAGGCGCCGGCAGCCACGGAGACAGCGGATGCGACGGCCATGGAAGAGCCACTGATATCCGATAGAATATCCATTACGCGATTGTTCAGCGTAGGGAAGAACGAGGACAAGCTACGCAAGCAAAGGATTTAAACCATACGGAGTGACCCCTATTGTATGCCGGAGAGAATGGTTTAAAATAGGACACCGCAATCCTCAGGATCCGCTAATAGCCAATAGTGTCCTGAGCAGGGCAGATCTGAAGAGTGAAGTCGATACGGGGATGTCAGCAGCGTGGAGGGGATCGGGACCTGAAAACGGGAACTGACAGGCCATGATCTGCCGGCCATGACGCAGACCGAGTGACTCCCTGCCTGGGGGAGCGACAGGCGCAACGGTTACGATGCCGGGGGAGGATCCGACGGGGGGGAGAGGCGCTAGGCCTGGCCACTTGGCCATCTCCGCGTGGCGGTCCGAGCTCCCTACGTATTAATAGGTCGTATGTACTATATGATTATGAAGATTGAAGGTACGATTACTGCTATTCACCTGATCCTCTGATTGAATTGTTCAGATCCTCACGCTCCCATCCGCTGTGTCATAGTCATACACAGTCCAGGTACCACAATGAAAGATGACGATAGGAACGTGGCGAGTCGTGGACCCCGGTGGGTAGTAGTAGTAGCAGCCGTCGGCACTACTCCGTGCACCGTAGTAACCGGAATTGGAACATTGATGTAGCAGCTACTGTAAAAATAACTGGTAGTAATACTGAAGGTAGCCGTGCCTCGGAAGAAACCAGACCGTGCAGCCTGTCGACTCCATCCAGACGCAGAGAGCGTGGGCCATGGCCATGAGCATGTCTACCTTAACTTACAGTCTCTACCGCAAGGTCAGGGTGGGCCCCCCACAAAGTCTAAGCAGCCACCCGGTCGAGTATCCCGTGACCGTACCATACATCTTTTCACGGGGTTTAAGGAGGACCGACAGCCGAGGCCGAGGAGGGTGACGGTATCTTACCGCAGGATACCACCGCGGCCGGCTCTGAGCGATGCCGAATCTAGGAACTTCCTGGGTAAAGGCGAGTCCCACTGATGTGCATCCGATCGGGCGCGCACCGGGCCCCTCATTGGTTTAAGGGGGTTCGATTCTTCGGCTCGGTCTCCTCAGCCCGTGGCCTTCTCTCGGTTCTTCTTTTTTTCCTTTCCAGTTTCTGCTTCTCCTTCACCCTGAGAAAAACTTACCGCGGCATCTTCGTCTGTTTAATCATTCCTGTGTCCGCAGTCTTGCCTATATATCCCACCACCACCGGTGCTTCATTGCGGGGAGAGCTACCTGACTCTATATATCAACGGAAAGCTCTACGAGTTTGCAGATAAACTTGGACCTCGGTACAATTCGTAGGTCGTACACAAACATCCAGACACCATGTCTTCAGCACAGCAACGTTTGTCCTCCATTGCGGGCCAGCTCTCCGCTCCTGGGGCCGCAAAGCAGAACATCCTGTCAAAGAATCCCGACGATGTGGTATGTACTGGAGTCTATTGAAATACCCGCAATAATCGCTGATGAATTCTCCGAAAACAGGTCGTCACGCTGGCCGTTCGCACTCCCCTGACGAAAGCTCGGAAAGGTGGTCTGAAAGATACCAACTTGGATGAGCTGCTCGTGTCGCTACTGACGGTACGTGCTCTTAATCGTAAGCGGTTCGCTGCGAGCCTTCTAACCGCCAATAGTCTGTCCGCGAACGCTCGAATCTGGATCCCAACCTCGTCGAGGATGTCTGCGTCGGAAACGTGCTGTGCCCCGGCTCGGCTTACGTCGCTCGCTCTGCCGTGCTGGCGGCCGGTTTCCCCGTGACCGCCGCCGCCTCCATCGCCAACCGATTCTGCTCGTCCGGCTTGCTGGCCGTCCAGAACATTGCCAACCAGATCATCACCGGCTCGATTGACGTCGGTATCGCGGTGGGCGCCGAAAGCATGAGTACCAATGCCGACGGCGGCGCCCCGGATATGTCCGAGAAGATCATGTCGCACCCCTTGGCGTCTCAGAACAAGCAGCCCATGGGTCAGACTTCCGAGAACGTTGCGGGTCAATTCAACCTCTCTCGGGAGCAGCTCGATCGATTCGCCGCCAACAGTTACCAGAAGGCGGAGCACGCGCAGAAGGCCGGTTGGTTGAACGAGGAGATCGTTCCCGTGCACACCCAGATCAAGGACCCCAAGACCGGTGAAGTGAAGAACGTGGTTGTCGACCGGGACGACGGCATTCGCTACGGCACCACTGCTGAGTCGCTCGGCAAGATTCGCTCGGCCTTCCCTCAGTGGAAGCCCAGTGCCACTACTGGTGGAAACGCCAGTCAGATTACCGACGGCGCTGCCGGTCTCATTCTCATGAAGCGATCGCGTGCTCAGGAGCTGGGACAGCCCATTCTGGCCAAGTTCTGCGGAGCCACCGTTGCCGGTTTGGAACCCAGAATTATGGGTATCGGCCCGTCTATCGCTATCCCCAAGATCCTCGGCAAGTTTGGATTGTCCAAAGACGACATCGATATCTTCGAGATCAACGAGGCATTTGCCTCTATGGTACGCCCCCATCACTCCCCTGAATTTCCACCCGGCCCTCTAACACATCTTCCAGGGCACATACTGCGTGCAGAAGCTTGGTCTTGACGAGGCCAAGGTGAACCCCCGAGGTGGTGCCATGTAAGTTGCGCGATTGACATTAAACCCTGCACGTATATATGCTGACTCCCGTAGTGCCATCGGTCATCCGCTGGGATGTACTGGAGCCCGCCAGGCGGTTACTGCTCTCTCCGAGCTGCGCCGACAGAACAAGAGAGTGGCTGTCACCTCTATGTGCGTTGGAACGGTAAGTTGATCCTTATTGATGACCCTGTTTTGTCCCCGTACTGACATTCTAATTAGGGAATGGGTATGGCCGGTATCTGGGTTTCGGAGCACTAAGTATTTATGATTCGACGAGGATTTCATTGTGTAAATATGTTCCAGCACTGTTCTAGTGAATAGCAACTACCACTAATTACCGATTCTGCCCCTTTGATAGTAAGCGTAGGTGATTCCGTAGAAAGACGGGTGGGTCCCATCTCCACGGTGGTGAAATGCAACCCCATAACCTGAAGTTCAACATTAGTATTGTACTGTGCATCCGTCTGAGAGACACGAGCGTCCCTGACAGAGTCATGGACAGGGGCAAAGTTGCATGCCCCTGTGTCCAGGTTACATGGTTCCGATCGTCGGTCACGTGTGCCCAGCCCCGTTCGTCATCGCCGCCAAAGCAAAGCAAAAGCGTCCCATGACTCGCTGGACCCGACCGCTTCTCCTCCACTTGCCTTTCTCTCCATCCATTATCGAACACTCTCATTCACGACCCGTTTCCAAGGGCGTGTTTATCCAGTGTCCGTCCTTTCTCGTCTTGAAATATCAGTAATACTCCCACTATTGTCATCGTCATCATGAAGTTCTTATCAACCGCCACTACCTTCCTGGTCTGCTTCGCTCCTCTCACCGTATCGGGTCGGTCGATCGGCCTCTTTGGATCATCGCAGGCTCCTATCCAAGTTGAGGAGGCTATCTCTGTGCCCGGCGACAACCCTCTTGATTTCTGCAACGATCCGGCTGGAGACCTTGTAAAGATTGAGTCTGTCGATTTGGCTCCCAACCCCCCTCTCCCGTATGAATCCACACTCGATCTGATAAGAGGTTTGGTGACTGACGGCTCGCAGTGGCAAAACCCTTACCATCAAGGCCACGGGCACTTTCCGCGAGACGATTGAAGAGGGCGCCTATGTCCTTTTGCAGGTCAAATATGGCCTGATCACTCTAATCAAGCAGCAGGCTGATCTTTGCGAACAAATCGTCAATGTGGACCTCAAGTGCCCACTGGAAAAAGGCGAGATGTCTTTCACCAAGAATGTTGATCTGCCTGCGCATATTCCTCCTGTATGTTACGTTCCTTACCCCTTTTATGCTACTATCAAGCACGGACAACTAACATCTCTACTAACAGGGCAAATACTCCGTGCACGCCGATGTCTTTACCAAGGACGACAAGCGCATTACCTGCCTCGACGCCAATAACATCGAGTTCAAGATTGGAGGCTAGGCAATTCGGCTGGCTGCTTTCAGCTATACCTACATGAAGCCGACCGATGGCCATTTTCCAATTAAACCCCTGGTTTGAAATGCCGTGGACTGTGTCCACATTACGACCTCTTCATGTCGCATCTACACGAGATCTTCCGTTCTTTTTTCCCAGCGAATATGCTTTGTTGCTTTGTGATCTGTTCTACCTACGCCCACCAACTTGCATGTTTCCATGATGGTTTCCCTGCGATGACTAACTATGTTTTGCTCTGGACGGCGTTTACGGTATCTGTCCCAGGACATTGCTACTTTATTATGCTCTATCTGTACTCATTACATACTTCCCCTCTAGTACCCCGTTGCATTGGTGTATTATCCATAAACTAAGAGCCCTAATTTTCTCTCTCTCATGGCCGGGATGCGATGTGGCTTTATAGAAGCTGTTGGAGTGTTCAGTTTAAGTCGCCACTGGAATAGGCTCGTAGTTGGGCAAAGTATAGGAGTTCTATGGCGTATACTTCTCCAAACTGGGTATCTTCCCTTCACCTCCAACGGACTCACCAAGGAGAAACTACATTTGACAGCATCTTGCAACAGGGTGACAGTTGTCCCTCAACGTACCCAGTACCCGACTGGACATGCTAATGCCTTCATGTAAAATCGACAGCAGAAATAGAAAACAACGCTAACATTTATTCTCCAAACAACCGGCGCACCCGCTTCAGCACACTGTCTTTCTCGGGGTCGTACGGGTGGTCTTTGCTGGGGATTTCGAGAACGGCGGGGAAAGGCTCGGCGAAGGTATCGACGCTGTGTCGGATGCGCTCTGCGACCTGGTAGCGAAGAGTCAGTAAAAGCCACGAGAAAATAGTGCGAAAGTAGTTTGTAAGGAGTATAGTCTTGCGATCAACTCCAGAAATGTCGAGAAACGTACATGTTGGTTGATGAGGACGATGGCAATGTCCTTCCTCTCCTGAGTAAAGTTCTGGAACGCCTTTTCGATCGCAGAGGTTTCCGTCTTAGAGTCGACCACGAGGAAGTTCCGCTCGGCATCTGGACCATCTGTGACGTGCTGCATACTGTGTTAGCATCTGCAGAGGGAAGATCTGTCCCCCGCTGCACTGGGAATGGGACTTACACCGATGCCGGCCAGAAGAAGACCGGTTACCGAGCTGGAGAAGGTGTGAGCATAGGTTCGGTCTCAGAGCATAGTGGTATAGATCCTTACTCTTCATCTCCAATGACAGCAAGGAACTGTCGCTCCTATATCGTTGTAATGAACACAATCAGCTACTGCGTCGTGGTCCGCTCCGCGGAGCGCCTGAGGGTACAGTATCGAGGTGTAGGTACCTTGAATGACACGGCGGAGGCCGCCATAATGACAAGAAGTAATAGGGAAGGTCCAGAGGAATCACTCGAAGCACTTGCGAACGTTAAGTTAATCGGGAGTCGTCATAACTGACGGGGGTGCGATCGGCTTAGATAAGCGGGTCTTCGAACGGGGCTGTCTTTTGTTTACAAGCGGGACCAAAAACTTTCGCCGCTGTCATTAACGATAACAACTTGAGGTGAGTCTACTCTGGTTGTGTTTATTTCTCTTTCTCCCTCGCATGACTGACCTTTCTCTCACTCGCAGGATTCCATATTACACTCCCCACCTCTCCCCGTCTTCATCATGCCCCGGCTTGTACGCCGCCGACCGTTGGGGCAACGTATCAAATCCTACTTGAATCCGCTGGACTTTTTGCTGTGGCTGTCGGAAGAAATCGATGCTAATGATTGGGATCAGCTTGAGAAGAACTGGTCGATTACCCTGGGTGTGATTTTGAATATTGTGTTCCTGGTCGCGAGAGCCAACAGTCAGTCGAGTGGCAGTCGCACTGTCGACGATGTCTTTGGCGATGACGAGGGTGCGCCTTGGATGAGCTGGCTTGTATGTTCCATATGGACTCTCCTGCATAGCGATCAGTGTTAATAACAGGTTTTTCAATCGCAGGCCTCCTTTGTTGTTCATTTGCTCGTATGCTTCGTCGGATTTAACACTTTCTACACTTTCTACCGCAAGCGACACTATCGCATGTTCGAAGCCTCGATCGACCAAGCTCCTGCGACACCGTCCGCTCATCGTGTGCGCGTCGATTCTACTCCTGTGTCAGCTTCGCCCCTACGATTCTTTGCCCAGGCCATCACCGGTTCCGCACAGTCGAGAGCACACCCGAATGCGCAGTGCGATGTCTGGGAACTTGCGGTCTGGGATCCCCTACCGATCTGTGTGCGCCTATTTTGTCTCTTCAGCCCCGCGCATGTCCTCGTATACTGGCTTTTCCTACCTACCCAGCTATCTGACCCTCGGCCGAGTGTGACGATTGTGACGACCATCCTCCTCACCACCTTGCTGTCGCTGCAAATGAGCTTCTTGTCGTCCTCATTCACTCAGCAAGCGAAGGACTCCGCGCTGGTACACAAGGAGGTGATGAAAGAGTATGATGTTAAATATGTGCACCCCCGAACCCAGCCTTTGATGCGAGATGTCGCCACGCAGTTCTCGGAGGCAGAAGCTACCAAGTCTGGCTCGGATGCCAAAAGCAACAAAGTCGATACCTTTACTCCAACCTTTATCATCCAGCGGGGATTCAAAACCAGTCCCAACCCCAACTATGTCAGCCATGTCGACCCTGAGGGACTGTCTTCGGGGCGTCAGTCGATGGCCGCCACGCCCTCCGCATCTTCAAATTATCAAGCCTCGTTTCAAACCCCCAGTCACCTACGGGACGCCTCGCCGGTTGTCCGAAAGCCTATATCTGCAATTCGCCAACCTCAATTTCGCAAAACTCCCTCGGCGACCGGCGACGGTGGTAGTCTCGGTATCTATTCACATGCCAACTCGCCTCTGAGGAAGTCCACTTCCACTTCGACGAATTTCGATCGTCGACCTCCAAGCACCGGAGATTTCTTCTACAAGGACCGAGGTGCTAGTCCAATTAAGAGGCAATCCAGTCCGCTCAAAAAGAGCAACGTGCCGGGTGGGAGTCCACTTGCGCCGACACCGAGACGGGGTCAACTTGATTCTCGCCGCGACACAGGATACTTCTAGTCCTCGATTGAATCATTGCCATTTTTTGATTCACTCCGCCCGGATTACCCTCAGGCGCAACTGCATTATCACCCTATTGCAAGCGCATATATGACTTGAGACTATGGCTCGTCTTAGCATCGGAGCACGGCGTTTTAATACTTTTACTTTCCTTTTCTTCCTCTTCAATAAATTTCTGGTTGTCCCAAAGACTTGGACCTGGCTTCCGGGTTTGGGGTGAATGATTGACCCCCCCATGAGCTCGGGAATGCATGGAAGCATGACCAGCCACTGTATTATATGTTTAAAAATTTACTGCGACCGTTCGGCCAGACGTTGGCTTTCTTGGCCCCGGTTTCCCCGGCATTTTGTTGTGTCTTCTGGACCGACGTCCTCGTACAACACCTTGTGAAAGAGCGGGCTCAAATGGCAGCTGCGAACTCTACTCATACCTCCCTTGCGCGCGAAACAGCGGCAAAACCCTGGTCAAAACCTGGTGCGGGCAGCTGCCATACCAAGCAACTTCGAACGGGGTCATACATTCCAGATCGGGTACTCCGTTTGTTGATCCATACATTCCTCCGCGTGCACGATAACATTCCAATCATATCATTATTCCGGTATCCCTTTCTCGCTGAAATAGTCGCTGGGGGAGAAAATAATACTCCTACGTGCCCCCTTTCTCCAGCAAAGTACCATGTCTTGACCACCTGAGCTTCGTCATATGGAAGTGAAACCCGAGTGCAAACCACGCGTGCCACAGGACATACAACACAGGGCCGAGCTGTCCTCCTAGGAGGTAATGGGTCGATTCAACTGCGAATCCGGCCCGAGAATTCTATGTGCTAGCATATGTTCGTTATCATTAACATGGAGGAACGCATTTCTTTGCCAAATGGACATTTACTCAATCTAAAGCCCCGGAGTCGAAACCCCAGGCCCGCGAAATCCGGTGCTGAGGAGCAGCCAGCATGCGAGCGAAGCAAAGAATCCGCGACAGGGTACACTGCCTACAAACCTCGTATAGACAAACCTCTTCCAGATAAACCCCTTCCAGAGGTCAAGGATCCCAAGTCCAGCCCCGAGACATCAGCGCGGAAGGTTACCCCTACCAGGCTCCCGATGCCCAAGAAGTTTGCGGAAAAGGCCAAGGATGACTCGGCAGATGCCTCTCCTGTGCCCGATCGTAAAGAACATCGACACCATACGTTAGGCAGGCGAGCTCAGCCCAAGGCCTCCCCTATATCATTAGGGCGTCGACCTGCCAAGTCAACGGAAAAAGATCGAGAACAGTACTGGAGAAAAGTCAAAGAGAAATTCGAAAAGGAATCCCCTACCTCGTCACGGACCCGCGACAAACACAAGGAGTATTATCACGAGGCTTACGAGAAGATCAAGTCGTTCACCAGTCCCCCGAAACAAGAGACTAATCAACACATACCGAAGTCTGCTGCAAAGACGAGTGACGATGACAAAACACCAAGGCAAAGTGCCATCCATAGGACCGCCGCTGGAAGTCCTAGCTCCAAAGATCGACAGACATCGAAGCCAGCTGCTCAAGGCGAATCTCTCAGAACAAAAAAATCAGACCCCAAAAAACGCCCATCGAATGTGATTGATACCGGCGACACCATCAACCGGCAAACATCGGACAAGCAAATTAGCACAACCGACTCATCCATCATCTCTCGTCCCTCCATCTCACCTTTGTCAGGCCCCAGCAGCTCGATGACCGATTGGGAGGACCGGTTTGTGGTGAACATGCCGTCCGCTAAAGAGCCTAATCCACCTGTCATGACTGCACGACAAATCACCGATTTTCAAAAAAGTATCGATCAAGTTCACAATCAAGGAGGGACAATGCTGGATCCGGAAACTCTACCCAGTCCGCGCACTAGAACCCCCGAAGATTCGTCTGATGCACTGGAAACGCAGGGAAATAAACCGGGCAATCTGGATGGCCAAGAGTCTCGCACAGGGTCAGATGAAAATCCTTCAGAACCACAGCCCAGCCACGGTCGATATTACTCGCCCGATGAGATTGGAAAGCAACGGTTCAGTACCATCTGGGAAGAAGGAGCATCACGACACAAAACCAAGACTGCAGTCAACATCGACGGGTCTTTTTTAGGTTGCAAGGAAATAAACGGCCCAAACGACAAGAATCCGGACGAAATATTACTTTTCTCGACGACAGACGAACGTCCGAGGGTTGTGGATGTGTCAGCCCCGGTGTCCAAGAATTCCAGAGAACGGAACACAGCCGCTCCTCAATCGACTGTAGCCTTGGAAGAAAAGACCGTTGTTCAAGAAGAGTGGAAACCAATTTCTCAGAATTTGAAGCATGCCCAATGCTCGAAACAGTTCCAACGTACGATGTGCCGCGAAATCCTCTGCCGACCGTCGGAAGAGGCCCCGATGTCTGTCCCGCAAGCATCAGGAAAAGAAAATTCGACCCAGATAGGGATCCCCCTAAGGAATCCGGAACGAGGGAAACGCCCCCAGGGAGACGACGACGTGTTCATTATCACACCCACTATCACGCGCACTATGATGACCATGGCGGACATGAGAGGCGTCGTCCAGAAATCTTCTCGACCGAAAGAGCCCGCGTCTCGCGCCGCCGGCGAAATCATCACCGACACCAGGGCAAAGCCTCCCGCGCACTCTACACCGTCGGGCTTACGTCGAGCGACGCAAAACTCGTGGGTAAAGTCAAATATGCCATCCACAGCATCGTCAAAACCTGGACCCAGCCCAAGCGGTCCTGCCGTGAAGGAACAAGAAGTTACACCCCAGCCCAAGGTGGAGAAGCCGCGCGCTATCCGTGGGTACATCCATACCACAGGCATCGCAAAGTCCTCCGCCGGAAGCGCCAATCCTCGCGCGCGCATTAAGCGGCATTCTCATACGTACGAGACGCCGCGCAGTAGCGAAAACGCGGCGCCCCCTGTGAGGAGCGCCACCGATCCAGCTCAGTTTCCCAAGTCCGTCTCGGCTCAGAGGCCAATGCCACCGCCAAAGTTAAACACCAACGTTCACCCAGAACCTCCCATTCCATTGCCCAGTGCGCGGATCTTCGCGGTCGCTGAGTTGGATGGACATCAGGTCGATGATCATGCAAAAGACGAGCACAAAGACCGGGATGCACCTCCCAAAACGCCTACTGCCGTGGATGATCTCGGTGCCAAAACGAGCAGCGACAAGTCTCCACACGAGGACGATAATGACAAGGACCTCATGAGTTCCGTCACGTTCGGCCTCATCATCGACATCTTTTTCCTGTCCATCGCTCAAGCACAAGACCTGTACAAGGACATCATGGCCAACTGGAACTCCCGAGCGGTTCTGGCGAAAATCGCCCTCAACTGCGTCCTCAACATGATCGGCCACTGTCTATACGTACTCCGAAATTTCCTCTCGGCCTGCTCCGTCTATAACTCCACGGGATCGTGGCCGAAATCCAACGACAAAGACGTTGCCCGTTCGCTGACCGAACTCGGCCAAGCCGTCATCTATCTCGTCGCCTTGGGTTTCATCATGATGGTCGTTGGTCGAGCGGCCGGGTACATCGTACTCATTGGAAGCTGGATCGTCTGGGTGACGAAACCTTTTGGGTGGGTTCTGAGAGCTCTGTTAACGTAGCGTGATGCGGTCTGGTCTGGTCTGGCGTATTGTGGTCGATGACTAGATAGATACCCTTGGGCGATTGATTATGCTTCGTGTTTCCTGCCTTTGTTTATGTCGACATGTTTGTCCTGTGCACCTGGACTCTTTCCCACAGTTCATGGAATACGGGAGTAAGCCGTCGTAGCGATTGTCTTTCTTGGTAGGGGTTCTTTTCTTCATGTGTTTCTTTATCTTTACGACTTCCTATGTTTGTCTAGCGAGGTGTACCTGTGTAACTCGGTTGAATTATTCTAGTCTCTTGGCCTTCCAAGTGTCCAATCAATGTATATCCTTAGTCGAATGTTCTACTTGCTTCGATCGGCCGACAATAAGATGAAGACTCTGAGCTCATACCAGCAATCCACAACTTATGCACCCAAGAAAATCTCAAACGCATAATATCAGATAAGACATCAGGTGAAAGCACCAGAATATAAGTATAAGTAGACTTATTTTGAATTTTCTAGATATGACAATGACACTCTATTTAGCCTCTCAATCTGAAGAGGGGCAGGCATGTATGTCATGGACAAATTCTATCGTACTCTGAACATGATAGTCCAGTGGATGCCTGCGGTGCCATGATCGCAATGCAACAATGCAGCGAGGAAAAGTGGCCTGGATGGAGGCCACGACGAAAAAAAATTGAAAAAAATCACGATTGGATAAATATCCAAAAAAATGCATGCATCAAAAGAAAAAAAAAAAAAAAAAAAATCCATGAAGAAAGAATCCATATCCTCGTTTGTTGAAGAGGATCATTTTTTTTGAACTTATTCTCATGAAACCAACTCCGTCATCATCCGTAGTGTTGAATTATCGTAAGAGGCTTGCATAGTAGCCCCGTTCTTAAATCTTGTTTTGTTCCGAAAGAAAAGGAAAAGAGCGGGAATGAAAAAAAGAAAGGTTCCCTCTTTTTCCCTGGTTCTATCGGATATATTACCATGTTGAATTTTGGATTCCCCTCCGTGGTTGAAAGAGGAGAATAATGAGAGGAAAGGAAAAGACATAAAAGAAACAAATTCCAGGGGTATAATGGTTGAATGTTAAAAGTCATGTTGAAGTAAGATAACGCTCAAGGAAGAAATCGTTGAGAGGTCTTCGTTTCGTGTCGCCATAAAACATTTCAATGCCTGGGGGAAGGGTTGGATCCCCAGACAGGTATCGTTGAGAGAGATGTTGAATTAATAAGTATAATAGTCGTTGAAGAGGCACAAGAGAATTGTAGGGTAGGGCCAGGTGTGTTGGTGCGGGCCTGAAGATGGGTATGGCGATTAGTTTTTCACGGCAACTTCTGGAGCTGCTTCCTTGGCAGGGGGCTGCTTGGACTCTGCGCTGTCGGCAGAAACCTCGGTATCAATATCCTTCAGGTCCAAGCCATCGAATAGCTCAAAGAGGCTGAAAGTGTTGTGGAAATCGTTGTTGACTAAGAAAACAGGCGTTAGTTATCAGGGTGAGGAAGAGGCTTTTCCTATTCGAAACTTACCAATGTTGACCAGGTACCATTCATCCACAACACCCTGGATCAATTTCCTGCTCGGGGTTGTGGCCTCGTGGCATTTGGCCCAGTCCTCTCCCAGGCGGTAGGCTTCGTCCTTCCAGGCTAAGAAACTGATTGTTTCCACAATCGTAGGTTGAACAACCTCTCGTCCGGCAAAAATACCCCACGTCAGAGCATTGGGGCTGTCCTGAGTGTTGGTTCGCAGCTCACCAGTCTTAGAGACGGCGTGATACGTGAGGTCTTCGTTCTTTTCAATGCGCGAAATGAGTTCGTCAAGCAAGTAGGGAGGCACCAGAAGTTCAAGGTATGCCTTCTGGTACACAAATCCGTTCTTAGGACCCCATCCGTACACAGGGTGGGAAGACTTGGCACCATTGACAGCGGGCTGTGAGTTGATGGTGAGAAGACCTCGGTTGTTGAGTTCAATCAACTTATCCTTGATCACATTGGCTTCAGAACTGAGCTGTGTGTCGCTCCAGGGAAGTCGTTCCAGTTTCCCTTCCAAGTAACGAACGAAGATGTGAGCAAGATCGCGAATAGACTTGGGCTCTCCCCAAAGCTTGATGTTCTGTTCGTTGGTGCCTTTGAGACCGATGCCATAAGAGTCAAGTTCACCGAAGGCAGGCGAGCGGGAGTCAGTCCATCGGCCGTTGGGGAACTCATCCCATGTCTGTGTACGTGCGATATAAGAGGAGTTTCTGTTGCGCCAGAAGATAGGTCGGACGTCCTCGGCTCTGCGGTTGAGACCCAAAGATGGCCGCCAGGGCAAAGGTCTCTGGATGGGAGTCTCTTCAGATGGCATAAGGTCCAATTCGTCAAGCACCAGCTGCACAGCTTGAGCAAGGTTCATGGTATAGCTAAAGGTGACCATCAGTTTCGGGGCCTGTGATTCTGGGCAATCGAAAAGGAACGGCATAAAAACTTACAAATGCAGATGGTTGATGCCGGATGCGATAAGCCTTCTGCACATATCTGCCACTAGACCCTTTCCAATGTCTTTCACAGCAGCATCATCGTTCTTGACAGGCTCGAGGATCTCAAGCCACTCGGGTGGGATTCGGGATTTCGTCCAATTGGCACGACGAATGAATGCGGCATAGGTTTGAATGGGCATGATACCGGGGATGATCGGTATGTCAACGCCTTTGGCCCGGCACTTTTTCACCCACTCGATGAAGTTGTCCGTGTCGTAAAACATCTGCGTGATCACGAATGAAGCTCCGGCATCGACTTTCTCTTTCAAGTGGTCGATCAGAAGATCAACATCCGAATTGTCATCCGCTCCCTCTGGATAACCTCCCACGCCAATGTCGAAATGGTTCCCGTACTTGTCCCGAATATATTTCACTAGATGCTTGGCGTAACGAAATCCTCCTTCGGTGGCTTCCCACGTCTCCTTCTCACGAGGTGGGTCACCACGGAGAGCCAGAATGTTCGTGCAGCCGGCCTTGTAGGCTGCCTGGAGAGCAGAATCCACCTTCTCGGTCGGCATGTCTGTGCAAGTCAAATGCATGCAGGTCTCAAGGCCATACACCGACTGCGCTACGTTCACCATCTCGCAGGTGAGATCAGACAGTCGACCACCGGCACCCCAGGTGATGTCAATGAAAGAGGGACCAAGGGCGTGCATACGATCCATTCTGTCGTAAAGGTTCTGCACACCTTGAGCAGTCTTCGGGGGGAAGAACTCGAAGGAAATTCCGGTCCTCCCCGCGGCTTCATTTTGGGCGAGCTTATCTTTGACGTGCATCGTGGTACGTTAGGCTATAGGCGAGGCGATAAAGCAGTAAGCATACTATATTAAAGCAATGTGTGGGAGAATTGTAACACTAGACGGTACAGAGAGAAGTGACTTACAAAGATTGCTAGGAAGCTTAAGAAAGGGAGACAATCAGTCACTCGAGCTTACTCCTTGCCTAGCGTTTCTGCTGGAGGGGTACGTTACTCAGCTCACCGGTCCCGCCAGCGACTGCAAAGCCCGCAAACAAAAGAAATCAGGGAAGGGGAAGAAAGAATCACTCCACACAAAAAGAGTGATTAGGTAGAGAGGAGGGCCACCGAGAGATTGACTTGATTCGAGGCACCGCGGATGAAGGAAGAGAGTGGTTAGTATCTTAGGGCGAAAAGAATGAGGGAGGAGAGAGAAAGAGAGAGAGGACCGGCTTTCGGAGGCCGGGGTGGCACGTGCACGCTGCGTACCTTCTGGATTAGGAACAGGGCCCTCCAGCGGGGCCCACGCCGCTTTACGGTCACGTGCTCTCGCGGGGCGGCATCGGGCTATCGACACGTGACTTTCCCGGTCCTTCCCGGCTTTTACAACAACACCTTTTACTATCTAGTTCTTTATGCAATAATGACATCTAATTGAATGAATACTCAACATATATTCCAAGCAAAGCATCTCCATAAAAACAAAACAAAAGAAAAGAAACACAATCAGTCTAACCCGCAAACCTGTCTACCCACCAATTGAGGGCGGAGGCGGAAGTTCGTTCTTTTGACACAACTTGTACCGCAGCTCATACAATGCCAACCATGGATTTGCCCGCCGGTAATTAAAGCTGTGCCAAAAATTCTGGAAATCCGGCAGAACAGACTTTGAAATCTGATATTCAGGATCCCGTTTATCATGGGAGTTGTCCAGTAAACAGGACACCCAACTCTTCCATTGTTGAAAGTAGTTATTGTGCTCGTCAATATCTCGACACATGAGCAGAATCATAGCTTCAACGAGCGAGCTTGGGTGCAAGATCCTGATGGGGTGTAGACTTTTCCAGGGACCTGAGCTTCTTGGGAAGCAAGGTGGCAATCGATGATCATTCGAAAGTGTAAGATGGAGATCATCCCGAGCCGGTGTTTGTAACTTGAACTCAGGGAGCCACCAGACAGTTTTCGACTTTTTGAACAAAGACAATAATTTCCAACTTTTGTCCACCCCTTCAAGGTGAAAGTGTACGTCTGCAGTAGGCCGACCCTGACGCAGCTGGTGTTCAGAGCAGTTAGAGTTATCGCACGGAGGGAATCCTGATTTCTCTAGGGCCCCGGTGGCAGACAGAATCAGACTATCTGGTACGATGAACTCAATTTCCTAAAATGTAGATAAAGCTTGTGAGAAATGCAAATCAAAAGAATTGGGAATATACACGTACGCTTGTTGCCGATTTGTCGCCAACCAACCCAACTGCTAGTTGCCCCCAAAGAAGACTGGGGATTCGTGACTGGTCTAAAATACACGCCACAGAGGCTGCCAATGGACAGCCGTTAATTTTGTTCATGGTTTTAGGCTGGGTTATAGAACGCAATACCCCAGGGTTGATATAGATAACGCGGTATGCCTCGTGGTTAATATACCTGTATACTCCAACCCGCCCTTGTACTGCCTCGCTTTAATTTCCAGTTGATTCATTATATGATATTTCAGTTGGAATGGAGAATTCTGTTATACAATAATCACCTTCTCTAGTCTGTCTCGGGAGATAGCAGCATTGTTGCATGGTTCTCCAAACAATGCCGTAAAAACTCCTTTGCTCTTCGTTTGGGTCAAAGCAGGAGGAATCAAGCATTTCCTAAACGGAAACAAATCTGGATATACCCAAGGACACAAAAATATTATAACTTTGCAAAGGCATTCTCAGACCACTCATAGACCCTAAGCACTTTCTTGCTGTGCAAAAAAGCGTCTGGGGCCAGGGATTCCGTTCAAAATACACATCGTCTCCGATAAGTTCATAATTCATGAAAGAGTTAGTATATGAACACAGGTACAAAGGAATTCGTACTCAAAGAACTTTACCTTTTCTCGGTCCTAGACTTTGTAGCCCAAGTCCGATTGTCAAAAGGTTTGAATGCATATAGCATTGTGATGAGCTAACAAAGCCATGTCCTCCGCCAAGGATCTATGCAAAGCACCTAGACCCCCAAAGCGTGCGACAGTAATGTTTGCACAAGGATTGAAATATATCAATTTATTATGTCTTGTGATGGGTATATAAGGGATCTAGAATAGCATTTGTGGGCTACACCGGTCATCAGTGTCCAACCGGGGCAATATTAAATCCAGAGTTACATACATTGTAGGAGAAAGTTGCTTTGAAACGCCAGGGTTTTATGCAAAAGTACCCTGAGGTCTATAGGTCTGCTCAGATAGACTCCTGTCTCTTGACCCAATTTAAGACTTGCCGAAATGAAAGGAAAATTGAATTAAAAAGAGATGCATTAGTATTCCTGATACTCAATATGACTATTATAACTTACTGAATTAAGGAAGTATATATAAACTGAACGGACTTTCTTCAGAATGACCATATCCTAAGTGCATCCAATGAGAGGCCAGCATCAGAATCCATTTTTTATCTTGCTAGGCTCTACTGTTGGTTAGGATGCGTTGCGCTGAATGTATGCGCTTCTTATGAGAATTTGGTTACCAGTCAGATGTTTATTGATTGATAAATCTACTTGCATGTTGAAGCTTGCTTTAATACATAATGTAGTTTCCATTGCCTAAATCTCGTGGGGATCTGGATTTTCTTCAGAGTCCTTAGGAACACCCAACACGTCTCTAAACTGTTGATGCTGTATGTATGCGTTACCTCACTGTAGAGATGTATATTTATGAACGGTACTTTCATTGTTTGAAGCCTAATATGAAATTTTAGACTCATTGAAGTTAGGAAACTTTCTACCTCACTTCTACTTAATACTCAATTATTAAGAAATAAAATAAAAAGAAGTTATTGCAAAGAATGAAGAGGTCTCATATCTGGTAGTAGTAGAGCGAACCATGAAAATTTGCCAATCAGTCGACTGAATAAAAACACATGGAGTCGAAGCTGAAAACTGTTTATTATTTAGCTACCATTAGCCCCCTTTTGTAAGGTTTATGTTGACAATGATATGGCGTTCCAGTACAATCAGCGGTATAAGCGGCTAAGTATGTCCAGCCTGGCATGTTCAGCCCCCGTTAACCTCCACGCCGCCACTTTGGTCAATGAACGGGAGTTCTCGGACACCGAAGGAGGCCGATCCAAAACACCGCATTAAGTCCTTGGAAGAGGTATTGAAACTTGAATTATTTTCAAAATCAAGTAAATGGTACATAGAATGCCAGTTATCCGTGTACAGCCCTTACATTTTTGCAAATGTTTATGGTAAAACGCCCTCTAGGCCATCGCAGAGACAATTTTCTCGGACGAACCGACAGATTTGGCCACCTGCGAGTGCCTGCAAGTGTCTACCCACTACAGGTAGTCTTCTGAGTTAGTCGTTATCCGGCAACGGAGATCAGAAAGTCATAGTCAGCCCATCGAAGTTGGCCCAGCGTATCCTTATCTATGTATGACCAAATTGTACCGCGGAGGCAAAGTGTCAAACTGATATGAGGACCAATTACTCCGTACTTGACCTCAGCAATTTTATTGCGAACGATCCAGGGTGGCAAGCTGGAGATCAGCAATCATGAGTGCTTTGCCTGCATGAGAGACCCAGGTTGAACAATTCACTATATTTAAAGCTATGTCGGTGAGCGACCAAGAAAATGCGTGATCTACTCCGTACTGGAATGTTTGATCTCGGAAGTGGATGCCACATAAGATGCTTCCGTTTCCGTCCATCCGGTTCTCTGCCTAGGTCAGCGCGCTTGGCTTAACTTGGGGCCGAGAAGAGGTTCGCGTATAGCTTGCACCGCCATTAGAGCCAAGTTTTCCCAGGTTACCCGCAAAAAATGATCCATGATATGTACTATTCCGGCCGCGTTGAGGTGAACGAGTCTAGTGTGCCAAGGCATGCAATGCAGGATGCATATGATATATTGAGATCCACTTTTTCTTTGCCAACCATGTGCCTACAGAACCTATGGGCACCTGCACATTGGGTAATCTAGTTTCTTTTAGAAGACTGAAAAGTGGGGATCGAGTTAGCTAAGGACAGATGTGGTATTTGCAAATTCTTAAAAAAAGGTTGAATATGCACTGTCCACGCACCCTAGGGCTCCATATCTGCCTGTTACTTTCGCTCTATTGCATCCGAGCTGCGCCTGCTTGGTAATATCCAGGTAGTCTCAAGGCTATTCCTGGTCCCGCTACAGAATAGAGAGGAGACGAGGAGACTGCCACACCGCATCTGAGGACTATGGGTACCCAGAATCAACAATGGTCTGATATAGCTTATCATGATTGCGAGTGCGAAATCAATTAATCGCCATTTTAATAGGCTGATGGTCATACATGCTAATGCTATTGCCTAGATGCCGTTGTACATTCATAGTCCCGCCGCATATCCCGAACAATATCTGTGCTCTGATGTTTGGCTCGCGTTGGATGTACTCCGTATCCGGAAGTCAAATGAGATACTCCCAGTTGTTGGGGAACCATATCAGGTCAAGATACTCTGATCCTGGGACAAAAGAAGATCGGGCTTCTTGCCCACGGTCAATCTTTCCGATAGCTTGTATTTGTTGCATGACTGGGCTCAAACCAGCTCCCAATGCCAATTAAGTCGGATACTACTCCAGACTGTGGTTCGGACTCTGGACTAACCTAACCCTTTCCATAGGCTTTGCAAACGGACATACGCGTTACACGCGCAATTGCGCAGTTTTGGGAGCAGGGCACAGATGGCATGAAGTGGAACCATAACGGGATAGCAGCGATGTGTTGCTGATCATCGTTCATGCTCCATGGCGCTTTAGAAAGCCAGGCAGCAATCACTCGGCGAAAGGGTGTAAGCGTAAGGAAGGGGTTGGCTCGGCGGCCAGGAACCACCTAGCGGTCTGAAGGGCCCCACACCTTGCATGGTAGGGCGCATTGACCAGCAGAACCGGCGCTAATCGGGCGCTAGTACTCGTCCGTTGCGATTGTTAATCTGTTATTTAAGGTAGAGTAGTTAACTACTACCTAGTCTACTACCTAGTCTACTACGTAGTTACTCCGTAGAATCGTCGGTCCGAGCAGGCGTTGCAACGTTCATGCTACACGTATATTCAGCTGGAATACAAACAATAGGTATGGTCTTCTCCGGGGCTTTCTTCCCTCTCCGTGCTCGTACTACAGTAGAGTTTATGCGTTATACCTGTCAACAATCACTTGACAGTTGTCTAACGCTACAGTACAGGTACTCCACCAATTTATTAGATACCAGCAGTAAGGAAACAGCCCCACCCTATCGATTAGGAAGGAAGCTTTCAAAATGAAAACTCGCCGCTCTATCTGTACTCCGTAAACTAACCAAGTTAATGCCTGGGGCGCATCGTCCGCTCCGCTTAGCTCAAGAGCAATGAGTAAAAAAAAAAGGTCTTTTTTTTTATAAAAAGAGCATGAAACGCCGTCCTTTCCGCTTTGTTGAGGATATGATATGGGCGGTCTTGCAAATTGCTCAACCAACTCCTGGAGACTCTACTGTTCGGATTGGATCCATAACCAGCTCATATATAATGTTAGAACACAAGATTCAAAATACTGTGTATATCCACGGAAAGTGATTCCTTGGACCAAACCAGAGATCCTACTTTCATCATATCTACAGAGTTGATCAACTTCTCCTCGGCTTCAACTCAGATAAAGTAGTTGGCTCACGCCTGTAGCCGGGTAGCTCCTGGGATGCTCATTCGGCCTCCTTGCATCGTCCTCCCTGCAACCCTGGAAAGGCCGATACCCCTCCGTAGCGACTAAGCCCTAATACCTCATGATGAGCCATGATGAGACAAGCTCGAAAGTCACCCGTGAATAAATCTAAGATCCCTTTATTACCTAGTCATTGAAGCATCATTGAGGCAAGGGGAAGCAAGACAGCTCGACATTATCTCTTATCTGTATGTAATATTCCTGATCCCGGTAAAGTTTAATTACCGCTAGGATTTTAACTTTCGGCAGCCGATCAGTACCGGATACATCGTCGATACCTGGGACTTACAGGGACTTACATACTTCCCCAGTACTCCGTTGGACGACGCCGGGGCAGGCCTACCAGGTTTCTGGGTTTGGCCAAGGAAATAACGTGCGGAATGAAGGTATCCAGATTGGTCCGATACCCAAGGAGATATTTTCAGCCATTCGTAGCTAAAATGTGCTACATTTTCCCCATGACAGCAAACCTGTGGAGTCGCACGATGATTGAAGCACTGCCGCTGCTGCCTGGATCTAAGTGGTAGAGCAGCATCATGATGCAAATGGGATGGTCCCTAGAACGATTAACTCTAGCATCGAATTACCTCAATTAGACCTCCGAGCGTGGTGGCAAACGACGAACCGATTGCCTGATAAACGCAGAAGCACTACTTCAGATCCGACAGTTTGATATCAATTCCTCCAAGACCTCTCGAGAAACCGAGTCAGGAGTAGAAAACGCAGTAACTACTTTGCCATCCTTCACCGTGAGCGGCTTACGGATGCTGGCTGCACATTTGCCTTGATTCCGACGCAATGCATCGATGTAAAGCGTGGTGCATGAACAAAGATACCATTGGCAATAGATCAATGCGCCCGTAAATTTTTTAATTTTTTGTAGATAGCATGAATAAGATCGGATATGATAGAAGCGTGCAAGCTGATCTTTTCTTTTCTTTTTGTTTCTTTTGTCATCGATTTGCGGCCTCGTGGAACTTTGCTATCATATAGTCAATCATATTGCAAATCTTCGCCTCGGAACTGGAGAAAGATTGTGATATCCGCCCTGAAAATACCTCTTTGAAAGACGAAATTGATGAATAAGCTAGATAAGAAGGAATGAGGGTTGACTGTTAAACAGATTTAAAGAAATCATACTTGTCCAACAAATATTATGCGTGCCATGAACTGCAGAAATCCCACCGCTACCTCGAACCGGAATAGAGATAAAATTCAAATAAAACCAGCCCAATAGCATTGATCTCTGATTCGCTCCATCCTAGCACATCATACTACTTGCGCAGTTCGCACACGAACCTCGAGTAGCGTATGCTTATTGATGACACTATCAAATTACGCAGCCTATCGTGCATTGGTCTCGAGGATCGGATGACGAAGATGAGCCGGGCATGCATCGCGCAGTTGACTAGCTATCCGACATGGGGAACGAGGACGATAGCAGTGGAACTCTAAATCTATTTATTCTATTTTGATTCTATTTTTCGCAGCATAAACTTCTGATATATCCAACTCACGGACGGGCTCGATGGTAACCGATCTCTCACGTAACGAAAAAAACCAGGGCGGCCCACCCGGAAATAGTACCTCCATCCGTACATACAGCGTACAGGCTGCGTACAGGCTGCCGGTTCGTTTTGTGTCTCCCTTCGGTCTCCTCCTCCCTTCCTCTCCCAGTTTTCCCTCTCTCGCCCCCCAGTGCCAATGTCTATTCTGGGCTCCGTTTTCCTTTCGGACGGCGAATGATGTGATCCAGACTGCCATGGATGAATTGGTGGCTGGTCTTGAAAGGAGGATGCGAACTCCACAGGACCACTCAAGATGCAGGATGGGCTCCATATGCCTGTCCATCCATCTATCTCGCAGTCCGATGGACTGGCTTTTACTTGTCCGAGCGGCATTGACAGCCTGGATAGGATCGTCGTTTCTTTTTCTTGTTCGAGGCAATATCAATCCCTCGCTGGCCCTCCTGCTTGTCTGTATATCACTATTGATAGTACTTGTACCAATCGCCGAGTCTGATATCCCCTCCTGCAAGTTTTCGGACAAATATTCGGGCATATTGCTTTCTTTCTTCCATTGCTTTTCTCTTTTATTCTCTCAATGCCACCTCTCGTCATTCCCTTTTAGTTCCTCTTTCCCCTTCTTACACCCCGGCTGTCTGTCAACTATCGGATTTCCTCGACAGGACTTCTCTGACGGATAAGAGCCTTAAAGTTGGATCAAGGCTACGGTACTCATCTCGAGGGATTGACATTTTAACTTCCTCTGCCAACCCCTTCATCCGCCACTTAGGTTTTAGCCTACGGCCATCTTATTCCTCTCTAGTTTCTTCAAATACACATGTCCAGTGTATAAAGAAGAACAGAGGGAACGGTTCATTTCAGTGACCGTCGACGATGAAGTGGGGGTTCGCAGGCTCGCTGCTTGCTCTTCTTGCCTCGACAGCAACATGTTGGCCATACGAAGAGTCCCTAGTCGACTATAACTTGAACGCAAACAAAGACACCACCGATCCAGCAGAATATTCGCATCCCGCATGGCCGGGCCACAAGTACCATGCTTCTCCGAAAAACTGGCGGTTTCCTTTTTATACCCTTTTCCTTGACCGATTTGTCAACGGTGACCCGACTAACGACAATATCAATGGGTCTGTCTTTGAACATGACTTGAATTCAAACCAAATGCGTCATGGAGGTGATGCTGTTGGGTTAGTCGACACGTTAGATTACATACAGGGAATGGGTGTCAAGGTAAGTGTACATCGCCTTCCTCTCTCCTCCAAGTGCTAATTGGACTAGGGTATTTACCTAGCAGGAACCATTCTGATGAACCAACCTTGGGGCTCGGATGGCTATTCAATTCTCGACACCACGCTTCTGGATCAACACTTTGGCAACATCAAAACATGGAGAGATGCCATCGACGAGATACATAAAAGGGGAATGTATGTTTTGTTTGACAATACTATTGCAACGTAAGTTATTCTGTCCAGTGGCCTCAATGATCATAAGCAAGACTCGGGTACTGATATTCCAATCAGCATGGGTGACTTGATCGGCTTTGAAGGATATCTGAATGAAACGACCCCCTTCTCAGTGGACGAACACAAATCGCTGTGGAAAACCGATCGACAGTATGTGGACTTTCGAATCGGAAACGAATACAACAAAACCTGCGATTATCCACGATTTTGGAATGAAACTGGCTGGCCAGTTGATAGTGATGTCCGAGATGAGCTTGTTGGGTGTTACGACAGTGACTTTGACCAGTACGGTGACAGAGAGGCTTTCGGTGTCTACCCGGATTGGGAGCGTCAGCTCGCAAAATTCGCCTCCGTTCAGGATCGTTTGCGTGAATGGAATCCAAGCGTCAAAGAAAGATTGATTCAACACTCCTGCAATATCATTAAAGCACTCGATATTGACGGATTCCGATACGACAAGGCCACACAGGCTACAGTGGATGCCCTCGGCGACATGTCACACGCCTATAGAGAGTGTGCTCGCAGCGTTGGAAAAGACAATTTTTTCATTCCCGGTGAAATCACTGGGGGTAATAACTTCGGTGCGGTTTACTTGGGTCGTGGAAGACAGCCAAACCAATACCCAGACTCTTCTCTAGATTCAATGAACATGACAAACACGTCCGATCACCAATACTTCCTGCGTGAGCATAACTTACAGGCCCTCGACTCCGCTGCATTCCATTACTCGGTCTATCGTACTCTCACCAGGTTTGTGGGTCTCGATGGAAACCTAGCTGCAGGTTACGACACTCCTTTGGACTGGACGGATTCTTGGAACGTGATGGTCATGACCAACGATATGATCAACGCAAACACCGGCAAGTTTGATCCTCGACACATGTACGGTGCCACCAACCAAGATGTTTTCCGCTGGCCTGCAATTGAATATGGAGTCGAGAGACAGCTTCTGGGTCACTTCATCACGACTTTGCATCTTCCCGGAATTCCGATTCTGCTGTGGGGAGAAGAGCAGGCATTCTACATTCTAGATGCTACTGCGGACAACTACGTCTATGGACGTCAAGCTATGTCTCCCGCCACTGCCTGGAGAACGCATGGATGCTTTGCCCTCGATGCCACGCAATACTACAATTGGCCCATCAAAGACGGAAGGGAAGGCTGTCACGACGACGCAGTAGCCTACGATCATCGAGATCCTTCTCACCCGGTGAGAAACATCATCAAACACATGTTTCAGATGCGAGACGACTACCCGGTCCTGAACGATGGCTACTCTGTGGTCAAACTGTCGAAGCAAACACGCGAGATTCAGTATCCCGGATCTAATGGCACTGCTACTGAGACAGGCATGTGGTCGGTTTTGCGAGATAGTGTGTACGGTATCCAAGATCTGGGTTCTGGTAATGATCAACCGATTTGGTTGGTTTATCAAAACGACAACAAGACCGTGGACTACAAATTTGATTGTGGTAGCAACGACTCGGCACTCATTTCTCCATTCCTCAAAGATACTACTGTGGTCAATTTGTTCTATCCACATGATGAACATAAATTGAAAGAGGGCCCCAAATCGTTGCATCTCAATGGCTCCAACACCACCAATGGCTGCCTGGACAGCTTGAAGCTCAAGCCGTTCGAATTTCGGGCTTACGTACCGAAAACGAACTTCAAGGAGCCCCGGCCCATGATCACACAATTTGAACCTGGTCACGACTTCCCACAGGCCTCGAAGGTTGGACCGAACGACTCTGAAGACCTCGATGTCAGTGTCTACTTCTCGACGAAAATGGATTGTGACTCGGTCACCAAGTCGATTTCCTTTGACTCGACCACCGAGGCGGGAAAGAAGCCATCGCTTGACCAGAAAAATGTCAACTGCAAATCAGTCGACGCCGGCGATGTTAAGTGGACGGGGCAGATTCCAAACGCCTGGGTCTGGACAGCAAAACTGACAGGTGTTTACAATGGTGTTCACCGCATGACAGTCAAAAACGCCATGAGTTCCGATAAAGTGAAGTCCACGCAAGCCACGGATCACTTCCTACTCCGTGTCGGTCAACAAGACAACCCGATGATCTTCACCTCTGCAAATTACTCCACCTCACTGGTCCACAAGCACGACAACGGCTCCCTTTTCATCCAGCACCGCGCTGCCGGGGCCAACAAGTACCGCTATTCCACCAATTGGGGAACCTCTTTCTCCGATTGGATGGACTACCATGGAGGGAACGATTCCATTGAAAACCTACCTTGGTCGGGCACAGACAAGCAAAAGTGGAAAGGGGATCATGTGCGAGTCGAGTACTGGAGCAAATTGACCGGAAGTAGTGATTATGTCCAGGAGGGTGATTACGGCTCGGATACCCCGCGACGCTTTCCTCATCTCTTCTTCAACGGCCCCTTCAACCAGTACGGATTCGATAAAGGGTTGGATAATGAGGTTAAGCAAGACAGCGAGGGATTTTGGAACTTCAAGTTCCTGGCTGAATTCCCCGCACAAGGTCAATTCAACGTGTGGGGTATGAACCCGGACGGCCAGCCTGACCAGAGTTTCGTTTTTGGTGATGCAGACAATGACGGTACTCTGGACCGTATGCCTCCTTCTTCGCTCAGTGAGGTTGCTATCAACATCTCTGATATCCCGCCCTCGCCATACTTGGCCTGGAACCTTCGTCTTGACGATGGAACCATGAAGGTCCATCTTCAACCGCACGGATCGCGAATCATTCAGCTGGTCATCTACATTTTGCTCTGGCTAGTACCCATCATGACCGCCGCAGCCTGCGTGTATGCATTCATGAAGAGTTTCTACCAGGTCAAATTCAACCAAGTTGGAGTCAGCGAGAAGAAGACCATCCTTCCATTGGCCCTCCGAAGAAAGTTCGCTGGAAGCGGAGAGTCGAGCAATCCGCTGTTGCGGCTCGCAAACAAGTCGGGATTCCTCCAAAGTACGTCTGCTTTTGGCGCCGCAACTTCACGGAGACGAACAATTTTGATAGCCACCATGGAATATGACATCGAGGACTGGGCTATCAAGATCAAGATTGGTGGCTTGGGTGTCATGGCTCAATTGATGGGCAAGCATCTCGGACACCAGGATCTCATCTGGGTCGTTCCGTGCGTTGGAGGAGTCGACTACCCACAGGATCAACCGGCCGAGTCTATGTTTGTCACTGTCCTTGGAAACTCTTATGAAGTCAGAGTTCAGTATCATGTGCTTCACAACATCACATATGTGCTCTTGGATGCTCCGGTTTTCCGCCAGCAGTCAAAGGCTGAGCCGTATCCGGCTCGTATGGATGACCTGGACAGTGCTATTTATTACTCCGCCTGGAACCAGTGTATCGCGCAGACGATCCGACGTTTCCCCATTGACCTGTACCATATCAACGACTACCACGGCTCGATTGCACCGCTTTATCTTCGCCCTCAGACTGTTCCCGTTTGTCTTTCTCTCCACAACGCGGAATTTCAGGGACTGTGGCCTATGCGTACGCAGAAGGAACGAGATGAGGTGTGCTCTGTCTTCAACCTCGACCTTGACACTGCAAGGAGATATGTTCAGTTCGGTGAGGTCTTCAACATGCTTCACGCTGGTGCGAGCTATCTTCGTGTTCATCAGCAAGGTTTTGGTGCCGTTGGCGTGTCCCGAAAATATGGTAAACGTACCTATGCTCGTTACCCTATATTCTGGGGTCTGAAGAAGGTTGGCAACCTGCCAAACCCCGATCCGTCCGACACTGGTGAATGGAATAAGGAACTGCCCAAGGAAAGCGATATCCAGGTTGACCCGCAGTACGAAGCAAGTCGAGGAGAGCTTAAACGCCAGGCACAGGAATGGGCAGGCCTTGATCAGAACCCTGACGCCGACCTTCTTGTCTTTGTTGGAAGATGGTCGATGCAAAAGGGCGTTGATCTCATTGCTGATGTGATGCCTGCTGTTCTCGAAGCCCGTCCCAACGTTCAGTTGATCTGTGTTGGTCCGGTGATTGACCTTTACGGAAAGTTCGCTGCTCTGAAGCTTGACCATATGATGAAGATCTACCCAGGACGTGTGTACTCCAAGCCGGAGTTTACTGCACTTCCACCGTTTATTTTCTCCGGAGCCGAGTTTGCCCTGATTCCCTCGCGTGACGAACCTTTTGGACTTGTTGCCGTCGAATTCGGCCGCAAGGGCGCTCTCGGCATTGGTGCTCGGGTTGGTGGTCTTGGTCAAATGCCTGGTTGGTGGTTCAACATTGAATCCACGACGACTTCCCATCTTTTGCACCAGTTCAAGCTTGCTATTGGAAGTGCCCTCAACTCCAAGCCCCAGGTCCGAGCAAAGATGCGAGCAAGGTCTGCTTTGCAGCGTTTCCCCGTTGCTCAGTGGGTCGAGGATTTGGAAATTCTACAGACCACTGCTGTCCGAATTCACAGCACTCGACAGGCAAAGTCAAACGGCCAAGCTATGACACCTTCTGGATACACTACGCCCAATGGAATGATGACCCCGCCCATCGCCTCAACTGGAACCGCTACCCCGACCGGAATGCAGACACCTCCAATTGCCCATTCAAGAGAGGGAAGCTACTCGAATGCCAATCGTTTAAGTGCTTACGGACCCCAGCAACGAAACACCATTGTGTACAGTCGCGACCCGAGCCCTGGCGAGCCCCAGCAGCCCAAATCAGGTCTCAGCCGACAGTTATCCCTGGGTGTCCGTGCCGGCCCTGGTCATTTGATTCGCCGTGGTCGTCGTCGCATGAGGAGAGGCAACGAAGACAACGCCACTACCTCTATGACAGAAGAGAGCAGTGACGATGACTTCATTCCTAGCTACTATGGTGAGGATGAATACACGCTTACCCCGGAACAGGTGGAAGCGGAACGTCGACACGGGTCCACGCAGCCACACGATTCACAAGGCCAAACGAGGGATTTCTTCGGTCCTAGGAACCCAAGCCAGGCCTCGCTTCCACCTCGCCCGCTGTTATCGCCAGCTGGTTCTGAAATCGATGAAGGCGCTCTACCGATTGCCCGGCCACCCTTTGCGGAGCCTGGGAACCGACTCAGCAGCACTTCTGTCCTGTCGGTTAACTCCATCGTCGGGGAAAAGAAAGATTATAAGCTGCAAAAGGTCGATCCCTTCTTCACTGATAGCAACGGCGAGTACTACCGAGTCTTCGACAAGAGACTCGAGAACTTGAACGGCGGCAATTCCGAATCCCAGCTCTGTATTGAAGAATATCTCATCAAGAGTGAACGCAAGTGGTTTGACAAGTTCAGAGATGCCAGACTAGGCCGAAACCAATCCCCTGCTTCGTCAGTGTTCCAGAGCAAATTCGAGACACCTTCACCCAACGGCTCCGTTTCCAACGACGATATGGTTTCGCGTGAGAGTGGCAGCGACGCCCACAATGAAAAGGACGAGTTCCTTCTTGGAAATGACTACGTGCCCCCGTCTGGTCTGCGAAAATGGATGCAAGTCCGAATTGGTGGCTGGCCTGTCTACTCGTTCCTCCTTGGTATAGGACAAATCATCGCCGCCAACTCGTACCAGATCACGCTGCTTACCGGAGAAGTCGGTCAAACGCCTGAGAAGTTGTATGGAATTGCCACTGTTTACTTGGTCACGTCTATCATCTGGTGGTTCGTCTTCCGCTTCTTCAAATCGGTCGTTGTTCTTTCCATCCCATGGCTGTTGTATGGTATCTCTTTCCTGCTTATCGGTCTCGCTCATTTTGAAACCGATGGGTTCTCTCGAGGCTGGATCCAAAACGTTGGAGCTGGTGTGTACGCAGCTGCATCATCGAGTGGCTCCTTGTTCTTTGCCCTTAACTTCGGTGATGAGAGCGGTGCTCAGGTAAAGGAATGGGTATTCCGTGCCTGTATCATTCAGGGGTCTCAACAAGCATACATCATTGGATTATGGTATTGGGGAACCACCATCTCCTCGGCTGTCGCCGACGGAGTTACCAACGTCCAAGGAAACATCACCAACACCTGGAGAATGACGTAAGTTCTCTTTCTCCCTTCTGAAATCATTGTGAACATTTTTGGCTAACAGCTCCATACTAGTGCTATCTGTGTACCAATCACTTGTTTGCTTTGGGCAATCGGCTTGATCATCTTCTTTGGTCTACCCAACTACTACCGCCAGACCCCTGGAAAGGTCCCATCGTTCTATAAATCTGTCTTCCGGCGGAAGATCGTGCTGTGGAACTTCATCGTGGTCATCTTGCAGAACTTCTTCCTCAGTGCTCCTTACGGTCGAAACTGGGCCTGTAAGTAGACCATTATCCCCCCTCCTCTACCCCTGTCGATTCATGCATGAAAATCTAACTTTTCCCTTTTGCACAGTCCTCTGGGACTCCAAGCACGCCAAAGACTGGCAAGTCGGCATTCTGTGCGCTGTCTTCTTCGGCGCCGTCTGGGCATTGGTACTCTTGCTCTTCGGCCGCCTATCAAAAACCCACAGTTGGATCCTCCCTGTCTTCGCATGCGGACTCGGCGCACCACGCTGGGCCCAAATCTGGTGGGGTGTCTCAGGCATGGGATCATTCCTTCCTTGGTCTGCTGGAGGTGCCGCTGGTGGAGCACTGGTATCTCGAAGTCTCTGGCTCTGGCTCGGTATTCTCGACGCCTTACAGGGTCTAGGCTTCGGTATGATCCTGCTCCAGACCTTGACTCGGATGCACATCTGCTTCACCCTTCTTGCATCTCAGGTGCTGGGTTCCATCGCCACCATCTGCGCGAGAGCATTCGGTCCGAATCGGATTGGTCCTGGACCAATCTCGCCGGATGTCACGGTTGGTGCCAGTGCTGTTGCAAATGCATGGTTCTGGATCGCCTTGTTCTTCCAATTGTTGATATGGTAAGTTCCTGAGTCACCTCTCTCCTCAAGACAAACACGTGAAGTCTAACCTTTGTCCCTTTTAGTGCCGGGTTCCTGATGTTCTTCCGGAAAGAACAACTGACCAAGCCCTAATCCTCCGTCATCAACATCCTAAATGGACTTTCACAACCCCAGTCCTACACACGATGACATACAAATTGAAACTAGCGAAAGTCCTTACAAAAAGGAACCACCGGGGATCAAAATTCCCCCGGGTCAAACACGATCTGAAACCTACATACAAAAAAGCAAACCCCGTCAACCAAGCAAGCGTTTCTGTACATTTAATTGACATTTTGACGTCCGATACCTCTCTCGTGGTGATTTTGATTCATTGCCCTCATGAACGAAGCAAAAAAGAAGTCAGCTTATGACATATTCATGTGGTCACGGATATGGATGTGCATTTTTTTTTTTTCATGGGATATACATATAATTGTTCCTTTCTTGGATTATGAATTCGGATGTCGTTACGTTCCTTTTATTTGTGATTTATTGTTCTGTTCTGACTTGATTGTCTGTCTGATTTTGATTTGAATTGATTTTGCGTGTGTTTTTTTGTTTTGTTTTCGATTTTATAACCTCCCTACTATCATGGGGGTACATAATGGGTGGAATATGTTGTACTTAATGTCTTTTCCCTTCTTCGTTTCTATATTTATTGAACTTGCTCTGGGTTGATTAATTTTGGATATATTTTGCATTTATGCATGACTTTTGGGGGGCTGCTGTGTTTTTCTCATTTCTCCACTTCTTGAATAGTCATATCCCTAATGATTTCTGAGGTAGTTGTCATAGTTCATACTACGATATCATCAAATACAGTGAATCGTTGGTCAATATTAGGTATCTGTTTGTTCTTTTGTTCCTTTTTAAACGTTCTAAATAAATATTGATATCCATTATAATTAAGAGCAAAACAAATCTTTTGATCCCGAAAACATACACATTCCCAATGCGTTTCCAACTCAACATGTAAGGTAGCTGGGTTTCCCTTAGTAAGCCAATCCCAAGCTCATAAAAATCCAATCTAAATAGTAAATAAAATAGCACTGCAGCTGCATAAACGTCGTATCCTGAATGTCGTAGAGAGAATCTACCACTCCAAAGGCTCGTTCTTGACGTCGCCCCGGTTAGTCTTGGGGACCGGCGCCGCCTCGATGCGGGTGGCTCCTCCGCGCTTGCCACGCTTGAGGTAGCCGCTGCCGTCGAGCCAAGGGGTGTCGAGAGTGCGCTTGCCCTCGAACGTACGGATCTTGTCCTCCATCTGCAGAGTCAGGCCAATGTCATCCAGGCCGTTGACCAGGCAGTGCTTGCGGAAGGCGTCGACGTCGAAGCTGGCGAGCAAGTTGCCCTGGGCGTCCTTGACTTGCTGGTTGACGAGGTCGATCTCGACCTCGCGGCCGGCGGTGGCCTCGGCGGCGATTTTCTGCAGGGCGGCTTCGTCGGAGATCACGACGGGGAGCATGCCATTCTTGAAGGTGTTGTTGAAGAAGATGTCGGCGAATGAGGGGGCGATGATGCACTTGATGCCGAAGTCGAGGAGGGCCCAGGGGGCGTGCTCACGGGAGCTACCGCAGCCGAAGTTGGGGCCGGTGACGACCAGGATCTTGGAGTTGCGGTAGATGCCTTGGTTGAGGATGAATTCGGGGTTTTCCTGGCCGTCCTTGTAGCGGAGTTCATAGAAGAGAGCGCTTCCGAGACCGGTTCGCTTGATGGTCTTCAAGAACTGCTTGGGGATGATGGCGTCGGTGTCGACGTTGGAGCGGTCCAACGGGGCAGCAATGCCCTTGAGGGTGGTGAACTTGGGGAGACCGGTGCGGGAGCCGCCACCGCCGGAGGTGTTGGTGTGAGGCTCGTTATCCGCAGGCAGATCCAGGATGCGGTCGAGCTCGTCCTCGGTCTCCGGCTCCTCCGCCTCCGGCTGGACGTCAACCTTCGGCTGCACCTTGGCCAGAACGGGGCTGGCAACGAGGTGCTCGCGGACATCGGCAAGCTTGCCGACGATACCGGCCGTCGCGGCCATGGCAGGAGACATCAGGTGGGTACGGCCACCGGCACCTTGACGTCCTTCGAAATTCCGGTTGGAGGTACTGGCGCAACGTTCCTGGGGCGACAGGATATCGGGGTTCATACCCAGACACATGGAACAACCGGCTTCTCTCCACTCGAATCCGGCTTCTTCGAAAATCTTGTCTAGGCCTTCGGCTTCCGCCTGCTGCTTAACCAAACCAGATCCGGGAACAACCATCGCACGCTTGACGTTGGAGGCAATCTTTCTGCCCTTCACGACCTTAGAAGCTGCCCGCAAGTCCTCGATACGAGCGTTCGTGCAAGAACCGATGAAGACCTTGTCAATAGGGATTTCCTTCATCGGCACACCAGACGTGAGGCCCATGTACTCCAAAGCGCGCTTGCAGGCAAGTTTCCGACTCTCATCCTCGAAATCGTCGGGGGATGGGACGACGCCATTGATGGGAATGACATCCTGAGGAGAAGTTCCCCAGGAAATGGTGGGGATGATGTCTTTGGCGTCCAGCAAAACCGTCTTGTCGTAAGCGGCTCCATCATCGGAGGCCAGGCTCGTC
The DNA here is from genome assembly GCF_023601865.1 of Aspergillus affinis. Lineage (NCBI taxonomy): Eukaryota > Fungi > Ascomycota > Eurotiomycetes > Eurotiales > Aspergillaceae > Aspergillus > Aspergillus affinis. The sequence goes on from NW_026515784.1 coordinate 568,147, forward strand.
CAGTGGTTGACAGCCTTCTTCCATTCGGCACTATCATACTTGGGGGCGAGAGGGCGGCCTTTGAGGTATTCAAAGGTGATCTCGTCAGGTGCGATCATGCCAGCACGCGCACCGGCCTCGATAGACATGTTGCACACGGACATACGGGCCTCCATACTCAATCCGCGGATGACGGATCCACAGAATTCAATGACGGCACCGGTACCTCCAGCAGTTCCGATAACACCGATGATATGAAGGACAACGTCCTTACTGGTAACACCGGGATGAAGCTCGCCATCAACTTGGATGCGCATGTTCTTGCTTCGACGAGTGATAAGGGTCTGGGTGGCGAGGACATGTTCGACTTCACTGGTACCGATACCGAAAGCGAGGGAACCGAAAGCACCGTGTGTTGAGGTGTGACTGTCACCGCAGACGACCGTCGTTCCGGGCAAAGTGAATCCCTGCTCGGGTCCGATGATGTGAACAATGCCCTGGCGCTTGTCATCCATTCCGAAGTATGTTAAGCCGAAGTCCTTCACGTTCTGCTCGAGGGTGCTGCATTGAAGGCGAGAGTCGTCTTCTTCGATGAAGTTATCGACGTTCTTGAAGGATTTTCGGGAGGAGGTCGGGATGTTCTGCGATTGAGTCAGTACCAGTGCCCTCAGAGAAAGACGAAGAAAAGATGAGAAGAACGTACGTGATCGACAGTGACCAAAGTGCAGTCCGGCCGGCGGACTTTTCGGCTGGCATTCTTAAGTCCCTCGAAGGCTTGCTGTATGATTATTAGATTTTATACTGCACCCCAAAAGCTTTAGGCTGAAAGTGCTGGTAGAAAACGGTCCTACTAACCGGTGAAGTCACTTCGTGAACCAAATGTCTGTCTGCAGAGCGAAATTAGACCTTCCGAGCTCTGAAATGGCGTCGCGGAGCCGAATATGCTTACCGATATAGATGAGAAGAGTGCCATCTTCCTGTTCGTTGACAATGTGGTGGTCCAAGACCTTATCATACAAGGTCTTGGGCTTCTTGTCGGCGGAAGGCATGAGGGGCAAACTGGGGAAAAGCGAATGTATTCTATGGTATAAAGAGAAAGGAAAAGGATCCAGAAAGACTGAGTCACTGGCAAGAAGCTAGCAGTGTCTCCAGAAGTCAAGAGAGTCAAGGGGGTATAATCTGGAGAAGGCGGAGGGAGAGAGGCGTGGATGCAATGCTTTAAAGCTCCGACGAGACCGCGATGTCGCTCGACACCCGACGAGGGGCCTTCCCGATCTCGGCTGGTCAGCGCCCAATGTCTGGTCGGTCATTGGCCGCATGCGGGACCCACGATGACTCGGGCCGCCGACACCGGCGAAGGCGGGCGCTTAGTCGCGGCGGCATCACGGGACCTGACTAACACTCGGCCCGTGATTGACCAATCCGTCGAAGGATTTGCGCCATCTGCAGCGATGCAGGGGTGCTCAGATCTATATCTTTCCCAGTGCGACTCCGGAGCATCAGATCGGGATGCATGCGAACTTCTTCAGGTACGTTGCTCTCATCCTTCACCCCTCAAGTCTCACACCATGACGAGGTCCGGACGAGGATTCCAGCAACATCGAGAACTCTCTAGTTTTTACTGAGGGGAAAGACGCATTCTATGACGTAATTTCATATTAGAAGTGGGCTCAATTAGTATAAAATGTGGAATACAGTGGAACAAGAACATTGCTTTCAGCAAACTGATGGACTTTCGGCTGACACGGTTTCAGAAGGCAAAAGCTGCATTCGCCGCCAACAATCCACTCGCCTGGCCTGTCACCTTAGGATCAGGTCCGATGAAGTTGTTGGGGAAGCCCATATCTAGAGGTCGCACACTCTCAAGATATTCGATTTGTTCCGGAGTCAACTTGATCTTCAACGCTTGGATGTTGTCGTGGAGGTACTCGACCTTTCTGCCACCCACCAAGGGGAACACGTTGGGTGCCTTGGCCATGACATAGGCCACTGCGATGGCTGTCACGGATTCAATACCGTGCTCCGATGCCACCTTAGCCAAGGCTTCGCTCATTCTGAATTCATCTTCGGTCTGCTCGCCGTTACCCAGCATGCTTCGCAGTCCTTCGCCTCTCTGCTTCCGCTCCTCGATAGCCTTCTTGGTCTTGAACTTGCCACTTCCAAGAACATCCCAGGGGGCTAGAGCCATGCCGAAGTGTCGTGCCATGGGGATAATCTCCCTCTCAAAATCACGTAGCATCACGTTCCACCGTCCCTGGTAGATGCTGAAAGGCGTCTTGCCGTGGTCTCGAGCGTAGGTGTTGGCCGCGCTCACAACCCAGGCGGGAGAGTCGGAGATGCCCAGATAGAGGACTTTTCCTTGCTGCACCAGAATGTGAAGGCTATCCATGATCTCTTCAATAGAGGTCGTGTGATCCCACCAGTGAAGGTACAAGATATCGATCCAATCGGTTTGCAGCTTGCGCAAGGAATCACGCACGCTCATGTGCAAACTACGGCGGTGGTTCCCGCAGTGGTTAGGGGCGCGGCCCTTGCCGAGTGCATAGCTCTTGTAGTCGGTAGTAAACTTGGTTGCGATCACCATTTGGTCGCGGTTCTTCCGGGAAGCCATCCATTCTCCGATCCATGCCTCGGATTGCTCATTTTGATAGCTGTTGGCGCTGTCGATGAAGTTACCGCCGGCCTCCGCGAAACCATCGAGGAGTTTAAAGGAGGCTTCTTTGTCCATGGATCCCATGACATCGGTCCATGCGTCTCCAATGGACATGGCACCTAGCTGAAGGGGCGACACTCGGAGGCCCGCTGTGGAGGAAAGGATGCGGTAGCGACCGAGCTCGGTGGCTGGCTCGGGCGCAGGAGCGAAGAGACTCGACATGGTGGCGATGATGAGAAGTGAGATTGTAACGGAGGGTGTTGTTTAAATTTTTGAGAGTATTACGCTGTAGAATGTTAAAAGGATGGAATTGGACATCTCACTCCATACTCTGAATTTCTAGCTTTATATAGACACCATTCCCTTGATCAAGACCAGGTGTCATCAAGCTAGCCATATCTCCGGAAGGAGCGCCAAAAGGCTGACTTCACAGTGGAGCCCATTGATCAGTGAAGGACGGGTTGTCTTTGAGGTTCCACTATCCCCATAATTGAGGAACGCGCATGGCGCTAGGTTGAACGTCGATGACATCGGAAATAGGCGATTGCCTGAGGGAGTTAAGCCTTCAGAGTTCAGACCCTGGGAGTTAAGCCGGGATGACACGGATTTCTGCTTAGCTAACCCCGCGATCCTCCTTCACTTTCTTCATGGTTTTCAGTAACCGCCGAATTGGTATATGCACTCTTTCACAGATACCATGGTGTATTGCCCGCCTAGGCGTGATCATATGGAACAATGACACAGGTGGATGCCAAACTCCCAGGAGCCACTCAGAATATACCTCCCGTCAACCAGATTCTATCGCATCAAGATACTCACAGTCAAGATTCTCAAAAAGATAAAAACCAAGAGCCATACAGTTACCTTAAGAAACTGTCTTCAATGGGATACACCCACCAATGGGAAATTACCCTCGCCTGACAAATTCTGATCTAAAGGCAAGGTACCCAACATCGAAGCATGCCAGTTGAATTCTCTTGGATTAACCATGTTGGAGAATCATATACGGAAATCAATTTTGACATAAAAAAACCTCTAATCCATGCACTCCTGTGTTCACTCCTATCTACTCTAGCTCCATGATCACCCCGAACAACATACGCACCGACAGCAACACAACTAAGGAAAATGAATATACACCTTGATCTCCTCATGCCGATCAAACCGCTCATAATATCTCGGTGCCTCTTCCAGACGAATACTCGCAGTGGAAATAAAACTCGGATGGGCCCGACCCGCTGCAATCAACTCCACCAGCTGTGGTGCCAAAACCTTGGGATCGACTACACCTGCTTCGTACCGTAGATGCTTACCGAAGAACTCGGTCACGGGGAATGTGATGTTTTGAGCGATGGTGTCGCCCAAGGGTGCCCCGGCGGAACTGCTCTGAGCCATATACACACCGACCTGCCCAAGACCGCCATTTTGAGCGACCACACCGACCATGTTCTGCAGGATGATGTCCTCCTGTATATCTCCTTGGGTGTTGATCGCTTCCATACCCACGCAGTCCAACGCGCGGGTAACGCCCAATGATTCGCGCTCCAGGATCTGTTGCACCGGGTCTGACTCGTTGAAGTTGATTGGAATAGCTCCGATCGAGGCGGCCCGTTCCAACCGCATGGGAACGTGGTCGACCGAGTAGACGCGCGACGCACCGCGAAGGAGAGCAGAGTATGCAGCAAGTAGACCGACGGGGCCGGCTCCGAAGACAGCTACTGTGTCTCCAGGTTCAAAGCCGGAGTAGTCCACCGCACTCCAGCCCGTGGCGAAGATATCCGAAACCGTCAGGTAGTCTCGCTCGATGGACGAGTTCGTGGAATTGTGAGTCAAAGGCACCGGAATAAGACTATCGTCAGCGAACGGGACACGAGCATATTCCGCTAGTGAGAGAATTGGTCCGTTAGCTGACAATACATAAGCCATAGGAGAGCTGGATGTCTATCTCTCTACCTTGCAGTCCATCCAGACCCGAACCCCCTCCGTATGACTGAAGGCTTTCCGGCTCCATCTCCAAGTGGCCCGAACCCACATTGTCAGGGATCACGACATAGTCACCCACTGCTAGGGATGATACCGCGTTTCCGAGCTCGGAAATATACCCAATGGCCTCGTGGCCCATTCCCCAGGGAGGAGTGCCCCCTTGGAATCCATGATACATGTGCAGGTCCGAACCACAGATAGCCGAAGTGGTAATGCGAACAACTGCATCGGTGTGATTGATAATGTTTGGACGAGGTAGATCGACGACAGATACCTGAAAAGGGGTACCATCGAAGACAACACCTCGCATCGTAGCGTTGAGTGCCATCACTTATCCGGATTTCAGGGGGAAAGTTTTAATGTTCAACGATCAAGAGAAAATTAATGAAGAACTTGTAGAAAATCATAGTAGTAGGATGCAGGTCTATAAAGCCTTTTTCAGGCTGTACAATCGGTAATTGCGATTCTAGTCGCTTGCAGGCAGCAACGTCACAAAACGAGGCATGTTGAAGCTCATGAGCTCAGCCAAGCCGATGATCAGGATCAATGATAAGAACAAAGAATTGAGTTGAGCGGGGAGGAACTGGGGAACAGGAAACATTGGGATGTAAGCAGAAGTAAGCAAACGGAGATAGGACCCTGTGGGTCACACCCAGTTCCGCTTTTACTCCATAGCTGCCGGTCAGATAGCTCCCCTGGGCGATTCCAGTGTCATCCGTCAGCAATGTGCAGATAAACGAGATAAACGAGATAAACTAGGGTGGCATGATATCCACATCATGTCGTCATGTTGCATGCATCGTCAGTTCTGCACGCTTGGGTCTACATTCGCAGAGTATATGATAGGAAGATACTGGTGCAAATGCAAGAGAATGCCAATTCCACCTATTCTATATCTATAAAAAGTGCTAGTAAACATACTCCCCGCTCATGCTCCACACAAGGAACATATTTCGAGCCAATCAGTATATTCTAGACTGCATATCGAAACGCTCGGTTGTCCTCACGAAAGACCAGCAATGCAAGACAATGTCGCACAAAGAGACCAAAAAGACCGCAAACAAACTGGACAATGACCATGCTGAGGGCTAGCCGGTCTTCTCTCATGGGTCCCCACCAGACTAGCCAGAGGTTAAGAATAGTGAGATTCGTCGACTCCATGATCTGGCCTTTTTCGTTCTTCGTGACACGTACTAGTCGTAGGCTGTGCAGAAGATCCAAGGCAGTCGCAACGAGCGGCGAAGGTGGCATGGTCCATTCGGTCACGGAGGCGTCCAGCAGGCCGCTGATGCCGTTGAATCGAGGCAGCCGGTGTCGGGGGCATGGAATCAGCTTGAAAAGTTGAGGAGTCGAATATAGAAAGTTGAAGATTTGCGGAATGAAGAGAAGCAGGAGGGTTTTGCTAAAGTGTCCCAGAATGCTAACGACGGCAAAGACCATCCCAGCAAAATAGCAGTATGTGTCCCCAACAAAGACCTTGGAGGGGTACCAGTTATGAAACAGCAATGCTAGCGATACACCGACAAAAGGAAGAAGAAGATATAGAGAGAAGAGGTGCGAGTCGGTGGCGGGGTGTGGGAATGGAGTAATGGGTGCGAGGTACAGTAAATCGTTCGCAATGAGCAGGACTGCAATCACGAGAGACTGAGCAACCTCCACGCCGTTGATACCGGCTAGCATGTTGATAGAATTAGGACAGAATATGGACACCGCAGCCATGTACGCATAATAAAGCCAACCAAGATCGACAAAGGATCCTAGGTAGGGCTGCAATGGCACTGGGACTACCACATGAGTGACACCAAAGTCCACAAAGTACACGATGAGCATAGGGATTGCCCCGAATGCTGGTATGAGGACTTTGTGTCTCCATCTGATGTCAAGTAGGTCATCACCAATACCCAATAGGACAATACACTGAAGAGAAAGGAGTCCAGAGAGATAGGATGCAAGCTAGAAGGCTCCAGGTCAATAATGCGGTGAAGAGAAGGAGTAACACAATAGCCAAACAATAAACCACTCACCTTTCCATGAGGAAACCGATGTAGCATCCGCCCAGTCTCAACATGCTCGACCTCAAGTACAACATCGCGGTTACCTCCACCCGAAGTAGCGGCCACAATATCCTTGTAGAAAGCAAACGGGATAAAGAAAATGAGACCTAGGAGATAGACGATGGCGCATACTGCACCCATAGTCTCGGGACTAGTATTTGAAGAGTTAGCGAGAACGTGCCTCGTTGATTTTTGCAGCTTATCTACACCGATCAATCAAGGAAGGAGACCTGTAACGCACATCTCCGGTTTTCGAGGTTTCGCCATGTCCCTGCCCTTTAAGCCAGCTTTCACAAACACGGGTCCAAGCCATCGGATAAGACTGAACGTAATCGCAAATACGATCCCACTGAAGGCGATTGACGTTACCAAGGGCGCGCCTTCACCTTGGAATGAATGAAAGATGATACCCAGGCAGACCCCCACAAGGATCAACAGGCGCCAACTCTCCCGCGTGGAGAGAGAATTGGAGGTTGAGGAACTCATCATGAACGGACTGATTCCAGCATTCCTGGCTCCTGTCCAAAATATAACTCTCCTGTCGAGAATAAGGAGACGACACCGAGGACGCGCAATGCAATGTGGCATTTAAAGCAAAAGACACTAGACACTATGTAAATTCTGCCGGATGAACGCGACCGCCACGTCAGGCGGTGAATAGCGCTCCCCAGGCTGCCACAGCTGACATAATCCCTCCCTCCCAGCCATTCGACGGCACGGGATTGTTTCGCCGGCTTCACATGCACGTCCCGTTGGATTCCATACATGGAGACTCGTCGCCAACCGGCAGCTTTAAATTTAGTACGTGTCTGTATGCCTCACCGTGGTGGCTGAGGCTGCTTGCCAGGCTTTATTTTGGGTTGGTAACACCGACCCCCCACAGCCCGACATGTCTGGATTCGCCGATTTCGACGCCGGCCATCGTGACTTGGTTTCGGTCACCAAGTTCAACTTCTATGGCAATCGCATCGTGACGGCATCTTCCGACCATCGCATGAAAGTCTGGGACCAGAAGGATGGCGAGTGGCAGCTCACCGACACCTGGCGTGCTCATGATGCCGAAATTCGGGATGTAAGCAACACCACCACCCGTCCACCCCCTGTTCCCTGCACGCTGCTACGGAGTGAGTACTAACCCCTGCAAAGGCAACGTGGAACGGTCCGTTCACTGGTCAGCATATCGGTAGTGTAGGCGAAGACATGAAATGCAAGATCTGGCAGGAAGATGTCACCCAGCCGCCCAACTCTGGTCGCCGCTTCAGGGCTGTCTTTCGGATGACGGCGCCGCAGCGACATCCGTTTGTCTCAATTGACTTCCGTAACATTGATCTGGAGTCTTATTTTGCTGTGATTACCCGAGATGGCTACTTGATGATCATGGAACCAGTCACTCCAGACACACTTACGGACTGGCAACCTCTGGACCAATTTCGCGTGTGTACTGCACCCGAGCGAGGCGAAGAAACCAGCTTCAGGGTACAATTCCATCAGGATCCCACGGACATCACGCACTCCGTCCTACCTTCTTGGGATCGCAAGAGTCTTTCACTGGTGGTTGCGGCTATGGATAGCGTCAAAGTATATCGCACAGACGCGAATCGTCGGTTCTATCATGCCATTGAATTGTCTGGCCATGGAGGGCTGGTTCGAGATATTGCCTGGGCCAATGGCTCAGTTCGAGGCTACGACCTAATTGCAAGTGGCTGCAAGGACGGGTTCATTCGGATCTTCGAAGTGTATACTACGTCCAACCAAGGGAGCCAGAATTCCAATGGGAGCCATGCCGATTCCACCAATCACCAATCATCGACCCGGGCAACAACACAATCAGGAATTGGCTCTGCTCTTGCGAATCGTGCACCTGAGTCGTTGTCAAGTCGCGCACCTACCGATGACAATCCGTTCAAACATTCGTACAAGGAAGCTGTGTGTCTCGACAGCAAGCATCTTGATGTGTGGCAAGTGGGATTTTCATATGCCGGTGAGTACTTCTACTGAGTTCATGCCTTTTCATTTGAATAGCTCTCTTACTAGGTATAGGTGACTGTCTGATTTCATCCGGCGATGACGGCATCGTACGATTTTGGAAGAAATCCCTGTCCGGTGAATGGCTTGAATATGCAGAAACGGACATGACGTATCAATGAGTGATCACGCTCTCATTTGGTTGCCCTTGTCTACTTTAATCTTTACATTTGCCTGTCGATTCCACCTTTTGATAAGATCTCTTGACATTTTGGACAGTTCGACATTTTAGGAGGAGGGTGGGCTCGAATCTGACATTGACGGGCGTTCTTGTACACGCGGTTGGCGGTTGTTGCATGGGAACTCCCTCGCCGTGTGATTGTCATGTTTAGTAGACAGTGATACCCATACACTCTCGGGGCTACAGGCTTCTAATATTTTGTATTCTAATGTGTCTTTTCTTCACTTACACCTAATTCCCAATTTAATTGACATCTGGGCACCCAAGCAGTCACGCCTGAGGTGCTTGCCCAATTTGCCTTACGTGTCATGGCCATAGTTATTTGGGCAGGAAGTTGCAACCCGCAGTCCTTTCGGCCAGCCACACGTCGTTTGAGCAAGTGTTAAGCGAGTCGCGGGACTCTGGCAGGAATGTCTTCCATCGACCATGCTCTTCATACCTTACCTCACGAAGACCTACTTGACATCACCAGCCTCTCCATCCTTATTGTACTATAATGGCGGTCGGCCCCACTCTCGGAACCGGTTTGTTCATCGGTTCTGGCCAAGCTCTCGCCGTGGGAGGTCCCGCCTCGTTGCTTGTTGCTTATGTATTCATATCCCTCTTGGTGTACTGTCTGACCACTGCAGCTGCGGAAATCGCAGCTCACATGCCCGTCCGCGATGGCACGCTGCTCTCGCACACGTATCGATATGGCTCTGTTCATCTTGGCTTCGCTCTCGGGTACCTTCGCTGGTACACCTTAGCTCTACTCGCCTCCTTTGAAATAATCAACGCGATGGTCAATCTGGCCTTATGGGAGCCCGGCACCCGCGTGACAATACGAATTGCCATCGTCGCAGGGGTAATCTTTTTGTTCAACATGCTGCCAGAGAGGGTGTTTAAAAGAACGGAGGCTTTCTTTACGGGCGTGAAGCTTCTGACGACGATCGGGCTGATACTTCTTTCCGTTTTCCTGGCGGCTCGAGGGATCCCTGGTACCTCAATCCGGGGCTTCTATTACTGGCGTCACCCCGGCGCGGTAAATCGGTACCTTATGCCGGGCTATCTGGGACAGTTCTTGGGTCTAGTGCAATGCGTTCTTTACAGCACCATCTTGTTCATCTTCAGTCCCGAGTTGACCGTGGGGAGAGCGGAAAAGGCCGACACGGATACAGGGTTCAATATCTTGAGGGTGGCACAGATCGACAACATTCACCTTTGCGTGCTCTACATCCTCAGTGGATTGGCTGTCGGCGTGATGAGCCCGTCAAACGAGCTGTTGCTGACGAATTACGGTGCTGGTGCCGGACTGTCGCCGTACGTCGTGGGTGTTCGCAGATCCCAAATTCGTGCGCTTCCCGTTATCGCCACCACGCTGATATTCTTTTCGTCCGTGGCCTCCGCTCGCTCGTTCCTATTCATGTCATCGCGCACCCTGTGTTCGATGGCCGAAGCGGGACACGCGCCGGCGCTCTTCAAGAATCGCAACGGCTGGGGAGTCCCATATGCATCGGTAATGGCATCAGCCATGTTTTCGAGCTTCGCTTTTCTGTCCCTGAGGCTATCTGTATCAGTTGTCTTCAATTTCCTGCTCTATTTCATCACGACTTCGGGCTATATCTCCTGGCTGTGCCTGTGTATTGTTTACCTGCGCTTTCGACGGGCGACCAAAACGCAGGGGTTTGTCTGCGTACACCAGACCTTCATCCAGCCATTAGGCACGTACTTCGCCATGCTGGTCTGCGCTTCGCTGTCGCTTGCCAACATCCTCATGACCGTGGTCCCGGCGCGGTTAACTATCCGGAACCCGGTGGCGGTGTATTTGGGAGCAATCACGTTCCTTCTGCTCTATATTGGGCACTACGCGAAGGCTTCGATGGCACAGGTGCCTGCCACCGACACCCTCACCATGGAGCACTGCCGACACCCGACCGAGAATCCGCATCCCAGCATACCATCTCTTGGACACTGAGCGCCCGTACGGGTTTAGTGAGTGGCTTCCGGGTGTGTGAGGGAGACCAGTGCGGTCCCGAGGGAAAGGGGCAGCAATCGAGTAGTACTACAGATAGACCCGTGAGCAATGCATCATGTCGACACACAGAGCCTGCGCGTGTTTCTTTCGGTTTCGGACCAGCAGTCGTCTGCCTCGCGTAGTATCGGATAGACGATCTTGGTCGTAGATGGCGAAGGTGGAGTAAATCTCCCACTCGGCCTTATGGCCGAAGGACCCAGGCATCCAGGCAGCGACGGGGCCTCCAGTTTTCGCCACTGGGCAGCCCCTAAAAGTCCCCTAAAAGTCCCCTAGGCGTCCCTAACATGAGCCGGAGGTATTTAAATTAGTATTGGCAGTGTCACCCGAACAGATAATCCTAATAAAGGCGATATCCAGCCGGTAATTATTGTTGCCATCGTCGACCGCTTTGGGGTTGGACCATCGTTGACTAGTAAGGAACGAATCATTAACCCATCCTTTAATTAGGCCCCCGTCCTCCCCCCCTCGGGCCTTTGTGACTTGGATTTGCATTTTGGACTTGCTTCTGATTTTGATTTTCTTCGATTACACCCTCTCTTCCTGTTTCCTTCATTATTCATTCTGTTCATCCCCCCGGAACGGTGTCTCGGGAAGATCATAGTACACTACTGCCTAGTATCGAGTACTGTACTTGCCCCCGTCCAGATGACTTTTCCTCGCTCCGGTTTCTCCCCTCTTCCTCTAAACGTCGCCCGACAACAACTGATCAACCCACTAAACTATGGAGAACCGAATGGATCCCAACTATCAATCTCCCTTGACTCCATCCCTCTTTTTTCTTCTTCCTTTCACTCCTTCGTTTCTACTCTCCAGATTTCCTCTTCTTCCCTTTCTGCTTGTCTCCTGAACGTCGGGTTCCATCCATCGTTCCTCGTTTCGTGTTCATCGCCTGCGCTGTCATGTATATCGTGAGGACCTTGGCCTCCTTACTTCCCCTTCAACGAGGGCCAGAAATCGTTGCAAGCCCGTTGATTTGGACTCTTGCTACGGTCGGGATCTCATCCTGCCTGAGCTATTCTTCCTGGGCGTCACGGTTTCAGAAACGGAGGGGGGACCAGCGTTTGTCGCCCCCCCTCGGTGTGGCTTTGCTATAAGAAGCATGTCACGACTCATCGATCAGCCGCAGGGCTGGCCCTGGCTTGACCTTTTTTTTCTTTTGCTCATCTGTGACTTTGCTCTTATGACTAACCACAGCCAACGATACTAACACTTCCTACTTTCTACTTCTTCCTCATCTTCCTCCCTCTTCTCTTCTCGTGGAAAATTTTCTTCCCGTTGGGAGACTGTGGATTACACCTGACAGGCACTACTACTACCTAACGGACTAGTCTCCGGGGAAGACATGCATGATCTTGTTTGGTGGCCAGACCATGGTTTCTTTTCATTGCTTTACTTTTTCCCTTTCCCTCTCTCTCCACCACCCTCGTATCCACAGACTGTTGCCACGGTGAACCACTGACCTCTGGATCTCCTCACGCCCTCCTCACCCTCGCTCACCGGGAAAGTCCCAGTCTTGTTTACATGCAGCATGGCCGCTCACGCCTCCCAGCCGCCAAAGAGGTTTCTCCCGCTAAACCGGAACAGGATCTTGGGGCTTGGAATACTCCATCCGGACTAGCGGCCCTCTCGCTTACTGAAAACGGACAAGCGGCCCATGAAACCCCGTGCCCAGGCAGCACCCGGCAGAACCAGCCTGACTTCTCAGGCCCCTCGAAACCGGTCGATGCTCCCCGGCGGCGTCCCTTCGCTCTGCTTCGTCATCTTTGCCCGTCTGGCGATTTCATGGACTGTTCCATTTGCAAAATATGGTGGGTTTTTTGTCGGCGTCTTGCAGGAACATCCAGCTCGAGTATCCATCACTCTAAACCCTTCCTTCCTCCCCTCTTCCTCCCCTTAATTTTATAAACCCATCGCCGAGTCACCCCAAGCTACCTCCCCCCGGAGCCAGAGCAAGAGCGGGTGGGAAAAAAATTCGACGCTTTTCCTCTTTCATTCTGGGTCTTGGACGCGCCGCTTGAATGGCCCATCCGTGGCTTTTAGCCTCTCTCACGGCTCTCCCTCCCTCCTCTCTCCTTCGCCCTCTCCCTCGCCCTCTCTTCCTCTCCCTCTTTTCGCTTGCTCTTGACCTTTGTTCTCTTCTTCCCTGATCGGCAGTCTTCCTTTCTTCCTGAGCCATCCTCCCCTCCGGCTCTTCTCTTCTTACCACACTTTCTCGAGTCCTCTTCCTCTTCTTCCTCTTCTCCCTCCCGTTCACTTCCCCTTTGTCTTCATCCGTCACCTCCATCCCGTCGTCTCTAACCACGTTCCTCTCCTCGACTTGGAATTCGCCCGAGCTCTCAACTGACCATTCCCGTCGCCTCGTCGCTTATTTGATCTTCCCTCCATGCGATTCGTGGTCCGTCCGTCTCTTTGCGTTCATCGGTTCCCGCTTCTCGACACCCTCCTACTCACCCACGGTCGCACGCGCCACAGAGCTCGACGACTCGATTAACGCCTCTATCCTCGTCCGCCTCTCTTACGACCCCAAGATACGATTCAGACCCTTGGAGAAACGATATCCTTCGATCCGTCGACGATTCCTGTGGTCCTAAGTCCTTGTGCGGCTGACTGCATTCCCCCTCAGACTCTTGTTCTTCTCGTCAGCTGCTCGAATACGGACTCTTGACTCTTTGGAGGATCGAACAGCCCCTCTGGTTAGCAATACACTATACTGGCCGTGTTCATTGCTGTCCTGCTGCGAGGTTTATCGTTTCCACCGACGGAAGATTATCGCCTGCAGTGACAGAGTGACATGCGTGCTGGGCTTTGACGGGTTCCCCGTAAGCCGTTCGTCCGCCCGAGGAAGAAAAGCATCCCCCAACCGCGCGCTTTCCCTTTGTGCTTGCCTGAGAGGGGGTATTCTGTCAGATTATGACAGATACCTCCCCAGTCGCCACCACGCAACCAATCACGGAGCCATATCCGGTCACCGTCCCTCTGAACTCGCCGGTCGTCAACGGCGCCGTTTCCGACTCCGCCGCTCCTGAGGAGGAGGAGCCGTATACCATCAAATGTATCTGCTCTTTTGAAGATGACGATGGGAACACGGTCTTCTGCGAGGGATGCGAGACCTGGCAGCATATCGAGTGCTACTACCACGGTCAGGACGTGCCAGAGGTCCACAACTGCGCAGATTGTGAACCCCGTTCGCTGGACGGCCGGCGCGCTACGGAGCGGCAACGACGCCTTAGAGAGCAGAGTGATGGCGGTGACCGCAAAGCCAAACGTTCTGGCGCAAAGGCTCAGAAGAAGAAACCGAAGGAGCATGGTGACCAGGTGAATGGTTTTCACAACCGATCCGAGTCTGGTTCCCGAGACCATCATCCCTCTAAAAAGACCAAAACCAACCATCGCGCCTCGGGCTCGATCAGCTCAATGTCCGGCCTTCCCTCCCTCCAGCCAGACGCCCGGAAGCGTTCTGCTACCTCGATGAGCCCTACTAAACCGTCCGGGCCTTCAATCCCCCTCTATTCAAATGAGTTTCTTCACCTGTATGAACGTGACCAGGGGCATGCCAACATGGACAGTAATCTCTTTGTCAACCTCCCCCTTGCTGCCGACTTGGCGTCGTGGGTGACGGAGCCCAGTGCGCTGGCTCGTGTCGCGAACGGTCGGTCGGCGCAGGACATCTTCACCTGGTCGGGGGCTGACATTGACCGGTCTCGATGGCCGTCGCTGTCTACAGAATCCATTACCGATTCCCTCGTTGAAGTGGATGGCAAACACCCGACCTGGAAGATCCTCAAGACAGAAAATCGCGTGTCCAAGGACGAGATCGTCGGAGAGATCACAGGAAAGATAGGACTGCTTCGGGATTATTGCCTAGATCCAAGTAATCGTTGGCAAGAACTCCGACACCCGGAGCCGTTCGTCTTCTTCCATCCTCAACTCCCCATTTACATCGACAGTCGACATGAGGGTAGCATTCTTCGCTACGTTCGGCGCTCCTGTCGACCTAATGTGACCATGAAAACTTACATCACTAATGAGGTGGAGTATCATTTCTGTTTTGTCGCCAAGGAGGACATCGCTGCCGATTCGGAGATCACCGCCATGTGGTACTTAGACCCACAACTCTTCGAGTCCACGAATGGTGTTGTCAAACAGGAGTCCAGTGACAATTCGCAAGACCTGGCCGCCATCTGCATTAGCAATGTGCTGGCTCATTTTGGCGGATGCGCTTGTAACACATCGATGCCCTGCCTGTTGTCCAGCGTGGATCGCCGACGGTACCCCAAAGCATTGGATCCCAGCGCCAAACAAGCCGCCGCTGCCAGGCGCAAGAAAACGAAAAGCAAGTCCAACATCTCACCGCCGGCCACGAACAGCCGTGCTGGCAGTGAGACCACAAAGAACGTGGAAGAAGAGGATCCGGCCGAAAGCCGCTCGGCGTCCGGCTCTGCACGAGGTCACACCCAGAGTCGCGATCTGACGCCGACTTTGCAGACCCCTACGGAAGGGAATGGCTTTGGGGACACGGAGCTGTCTGCACGTGAGAAGCGGAAGATCGCGGCGGCCGAGAAAAAGTTCCAACAATTGGAGCATGATCAGCAAACGTCGCACAAACGGAAGAAGCGTGCCAGCGGCCCAACCACTCAGACGACACCTGGGTCTCACGACCGACAATCCCACTCGCCTCCGCTGACCACTTCAACCGGGCTGACGTCCCTGGCACGTCACGGATCGCCACGGAAAACATCTGGACAAAGCAATCCCCCAATGCGCTCGCCCAGTGGTCGCCAGCCGTACGTGGACTCTGCCATCCAAACCGAGCCGGACATTAGCGATGGACGATCTCTGCCTTCACTGTCATCCCCTCGACGACCCAGCTTCGTGTCGCTCACCCAGCGACTGCTGAAGCGGTGCTATTCGGATCGTGTACGGCTGGAACAAAGTCAGCAATCACCCATATCGCCTTCTCAGCAGAATCTCATCCCACATCTTGCCTCACCCTCTTCGAGTCCCCATGGAGCGCCTCCCACTGCCACAACCCCCAGTGTGTCCGGTGAGAAGGAAGACGTGGAGATGAAAGATGTGGATTCGCCTCTGGGACTGTCTCCAGCGCAGCAACAACCACGCGATGTAGAATCTTCGCCATTGTCAAGCCGAAGCTCTGTCAAACCTCCGTTGCCGCCTCCGTGGCCCTCAACAGCGGCCCACAATGCGCGACTACCTGGAAGCAGCAGGGTTGGTGGTCAGGCTGATGCTCAGGGCCCTGCAACCGTGCCATCCACGGGTCCAAACTCGGCCGCCCCATCGGTTCTCTCATCCCCACCTACCTTGGACCCTCCTCAACACAACGCGGCGGCTCCTGGCTCTGGCGTAACGGCACCCAGCCCCGCGAAGAAGAAGCTCAGCCTAGGCGATTATTTGATCCGAAGAGGAACTCTGACAACGCCGACCTCTGAGAAGCCTCCTACTCCGGTCACCGCGATGCCGCCGCCGAATTCGCCACCTAGTCATCCCCCGGTGAATCACGAAGCTGCAACGACTCCTGTGGAAATTCCACGTGCTAAGGATGAGACGACGAGTTATGGAGGTACAGCCAAACCTGACGCTAGTTCTCCGGATGTCGCCATGAAGGATGTTCCCGAGTTGACACGTCCGTCACAACTTCCACCTCTTTCATAATGGATGGGTTTGTAAGGATACCCCCTTGGGGGGACTCATTTGACGAAGTTCTTTGTCACTTCTTTTTCCTCTTGTCAAACGATTCTTCTCTTTCTGTTACTTTTCTTTTCTCTTTTTCCTATTCTTTTTCAATACCAAGTGTGTAAACGATCGGGGTTGGCGTTTGTCGTGGATACGGGTTCTTTTCTTTGTTCTTTTTCTTTCTTCCCTTGTTTTCTATTTTCTGCTGGGTTTGCAAAAGGCGTACGGGCGTGTGGAAAGGAAAGCGGGTTACGGATATACTCTGGGATGTGTATGGCTAAAGGAATCTGGCTAAAGGAATCTGGCTTGAGATGGGCCTTTCGATCGGTGATTTATGTGCAGCTTTCTGCTTCACGATTTGTCTTTACTACCCCCCTTTTTTCGTCTTTTTCTTGACATTGTCTCTTTACAACTCAGTTGTTTCTGACGACGTTCTCTGGTCCTTCCGATACTTTTTTACGGCTCTTTTCTAATGGAATTGAAGTCGATCAAATGATGACAAGAAAATTTTCTATTTTCACCTTGATATCGATTAAGAATTCCTTTGTAGAAAACATTTCTCAGTATTGGCACTTGGTAACTAACTACTCTGCCCTGGCTAGGAAATACCTGACTTGACATACCACATCACTAACTACACACAGCTCACCTAACTTTCTCATCATACCTCATTCCTCAAACCCCTGCGGTCGCCGTGCCCGTCGCCGTGATGGCAGAAGTGGTCTGCTCGAGAATGGGCGTAGCGCCCGCAATCAAAGACGGCCCGGGGATCTCATAGTCCAGCGTATCATAGATATTAACGAGCAGGCCGGGGTCAGTCGGGGTATAGAACTTCGTCGCGGATTCGCCCTCAGGAGTCGCCGACCCACTCCCCGTGACTTTTAGATTGAAACACTGCACGTAATTCTGGGCCTCGTTCTCCGTGCCCGCGCTATGCAGCGCGATCAGCTCGTGTCGCAACACGTAATTCCCCGGCGAAATGTTCTCGGGGATCTCCACGAGCCAGGAGTTGCTGTTCTCGATGAGTAGGTCGTCGCCCCAGATGCCTGGCACCGAGGAGTCGTCGACGAGTCCAACTTCTGAGATCTTGAAGAACTCTAGGCTCGTCTTGTCGACTGTCTCGCATGAGGAGCCGCAGTCGGCGAGGTAGTCCAGCACCGGCCCGTGGTGTGTCTCGGGCCAGTCGGTCCACTGCAGGTTGATGCGGTCTCCGGCCGCTACGGAGGCGTGGCCATTGGCGTTTGTGGCGTTCAGGTGGCAGATGATGTCCGAGGAGGTGTAGTCGGGGGGCGAGATGAAGCCGTTGGCTGTGTTGGGGGTGCCCCAGGCCACTACGACCGGGGGCTGGTCCATGTAGGGGAAGGAGTTGATGTCCCAGCCTTCGTAGGAGACGCCGTTGATGACGATGTTTGTGACGTGACCGTGGCCTGCGACACGAGAGGCGGCGAGCAGGATGGCCAGCATTGTGGTGGAAGAGCGTTTGGAATCCATGATGGTTGGTTGATCAGGTACAGGATGTACCAGTAAGTGTAGGTGATGGTGTTATTGACCAGTTGGGTCTAGAAGAAGAGAAAGTCCGCTGAAGTATAGAAGGAAAGAAACTCAACTTCGATGGGGAAATGATCACCTTTATATACGGCCTGTTGGGCCATATATCGTCTGCTTTCCCATTCCTATCCCCTCCAGACCAACCCTTCAGTCCTTCTTTGCAACCCCGCCCACCGCAATTTGCATACATCCACCCTCCCTCGCCTTGACGCCGCGATGAAATGCCTAGACCTGCATCCAAACATGGCGTCAGCCTTCCCGCGGGAGAGTAATAACCATCTCCCACGACCAATCTCTCCGACTGGACGCCATCAAACGAGCAAAGGCTAGATTGGTGGGTCACGAAGCGCGAGCAAGGACAGAAATAGATTAATGACTTCGGCATTGATGATTTCTTTCCCGGGTTGCAGTAGGAACGGCACTTGGTCCGAGCCTAATCGGGAAGAAACCAACGGCTTCTTCGGGGGCCGTATCTGGGTGGGATTGAGTTGCTCCGTTGGTACATATGCATGAGCGTGCTTCGTGTCTATATCATATGGTTTTTGCATTTTTCTGGCTTGGTGACCCTCCGGGTGGACGGATGGAGATGCCGATATAGGGTGGTAGTTGTGGGTATGTATTTGTATATGAAAGAGTCTGGATGACGCCATCGCAGATGGATGTTCTCGATGCCGTTGGCCCAGATCCTAGACACGAAAACCGACCCCATGGGCCTTGTTTATGAAGGGGTAGGTTTATAGTTTCATTCGGACGACCTGAAGCTGAAGGTAATCTAGCCAATGACAGCTGTGACTGGATTCTGCGGGGAAGGAAGCAGGTCAATGACGTGCCCTGCCATCTTGAAGAAGCACACATCTATTGGAAAGACACAGCCATGAGTTTCTTCTCCGGGGCGGATGGAGGTGTTGAGAAGTCGAATAAATAGAACAAGTCGAGGGATGGAAAGGAAGGAAGGAGAGAAGGAGAGGAGGAAACGTGACCTCCTCCTCCTTTGAGTCATCTCGTGACAATCCTGCGGGGTCGCTCCGATCTCTTCTGTCTTTTTTTCACATCTTTTCATCTCGAAGGAATCTCTCGCTCATCCTCGAGTTTGAGCTATATCCTCCAGTCCATCCCTCATGACTTCCCATGAATTGACTGATACCCGCTCTCAGTCCTTCCAGGGCCACACCGACTCCCCCGAGCTTCAACAGACGCCTTTAGCACCAGCCGATCAAGGCAAGTCGGCCTGGTTGATGCTAGTATCATCATGTATAATCCAATTGCCAGTCTGGGGTGAGACTCCAATCCTAAAAATGCTGTAGATATCATACCGACGACTGTCCATGCTTAGGGTTCTCCCTTGTATTTGGTATCTTCCAGGAATACTTCTCCTCGCACAACACTCTACAGGGAAGTAAAGGTGATTTAGCAATAATAGGAACCACGTCTACGGTATTGCGCTTATACACCCCTCCTAGCAAATATTCAATCGTAAATACTGAACCGGGTATTCTGCCATACAGGGCGTTCTATACCTTCTTTCCCCCATCTCATTCACCCTGCTCACACGGTATCCTCATCTTCAGAAGCACTGCGCCTCAGTCGGTCTTCTACTGAGCGTCGGTGGGTCATTAGCCTCGTCTTTCTCGGAGACCGTGTGGCATTTGATTGTTACGCAGGGTATTGTCGCCGCCGTGGGCAACGGGTTGATCTTCAGTCCGTCGACCTTATATCTGGATCAGTGGTTCATTCGGAGAAAGGGTCTCGCCTATGGCATCATGTGGGCAGCGAAGAGCATCTGTGGCGTGGCGCTACCGTTTGCCGTTAGAGCTTGTCTGGAACAATTTGGGGCAAGGACTACATTGAGGGCATGGACTGTTGTGACGGTGCGTTTGACACCCTTCAGACATTCTACAAGGGCAACTGCCTCTTCGAAGCCAGAATCCCTAATGCTGACTACTTCCCAGCTCCTCTCTACCCTAATGACCTTACCTTTCGTCAAGCCGCGTATCCCCCCTGCCTCATCGACAGCTGCTCGACCACTAGACCTCGCCTTCCTCAAGCTCGTCACCTTCTGGATGCTGCAGCTGGGTAACATCATCCAAGGATTCGGCTACTTCCTCCCAACCACCTACCTTCCAATCTACACAACCACCACGGCCGGTCTCTCCGACACAACAGGAACTCTACTGATCGCACTCTTTAACGCAACCTCCGTCGTCGGAGGGATCGTACTCGGCACGCTCTGCGACCGGTTCGCCGTCACCAAAATCACGCTCCTATCATCCGTAGGATCCGCCCTCTCCGTCCTCATCTTCTGGGGTCTCTGTACCTCCCCACCATCCTCCTCATCTTCTTCCTCAGCCTCGTACCCCCAAACCGCTCTAGCCCTCCTAACCCTCTTCTCCACCACCTACGGTTTCTTCGCCGGCGGCTTCAGCTCCACCTGGTCCGGCGTCCTGACGCAGATGAAGCGGGAAAGCCCGTCGCTAGAAACAGGCCTGGTCTTCGGCCTCCTCGCCGGCGGCAGAGGCATTGGAAACGTGATCAGTGGGCCGCTGAGCTCGGCGCTCATCAGGAAGGGTTCTGTTGGCGGGGCCAATGGGCAGGGCGGTGCGTTCGGTTATACGAGTGAGTACGGTGCTTTGATTCTGTTTACGGGCGTGACGGCGATTCTGGGCGGTTGGAGTTGGATGTGGTTTTCTTTGAGGGGGTGTTTGGGGGATAGAGGGAGGAGTTAGAAAGGGGTAGGTAATTTGGGTTGTTAAGGGGGAGTTGAAAGGAGGGGATAAAAGATATAAAGATAAGAGAGGGAGAGGGAGAAGGGCAGTGGTAGGGAGCGCAATTGGTGATGACAGGTAGATACACCATTTATCGATTGATGGTATCCATCGGAGATGATATAGGTTGTATAGTTAGTATAGTTAGTATAACCTCGTATAGCACACACAATACCTCGAGTCTAATTTGTCAATGACAATTCAATTCAACCCCAAAGAAAGAGAAGAGAATAGATTAAGAAAGCTAGCAAGAAAGCAAGATCAATTACAACAGGACCAGGAAAGAGGAAAGAGGATTTTCCATACAATTAAAGTAAATCACGGCGACAGACTCACTCGACGCAATTATGCAGTGCTAATCATGCTGTACATACATAAATACATACGTAAGACCTACCGCCAAGTGAACAAACCCCGAAGCACGGTACTTTGTACCATGCATAAGCCAAAGAACCACAGGCATGATGTGGCCTCGTGCCAAGCAACAAGCAACGTGGACGCCATGTGTTTTCGGTCTCTGTTTTGTCATCGTGAAGGAATCGGAATCACCACTCGAACTACCTAATCTTACTTACTATCTGGCATAATGTCATCCATGCATACAGCATACACATGAATAACAAAGTCGAGGTCTTAGCTAAGATCTACGATGTTTAAAATGGACTGGTTCATGGATTCTCTGAAAAATTTATAATCTTTGTTCTTGTCTGTCTCTCTGCCTTGTGTCAGACGGGATGCAATGCAAGCTCGATGATCACCCGAGGATGTATATCAATGACAAAGGAAATTGAACAAAAAATGGGAAAGAAAAAATCAAAGAGTAATTGACGAATGAATCATTCGCTGAAAATCCTGGAAATGCAATGAAACCAATCGGATTATGTAAAAGGAGATAGTAGGAAAGGTGAGAAGTGAAAAAAAAAAATTGCTCAATGCAGTGGCGTATGACGGCATATACATGAACTCTTGAAGCGTGGTAGACAGAAATGCATGGGGACCAGAAACCAAGGAAAAAAGAAAGGGGTCTTTAGAATCATGCACGTATGCAAAAAGAATTGAGGGGGAGATGAGGAAAGAAAAAGTAAAAGAAAACGCCTCTCTAATGCTGGCAAATTTGCGTGACTCTCAGCCTTCTCTCGCCGATTTCGTCGAAAGATTCACAAAGGAAATGAAAGGAAATAAAAAGGAAAAAGGGGGGAATAAAATCCACAAGTATGGGCCATCTCTATCGCATGATCCATAGATCGTAACACCTTTCATCTGTCATGATAACCTGATTACAAAAGAAAAATAAGGGTAACAAGCCGCCGGCTTCCGTGCGACGCCCGGGTGTATCAAGTGCCGAAGAAGAAACGTAACTGACGAATCCGGGAACGGCGTTCGTGGCAAACGTATTGGCGATCATGAAAATGGAAAAACAACACCGAATTGTCGGATCAGAATCACATCGGCAAGTTTTTGGTCGCGCAGTTGCCGATACACTCTCGGAAGGATTGTCGGGATCAAGTAACGATGGGAGTTGTTCGCGGACGGTTGTGTAATGCCAAATCCAGCGAGATCAGCGCAGCCAACCCCCATGAAGTGTGATTGTCACACCATGAAGCATAGTCCACGTCACCCAAATCCTGGAAGTGAAAAGAAACAAAGTTGTGGTATATAGGCGACGGTTGTACAGTTGAGAAATTTCCCGGAGATACACCCGGTCTGGCTAACGTCACGATCGTGCCGAGCGGCTCATGGAGCGCTCTGGAATCGGGGCGGGGGTAGGGGAATAAGATCTCGTGGCGCCAATCAAATCGACTTCGTGTTCCTGGAGAACGACGGCGTACTTGGGATCACGCAAAAACTTCGGTACGGAATCCTGTGGAATGTTAGAACACAGGGACGAACAGTAAATCGTCGGCGAGATTACTTACACTTGACATAAGCTTGAAGACAGAGGTCTGCGCCATCTCGAACAGATGCACCACCTCCTGAAGACTCTTGAACATTGATTCGTCGTCACCAACTGCTTTAGTCATACGGCTGGCTAAGCTGTTGCGCAGAGCATGGTCAATGTTGAGTTCGCAAGGCGATCCAGGTGCCAAGAAAGCGTTGTAAAGACCTATCGCCAGATCATTAGTATTCGGTTCAAAAGCAAACACAAAAATCAGGGAGGCGAATCAAGTCTTACCGTAAGCGGCAGCAAGCGTCTCGCGAACAGCGTCGGACTTCTTGAACGTGCCGACCTTCTCGGCCTTGTGGTATGTGGCGGTGAATTCGGAGACGTCGAGGTAGAACGACAGGTTTTCTTCGCATAGCGAAAAGCGCAAGAACTCCCGGAAGAGCAACCGCAGAGCAGGGTCCCGAAGGATGTGGTTCAGGCGAGCGTTGTTTGAATCTCTCGGGATGCCCCGGTTATCGTAGGTCGTAGTATCGCGAGCCTTGTCCCGTGCGAGCCACCCACAAACACGCTGTCCGTGATCTGTAATTCCGTAGATCGCATTCTTCGAGGGCTGGAAACCGACGATCGAGTTGTCCGGTAAGGGAACCATGCGGTCCTCCTGAAGCATCGTGATCAATCCATACTTGACGAAGAGCTCTGCGATAAGAACCGTTTCACGGCGCTCTATCGTAGTCGAGCAGTCCATCAACCAGTCAACAGCAGCCTTTCCGGTGAATGTGTTCAGCATGATCTTTTCATTGACCTTGCGCTCCTTGGCCATTTTGACACCGACTAATCCATTAGAGTAATCACTTAGCGAATCGGAATCGGAGGTGGAAATGCTGCTTTTCACATTAGGTCCATCCTGGCCCGCGAATCGACGGAAAATAACTTCAATGGTGGCCCGATCGTGCGACAGCTTGTCAGTATCGGAATCACGTTCCAGGTTGACCAGCTGCATAGTATTCCGGGGCGATTCCAACACATCGATCACATGGCGAGCAGTAATTCCATTTCTCTGGCAGAACCTTTGCAGGATGTTGATACCCTTGGGGGTAAGCTGATACAATGCGCCCTTGAGCGGGAAAATATGGGCTGCCTTTCCATCTACAGACTCGATGAAGCGAGCATCGACGAAGCGTTGGCACACCGAACGTGCCATTTCCTTGGCCATGGAGAAAGTGGTCGTGGTTGTAGTGGTAACGATCCGGGAGGGGTCCTTAGGGTCCGGCATCCGGTTGGACTGGGAAAATTTAAGGGATCCGAGGTTGTTGATGGCTTCTTCTGACGTGAACGAATGGTCATATTTCGTAAATCGTACGCGATGCGAATCCAACTTCAAGCTAACCATAAGGGTCGAAAAGAGATCCATGAAATCCTACAAATGTGACCGAGAGGTTAGTAACAGTAAACCTTTCGGTCGTCGGTAAGATGGAAGGGGAAAAAGAGGGCAATAGATTTGGTATTCCGCAATTTCTTTTTGATGCGATGAGCTTACCTTCGTAAAAGGACGATCATCTTCGGTCATACGCAACAGCCTCGAAGAGGTTTGATGCATTTTGGACGGGGGTACAGCAGGCCCGGCTTGCGACAGCTGTGGCACTGAGGATGGGACGTGCGAAAGAGTCTGGCGACGCCTCTCCAAATGTTCGGCAGCGGTAAAGGGGTTCGTTAACGGTTCAATTGGCGCCGGACTCGAATGGTCACTACCAGCGCTACCGTCGGAAGGTGGCGGTGTCAAGGCAGAGATGCCTGGGACTTCGCTGATGCTGACCTGGGAGGGCTTGCGCGAGTGCGAGTGCTTGGACAAGCTGCCGGAGGAGGCTGACGAGCGAAGGGGATAAGCGGTGGTGCCTCCAATTGACGAAAGGTTTGCGATGGCGCTGGAGGTCTTTTCTCGAGCTAGAGCAGCAAAAGAGCGGCGACTGCGGCGTGAAATCGAGCCAATTACAGATCCAGTGAAACCGGAAGTGCTGGGGGTGAACGAAGGAGCGGCGCTTGTAATGGCTGGATGAGTGGACGAGGGAACGACAACAGCGGGGGTTGCGGAAGGAGGGTGACGAGAGTCGACCGGGGGGTTAGAGACCGGTGCAGGTGCAGTGGTTGTTGGAGGAAGGGGAGATCGATGGTGGTGATAGGGATAGTGAAGGTGAGAAGAGGGAGGAGATCCTTGGTCGATGGAAGTAGAGGATATGGTTGGCATTGAATAGTGCGAACCGGAGAGTGGGAGAGCAAGAGGGGGGTTTGTAAGTATGTAAGTTTGTATGTATAATAAAAAAAAAAAAAAAAGAAAAAGAAAAAAAAAGAAAAGTAAAAAAAGGAAGAATGGGAAGAGGGTTTAAAAAAAAAGATAAAATAAAATTAAAATAAAATAAAATCAAAAAGGAAGGGTAGATGTGGAGGATGTGGGTGTTATGGATAAGGGAAATTGGAATTCTTTTTTGAAAAATAAAAAAATGAAAAATGAAAAATAAAATAGAATATTAATCAAATAAACTCAACAAGAAGGGGGAAGATGGAAAAAAAAAAAAAAAAAAAAAGGGCGGGGTTTTTTTGATGAGTTGATCAAGTAATTTAGTACGTAGGCTGAGTAACAGCCACCACTAACTACTAACTACCACCTCTGAAGGTAGCTTTCCCAGTCTTACAGGCAATCACAGATGCTAGTTGTAAGGTAGTATTTGCGGCGTATCAAACGGAGAACCAGAAGCCTGAAGAGAACGGTGGAAAGGGGGAGGAAACGAGGGTAGAGTGTACACCAAGGAACAGAGTCAAGTAAGGCGGGAAGATTGTATGGGAGGGGAGGGGAACAAGGGCAAAAAAAAGAAAAAAAAAAAAAAAAAAGGGCAAGAAAACAGAGAGTCAGAGAGAGAGTCTCCAGGGGTGTGAAGAAATTCGGCCTGTCATTCTGGACCCGCAGAGCACGCGGACGGTTTCATGCACCAGACAACGTGGGCCATGGGCAGAGACGGATCGTCCTTTGGGGCGATCAGAAAATGCCTTCCTTCCCTGCAGAGTGCAGAGTCCGACTAGGGTGGGATGTCTGAGTCCGGTATGGTACGGGCCAGTTCTGCCACGCCTGGCCGGTAACTACGGAGTCCCGCTGGCCTGCGACTCCGTCCACTGGCGGTGGCCTGGTAGGGTTTGACCACCTTATGGAGTACTCCCAGTAGGTATGTACTCCGTACTCCTGTATCACATCCTTCATCTCATCGCCTCCTGTCCAATTCTATCCCATCTATAGTAAAGACTTGTTCGGTCCGTTTCTTTGTTCTCACTCAATTTGCCTTCAACCCGACAAACAAGGATACCCTTGAGCGGCTACGGGAAACCTGGGTACTCTGACTGTACCGGGATGGGATAATACGGGCAGACTATTACACCGATACTTACTGGATGTTCCGTTCCAACTTCCAACTTTCAGCAAAAAGTGGAACTGTTTCCAACCCTCCCAGCGTCGGATGATCAGCGGAATCTACGCCTGAGTTTCGGCCAGATCGCCCAGCCCTCTCTATTTTTTTATTTAATAGGTTTTTATTTTTTCTTTTCAATTCTTCCCGCCGATGAAAGGTAAATACTGAGTACGGAGAGGAGCAGGGAAGAAAGGGTAAAGAAAAAAGAAAGAAGAAAGATGCGACGGATTTCAAATCTCCATTGACAGTTGAAACCGAACATGGGGATAGGATCGGACCAGTGATTGATTACTGTTTGAAAGAGGGGGGCAGCGCAAGGCAAGGGGAGGAGGAATTGGGATAATAATATTTAGGGGGAAGAAGAGAGAGAGAGAGAGAGAGAGAAAGCGAAGGGGGGAAAGGAAAGCCAAGGATTATTATTCACACTAAAATGGCTGCTGCAGAAGAGGCATTCTGATTTGGAAAATCATTGGGCTATCGACCACTCACCTTATGCATTCTCACCTCTCGCTTTTCCTAATTCGGGGGTCTCTTAGAGTTTCCCACCCGGCGAGTCTTATCATATGACGACAAGACCAGATTCCGTCGATGGGCAAGTCCCGGAGGTTCTAAAACCGATAGGAAACACCACCGTCAGTAGGTTGAACATAAAACGTTATCGGGTTCCAGTCCCCTGGAACCGCTGCTGAAGACAACAGAAAACGTGGCTCTCGGAGGGACACAAGCAACTTTTTTGGCTCTTCCTCACGGCGAGTCCGAAAGGCAAAATGGCAGTAACAGCCAAAAAGGAAAAAGGAAAATCCTCCCAGCCCGGTCGAAAAGGAACTGAGGCCACTGCCAAGCCCGTCGCGTTACAGATTTACCTTCTGTTTTGGGGAAGGTCCAAAACTTCCAGGCCCACCCGATCCAGTAACGATCACCGGTCATTGACTCATTGCCGGGAAACCCCCAACTCGCTCTCGACCAGTCAGTTTGTCTCGTCACGAACCTTTGCGGTAAGGCTCTTACTCTGACGGGCTTAGCGGTAATACTAGCGCTGTAGTTCCGCACTTTGCCCCCTCTCTCTTTCTTTCTCTCTCTCTCTCTCTCTCTCTCTCTCTCTCTCAGTCTCAGTCCAGTCTCTGGTAGAAGTTGCGAACACCAACTACCAGTGACCAAGACAGGACGGGGAGGGAGTGTGCTCCACTCCCAGCACGGTGACCCATCTTTTCACCCACGTAAGGCATGTTGCTGCGAAGGTTTTGGGTCCCTGGCAATGCCCTTATTTCTTGGTTGATCCAATCCATTATCGATGATATTCCCGCTTCCCCCCCTCTCTAAGACCGTTTTATTTCAACGGGAAAATCATGATGCGATGCTGGGTAAAAAAACGTCTTCTGGGCTTCCCGGGCCACGTGGTGAATCATTACCGTGACCTCCCCTTGCCCAACCCCTCCTTTTCCCGCGTGTACTTTCCCAGGTGAAAGTGCTGTAACTTGTACTCCGTACAGTAACTGGTCCTGTAAACTGGTACGGTGTTTGGTTCTGACCCGGGCCAAGCAAATGGAATCAAGCATTTCCCAGGTGCAGATCGGCGACTCTGACTGGAGCCTCAGGCCACCCAGCTTGTCAAACTTTGGGAGGATTAATGATACATCACTTCACCACATGGCGCAAAGTTACTGCTAGTTCCTCCGTCGGCTGGGAGACTATATGCTGTCTTGCATATGAGGTGAAATTCAATTCGGTTTTCGCGATCTGATCGATCGAGCCTGCCTTGGGATTATCTCATTTCTCAACCATTTTCGCCACCGCACTATGACGGTGTACAGACTAGGGAGGGAGAGAGGGAGAGAAAAAAATTTTTTACTGTACTATTACTCCGTACGGTGTAGATTCTCTCACACAAAGGATTGGCGCAAAGAAAAGAAGAAGAGGAGAAAAAAAATAACATCAAACAGAACCCCGACAGAAAGTGGAAACGAGACCATGATCCTTTGCCGTGTGGCTGAGCGAGAATACGGATGGATGGAGTCCCCAAGAGCAATTGAATCATGATGATTGAATGGTGACGGCAAGGAAAAAAGACCCCCAAATATGCCGCTTCTTCCATGACTCTTCCAAGTGCCTTCTTTTTTTTTTTCCCTCCTTCCTTCCTTCCTTCCCTAGCCGAGATCCATGCAGTTCCACGTGGACACACGTGGAGAAGCGATGGCGGTCGCTCGGGGCAGCTTAGCTGTCGGTCAGTTGGGACTCGCGCCCGGTCTAATCATCTATGGAGTAATGTTTCGCGATGTCCTCAGGGTTTGGGGTCCAAAGGAATTCCACCTCTCGACAAATAAGATCCGGTCTGGGGAATTGCGTGTTTTCGCGAACTCTCTCCCCTTGCTTGGTATGATTTCCTACCTACCTAGGAATAGGATTTTTCTCCTTTCCGTCCGGGCTCTAGGACCCCTTCGCTACGGCCGCTCAACCAATACACACATGGCTCAGCGAGGGGAGAGGTACGTACACTTTCCCCGAAGTAGGCAATAAAAGGATGATAATATGACATACATGAGAAACGGGCAGGCAACAGGTAGGGTGCACTAACCACTAACCACGACGGAGCGATGGGTACCTACCGACATACCTCAACCTGTAGGCTGTAAGCTATCATCCTTGTCCAAAACCCTAGCTTATTTACACATGGCATCTCAACCTTGACGTTGCCAATGAAAGACAGACAGACAAACAAACAAACAACCCCCATCAGGGCCAGGCGGTTTCAAAATTCCAGAAAATCCCTGTTGATTGTACCCATTCAGAAAAAAACTGGAGACCGGGTAGTTCTACGGGTGGGTGTAAAAGAAAAAAAGAAAAAAAAGAAAAAAAGAGACCTCTCCAGTCTCCAGTCTCCATCGACTTTTAGTTTCGGCCGCACAAAAAAAAAAAACTCCACGGTGTATCGTAGGCTTGCTTCTAAGCTAAGAAGCTATCTGCAAGATAGCTAGGAGCACGACTTTTTGCCGCGTGGACCGCGGCTAACACAGAATACTGTATGGAGTACGGACTACGGAGTACCTCGCAGCAGCTATCCGTCCCTGGTTTGACGGTGTCGGGTGTACCATTCATGATCCCCCCCGAGTTGACGTATCACCAACAACCCGCAACTATGGAACATGGGATGAGGGAGGGGGAAGAAGATCCATTCATTCCATCAATCCTTCCTTCCTTCCTTTCCGTCCCGTCATCTCACCCATGTCCAAGATTCGCGGGAACCAAAGTCCCTAGCCAAGTCCCTGTCGCTCGGTTCTCCAGGGCTTCGAAGGAGCATCAAATTGAATCCTTCTCTGGGGTTGGGGATGGGGCCAAGCATCAGAAAAACGCATCATCATAGTCTCAACTATCCAAATGTAGGAATCCGTAGTCCGTAGTCCGTACCTGAATGGATGGAGTATGCGTGTAACACAGTTACCAGTCCCCAATAAGATTAAGTTGGCCAGCTAGTTTACTACCTAACTTGGTGTAGGTAGCGATGAATTCGCCTCCCTTCTTGCCTCCACCCTGATCCTCCCCTCCATGACGCGCAAAAAGCGAGAGGTCTGATCGCTGAATCTGAGATGAGCCCCTTGCTATCTAATATCTCCCAAGTCCCAACCTACCTAAAGCCTAGGAAGGATCTAATTAAAACAGAGCAAGGCTCCCAATTGAAAAATAGGGTTTCCTGGTCTCTGGGATCGGATGGCCACTAGGCTTGAACGAGTCATCAAAGGAACGGACTACCACGTAACACTAACTAGCCACTACAATCAGAAGTGCCATGGTTTATATGATAGAATGATAATATATACGAGGCTCAAACTGGCAGATAAACGGGGTGGACAGGACATCAGGCGTACAGAACCTAAACTAGTTACTCCAACGGATGGGATTTCCATACCCTCTCTATACTCCGTATGTAGGCTAGGCAACCACCTCATTCTATTACACATAACTTAAGCGGTCGAGAAAGGCATCAATCAAATGTGTAGCTGTAACTTGGAAGCGGATAGCTAGGTAGGTACCCAAGACCGAGACGAGGACTTGTATCCGTAGCTGTATACTCCACGTCTAACCGACCAAAGTTACCTAAGTAGATAGATAGCCTTGAGGCGCCGTAAAGTATTTTCACGATCAGATCACCCCGTCAGGGCGGCTAGGAATGTAGGAAAGTCGATCAATTGAAAAAGCCTCCTTCCCTTGCCCACCGTATCTACCGAATGGCCCTATAGGCAATCAGCATCGGCGAACAAGGGGATCCACTCCGGGAAAAGCAAAACACGAAGCGGTGAGGCCAGAGGGCCCTGATGGCGCAATCCACTTGGGATACAGAGCATTCTAGTATATCTCTTAGTCTTAGCGTGTTTGGACCTTGGCCTGTACGCTATTTTGTTGGTTAGTTGATTAGACTGGTGTCTTTTCCTTGATTCCTCTACCGTACGGATTAGTGACGCGGGAGAATTTTTCCAGACTTGCGGTAAGAGAAATCATTCGCTTGTGGTCCGTTGACGTGGAACAAGGCGTCGGGTGGAGAAGAACAAAAAAAAACACCCCCCCAAAAAAAGCGTTGGATTCTGATGCCCCCAAGCCCAGTAGCCTCTCTCTTCTAACGATGTCTCTCCCGTTGGCGTCATGTATTCGCCCGTTAGGACGGAGTACTGAGTACTTCCTGTCAAATTCTGTTGATCACAGGTTCCAGTATGCCGCACAGATGTCAAAGAACAATGCGGAAGGATTCCACTTACTCTCGGTCGTTGTGCGCTATGGGCCCTTGAAACCCGTGTCACCCGTCGCCAGATGAGGTCTTAGAGCCGGGTGCGGTGAGTTTTGGGAGGGAAAGGAGGATCAAGGAAAAGGAAGGCGAAGTCGGCTGAGGTATTTACTAAATGTGGGTTTATCTCGTTACTCATAATAACGCTACAGACTGAACTAGCTACACCGTGTGTAGCTGGTGGACAGAGTATAGCCTCTAACCAGCAGAAATCAGATAGATATCTTCATCAGAAAATCCCCACTATATAGAGTACATGCTGCAAATGCAAGGTTCCAGCATATCGGTTGCCCCTCCCATTCCAACCTACTCTAACTTTACAATTTAGTGAGCTGGTAGCTCCCCTATAACATGCGAAAGTATAATGATGATCCCTGACCGCCACGCGAGACGGCGAGACATATGACAGGGATAATCCCATGGACCAGCGTCACCAGCCAAACAAGGCTGAGGAGTCTAGAATCCCATCCTTCGGCAATTGGCCACCGGGTTGCTCTTTACGGGTAGAAAAACGTCCAAGAGACAAATTCGTAACTAAAAACTAAAAATAAAGAGAAAAATCAAACAACGGTCTCGGGATCTGAGACTGTTACTGTTACTAGTTCAGGCAGACGGCCGTTCCGTCGGGACTAGATGGACCAGAGTCAGTAGTCTGGCGATGTGGCTTGCGACCGAGTCATTCGTATTCCGGCCTAGGTCTCTATCGATGGATCAGCCACGGTTGACTGCTAAGGTTTTGGTGGCTGAACAACTAACGTAAGTCGACTGTTTGTCTCGGGTGTTCTTGCGCTACACGGTTTGAGGGGATTTTGGTTGGGATCGGATGTCTGCAGGTTAAGTACGGAGTATGGATCATGGTTTGGGATATGTATAGATCCGCCAATGTCAGGGACTGACTGACTCCCGTCTCGGGCGGTTGACTGGTGGACTGGTGGAATCTAACTTCCGCCTCGGTTTCACTGTTGTCTCTTGCGTTGTCAGTTGTCGCCGTGTCGGACTCACAGACTCCTGGACGGGGCTGGGTCGGGCTGCAGGAAGCCATCCTCCCCGAGAATGACAAGTGACACGCGATAAACGGAAGTGATGATGGTGAAACCGGCTATCCAAAACATCGGGAGAACGGCAGCTTTCAGGTATCCATAGGAAGGTTTCCGCGATGTCAATGCTGCAGGATGCCGAAACATATGACACACGGTGTAGAACTCGTCGTCAACCGGTATCCTGAATACTAATGATTCTGATATCATTTGTTTGTTTATTTACCTATCCGTGCTTTGTAGCCTTGTACATCTCATCAGGGACCAGTCGGCTAGTTAGTCCTACTGTAAGCCCCGTTGTCTTGGTCTCTTGGTCGGTTCTTGTCATTTTTTCCCACCGCAAGTCTGCTTTCATCTGACGCGTTATTGATTATTCCATGGCTTCTAAACCCTTCCACCCTATCCTCTAGCGTGCTAGTGAACCAGGCATCCGAATTTCGTACTATCACCGCCACACCCGATCTTGAATCCATATTCCATTTCCATACGTAGTACGCCATCCTCCATCATCATTCATCATCAATATCCCGTCCCCCACCTCTCAGTCTTACCCATTCCAGGTCGCTGCATAAGTGGGCCTCCCCGATAGGCTATAAACAAGTACCTTATCGGTCAGTTATCAGTTATCATTATCAAACCCGTCTCTGGCCTACTCGATAGGGTCTAGTCGGGTCTAGGTAGCCTCGCTCAGTCTGAGACCACGGAGTACGGGGACACTCTCCGTAATTCGTATCGCAAGTATTCCCAAAAACCAGAGCGACTAAAAAAGAAAGCCAGCTACTTAACTAACTACGGAGCAACTAATCTCCAACAACAACCACAGCGGGTGGGGCACGATTCCCCATCCTGAAACCTGCCTACGGAGTAGTCGGAGTCAACAGCCTCTTGCAGTTGGAGGGAATTTATCATCCTTGCGGCATAGTTCGGTCGGGTCTAGTTGGGTCTGGGCTAGTTTTAGGAGTTTTGACTTAGTCGCTGGAGGACCCATCTCTAAGAGCGGTCAAGGCTGGTGGGGCCACCTGTGGTGTACACATGTTGTGTGGATTGTGGAGATTGGAGAAAGAGAAGGCTTTAGTGTATTCTGTAGAGTGTAGGACTAGGCTAAAGGCTTACGGCGGAGGACTCCAAAGGTATTATCCTGGGATCCACTTCACACGCTGGACTAAAAGCTGACTAGTGCGGAAAAGAGAGGAACTTGGAAGAAGAAGAGAATACAGACTACGGAGAGCCAGAAAAAAAGGGCAAAGGGGAAATGATGCGGAAGCCACGTGGTGGCTCAAGGTTAGATAGTTTGGAACTCTATATTGAGTCGGCTCCCCTTTGGGATTCTCCATCACAGGAATAAATGGGGTTCGTGTTTGTGGTTCTCGCCCGGTTAACTACGGGTGTTTACTGTTTGTGTCTCGTAACTTGTAACTGGATCTTCTCGGAACTCGGTTTTTTCTCGGTTATGGAAGTTCGGTAGAACGTCCTGTATTTTTCTTTTCCTCATATGATGATCTCCGCTGGGATGTGCGATGTCGGGTGGACATGTACGGAGTAGTAGTCATGTACGCAATATGGAATTGAAAATCCTATGAGTACGCAAAGATCTTACTATGCTGAGTACTTACGGGATCAATTGTAACTGTACGAAGTAAGGAGATCGACCTATGCATATCGATACCTCCTAAAGTAGGTACATTCCTACGGATAAACGATCATCTCAACACTAACGGAAGTCAGCTTATCCATTACCCGCCCCCTTGACAATAATAGACACGATATACTCCGTACAAATCTACGAAATCATAGTTTTCTAATGGAAGCCGTATAGAATTCACTAGTGGGAGTGGTTTTACCAGAGAACCTCATCCTTCAACCGGACTGACCGAGAAATCCAGGGAGCTTACGGATAGGTACAGATCTCTCTAAGGGTTAACTTCTAACACGTAAGAGTGAGACTACACAGTATTGAATAGTATGCACTCCGTATCGCCGAGTGACGTCGAATTGAAGGTCACCCGGAAAATTGACCCTGGGGCTGTCCCATCGGTCCATTAACAGGGCCAGCCCGTTCCTAAGAAAAGAAAAATAGAATTTAGGATTCGAAGGTGCCCCAGTTCGCCCATCGGTTAAGCCGACCAAGTTGAACTCAGTCGGTCCCAGCCGCCTATATTTTCTCCATAGGTCCGTGGGGTTAGTTTGCAGTCGCCAAAAACTCTCTAGCGCAGAATGGTGACCATGTGATAGATCATATTGTCGGAGAGGAGAAAATAATAGAGATGTTAATTATCACCGGTCGGTCGTCGGTTGCATCCTTCCCGTATACATAGTTACTGACTTACTGTACGACTCTGTAAACGGGAATCAATTTCAATAATTATATCATATGTTGCACTCCGCCGAACGAACCCATTAGGGAGGTGCTCATTCCATGGTAGGATTAATGAGTTAATCTATTTGAGAGGAAGACGGCGGTCTCCGACTCCGCTTTTTGCCAGGTTTCACCTTCCTTCTCATGTACGGCTCAGGGGGAGGCGCTAGAAGGCTTCCAGAAGGATTCTGGAAACCCGCTAGAAGGGTGGAGATCGCGTTTCGCTAGTCTCTTCTGCTTTGCTTCCTCTTTGGGGGTCCCCTCCGTTCATGTTGGGGACCCGTCTTTCATGCGATCCTTGGGTCGGGAAAACAGAATCCTTCCCTGTCCATCTATTTTAGTCGATTTCGAGAAGCCTAAAGAAAAAAAAAAGAAAAGTCTTCCGTGGTTCTCCTGGGGAGGCGAAAAGGGTGATAAATCCTCCGGACGAGGATCGGACGGGTGGCTATGATGTAATCGGCCACCGACCATACGGAGTACGGAGTCCTTGGTCGATGATCCTCATCCCCCATGTTGACTGAAATTTGAGACGGTCAAGCCCTCCGAGCCTAGTCGCCGGAGGACTGCAGATCAGTCCTCCGAGGGCCGACAGTAGTATACTCTATAATAGTGTATACTGTGAGTCTGTGACACAGGACACTGTCATCTACATAGAGTGTACCTAGAGGTGCCGGGGCCGCCGTCGGCCTCGGAGGAACACACATCCTTACAGAGTACAAAGTTACCGTACGGTACGGTAAGCAACACGTGGAGGATCTGCCGGGAAGGCGGTCAGGCGGATCAGCTGACTCCATGTGGTTGATGCCCAAGGCCCGCATGCCAATAGGAAAAGAGCCGGGGCTGCGTCTTGTTTGATGGGAGGCCGCTTCCTGCCTTCCACGCGAACCCGTCATCAACCGGGATGTCCGACTTCCATGTTTGTCCTACATTGCTGCATTGCGTTCCCGATTGATTGATCATTGCCTTCCTTCCTTTCCCCCTTCGTATCAGGCCCCTGTCTTCGCTCTCTCCGGGCGAAGGATTCGGCTTATCCATTCCCCTGGGATCGTCCGCTTTGTTGGCCATGTTCATTCATCTCCATGCTGATATCACCGACATCCCGGGGTTTTAAATATAGAATTCTATCTGATTCCTTCGGGGCCCCGGGCCTCTCCCCCCTAGTCTAGAGAAATCGTCCGTCTGGGCATAAAGGATAGCGCTTCTCAATCTCTTGTCCCCCAATTCCCCCTGAACACCGACATCGTGCAGATGGGGACGATAGAAGCAGCCCGGTTAACTGCAGTGCGCTTCATGGCCCTCTGTCGGTCAGAGAACTGTTTGTCAGGTCCTCGGCATGAAGATCACCGGAACTCAACACTCCCCTAGGGCTCCAAAGCACAGCGTGGACTTTCGCCCCCAACATTCGACTGGACCACTCCTGGTCAGTGACATGCGCGCTACTCCGTTCAGGAATTCCTCTCGTAGGTACCCAACTCTGACCTGGCTAGAAGACCCTAGCATGCACATTTCATGCAGTAGTCGGCTCTCCTGTCGCGTTGCTGATTCGCCGCAATCCCGGTAGACATGCTGAGGCACGGCTTCTAAACTGTTGAGCGTCGACTACTGTGGTCAGAAATTAAAGCTATCAACCCCCCTCCCCCAAGCGTCACTGTTGCTGGGGATGTCACGTTCATTATTCCGAACTCCGCAGTCAGTAAGATAAGGATCTCCGAGACACATCCGCCTATTCCTAACTTGACCCCGGGTGGAGGAGAATGCCCTCGCCGGACTTGGAAAACGTTCAACCCACGATACCCAAATGATGCTCACTAACGCGATTAGTGCTGGACCAAACGAGGATCATCTGCTTTCCCCCCTTGCTTTTAGCATGCAAAGCTCCTTCAATTCATACCATGGTTACACACCCCGGTCTGGTTTTGGATCAGTTCTGGCACCCTTGTTGGTCTATTCCTATCATATCAGATCATATCCCTCCTCGCTACTCCGTAGTCTCCTCTTGTATTAGTGTGGCGATCATTCTCCTCTTCTTTCCGGCCCTGATCCTTGTCGCGTCTGTCGTGTCCGGTCTACCTTTTCGTCCCCAGACGCAAACTAGACTCGGCTGTATCCTAACCCAGCCGATTTGGTCCGGCCCAGTCCAGTCCAGTCTACGATGGAAAGAGCAAAGAATGAAGAACTAAATCGTCTAATCCCCGAACGAAGGATTGCTGCGACTCCACAACGCGGTCCCCTAGTCCTCGGCAGTCTGTGTCCACGATCCACACCTTATGCACCGCGAGAATGAATGCGCATAGGAGAGGTGCCCCCTCAAAGGATTTGCTGCATGCTGCATTCTTACATGTGTGCCATGCAAGGGAAGAAGAGAGGTCCTCTGCTAAAGTGAGGGGGATGACTGACTGGGATCCTGTGCATAGCACATAGCACATGCCACATGCCACATACCTCCCACACACCCGCAGACCATGTTCCACGTTCCATGCTTCCCATGCTCTCTTGACCTCGATGGTTTGATCGGCGACGTGTGTGAGGTTACAGTACATACGTGGACGGCATAGATTACCGTGCCACGCTACATACCTGCTCTGTACGGTGTACGTGCAGATTTCAGTTGAATTTTTTTTATCTTTGCCGCCGGTTGCCTGCCTTAACGGAGTATCTCTATCCCCTCTCTTCTCGTCACCCTTTTTTGTAAACAGCACGAGGATGGATTTACAATTGCCAGAGTCGAGACTTGACCCTGAATCTGAACAGGTAGGAGGCACAAACAGAAAACAAAAACGAGTAGGTAAGGAAATGGGATTCTCACAGAACCAACAACGAGAAGAAATAGTTCATATGACAACAAAGACAAGCCTCAAGTCCAAAGCCTTCTTTCTACCTGTCTTATTTATCTATCAACTTCCTCTATATTCATCTTCCCCAATTACCCGATCTGGTAGTTGATCTACCATTTTCTACCGAGCAAAAAGGACTAAGTCCAGACCGGCCTTGTCGATAGCATTAACTAGAAAACATTTTTCCTCCCACAGTCAAGTGTCAACACTGGACGGTCTAATTCCGTAATTCCGTCCTGGTCTTTAGACCCTACCTAGCTACCAACAGAGGATAAGTGTCAACGAACTAAAGCCCTAGTTGCGTTACTAGAACAGATTGGAAACCCCCATCACTATCACATCATTTCAATTTTTTTCTTTACTCCGTACACCGGGGTATTCCATTCAAAACTCGGGTTTTCCCTACCAATGAGATCGTGGATTCGGACCAACGCCTTGGGTGCCTGTTTCCAACATTAGACCTTCTTGGCTGGCTGGTTGCGAGGTCAGGTGGCTAGTTAGCTAGGTAGATAGCTAGGTAGGAACTGACGCTTGGCGGAGTTAAGACTC
Organism: Aspergillus affinis; assembly: GCF_023601865.1. Taxonomy (NCBI): domain Eukaryota; kingdom Fungi; phylum Ascomycota; class Eurotiomycetes; order Eurotiales; family Aspergillaceae; genus Aspergillus; species Aspergillus affinis. Next base: position 605,921 of record NW_026515784.1, read on the forward strand.
TTAAGACAGGGGTCGATGCGATTTCCTTTCTGGGTCTCAAGGAAGGAAGGGAGCTTAGGTGTAGGTGTACGGAGTAGACGGGGATGCGGTAGTCTACGACCCGTTCAATACTGTTTACTGGTTGTGGTTAGATAGGTGGTTTGGCTGTCCAGCAGCCGGTCGGGGCTGTCGATGTTAAGCTGTCGGTGGTTTATTCCGTACTAGTAGGGTGCACATAGTTGTTGTGGGTACATGCTCTACTCAATGCTGGGTGGACTCATTGATTAAGGGTACTATGCTAGACTCTGGTCCATATACCGAGTTGATAGAGCGATGGAGGACGAAGGATGCAGGCGTCTCTATACAGTGTACAATATAGAGATCATTTCTTAGATTAAAATTGCTAATTAGCCAACTAACAGGTCAGGTCGTGTAGTTAATGATATGTTCTTTGCTAGAGTGAAGAAGACTAAGATCCATCCACGTCTCAACCATCCCGCCACCATTTCCCCAACGAACCACCCGAACCCGCCATAGCGACCACCTCTTCGAAGCTGATCTCGACCCGGAACATCCGGCCGTCGGCCGTCCCGCTGCCCGCGCCCACGGGACTGATCAAGCCCCAGCTCACGAGCTTCTCCCACGCCTCGCGCGCCACGTCGCGACCCCAGACTCGGCCCGGGGTGGCGGCCGCGCCGGACACGGACGCCGAAGTCTTCGCCGCCGTCAGGAGACGCACGTATTCGGCGTACGCGGCGGGGAAGGAGAGCGCGAGGGGTCCGGCTGGGAATGAAGAGCCGGCCTCGAGACCTGGGTCGAAGAGCGCGGCCAGCCGGGTGGCGGCGAGAAGGAGCGAGAGGAGCATCGAGGAGGAGCTGGCGGTTGCGGAGGCCGAGAAGGGGAGCGGTGCGGGATCCAGACAGGAGAGACTCTGGCTGCTGAAGGTGGTGGCGGTGGGGATCTGGAGGGATAGTGTTGTGTCGTTGTTGTTGGCGGGATACGTGCTGTAGTGCAGTTCTCCCAGTCCGATCAGGGCGCTGGTCAGGAACTCTTTGACGGACTTTGATTGGTGATAGATTCGTTGGAGGTGAGCTTGGAAAGCCTCGTCGCACCAGAGACCCTTAGTTCGAGGTTAGTCTTCTGGTTCAGGAGGGAGGCTAATGCCTGAAAGAAAAAGAAGAAGAAGCTTACTTGTAGATAGACTTTCCACCCCTCCAGTAGTCTACTCCATCCTTCCGACTGGACTAGCGCGTGCTTCTCCGCATCGGTCCCCTCCACATACTCCAATACTTCGATCTCCTCCAGGTTCAACCCAGCATAACAGATGTCGGAGAACGTGTCGAACGTCCGGGGAAGAGGAACGTAGACGTATCGGTGACTGAATCGGCTTTTCACTCGTTTTTCGAGCATCTCGGTGACGTCCACCTTGGTCGTCAGCCCTAGCACCGCCACCGGTGCCTTCCGCGCTTGCGCAATATCAAACAAATTATACAGCAGGGTTTGGCGCCGGTGGGTCACGAAGAGATCGAACTCGTCCAGAATGATGACAATGGACTTGGCCGCCGTCACGGTCTCCGCATTTTCCGGCGAGCCAAACAGCTCCTCTGGATGCGACAACAGAGCGAGAAGCGTCGCCATAGTGTCGGCGTAGCTGCCCACTTTCCCAGCCTCGTCTTCCGTGTTGGTCTCGCGGCCAAGCTGGCGCCACATCTCGCGGAGCGCCAATCGATCGTCGGTATGCAAGAATCCGTTGAGGCGAACCACGTGGAAATCGTTCTGGTGTTCTTTTCTCAACGACGCGATGATGGTCTCGACTATCGCCGTCTTCCCGGACCCTCTCGATCCCAGAAGCAGCATTGAGTTCCCCTCGCCAACGCTGACCGTCTGCTCCAGTAGTTGTTCCACTTTTCGGTATTCATTCTCCACACCCTTCAAAGGAATCCGTCGCTTGCCGTTTAGCTTCTCCAGGACAATCGAGGTCAATGTCTGCAGTTCATCCGTCAATCCTGCCTGAGATAGAGCACGGAATGCTTCAGCGTAGCTAGGTAGCGAGGTGGCCGCAGCTGCGACCTCATCCGAACCTTGACTTTCTTGGTAGGTCAAGTCCTGCTGCAACTGCATCGACACCAGGTCATCCAGCCCGTCCTGGTAGTCATCCGCAGGCGGGGATTGCTGCGATCCGTGGCCCGTAGCTACCGCTCCACTTATATCCTCCTTCGCATCCTCGAATCTCACCATATTCCTCTTAGACCGCGTCCTCGTAGCCCGAGCCGGTCGTTTCCCCTCGTCTTCTTCTTCTTCTTCTTCTTCTTCTTCTTCTTCTTCCTCCTCCGGCTCTCGCGGCGGCGACTCCCCAGCATTCCCTTCAGTCTGCAACACCGGCCTCGTCCTGCGCGCACTCCTCGAAGTAGTTCCTGTCTGTCCAGAGGCGGCTGTTGACCTCCTCACCGGCGTCTGATTATTGGCCTCATCTTCGAACCTTTGCGGCGCTTTGCGCTGCCGTCCACTCGACCGCAGTCCCGTCCTCGAAGGGGTATTACCCGCCTGTTTATCACCACCCGTTTTCGTCATCCCTTCCTGGCCCGGAGTCTGCCCTGCTTTCGACAATCGGCGACGCCGCGCCGACCTCGATGTACTCGGTGACCCATCCTCCTCTTCTGTTCCTTCCGCTGGATCACCTAGCGATTTATTTCCGGTTGTCTGTTTGCGCGGCGTAGGCGACATCTCCTGCTCATCGCGCATCGCGGTGTCTCCGTCCGAATCCACTGGCTGGTCCTGATCGGATACCCTGCGTCGCTTGGCGGATCGGGGGTCTTTCATTTTGAGTTTGGTTTGGGGTTTAGTTCTCGGATATGCGTATGTGTGAATATTCGGTGGGAGGTCAGGGATGTGTTTATTCGAGTGCGGACTTCGAGATCATGAGTGTCGACTCGAGCTCGGTTTTCGTCCGTCGTTGAATAGGATAAGAGTTCGCGGGTCAACGTTTCCACTGCATCTATCGTCAAGAAACAAATCTGAGTTTTCTCCTTCCGGGAAGACTTTCTCAGCTCTCGACCTCCAATCCAGAAAACAGCCAAGCTTAGCTCGGGAAGATAGTTATATCGATTGAAGCTGAAGACGGGAGGGAAAAAAAGGAATGGTTTCGACGATTGCAGACAGTGCGATTCATCTAGAGATTTATCACATTCAGTTCAATTGGTTAAGTCCCACGAATTCACAATCGAGGTGATGACGGGGAAGGGCGATACAGCAATGGGCCGTTGTTTGTCGGAAGGCAAAGTCCCGTTCGGAGAGAACTCCAGACATCCGGATCTTGTCGCCTGAGGCAGACAGAGTGACGCGAAGTCAGGTGATTCGGTCGTTGTAGCTTCGGTGTTGGTCCTTTGGTGAACTGTTGTTATTTGGTCTGAACAGTAAATTTTGGTTCATCTCTGTGTTGATTCCGGAATGATTTGGGGTATTAGAGATACTACTGGTTGTTGTTGGAGGCTAATGAGTTTGCATCGTTATATTTTTACCACTTCACTAATATTTATAGATCCGAAGAATGAAACCATTTGCATTATATTTGCGATCCAGATCCAAATATTTTAAACAAAGACATCGATTACTATTTCAACATGTGTCAGTCTGTACTTGGATAGATCCCAAGTAGACCTACCATGGATTCGGAACCATGTCCTTAAGTATGCATTTGATATCATTCAAGGAAGTAAAAGGTAGATTCTAAGTTACATAGTTTAGATCAGGCCCCATGGTTCTTTATCGCCTGTAGACAAAGAGATAAGGCAAAGAAAGGGATAAAACACCATTGCGCCGCCCTGCGTTCACAAGCCCAAAGGATAGAAGAAATAATAAGATATAATAGGTGACAGCATGCATATGACCAAGCAGATGGTTCATGTGTATGGGGTGCTCCGAGGGCCAGGCAGATCATCGTGAAGCTAATATGGTTTATGAGAATTTACCCGCTTGGAACGAAGATGGGTAACCCCATTTGGTTATCAAAATTGGTATGGAGAGTCGGGTTGGATAGGTGGCACTGTCAACGCATAATTCGACAGGTTGGATTTAACATGAGGGACGATAGGTGGGCGAGAGTAGATGGTATCTGATGTTGGTCTTTGAACTTGCCGACATATAGAGACGTCCAAGAGGGCGTTGCAACAGAAGACCGACGGGAGTGATGACTGGAATAGAGGATGCGAAAGAGAGAAAGATCACTTAGATCCCCACCCACGGAGTTTCATCCCTTCTTCAATCGCAGTCCATATACCCTCGACGACCTCCCGATCCCGCCAACGTCCGGCTCCGTGAACGCCGCCCTTATCATCCCATCGCTCGACCGAAAAGCTTTGGACGCCGCGTCCCCATCCGCGGACCTCTCGCGGGACACCCTCGCCGCGCCATCCAACGTGGACACCGGTAGCGTGCTTGAACAGCTCTGGCGGCGACGACCACTTGTACGACTTGAATTGCCAGGTCTGACCGGTCGTGAACACCGCCACCAGTCGGTTCCAGTAGTCCGGCCGGAAGTTGGCTGTGCTGTCGACCAAAATAAAGCGCGTGGGCTTTCTCGACGAGCCCTGTGAGCTAACGGCACGAGAAGAGGAGCTAGACGCATCGGCGTTCATGCGCAGTGGGCGTGAGATGTACAGAATATTGGAGCTGGGCATGGAGAGGGTGGGATGGTCCGGCGGCACGAAGACACCGTCCTGAAGGAATGACCGGACATTGGACATGCGGATGAGCGACGATGCCGACGGGGAGAGAAGGATGATGGGGTCCTGCGTCTTGGAGCTGCCTTTTCGGGACTGAGAGAGACCGGCCGATGGTGCGGGTATCATGGACTGCGGTTTGCTTCCGGGTTTGGTGCCGGGAGGATATTGCCCGGCTCGCGAGCGGTTACGACCGAGGAAGGTCTCTGCGGTTTTGCGGACATGAGAGAAATCCTGCATGGAGGGGCAAACCCGATCAGTATCATGGGCCCGATTGAAGAGAAATGAGATGAATTCGCGCTTTGACCTACCGTAGGCTTTATCCCTCGCAAAACACTGTTGCGATCTCCCAGCTTTCGCTCTCCGTTGTAAATCTCCTGCAATCTGGGATCGATGACCTTGGTAGCCTTCGCTTGCTGAGCCCCAGCGGCAGGCGCGCCGGCTCCGGGTGCACCGCTGGCAACAATAGAGACTCCACCAGTAGCACCAGAAGCGATATTGGCAGAGGCCTGGGCCTGAGCTGCTGCCGAAGCGGCGGCGGCGGCGGCGCCCTCCAAAGGCTTGATATATTCACTCTCGTCGGAGGCGCCTTCCAGCCAGGTAATGAGATCCAACCGTTCGACGAAAATGAGGTTCTGGACCTTTTCTTCCTCCTCGCCTTCCTTGCGCTCCTTCTGCTTCAACGATTCGTTCAATTCTTGCGCCGAGGCGATGTACTCGGGAATTGCGACATCCTTCTTCTGCCAGGCGAACAATATACTGCGCAAGTCGACGGCGGAGTCCGAGGAACTCGACACGAAACGGGTTGGCGCAGTAAGGGGAATGGTCTGTAGCTGTGGGGTGGTAAAGTAGAGATGGGTGGCCTTGGCCAGATCGTCGGTGACATTCTGGTCTGAGAGCTCATCGGAGGTGGTCGGCGTGGGAAGACTGCCAGCCGCGATGGCCCGGCGAAGGGCCACCAGGGGATCCTGCAGAGAGGGATCGCTGGCCATGGTGATGTGATACGGTCGACAGAGTAGGAATTCTCACCACACCCGGAAATTGCTTGAGAGGAGCCAGACGGGGGCGAACAGGAGGGGAGGGTCGGTGAGGAGCTGCTGGTCGAGATCGAGAAGCAAAGAAAGCGAGGCGGCGGGCACGTGATCCGCCGCGATCAATTGCCGTCGCTATCGACCTTCGAATCCTCTCACAACCACAACCACGATTCATTCTCAAGGAGACAAGTTGGTACGTCTGTCTACACCAGCCTCCTCTATTCATAAATGGTTGGGGATTCCTCATTTGCATGTCTTCTCTACAGCCCAACCCTGCAACGCACGCCAACCCTTCAACTCAGCCTCACCCAGATATTTGCGGTAGTTTCTAGACTAGAAAGGGTCTGTGATAGTAGTGTATAACTGAATTGTTTTGCTGCAAGTTCCGTCTGCTTGCCGGATGCGGGTACCGCCGCTTTTATGAGGGCAGCACGTGAGTGCTCCGTGTGCGTTCCGGGACACTCACTGATCGCTCACTGAGCACGCACCGGCTCCTCCGGTCACTCCCGGATTGATCTGGCCGGCTCACTGAGTGATCCCGGAGCAGCTCTATCTCGTCCACAGTGCTCCTTCACGTGACTACCATGGTCTTTAAACTGCGTACGAACTAACGCACTCTAGTCTACAGGCATTCCATCACTTTTGTAATGGCATCACGAAGACAAGGATTGAATACACCGTGTTGCTTACAGTACACAAGTGCTAGACAGATTCCTCTTTAGATTACTTGCTGCAAGAGCAGGATTTCGCTGCCAAAAATAACCCTACTAGGATGTCCTTCACCCCAGAAAATAATATAAATACTGGCTTTTCGCCTTCCTTCCTTTTATTCCTTTTTACTATCCTACATATAGCGAACTTTTATCTCATAGTCTTTCTTTTTCAATTCCATTACATCCCAGTCACTTTTATTGCACGATGGCTGTACGCTCTGCTTCATGGAAGGCCTCTCAGGCTGAAAAGAGGAAAGAAGCGTGCCGTAAGCTTCGTCTTCAACGGGGATACGACGTAAATGCGAATGTCCAGAAAGATGCCGAAAGAACACGGGGTAGAGCCTCGATGAAGACCAAAGAGGACTATAGGAAGAGAGTGCGCAAGTACGAAGAGTGAGTTTACGTTCCACTTATATAATTCCTTTACTTATACTAGTTCATTAGGTTTCTTATTGAGCAGAGAAATATGCCCGACGGATATACCATTAAAGAGGGACATCCGGCTCCAAGCTTAGAGGAGCTTAAAGCTTTCATGCGCTGGCTTATTGAGTCTACAAAAGGCAAGATTGCCTCAGACGGACGGCCAACTATGCACACGATGTTAGTTCGGGCCCAGCAGTTTGTTCCAGGCTTCTTCCTTGAAACTGGGAATGAGATACCTCGTTGTGATCGGCAGGAACTCTACTATGTAAGCCCTAGCTTCTTTCTTATTACGTATTTATCTAATCAGTACAGTGGATCGAACATGAATTGGTTGAACAAGGCCTTCTCTCAGCAGTCACAAAGCCAAAGTACAATTTTAAACTAAGTGATTTTGAGCGTGCCATAGTCACTCTCTGGGCTACCGATGACGCCTTCTTCACACATGGGAGACACCGTGTTCAATTCCATTTTATAACTCTCCAGTACCTGTGCGCAGGCTCTAGAGTATCATCTTTGGCCCCTGCATCCGAGAACAAAGATGGGAGGGGACTCCGTTATAAAGTAAGTCTTACAGTATATTATTCATTTGTGAATGCATATACTAACAAGAGAAGAATATTGATCTCGTGTTGTTTCGCGCTGATGATGCTCCTTGGAGGGTTGGATGGCGACTTAATCAACAGTTTGTCAAGAATAACAAAGACCCTAAAAATACAATGTACGCAGTTACCACCTTTGCTTGTTTCTGACTCGGTTCTAACAACAGTAGGTTCGGAACCGCTATTTGGGACTGTGACGAGCCCATTTACGCAGGCGCACTATATCTTGTAGCACTGGCTCTTGCTGATAATGCCCTCTTCGGGTTTTCAACCCCTGAAGAATTCTTTGAGCAACGAATCCCAGAGGGAGAGAACGAATTGGTCCTCAGATGGAATGATGAAGCTAAAGACCGATGCATTGTCAGAGGCGTCACGGCTGAAGGGGTCAGTGAAGAACCGTTAACTAAAGGGACATATCAGTTCGATTTCAAAAGAGTCCTGGCCAATGCTGGTTATTTTGTAACTGCTACAGTCCATGCAATGCGCCGTGCTATAGGGGCAGCCGTCGATGGTTAGTCTTAATGCTATGCTTTACTTGTGTCCTTTTTTGGGCTAACAGACTATGCAGGGAAGTATACCGCGGCTCATGTTGCCCAGATCCTGACACAGAAGTCTACAGCTGTCTATGGAAATGACTACCTCGCAAACTGTTCTGGCGTAGATGTCTTTAACGCACTGAAGGGCAGACTTGCCGACCACACTCACATCGACTATTTTCAGGGCTACGGGCAGTTCCACGAACATGGACTCCCACGTCGTCTGCCCATCGAAGAGGAACAGACTATCGAAGCAGATCCGCGCCTGATAGCTAAAATCGCAGAGTCCTCTGAAGCGATATCTGACAATGAGACCAGACGTATATCTCGCGAATGCGCAGTACTGCGGAAAAAGATCTACTTGGAAAAACTCCAGCGATATCAAAGTAAATGGGTACAAACTCGGCGTGATTGGAAGGTCCTCACCAGGGGCCGTGAACGTCCGGACCATGTCGAGCAGGTTGCGAAAAAGCAGGCGCTGTGCAAGATTATGCCTGAATTAGGGCGTTTGGCAGCAGTTATTTCGTCTAATGAGCCGCTCTCGTTCAACGAAAAAGCCAGCGTGGTAAGAGACCTTTTCACTCAATGTACACGCGATTTTACCGTGACGTATCGTCCGGGAGAGGAGCCCGTTGAGGGCCGATGTCCGGTAGCCAGTTGCGGTAAACTGCTGGAGACGTGAGTTCCCTAGTAATCCCCTACATCAATCTTGCGCTAACATGTAATAGGATCAAGAGACCTAGTCGGAGTACGCATATCCACAGTTGTGTTAAGGGGGAATATGCTCGTAGCATGGAGATTCCGCCTCAACAGGTGAAGTATTGTTGGGAATGTTACACCTTCCATAATGCAGAGACTGCCGCATTTGAAGAGCATTGTGCAGGTCATCTTTCCTCGATGACCAGCCAACACTACGAGGTAATGGTGTATCGCCATACTACTATCCGTGCTGGCTACTGCATTGAGTGCATGTGGAACAACGGGCTTTCCGCAGCCCACAGGATGAGAGCCTTTGACCGAAGTACAGAATTGAGATCTCACGTGGATGAACATATTGACCTAAAAGCATGGCCCTCAGAATGTCCTGACCCCTCCTGTAGCCACCATGCTACCGGAGAACAGGACTACCGTCGGCACCTTCATGACGTGCACCACTACCACAAAACCATCTGTGTGCAATCCGAGAAGGCACACAAAAAACGATCGTTCTCTATACCAGAAGAGGAGTATACTCGAGGGGAAAGCCAGCTGGTGCAGGCAGAACGCCCGCGCAAGCGTCGCAAGAATCCTTCTACCTCATCACCTACCGGTAAAAAGGAACTGAAAATTGCTTTCTGGGAGCCTCCCACAATGCCCGCCAATACGACTTCGACCGTTCTAGCTCTGAAGAAGAACGAGTATCAGGGTAGACCGCAGGCTTTGGATTGGCATACCGGCAACCGCCAAAGCACAATTGTATCAGATGGAAGCCAGAATATCTATAGTGCCCTACCGATCTCATCCGACCCCCCCGGTCTCACGGATGACACCTGTGCCCACTCGATTCGTTCAACAGATTCTTCAACCCATGGGGAAGTTCCTATCGATCCACGGCTTCTAGAGACATCACCTCCGCTTTCATACCAAGTAGATGACGCAAGTAAACGGCCCAGTACATATGGACCCTGGGAGCGTGTGGAGGATCATGTCGGCACTGAGCAGCCGGAGATTAATACCGTGCGGCAAGTGACACCTGCCATCTCTTGTCAGAAAGAAACCTATGGACAAAGTGTCGCTGCTCCCGAGACAGACAACATCTCCATTGAACTTGCACCACCGTCTCCGACTACGCCAAGCAAGAATCCAGGATTGAGGTCCTATGGAACGACCCCAATAGTGGAAACAGTTCCCACCCTAGAAAGCACCTCCAGCATGCACGTTGGCGAAAGCAAAATGGAAGAGGCCGTGAATCCTACAGGACCGATAACAAGAGCTAGAGCTCGCAAGCAAGCAGCCAAGGCTCGTCAAAAGTCCACAAAGTCGCATAAATCAAGTCAGAAGGTTCTGCCCTACAGCGAGAAAGAAGATGATTTCCTCAGAACACTTATGCGAGAATTGGCCACTATCGACGCGGTAACGTTGGCTTTCCAAGAGCGCTTCCCTTACCGGTCTGAGGTTTCGCTTCGGAAACGTTGGTCCATTATACGACCATTATCACGGCGATCGACTCGATCCAGACCACTGGGAAAATCGCATATCTATTGAGGGATTTCGCGTAGATTATACCCTAGAAATGAACCACCTTACTCCAGATGACTATTCAAACTAAAGTCTGTAATTCCGCTTATCATGGCACCAGTCGTCATAGCTCATGAGAAGATGTAATGGGGTAATTCAAAGAGAACACAGTAGCAATTAGAAATTGGAGTTTTCTCCTTTGATTCTCCGCAAATAAGAGCTTGAATGTTTTCTCAGATTCCCTAGTCTATAGGTGACACCTGAGCAGCATTGTGGGTCTACCGAGAAGCGATTATTCAACCGATTTTATATCTATTCAAATGACTGAAGATCTTAATTCAACTAACTACACGAAAAAGAAGCCGATATTTATGCAATTTGGGAGGTTTCCTAGTCGTCAAAACAAGCGACATATCACGATAATACTATCCCGAAAAATGCCGTATAAATGCAATAAAACTGCAATGAATCAATCGGCCAAGAAAGGCGATGATATAAGCGGCTTAGTCATCTTCCGCGGCCACAGTTGGTAACTAAGGTAAGTTAAATCTTGTAACTAAACGACCCATGTCCTTGATTCTGCCGGCACAAAGCCTAACGGGGCTTACAGCCTTTGTTCTGCCGATACGTAGCTATGCACCGCCACAGTATCCTGCTAACGGACCGTATGTTTCATACGGTAATGTACGCGCTGTACGCAACTGTAATTGACTTCTTAGGTTAGCTTCATTACTAGTATGGTATTGTAATAATTCTTGGATTCCTAGCCGTCTCCTTTTTATGAGGGGCTCCTTTCATTGAATACCAACGCGTTCAACCTGTTCATCGGCCAAAATTTGCGAGCTGTCCTTTCAGTACTACCCTGATTTTGTTGTCTATAACACTAGCCTAGTCGTTAAGGATATATGGCTCCAATTGAAGTTTGTGTTGAGCTCCTTGAACAGAATTATTCGATTACTTTCTGTGATGGACTTCTGAAATGTCTGTGATGGATGTGTTGCACTGTGGTTAGCTATGCGCTTCGGTGAACGTACCTATGTCAGTTGGGGCTCAATTGACAGAACCAAACTGGAATTAATTTCCCGCTACGTCGCAACAGATCTCGTAACCCTACGACTCGATTTTCACATCGGTTGGCGAATATATGTAAACAGTTTCGGGCCCATATGGCAATGAAGGCGAAGGGCTTGGAGCACCTCCTCAACAGGACTGGGCACTGACTTTGCACCCAGTGTGTATTTTTTTAGGGTATGTCTAGATCAATCCGACCATCACCAAAAACCGTGTCAAGATGGAATACATAGATCACGTACATCTAATAAGAAGCAACTTCAAAACGCATATCTTATTTGGCAACAAAGCCCAGGTCTTGCAGAAGCTAAAAAGCGTATTTTGCGTTACGTTATTTATATTAATTCAGGCTCGGGATATCTCTAAAATCGAAACATGTTCTCTTGGGCCTTATTCTATGCCATTTTCAACATAGCCTGACTCCACGTCCTCACTCTGAGGGAAGCGGTAGCTTGGTATGTGTCGGTTGACTTGGTCATTGCCCTAAGCAGATATCCTATCGATTCAACTGAATATAGGTATATGCTCGGTGGGTAAAGGTAAAGTGCCATTCTAAACTACAATCTGCCTAGCTATTTATAGTTCCCTTTGTTTACACCTATGCATTCCTGATCCCTTGGTATGCCATTTGGAATGATAGGCCAAACCTAGGCCAAGCAAGGTGCTGTATGGTATGTAGGTTAGGCCAGGATCCTCCACCTCCCTAGTCTGGTTGACAATATCGTTCCAACAGTATGTTTTACGGTTCAATTGCAGGACTGACTCGCCCACCCTGCCACATTACGAACTGCAGACGCGGGATTATTCCTGTATGGCAATAGATAGTTTTGAATTTCCGTAACAGCCCTGTGGAATTTTGCCTTTGAATTCGAGTGACAGTTTCCTGATATCCTCCATCGGCCATTCAGGACGGGCCGTTGTAGGTGGTAGATCGACCGAGTCGGTTAACTCGGTGCCTCCCATGATCAGCGCATCAGTGGGCTTTAGAAAGAACGCGAGAAAAAGCTGTTGAATAGCTGATGAGTCAAAGTGGTGGAAAGGAATTTTCATATCCACACGTCCTGGGCGAAGGAGAGCGTCATCGAGTTTTTCGATATAGTTGGTCGTCATGATTAGGATTATACCTTCCTGCGCTGATACGCCGTCAATGACATTGAGCAATGCAGAAAGTGTTATTCCTTTTGATCGCCGCTCGGAACTGCGGAGTTCCAAGCTGTCGCATTCGGTGATTTCGTCTGTTTCATGCCGGTTCCGTGACAGAGGAATATCGTTGCCGCGTTTCCGAATACCGGCCTGATCTACATCTTCAAACAGAACGATGCATCGTTTTGGAAGGGAATAGAATAAAACAGCCAGACTATTTTTGTTAACATCATTTGCACTAAGGCTGACCATAAAGATCTCGAGCTGTACCATACTGGCAATTCCCAAACACAGACTCGATTTCCCAGTACCGGGCGCGCCCGGCCCATAGAAAAGGTAGCCTCGTCGATACGGAAGGCCTCGAGATTGGTACCAGGAACGGGTACGAGGATGAAGATAGTCTTTGATATCTTCGACAATAGTCTTTTTAAGTTCCAAATCAATGACAACAGTCGACAGGGGCCGAGGTCTCTGTAGTGCCGTCCGTATCCACTGAAAGTCAGGTCCCAATTTGAGTCCGCGTCTCACAACAATGCGATGGCCATCATGCTCGGTTGAGGTCTTCTGGATGCTGCTCAGGAGATCTTTTAGCGCATGCTTTCTCCACGGGGCTGCATAAAGATACAGCTTTTCCATAATTGGAACCCAAGGTCTAGCAGAATCCTTGTACGGTTGACGACGCAGGGCCATTAAACATCCTCGATACGTGAAAAAAGGGTTTCGAATGATGCGGGAGTGAAACGAATTCTTCGAAATTTATCATGTTCCTTCCTCTTCAACTAGAATGGCTTTGGGTCATTTTCGAATCGCACATGGTCCGCTTCAGACAGATCTCCCTCATCGTCCTTCATGTCATAGTACATTCCTGTGCCAGCAACGAATCACAGTGTATGGCTTAAGGTGTATGATTTGAAATCCATCGCATGGCATCATCAAACAGATCGTCGTAGTATCGGATTTCAACTGACGTTGATAACAGTAAAAGGAGGGATTGGAGTTGGTCTCAAAACGATAGTATAGCATACGCACAGAACGCGAGTGGTCCTACCAGGACAAGAAAATAGGCGATAATATCAACGTAAAAATAGGAATAAAGTGAACGAGCTAAAAGCCCGTAGCCCGGGACGAGAGTTTCGAGCAGAACGTCATCCGGAAACGTACTAGAAGTCAATTTTCTTAAAGAGAAAACTATATCAAGTGATAAAATTATTATAAAGGTAGGTCCCGGCAATGAGGTAAAAGAAAAGAACCTCTTATATAACCCAAACGTGTAGGGCGAGGCCATAAGCTAATGTAGATTTAACTAGGCTTTTGCTTAACGACCATTTGAGAGGAAGTCTTAGCAACAATAAACGGGAAATAACCCGTTTTTTGGTAAAATTGGTCCGTTTCATGCAAGGTTGTCGAGCTAATCTAATATAAAGATTATGGCGCAGACAGAGTCTCAGCACTTGTGGGTAATTGCCGGAAGATCTGGCTCCTGTATCCCCCGTCCGGAAACAACTTGGTTGCAATGAGGACGGTGGACGGCCAGAGAGGTAAGCTGGCGCGGATCATGTACCGACTAGAGGGGGGAATCATGGTAGAGACCACTGTCGCTCAGTCATTGTACATCCCCGCTGGATGCATTTACGCCACCTTTATATTGCAGGGTGGTTTTCTCGTTGCGAGAGATTTTACAACGTCTATATCCATCGGTACCATTAGTACTTACATTGCCAGTGACTTAGAGGATATGCTTACACCGCAGGCTCGCGAAGCCTATTGGGATTTGTTTTCTCGTTGCTTGGATGTATGTTTAGCACATGGCCAGTTTAACCGGGCGATCCGGGCTTGGATGGATGCTGAACCTTGCCTTGCAACCTGGGCCTCTTTGCACCGGCACTGGCGCACGGCTATGCGACGTATTTGGGATCTTTATGTACGGGAGATACCAGGGCAATGCCCCTGTGGAACGCAAGGAGACGCTGTACCGCAAGACTACCTATATTTAACCCATCTCAAGTGTCTGCTTCCCCCATCAAAGATACGTCAACAGAAAAGGTCCGATGTGGCATATTGAAACAATTACAAAGGGTATTCATCTATAGCAGCTAGACTATGTAATTATTTCCTCTAGTAATGTCTACAGGTCGAGAATCTTCTTTATCTACCGGAACCCAGGGTTCTCCACACTCCAGATCCAGCGCTTTGTCGGCGTTATGCTGTAAATGGAGCTGTAACATACCTTCGAGACCACTTTATCTGGAGCAAGCGAGACTGCCGTATCCCAGAGTGTGATCGTCCGGTTGGTACTGATCATGTAGTGGTAATGGGCATCTTCTGGCCACCTTTGTTCCAGGTTCTTACGGAGATGTCGTGGGAAGCCATCCTCTGTTTGAAACTCGGCCATAATTTCCTCTCTCGTGTATAACATGTATATGTCACCATGTAGCGCCCGTCCTCTAAGCTTCTTAGATCCGAAACTTTCGCATACCCATCAGGCTGTTCCCTTTAGCAAACAGTGACAATGTCCCCGAGACGGATCGACCAGACGTCTAAGGATGCATACGGGACCTGTACCAGTTCCCTCCATGGTTTGGCACCCTCAACCGGAGTTGGGCAGAAATCACGAGCACCCTCCCGTTTCACGTGGTACAAGACTTGGGCAAGCAGGAGAGGCGCGACCGTATTCGGTACGATAACAGGTAATGGAGGAAGGATAATGGGACTGGGGTGTACATCTATCCAGTTTGGATATGCGGTCAGAATGGCACGCTTTAGACCAATCATGGAGTAAATGCCCGATCTTACTTGAATCCTTTTGTTGCTGGGTGCCGGGACCCAGCCCCACTGTTACACAATCCGTTATACCAACATTGTCGTCCAATGGCCCCTCGATACTGACAGTGCCCGCTAGGAATTCTCAGCCAGCTGGATTCCTTTATCGGCCACATTCTGCGAAGGACCGTCCCATGTCGATTCGTATGAGTAGTTTGCTACGGAGGTAACACACTCGCTCATAGCTGTCCGTTCGGTGCAGCCGTTGAATATTGTAAGTGGAGGGATTTCCCCATAAGCAATGAGAAGATGGGACTGGAGACCCTATTTATAGAGTGTGGAAGGGAATCGCATGAACGCGAAAAGAAACGTTTCGTCAAATTATAGAGTGATCTCGAAAGTTATGTAGGGCGTATGTTTATCTCGCTTGACTTATCCAGACCTACGCAACTGATGTCTGCTGTTATGAAAGTCAGTTAATCTTCAAAAATTGTCCATCAGCCGAAGTGGTCAACCAACATAAATGGCCTAATTGAATGGAATGCCACCTGCATTTTGCAATCTGGCTCGGGCACATGACCGGTCGTATGCCGTATAACTCATAGCCACTAGAGCTGTCGATCCCTGAACGGCACAAGTCGTCTACGGTCAGGGAACGCAGTCGATCACCAGTCCTCTGTTTCAGCACTGATGACGCCATAGTTCAAGGCCCTTGTCCGAGGCACCTATACCTGCGGCCCAGGTGTTGGATCTACAGACAGAAACCCAAGGCTCTAGCCACAGAGCCACAAACCATCTCTACTGACGATCACTGGCTTCCACCGACGATCATTGGCGACCACTATGGTCTAGGTGCAGTTTATGAGTTGCAAGTGTGCCGAAAGTACTAGGCCTGTGCGCTGCGTTCCTGGCATCGTTCAGTGTTCAGTGGCTGCTCGTAAAGATTGATTATCGAATCTAAAACGTTGTTACCTCTACTACCACAATAACTCATACTCGATGACACTCACTCCCGCCCTATGTTTTATTTCTCGATGTCGCCTGTCTTGTAATATTTATTAATCCGGTACGCACAATCCTGCGATGCGTTTGGGCTTGCAGGAAAATTTTGTGTTTGAATTCTTCAAAAGGACTTGTCCTATATAATTCTATCGTGACATTTTAGGCTTGTGGGCCTTATTCGTTCGGCGTCCTCCAGCAGCAGCATAGGATGAGAGCAAGTACTAGCAGTGATAGAAAGATGCCGCTGCTGGTCGCCGGTGGTCGCCGGTGGCCGCAGGCACCTGGTATACTACCGGCTGTTCCAGTTTGAAAATGAAGAAAGTATAATGACCACATGAAGGCTTGGCACGAATACTTAAGCTCGACTTTTCTCCTGTCCGTGAAGCCCGAGACCACTGAACGTAAACAACATGGCGACAAAACCGAGGAAAATCCAACACCGGAGAAGTGAGGGTCTTAAGTCGAAGCGCCAGCAGCGAATTCGCCGGAAAAACAACTTGTTCCTAAATTCGTTCGAGTTCTGCAAGGTGTGTGACGCGGACATCATATTGATGGTTCAATTAAAATACAATGATCAGATCTCGGTTTTCAACTCCGACAGCCAATGGAATCCCTCGCAGGAGGAACTGGTATGATTCTGTCCCGAGAGTTATCCTAGTATGTTTTATAACTAGCTACGTATAGGCAGTATATTACCCAAAACCGCAACGAATAGAATGAGAAGATTTAGCTGCCAGGTATATGAACAGATCCCAGTCAAAAAGTCCTAGTGACAAAACAATTGCCTGTGACCCGGAGGAAGCCAATAGACATAAGACAGCGCCATCCGGCCCCTAGGTTTGTTGCATCTGGAGAGTCGTGCGAGCACAACGGACAATATAGGTATAGTGATCTTAATGTGGGAAATGGGTCGGCAGCTAATTTCTGTTAAATCCTACTTAGGATGAGGCTCGGAAGGCACTGGGCTTGGCGATAGATTGACCTGTGGCATTCCTGTTCCTCTTCTCGGCTCTGATGCTCCATAAAGACCTCACTGATACAACCGAGGTGGTTACTGCCCTCTTCGAGTTGAAGTATAAGATGTTTCAGCCAGGAATCGTTCCGGCATCCTTGTTATGGCGAGCCTATCGGATCAATCGACAAGAGACGGCACCATCCGGGCCCTGGTTTCCTTGCACTTATGTACTTGGGTGAGACAACGGAAAATATAGATAGTGATACTTAGATATCGACGATGTGGCGGTACTTTTTTTTTCTTTTTTTTTTTTTTGAAATTGAAATTAATAACAGCGTCGAATTGCTGTAAAGTTCCACAGCTACCGACAACAGTCCTGTTCTGACGGCGGTCCTGTTCTGACGGCGGTCCTATCTCGACGGCGGTCCTGATTTGGCGGCAGTCTTGTTCTAACCGCAGTCCTATGCTGCCTTTCATGTTTGTCCCTGAAGTCTTCGTGAGCTCTGATGATTGCTCTTTGTCCGTTGCCCCAGTGGTAGCACTTGTCGGTTCCCCGGGGAGATCAGCACTGAGAATAACTGTATTTTTCTCGTCATCGTCGATACAGTCTTGATTTTTATTTCTTTTACTAGATCTAGCAGCTTTCGTTAGATCTCTTTTCTCAGATTTTAAATTAATAATCAATTCATACCTCAACAAGCGATTGGGTCTTGCTTTAGAAAGCTTGGAGGAATGATAGGAGGCATTCTGGCTTAACTACCGTTTCCGTGCAGGCGGACGGATATTCACCCCAGTGGTTTGCTTTTGAGAAGAACTGAGCCTCTTTTGAATCGCATCCGCGATTCCTTGTGCAGTACCAGGAGCTTTGTCACAAAGCCTAAAAATCATATCGTGGAACTAACGAGATTAACGCAAGATTACTCAGGTTAGTTAAGTTCGATTTTATACCTGTCGCATATCCAAAATTCTCATTAAATCGTCAGGGGCGACCGTGCGAGCGATTCTTATAAGCAGCGTATCAATTTCATTGAGCGCTTTTGATAGATAGGCTGATCTGTGACATGAGGAGTAATTTTCTCCGGCGACATGTTTTTAGATTAAGATATATGCGGGCAGTCTGGGACCAGTCTGTGCCAAATCAAATTCATAATATTGATAAAGATACATAGGTAGTGAGGAAAACGGGCGTTTTATAGCCAAGATTGCCCTTTGCTTTCCGGCATCCTAGGATGCTGTGGCAGCTACACTAAAAAGGGTCAACCCCTTAGTAGTAAGGGCTCTTTCTAGTGTATATCCGCGGCGACAGATGCTAGAACGCGGGTGGCTTGGCAAGCAACACGCGGAAGTCTAGTTCAAGGAGTCTGTGCGGGAAACAAAAAAAAAAAAAAAAAAACAACGAGCACCCTTTATTGCGGGTCCACGGTGAAAATAATCTACTAACTACTTTTTTGCTCAAGTTGTGGGTACACAGCCACTCAATTAGGTGCAGGGGTCGGCTATGGTACCACACAAAGTTGGATTGAGCTCACCCATTACTGCAGCGCCGCCAGTGATAGTAACATACAACACAAAAATATTATGCTTCATAGGCCGACCAAGGCACAACGTTTATACAGAGTAAAACATATCCAAAACCCTCTCCTTCATGTGACTGGAAATATCGACCGATACATCGTCATCGTCCTTCAGATTTTCAAGGATTTTATAATCAGTTATGTAGACAGATCCACCCAATGCCATCTCGAACCGTGTATTGAGGACTTCAAGCTCCTGAGGCGTTTCGTTATACGATTCACACTACAAAAAATAGATAAAATGGATTTAAAGCAGCTCGATAGTTGTTTCTTTGGTCAGTTTAAAATAGACACGCGTATCTTCGATTTCAGTCACATATGCATTGATATGGACAATTTCGTAACCTGGCCCTGAACTGTTAAGCTCTAAGGGCATATCAAATATGGTAGAGCAAAAAAATCACTCGCGCAAGGTTAACGCTGAATCTGGTGAATCGTAGCTCGACACGGATATCGAAGGTGGGTACGGTGTGGAAAAAATGAAAGTCTCGGCCGGTATACACTGTATTTTATATTTGACGCAAGTGGAGCAAGGATAATCTAATGAACACTTTATAAGTTAGTAAAGGTATTACTTGAGCTTCTCGATCATTTACCTTGACCTTACGGCGGCGGCATTCCTTGCAGGCGCGAGGTCGCTGAACTCGTAAGTATAGACCTGATCAACAGCATGTCCCAACTTATCGTACAATTATAGAGCTATGACGTTTGCAGTTGCCTCGCGCTAAATGCATATCGCGAGTGTACCTTCGAGAAAATACTGCGTCATATTTGGGACACTTCGGCTTTGCGACGCCGAATTTTTTACGCTAGCGAGGCATATTGAGTAATGAATACCGGGCTAGTAGAAGTGCTGAGCGCTGGGGTAGATTACTTATATAGACGATAAAATTGGAATTATCAGTATTATAAGAAGAGCTGATATTGAGGGATTATAGTTCGAAATCTATCGGCCAATTTTGGCGTAACCTATAACGGAATAAAAAAATGCAAGGCTGGCAACAGCTGGATCTAAGCTTCAGGCTCCTTCCTAATTGATATCTAGTCGGTGTATACATCTTTCTTGCCGCAAGGAAAGGAGTAATATAGGGCCCAACATGGTTTTTGACCTTGACCTAAGAGATTATGAGCCATAAAGACATCCTTGGAAGTGAAGAAGGAACTACCGTACGGAATAAAGTTATGAATGAGTGCAGAAATACATATAGGATAATCGGGCTACATACTGAATGTATAAATTCCGAGATCTCAAAGGTCCAGCCAACGCAGATATCCTTGCCCTTAGCACAACGCAACCAGATGATAGCCATTACAGGCGCAAAACAGAAATGGAAATTTTCTTTCCTCCATTCTCTCGCAGCTACCTCATATCGTGGTCATCCAATTGTTTACCGAGTTGTTAGCGGTAGAGGGAGTGCTCCTGGCTTTTTCACGCTTGTAGTGTCGTATGCGCCTCGGCAAGGTCTGCACTTTTGAATTTTCCGAATGGTTATTGCTTGCCTAGATAGTAAGCATTAGGATGTATCCCTTGGAGAAATCGAGGAATCGGGAACACACTGTACAGCGGGATATATATGCATGTATCAAGTGGTACTGCAGACGAATAGCGATCAACTTAATGTAGATACCGTGGGGGTACTTGCGATAATTGCTCATTAACGGGAATGGTTTTAGTTACTTATCCGAAAACCAGTCACTATGCCCTGAGTCAAGTAACTTCGCGGGCTGGCTAGTCTTATGCCGCAGAGCCAGCTACAGTACGGCCAAGGGCTCATCCTAATCAAATTAGATGCATGAGGAGTGTTCTAGGCCAGCAATAGGCTAATGCTGCAAGAGGGAACCTTTACTAAACCACTAGTACAGGGTAGCATTGTGTCTCATCATGTACGTTTCCTACCGTAGTATGCACTACCGCAATTATCAACACACAAGTGTAGGAGACTGACCAACGCAACCGGCTTGACGTTTTAAACGCAACAACTGCTCTCTTAACTGATCCAAATAGGGACCAAAAACCGTACAAGCATTGATTGGCCCTTCCCACTTAAGCTTTCCATCGGGTACAGCTATGCCTAGCTCTATTGTGATTTTGTTCAACACACTGCTCAGATTATTCACGACGTGACAAATTGCAGAGTCGAATGAATCTGGATTTCCTTTCTGGAAGTGACCCAATAACATAAGAAGTACCCCGAGAAGTGAATGGAGTTGCTATGACTGCTCAAACTGTATAAGATCTGGCTGGTTGCTTAACCATTCTTCTGTTAGGGTTAGAAAAGCTTGCATAAGGATAGACAGTATGTTGTGCAGACTCGACCGATCACTCTGAAAGCCTACCCAATAGACTGTGCGCACCTCATCAAGGAAAAGATGTAGGTCCTGCAGAAAGAATGTTGCCTGGACTTGCCGCGGGAGTACTAAGCCACAGGCTACCTCGTGGCTTGCACCAGATAGTCGTCTATTTCCATAATTCCAGATGTGCTCAGTTGCCGTACAGACCGGTAAGAATGTTTCTAGTATAACTAGCCGTGCTAAACATACTTTGATGAATTCTTGAGACTCTTTTGATGTGCGATTTGGTTCTTTTACAGCATGTGCGGCCAGCTTTACCAAAACGCCCATAACAGAAAACTCGGAAATATTTGTACCCCTAATGGTGTGATGCAAGTCCTGCATTACACGATAGGTATTTTGGAAATTTACCGCAGAAACGATAGTTAACGTCGACATGGTAAGTCGTATTCCGATTCCGGCGAGAAACTTGGATGGATCGGTATTTTCAAGAAAGGCCGCGGATAGTTAACGACCAAGTAATTGAAAGGTATGTTCGTTTATGTGGTAGCTTACCACTCCAGATAGTTGACAAGACAAAAGGTCGGCTATTTCAAGCCCTAGGCCTGGGATAGCTTTGATAAGGTCCCTAGGAGTCTGTCAGTAAATTGCTATTATGCAGCTGTCTGCGGTAAACCTACTGTATATTTTTACACATCTTATTCCTCAGTTAGAAGAAAGAATGTTTGATTTTGAGCCTAGTATTGAGAGACCTAGTTGTTCTTGTATCCTTTCTGCCACTTTGCTTCCTTGTAAGACTTTTCACAACCGAATTTAAATCACGCAAGGCTGGCGAAGGCTAGATCCAAATGAGCCAGCCTCCTTTTTTCTGGATACTGAGTCACTTCTGATGCACGCACTAGACCAGGGCTGGCATATATTTTAATTTCAGGTAATAAATCAAATTTTTTTCTGTTCTTTCCCGTCCACCTATGGGAGTAATGGATTCTGACCAGAAGGTCACATCGATAACCAGGTAATATACCCTAATCCCTATCTGCATATAGACTGGTCTTGCATAATGGCGCTCCTGGCCGCTCGGTGCCTGCATTGGAGTATATTTCCTTCTATTCTCTGTTTATCGCTTGCTTGTGTCGAGTAGAATGAATTATTAAATTCTGCCCCAAATATTAAAACTTTCAATTTGCGGTTGCTGTTTTCTTTACTGGTCCTGCTATTAAGGTCGATAAGATAAACCAAGAAATGTGCGTCTTAGTCTAAAGAAACATATCAAAATAAAGTTTTTTTTTTTTTTTTTTTTTTTTTTTTTTTTTAAATAAAATTAAAAAAAAAAAAAAAAAAAATGGGGAAGTTAAAATTAAAAAAAATGAAAAAAAGTTAACGTTGAA